>NC_137582.1:9057766-10257766 GCF_963210335.1 Falco punctatus | reverse complement strand
AGCAAGGTAACTTAAGTCTTGGGAGCAATCAACCTATAGCAGTGTGACTGTATATAGGTGTATATATATATATATATATACATCTTGCCAAGGACGACTGGAGCACTGACTTAGGCTGTTGATGCATATTCAGAAAATCAAAATAATTTTTCACAACTTGTACCTTTTTTGCCTAATAATGCTTTATTTTAAAAATTAAAACCTTAACAAAACTGATTTGGATCAAACACATAAGGTTCATAAATCAGCATAGAAGAAGAAGCAGGATAGTAAGTTTTGCAAAAGAAAACTTTCTAATTCCTTATGCCTCTTTTCTTCTGAAATATACTGAATTATTGGCATTTCTGCAATATGCTGCGTGTTTTGCATATTTCTGTAATATGTAATTATTTTATTTTGCGTATTATAAGAATATCCAAAATGTAGCATGTTACAGAAATACAGTGTAAATTTCTGTAATGTTCTGAATTACGACTGTTGTACTAACAGAACTCATTTCAACCCAGGATTTTAGTATGTTTTGTGGTCATTCATGCATGAACAACTGTCAACCAGCAAATTTTAACACTGTAGAGCGTACCTGCAGCAAATGCAGCCTGCAGCACTGATACATCTATATTCCACAGAGATTAACATTCTCTTTGAGACATCAAAACAGTTTAACATAAAAAAGCTGCCAGTAAGTCATGACACTGCTGCTGATCTCTGACACTCTATTTTATTACCTGTTTGACCTTTCCTAACTGGAAGTATTGGAGCATCCTTAGTGTCATGAAGTTCTAACTTTTATTGATCTTTTTCATAGGGGAAATTCTGAACACCAGTTCAGTGGTTAAAGGGCTCCTATACTTGTATAAACCTTGGACAACCTAAAATTTTTTTGTTGCCCAGGAAAATTCTACAGCTTCAAGGGGAATTCTATTGTCACAGAACTAAAAAAATTTGAGTGTTCTGTCTTCTTCCTGCCCATGACCTGCAGACATATAAGTCTTGAAACTTACCATCCATAGGGCCTAGAAACCTTGTATTATTTCCCTCTTTATAACTGCTAGTTCATATGTAGAGGTGTTTGACTATGTCCTGACAAAACTAGTTTTTAGTGTGAATACTGGAAGCTGCTTTATCAGAACTGAGAGGTATTGTTGAAGCCATTAAAAAAAAAAAAAAAAAAAAAAATCAGTCAGATGAAATAATTTCATCATTTTGGAAGTGGGGTCCTAAGGAAATAAATCTAAAAATAAATCTAAATGGAAATTTTGAAAGGCTATAACTTTGCTGCCACAGGAAATATAACTTTACTAAATCTCTTCAGTGTAAATAAGTAGATCTGTTGACATGTTTGAAAGATCAACAAAGCTACTTGATTTATAAATTGTTTTTATAAAATTATGAATTAATTTATATTCAGTCCTAGTGCATAGATAACATTCTACATGTTAAGTCAAATTATTAATCTATAGCAGTTTTTACTGTTGAGATTGAAAATCTACCAACTCCTAAATTCACAGGATTCAGCTACAAGTAAGTGCAAGACAAATGTGTCTATTTGAATGCAGTGGCATTCCCCAGTTGCTGTAGACATTGTGAATACTAAAATTTATTCTATTATTCTGTCTTATTCCTAATGAAAACCATAATCTAATTTCTACCAATATTAAATATTAAGTCACATTACAAACGGAAGCCATATCTTAATTAGTTCATTTAATAGCTCATGTTATTGTTGCCAAAGAAGAGCACAATTCAGTGAGGTTAAGAAATAACAGTTACTTTCAGTTTGCAATATGTTGTACTGTTTTTAGTAAGTGGACTAAAGTTTGATGAACAATCATAAAGTTTCTCAACAAACCTTGAAGGACAGCACACCTATTGACAAGACAACTCCATTTTTATAGGCATCAAAGAAGATATTGAACTGTTTCTTTTGGACATTTTTTTTATTTTGCATAATTTTTCTCTTCATTTGAATTTTAGTGATTTTTCAAATTGATATCATCGAAGTCATACTGACACAGAAGAAAAAAATTCATGCCTAGGACAATTACACTGACTTTCACAGCTTTCCAACAGATATATTTGTGGTATTTTTTGCATTTATGAAATTTTTATCTCGACTCTGACTTGTATTACTTTTTTTTTTATATATAAACTATACTGAAATTTGCTAAAAAATTGGAAATAAGTCATAATTTCTGACATACTGGCATCAGTAAAATGACTCAGCCTTCCAAGGTAACATGTTTTCTTTGAAGAACATGTGAATGCCTACACAAAAAGAACCCACTTCATAGAAGTATAGTTGTTTACCTTTGAGAGTATCAAGTATGATTCAAATCAGCTACTAGACAATCTGTATTAACATAACTTCTAAACCTTTCCATAGCATGAATGTTTAACAGTTCTCTTTCTTAAAAAGCTCTTCTGCATTTCTCCAAGTGTTACTGGGGGGTGACCTATATAACAAAATTCTGTTCTGTTATATATCAGAGATTCTGGTAGTATGAAGTCTGATGGATTAACTCATGGTGTTATTGGTATGCTCTAATGTTGCATATCAAAACATTGAAAACATGAACAGTATTCAGACCTGTAAAAAGAAAATTAAAATGTTAAATCTTTGAAATTAGAACCAACTTAATATAAAATAATGTTAAAGAAATAAGAGCATTTAAGGAACTGAAAATCTTAAAAAAATATTTTTTTTTTTCAAGAACATTAGAGGCAGAACTAAAATGGTATAAAATGAAGAAGCCTAAAGTTTAAAAAGAATTACACTAAACACATGAAAAGTGCTCAAAACAATCTCAGGCTTAATTTAAATAATTTAAAAAATATTATGTATTAAAAAATCTAAAGATTAGTCATATTTAATCCCTTTGTTGAGTGCTTGTCTTCCATAGCATTCCCTCTACTGTCCTATCCTGAGCTGATGTTGTTTTGCAGTGTTATTCCATGATGACTTCAGTAGATTTATTCTGTTTTCATGTCATGGTAAATTAAATTGAAATCTGTCTCACACAGTATTTTCTCATTGCAAGTAAGGCTACCAAAGAAACACTGCTCCTTTGCAAGTTATTTTAAGTGTTTTATTTAGCATTTATTATGTATATCAGTAATTCTTTTCCCATCTCACTGTCAAATACAATTTTTATCTGTAAAAATAAATCAGGTATGTTTTGTATATTATTTTGTCATACAACTATTGAACTGGTTACATAAGATAAATATTGGCATCCATAACTTGTTGCTGTTTTTATTTTAAATAAATATTTCTTCTTCATGTTTCCTTATAGAATCTTTCTGTGCTAAAGAAAGAGCTGTTTTTATCAATCATATGTTTGGTAGATACAAAAAGAGAAAAAATAAAAAAGATGTATTGGAGGCAAGTATTATTTCCATGTTTTTCTTTTCTGATTATTTTGTATGCTGTTGCCACATTTGATGTCAGATTCAATAATCATAATGAACTAAGTAAATACTTACACCCAGTAGCAACCATGAATTACATTCTAATTGTACTCTGCATTTGTAAGACTTGTGAAGAATGTTAATGCATGCGATTTGCATTAGTATTGTTTTAACAGCAATGTCTCACCATGCAAATCAAGATACGATGGCAAAACAGCATTCTGTTTGCTTTGCATTGGAGGATTTATTTTGTTTAAATTCATGGCAAAGCTAAAATATATGAGAAATCCAGTTGAGTGTGCATAGAATGATTCCACATGGGAGACTGAGCAAATAACAGATTTCATTAAAAGAGTCACATTTGTGAAAATAAAGTATGTGATAAATTGAAATACCATGTATACATGGGTATAGGTATACTTCTGTATACTTCAAGCACAGTAATTGAATGCTGCTGATACCTTTCAAGATGCACTCAGTCTTCACCCAGTACAGCAGACAATGCTCTTCACTGGGGTGAATGTGTCACTGCATTAATTTTATTTAACCTATACAAATTCTCATGGGCTGGACACTAAAAGTAAGACCTGTTTATACTTTGCATAAGTGCAGTGAATCCTTCCATGAAATCACAGTAATTGCATGTAGCATTTTCGCATTTCCTACCACAGGAGTTTGCGCTGGACTCTGACCCCTGACAGCTGCCATTCACATACGGTCACTACAAGCAAGACTTTAGATGGTGCTGGCAATGTATTTGCCCATATGTTGCATAGATGAAAAGTGAGAACTGGTGTATTATAAGGGACAAAAGGCTTAGAAGTGTATGCCTTTCAGTCCAAAGGGTCTTGTAAGGATCTAATATTGTGGTAATCAGCATTTTTTTGCTTGCAGACAGAACACAATTTAACAAATATTTTTTACTTGAAATTGGCTTAGACTAGTCTGAGTTTTGCAGTTAATAATCAGAAAAAAAAATCTGGGTGCTTTCATTTAAGATCTCTAAAATTAGTTGTGCCCTTTGGATTCTTATATTTAAAATTAATCTTAAATTAATGATGAAATAATGCCCACAGTATTAATGATAGGACAGGCAGCACTATTTCAGTTTTAGTCTTTTCACTGGTTTTTTTTCTTGGTTGTTGGTTGGCTTCTTACTGTTTTTAAAGAAGCGAATCTTTTCTCTTCCCCCCACATGCACACTTCCTCTATATAGTCTTTGCAACATGACCCAATGAACGATGTGATGCATAGTTACAAACAGCTTTTATGTAATCCTCTTAGGAAGAGTGCTAGAGTCATAATGGCCTGAATTCAAGTGCGAATAATCCTTACTGAACTAGAAAGATGTCACAGGTCCTTGACTTAAAATTCTATGAAACATAGAAGGATTCATCATCAAGAATTGCCAAGATTTCCAGAGGCCTTTTCCAGGTTACTTTTGTGTCATGTTAAATGTTTAATTTTGTTTTCCATTGCAAGAAAATTTTGAACTTTAAGGTTTTAATAGTTACCAGAGGAGGTTGTTTTTTCATTATGCACAGATGTCTAGGTATGTTTTGGTTGCCCCAAGCAAAACATGAAAACATTGTTCTGTGGCTTCGAGCCTTTTTCCTTTTCCACTTTTTTTTTTTTTTTTTTTTTTTTTTAATATATTGAAACACTAGTGTTTGGCACAGGTAGAGCAGTACATAAAATCGACCAAGGTTCAGATATATGGCACATTATATCATGTGTGGGCTTTTCCCCTTTTTCCTGTCCAGAATTGTCATTTAGAAAAAGCCTGCATACTTTTTACATTTGTTCTGGCCTTCTGAACCCACAACAGCCTAGCTGGACTTGTGTGTTTAGTCTGAGCAGGAGTCTGACCTGCACAACCCACTTGGAAGTAATTCCAGTATTTGAGGATTTGGTTAGACATATTGAACAGGCAGTAATCAGTTACACAGTACATTTATATGAAATTTAAATGCACAGTACATTTATATGAATGACAGATCTATGTGTAACAGTCATATGCAAAGACAATCATGGGACAGTAGCAAGGTAGTCCTGGTAAAAGCAGCCCTAGTCTGGGCTTTCTCAAATGACCTTGCAGAGTCAGATCATTTTGACCTCTCTCTAACATGAGAATGAGAAAACAGCCTTGTAATATATACACTCTTTCACTCTTGTTTATTATATGTGAAGCTATGTTCCTTTTACTTAAGAAGAAAAGTTGGAAAATGGAACAAATCCATACTTCGCAAACACTTTTACACTACAGTTTCACTGATCAATGTTAATGGATGAAGTGTGTCAAAGACTTCATTCTTTTCATCTCAAACCTGAAGTATTAATAAGCAAAAGGATTACAGCTTTTTAACATTTTGATGCAGTTTTACCTGTATCAAAACATTATGAGAAAAAAGCTAGGATTATTCAAAAATCCTGAATTATAGAAAAAGTATGTGCATTTTCTTGTATGTTTAACATCAGAACTATGTTGAAGCAAAGGAAAAACATGCAAGAGCTATTGTGAAGTTCTTGTAATAGGTGAAATTTCTGAATCTACAGAAAAGAGCAAGTAGTAGAAGTCTGAATAATGTATTTTTATTTGTTTTTATCTGCATTACAGGCAGTTGTAGCTGTTTTCAATAAATAATTATGTTGCTTGTTTCATAAAACCTACATAAAAACATTCATCAGAATGTTAAATAATATCTTTGGAGAAATATTTATAAGCTATAAAGTAACACACGTATTTAAGTTGCAAAAGGCCCTTCTATTACATAGCAGAGAAGGAAGTGGATCACTTTAATAATGTAAACAGAAGATAAACACTATGCATCGAACAAAATTGCTTACTGAGAAATTTATGGCTTCACTCCAACAGTTGCACACAGCTTTAAGTCCCCTGTGAAGAGAGTGCCATTGAGAGATCATGGTACCAACAGTTAGATTTATAAGGTGTTTTTTCTTAGCCCCTGAGCAAAGATTTTATTTCATGAGATATTGCTGGAACATCATTCTATTTAGAGAAGGTATGATAAGTAAGTGGTTTTGCATTCTCCATATTCTGTCTACTTTAAGTTATTTAGAAAATACTAAGGTGAGTCAGCAAAAAATGAGATAATTGTGATGAAAATGCTTTGATGCCTCAATGCATGCTTAGTCTACTAATTTTAATGCTTGTTCACAGTCTAAACATGACATACCTTGAGTAAATTCTTGAAGCATAAATTATTTTTGTAGGGTTGGCATAGCCATTGATGTTCTTGGAGGATTTCTGAGAGTTGCTGAATGTTGGTTAGCTGTCTCTGCCAAAGGATTGAGAGTAAAATAAGTTGCACTAAGAATACGTACAATTATATGTATACACGCAGACACACAGAGACCCACACACAAACCCTTCTCATGCCTAGTAAGTCTTTTAGAAAGACAGACCTCTGCTTGTGTAATTACTCAAAAGAATAGGAATAGAAGCCTTTCAGAAAAACAGGTATGTTATTACTGATGTTGTCTTTCTTTTCACTGGAATCACTGTTGTCAAAAATATCACAAAATCTATCTGCTCCCCCATAATAATGCCTAAACATTCTCTGGGACTAGCTGACCTGGAACAAAAGGATCTCCACATTATTCAGTGATGTGCAGTTACAGTGGACTGTAATCCCCAGATGAAGGAGATTACCACTTGGTTTTCCTGTGAGTGTCCTTTTCTTTTACACATGAAGGCATCATATGGCTAGCTACTTACTTATGAGTAACACCTTGAATCTAACAAGTTAAAGAGATGCAATACACCTCAGTGTTTTTGTTTAAAGCTAAACACAGTTCCAGAGGTTGTATCAACTGTGTCAGCATTTGTTGCCCATTCTTGATAATCCTAATTTTACTCCCTTTGCAAGACAAGTTTCATAAATTTACACAGGTATTTGTATTCTGGCAAAGGTAAAAAAAAAACAATATGAACACCTGCAATTCCATATCGTGATTTACAGATGGCCAATGTAATTTAATTACTCCAATTGTGTAGTACACTGTCCTACTGTGTAGCTACCTGTTCTATGAAAGAAGAAGATTATTTTTTTCAAGTTTACTTTTATTACAGGTGCCATTCCTTCTAGAAATAAAGTGGTAGGGAAGCTGAATGGAACTTCTGTATTCCCCATGTGGTTTCCATACATCTTATCATTAAAAAAATATCATTTAGGATATTATTAGTTAGGCTCAACAGATCTTTTACTTGTCATTGTTTAATGCCAGCCAGCGACTGAGCACCACAAAACTGCTACTTATTTCCCCTGGTCGGGTTGGGGGGAGAGGATTGGAAGGGTAAAAGTGAGAAAACTCACACACTGAGACAGAGACAGATTAATGAGTAAAGCAAAAGCTGTGTGGACAAGCAAAGGAAAACAAGGAATTCATTCACCACTTCCCATCGGCAGGCAGGTGTTCGGCCATCCCCAAGGAGGCAGGGCTCCGTCACGTGTAACAGCTACTTGGGAAGACAAATGCAACAACTCTGAACTTCCTACCCTTCCTTCTTTTTCCTCACAACTTTATATGCTCAGCATGATGTCACATGTATGGAATATCCCTTTGGTCACTTGGGGTCAGCTGTCCTGGCTGTGTGTGCTGCCAAATTTCTGTGCACCCCCAGCCTACTCGCTGGTGGGGCGGTGTGAGAGGCAGAAAAAGTCTTGACTCTGTGTAAGCACTGCTCAGCCATAACAAAACATCCCTGTGTCATCAATGCTGTTTTCAGCACAAATCCAAAACACAGCCCATACTAGCTACCATGAAGAAAAGTAACTCTATCCCAGCCCAAATCAGTAAATTCTTCACCCATTATTCCATACCATTTATGTCATGCTCAGGTCACACGCTATCCAATACATCCTCATTAACCCACACCCACACATCCTTTGATATAATACACAGATATCACTCCCTTAGTCTATGGATGAATCCTGTAAAATGTCCATAAAATGTCCACAAATGTTCACAAAATGTCCATCGAGTTCATTTAGCCCATGAATTTGGGCTCCATCTGTTATGATGGTTACTCAGGCCAGGAAAGCAAACACCTTCACTTAAAATAGTTCCACAGTTACTGAACAGATTTATTTGTAAATTAGCTAAGATGTCTGGGTTTTTTTTTTTTTTCATAACAAAATCGTGTACTATATTCATAAATACTAAATAATGTCTGAAACATAAGAAACTATTCAAATAACACTTTAAAGCAGTAATTAATATACCAGGGATGTACTGACTATGGCAAGAAACCTGAAGCTCATAAGCTTGTATTAGAGAGAAATCTTTGAAAGTAGAAAGTGGTGACAGTTTTAATGATCATTTGTTAATGTATAGATAAAGTCTAAAGGTCCTTGGGGGTATACATATGTGGAACTGAAGAATGTGAAAGGTTAAGTAGGACTTGCCAAAGACGTTGGTTCTATACTTAAAAGACCATAATCCCAAAATCTATGAACAAAGTCTATAACATAAACAAAAAACCCTCTAGGCTGCAATTACAGATTTCTGTCTACTTTGAACTGAAGTTTAGTGAATTCAGGGGGGTTTATTTTGTTTATATCCTATTTTTATTACATCTATGAATCTGTGAATAAATTGTCATGTATTTTGGAGTCCTGGCTGCTTGTTCAAAATTTCACTAGTCTTCTCTAAGGTTCTTGTGTATCTTAAAAAAAAACCAAAACCATACAAACAAAACAAAAAAAAACAACCAAACAAAAAAACCACAAACAAACATACCCTTCCTGCTTCTGTATGTATCTACTTTGCTTGTTTATTTGTGTGGGTATCATTCTGACTTTGAACATGGAATACATGCTGAATTAATAATGGGAACCTCAGTTTGCTGCACAGGGCTCTAACCCTTATCAGCTTGTTCTGATTGCAGTTAAAACCCCAGACTGCCTCATTCAGTAGATCAATGTTAATGAGAAAATTATTGAGTTTTAAAAATACCCACTGTCCCATGACTCAGGTGATTCTTATTTTTCACAGGCTGTCAATAGTCAGATCAACTGCATTGCTGGCTTTCCATGGACTCATATTCTGTTCTCTCACATGTTACCAACTCATATTCCCAGAAGATAATTTATGGAGATATTAATTTGATTTTGTAGTTCTGCTAATCTTCTTAAAGGAGATTGATCAAGTTTTGTTTTCATTTGAGTTTATCTCAAAACGCAGTTCAGGTCTTGAGATAACTGAATTCTGGAAAGATCCTGCTTTGTCTGAAGTAGCCTAGAAACATGTTCCTCTGTATGCTGCATCCAGGTAAGATAGTAACAAACATACTCCAGATTTAAGTTCTGAAATTAATAACAAGTACCTTGACATATGCCTCACCATACATACATACAAAATGGAAAAGAGTAACACTGAAAGAGGGATTGATAACCTTGTCACCTTGTAAAACGAAAAATGTAATTAAAGGAACTTGAAAGTTTTCTGCTGGGTATACGTTCCTCCAATTTGATTTACTCCTGGAGATGAAAACTGCAAAAGGTCTTATTTCTAAAGTTGTATTATCTTTCTGAAACTCCCCTTAGATAAATTAAAGATAAATAAGATGCAATGCTGCACATTTAGTGTTTAATCATTACTTTTAAAACAGTCTTACATGTAGTAAGTATTTTACATAATATACAGAATAGTAAATAAAAATTACTTTGAGACTAAAGTCTGTAGGAAGTAAATTAACATATAGCATAATTTATAAATATTGCAAACAGTTTAAATCTATTTCTAGCATTAGTTTGGTCAAGTGTGAGTAAGAGATGAGTTTGGGTTTTTCAGATAAAAAGGTTAGAGGGAAATATTCAATGCCAATTTACTAAACAATATAATATTTAATTAATTTAGATTAAGATAGGTTTATTAACTGAGATAATAGAATAGGGATTTGATATCCTGAGAAAGCATTTTCCTTTCCTGGATTGTTCATTCCGAGTTCCCATCTGCATATGCCCAAAGCCTTCTAAAAATTTAGTTGTTGAAGTTGTAAGTTATGAAAGATTTTGTGTCCTGACAGATAATTTTTCTATTAATGTTTCCCTGAATCAAATTTTACTCTTGATTTAAAATTCATATTCACTTCTTGATTTTCATATTTTTGTTAATTTTCATTCCTTAGGCACATAATTATCATTTGCATACTTTTCATTTTGTTGTACTATGTTTGTCATGTCATATTAAGCTATTATTCATCTATTCTTTGTATTGTGTAATTGAATTTTTAAACGCATTGTTCTATTACCAGGAAAGCCTCAGTGCAGGTTCCTTACACTATTGCCATTTCTAAAGGAATATCTAGCTCTCAGGATAGGCCTCTGTTTTTTACTACTTCATGAAAAGCTCTTCTTTTGCATTATAAATGAGAAAATATCAGAGGACTTAGAAAGAAACCACTCAACATTGAATATAAATCAAACAACTGCACAGTTAACCAAAATTTACCCAAGTTATCCAAATACCTGCAAAACTGAAAATATCAAGAGAAGTTTAAACTTCTGTACCCTTTCCTGTACTTCAGTTCCATGTCTCCCTTGGACCATGCCTGCATTCCTGTATTTCTGCACATAAGACACTGCTTTGCTAGAGAAAAAGAAAGTTGTTTTGTGGGAAAACCAGCTAACTACTACAGGTAGTAATTAAAGATCCTTTGAATTATCTGATACTTCCTGTATCTGACATCACTACACCATCTCTGATTCAGCATGGCAGCTCTAAATTCTGTCTGATAGTTAGCTTTACATAATAAATACCAAAACCTTTTCAGCATTTTGAACATTTCTTCTTTTGAGCTTTGGATTAAAGTTATTAAACTTCAGGTTTTGTTAATTTAGGAAAACAGAAAGAGAAGTTCAGAGATGTAGTTTTGCTAATGCCTAAAGCTAATTCATGGCAATTTTCTGAACTGTTTTAACAAGTGTGTCTGCAGTACTGGAAAAGAGGTCTAGGAAAATGGTGACACATTCATAGATAGACAGCTATAAGTTTGATATATACGTGTATTGAGTCGTCTTAGTGCAAAGCAGTCTGTTATCTGAAAGCCTCAAACACAGTGGAAGGACAACATAGTGTCCATGCTTGATATTTGGTAATTAATTTGATATAATGAAGCTTTATACCTTCTGGGCTGTGGTGGCTGTGTGTGGCTGGCTACTAGGTGCCCACCCAGCTGCTCTTTCACTTTCCCTCCTCAGCAGGATGAGGGGAGAATAAGATGGAAAATATTTTGAGTGGAGATAAGGACAGGGAGATAGCTCACAATTACTGCCATGGGCAAAACAGCCTCAACTTGGGGAAGAGTATTTTAATTTATATCCAATTTGAAATGGAAATGAAAACAAAACCAAAAAACATCTTCCCTCCTGCCCCCCTTTTCTTCTCAGCCTCAACCTCACTCCTTTATTCACCACTCTTTTACCTCCTCTTCTCTGGGTGGTGCAGGGGAATGGGGAATAAGGGTTGCGTTCAGTCCATAAGGCTTCATCTCTGCTGCTCCTTCACTTTCATACTCTTCCCCTGCTCCAGCTTGTGGTCCCTCCCACAGGATATGGTCCTTCACAAACAGCTCCAACGTAAGTCCTTCCCATGAACTGCAGTTCTTCAAAAACTGCTCCATTCTGGGCCTTTCCTGTAGGGTACGGTCCTTCAGGAACTGACTACTCCAGTCTAGGTCCCCTATCAGACAGAGCTCCTGCCAGAAAGCCTGCTCCAATATAGGCTCTCCATGGGCTGCAGTTTCATTCAGGGCACATCCACCTGCTGTGGCATGGAGTCCTCCATGGGCTGCAATGTGGGTGTCTGCTCCAGTGTGGTCCTTCACTGGCTGCAAGGGGGCAACCTTCTTCATCATGGTCCTCTCCATGGGCTTCAGTGGAATCTCAGGTCTGGCACCTGGAGGCCCTCCTTCTTCACTAACCTTGGTTTCTGCATAGTTAGTTCTCTCATATTTTTTTCTCTTCTCTCACAGCTGCTGTGCATTGTTTTACACTCTTTCTTAAATACGTTATTATAGAGGTTCCACCATCTTTGCTGATGGCTTAGTTTTGGCCAGCAGTGGGTCTCTTTTGGAACCAGCTGAAAATGTCTTTGTCCAACATGGGGCCCTCTCCTGATCTCTTCTCACATAGGCCACACCTACTACCAAAACCTTGTCATGTATACCAAATACACAGGCCACTGTTAAAGATAATGTGGATATGGGTGTGGGTGTACATATGTATTATATAGATGAGATAGATGTAGATGTCATAGGGATAGGGATAGACAGATGACACAGATACAGATGATCTAGACATAGGTGATACAGATAGAAATAGGTATAAATATCAGTGTAGATGTTGATGTAGATCTTAGACATGAGAATGTTCATAGATTTCGTGTTAGCCTCCTGAGGGCAAAATCCTCAGCTCACTCGATGCAAGGACCCAAGAGGCAATGAAGAACAGAAAGTAAACTGCTTGTTCGGATCACCTCTGTTTTGCATGGTGTCACATACTGTAAAGGGAGTCTGGGAAAGCTGTTCTCACTGTCGTCTTTGTAAGAATCTTCACTTGTGACTTTTGAGTATCTCCCATACTGTTCAGCTTGACAATACTGACATGCATTACAGCTTCTACAGGTGCAGGGTAAATTTTCAATACTGAGTGTTATGCTGTCTTCACTGCAAAGCATTGAGATAATTGTCTTTTCTGTTTATTATCAAACTCAAACTTCATTCTCTTATTTAATTTATATTAACAGACTAAGTCACTAGATGTTTTGTTCCAGGATTTTACGTGTCAGTTATGATTAACTTTTACTTCACTTCAGATGAACTTTTACATAAACTAGGGAGCTGGCTATTATATGCCAAACAAACATGTAGCTACTTTTTATTTTAGTTTTTTATTCAACAAATAGTATGTGTAAAAATGTTTTAGGTAATTGCTTAGATAAATTGCAGATTAATTAGGAGTAAGGATGCTTACAATTTCACAGCAGGCAGCAAATATTTTTTTTTTAAAAAATTACTTTAGGACAGACCAGAACTACTATTGCTTAGCAACATTTATCACAAGGTTACTGTGATGTTGAATTCTTGTTAATAGAAGAATAACAGGGGAGAAATATCTGGATGTTGAAGTTTGGTTTTCTAGCGTTTTTTTAAAGTCTTGTAATTACATCTTTTTATGATGCATTAAAAAAACTAAAATCTTTTTAGGTACCTGAAAATGAAGACAGTATTTTAATAGTTACTTCCAAAAAATCACTTTTTAAAGTACTTATTAAAAACAGACTTTTAAATCCATCTATCTGTTCTACACCAATATTTATTTAATTTTCTTACTAAAATACAGATAAATAAAATAACAGGATGGCCATTCAAAGATATTAATTAAGTCAGCATGCATTCAAGCCAAATAATCTAGACAATTATAATATGGAAACATATAGTCCACTGATTTTAGAATATTTTCTGTTGCAAGCATAAAATATTAAACCTCTTACTTATGGAAATGTTTCTCTAACTGCCTTCTTAACTGCTGGCTTTGTTAAGACCATGTCCCTCTGTCTCCCCTCTTAGGCTCTTTCTTTGCTTCATGTTCACTATATAATCATATTACCCTTGCCTTTGAGTCCTTAATGTTTTGGCCCATGCCCTGCCTGTCAGATCAACCTGCATCATTAACCACTTCCCTTTTTTTCAGCAATTGATCCCAGCCTTCACCATACTCCCTCTAATCTATTTCCCCCCAAAACAGTATCTGCAAACCTGTAGCCTCCTCTAAATCTCGATCGTTTGTTTTTTTTCTTGCTGTGCTAACAACAACTTGCAGTCCTTAAAATTGTACTTTATTTGCCTTAGTGATTCTTCCTTCAAGATGCTCATGTTTTTCTTAAGTTGTCATTTGTTTTGTTATTTCGTTTGACATTCGTTCTCTGTCTTCCTATTTGATCTTCGTAGGTGATCTGTATTAAATACTATGATCTAAGCTATATGTTACTCTGTCCACAGCTTGGGCTTGCGATCTGGTTAGGGTTATTTACTTCTTCATGGGCCTGTAGCAAGTTGTTTGATTTCCTGTTTGCTTAATTTCTCACTCTGATTCTTTTTTCCTTTTTTTCCTCTTTTCCCTCCAGAAATAAAAGAGCAGTAATTGTCTTTCCCAGACCTTTCCCTGCCATTTGTCTTTCGCCTGTAAGCCAAAGTGAAAGGAACAGCCTTTCTCCAGCTGCTTTTTTATGCCATTTTGCAAAATGGATCTTGAGTCTTAATGATTTATTATTAAGTGATATCATTCAGCAAATACTCAGTTATTAGGTCATGTTGTAAAGAAATCTGTAGACTTCTTGAGAAAAGTAGCCTTCACCTTACTGCAAAATTCAAAAATGTCTAAAGGAACCAGACAGCAATGGGTACTGTAGCTCTTTACCCTTTCTAAATGTGAAGAATACAACACCAAATTTTGTCCTAAGTACTTCTTTAGAATAATATCTCTTTTATATTGTAATCATACAGTAAATATAATCTGCTATAGAGTGGTTTATTCCATAAGCAAAGAAGGAGAGGCATAATTTCCAGGGTAGTGCTTAGGCAGCCTCATTCAAAATTCACTGAAATTAAAGGTAATATTCCATTAACTTTAATTTTAGATCAAGATAGTGGAGAAAGAGAGAAAGGATCCTAAATACTCTGGAAAGAAAAGAGAAATCCAGAGTTTATTTAGCTTTGTTCATCATGGGAAAAATGGATTAATTGTAGCAGAAAGTTAGAAAGCCAAACATAATACCTGAGATATATAAGTATCATTAATCATGGTTATTATGTTACTGTCTAGGGACTAGACTGTACAATCTCATTGTAAAAACACAGCCCAATAACTTGCATTTGTATAGTAAGTTAGAGTGGTCTTAGCCATCACCTGCAACCTTTTTAAAGCTAATTCAAAGCTCTTGAACCCTCTGTTCCTTACAATGGGGAACTGAGATACAAAATGGTAATGTGTTATTTTTTTCTTCCAATGTTTAACTCCCTTTTTTACTCTAAAGCTTGTTGTACCTACTTCTTGACGTAGATTTTTCCACTAAAAGAACTGCTTTTATGTGCCAATTATCTTTTGGGAGTGCAGCTTCATTAAGAAAGCTAGATTTCTGTGCATGGAGGGAGCTTGTGAGTCCAGCTTCCAGTAATGGAAGGATGTTTCTAGACAACTGATCACTGTTACGGCTCTTCAGCAGCCCCTGATTGACAGCTCCAGCTGATTTCTGAGTTTAGTGGGTGGCTGGAAGCTCTGTGATTCAGAGACATAAGGTCTCACCTTCCCAGCACACAGTATCGGCCAACTCACTGTGACTCTATTGTAATTTAAACAAAAGGACATTATTTGACCAAGTAAATGAAGGTCATCTCTAGCCTCTACACTGTGCAGACAGTGCTGTGCAATGGAACAGACCTTAAATCTCACTCCCAGTGGCACTCATTGTGCAGGATCTGGGACACCTGGCCACCCTGGTAGGCAAGATCTCAATTCTCTATAGGGCTGTAACTGTTTGATCACACCCATCTTCAGCAGTTTCTGAGCTAGAAACTCCCGCTCCCTGGGGGCTGCTGAGCTCCAGCAGCCTGGGACAGCTACCTGATAATCTGTCGTCATTTCTTTGTTGTCTTTCTCATGGAAAATGGCTTTTTCTACCTCCCTCAGTTCTTTTCTTCCCAAGCTACAGGGCTGTTGAGCTCCCACAGAATCAGCCACAGAAGCAGAGTTATCTAGTTCATACCTAACACAGAATTTAAGCACTGCATAACAAAACCTAAGTGATATATCCTTCATCTTTGCTTCATCTTTGCATCTTTTTCCAAAAAAATTATTTGTGCAATGTGTGTAACATTCTTGATATCTTGTTCCTATGTGTGTCACAAGAATGAAAGAAAATGCATTTGTATGTTACAAGAAAAAAACAACAAACAAAAAACCAACCAAACAAACCCCAAACTTCTCCCGGCCCTGCTATTTAGCAAGTGAGAGAAAATGAGAAAGAAAACTCTTTGTCAGTGTCACCGAGTGTCTTTTGAGTGAAGATCCCTTACTGCAGAGGGAGCACAAGGAACTGCATAAGTCTTTGTGTCTATCTTGTGCATGGGGAAGAATAAAATAGTGCTATATCAAGGTGCTTTTTAATGTACTGACATGTAAAGTTTTTGATCTTAGCATTTACTTAAGAAATGTTTTATTTTCCTAAAAGTTTGCTCTGTGAAAGTCCCCAGAGCAGTGTGTTCCTTTCCTCTTGCCTCTTTCAAAACAACTACACTTGGTTCATGCTATTTTGAAATACATAACAGAACTGCACAGCATAATCAAAACTATTTTAGAAAATATTCTACCGTTGGGGATCAACTTTACCAGTTCTTTTCTCTTAGTAATTCATACATTTTACAACAGGCAATTGTTTGTGGAGTCTGCATACCAGAAAGACTACCAGTCCTTAAAGCTATGCCATTTCCATTGTCTTTTATTTTGTATTTCTCCTATTGCACCTTAAGTGCAGCTGCTACTCTGTCATAATTATAATCACTAGGTAAAATATGACTATATCAAATATTTTTGATGAAGTCAAGGGGGTAGAATGAAGACACATATCCAAAGAAATGCAAAGTAATAACTTAAAATTAACCAACTTTGAAAGTTTAAGTTTCTTTTTTACAGTCTGAAAAGAGTAAGCCCAAGGCACACATTTTTAATTTATAAAATTCATTGTGGCAGAAAGACATTCAACATGATTTCTCTCCTGACACCAAGGAATCTCCAGGTGCTCAGCTCCCTTCAAACTACAACTGCAAGGTTGCCTGTGTGCCGTGTGCCCCAGGCTTGGAAATATCTGAGTAAATTTAGCATCCTCTAGAGGTGAGCTAGCACATCAAGTTAACTGTAATGTTTCATTATTTAATTGTGCCTGACTTGTCTTTGCTCAATTGCTTCCCATGCCTTCAGCCTTCTTTTCAGCTCTCCAAAGAAGACATATTTATCTTTGGCCTTTTAAAATATATATTTTAATCTGGGGGGTGTGTGGGTGTGTGGGTGTGTGGGTGTGTGGGTGTGTGTGTCATTTAGGAATCAGTCCCTTGTTTGCAATATTGTTAAAAGGCAAGGGTGGGACATTTTACTAGAGATACTGTGGTGTGTTTTTTGCCTACATATAGGGAGGACAATGGCAAGAATAGGTACCCATCCCACAGAGTTCTCTTGTGCAATTGATGTACGTTTATGTACAACAAAGGTTTGACCTGTAGCCCTTTGTCAGTGGATGTGGCCATGGAGGGGCTTCTGTAGAACTGCACAGAAGGTTAAATAGTAGTTCAGTGGTTAAGGTATCAAATAAAAATGCTCTGGTTAGACACAACAGAAATGCAGGTTCAGACTGAGAGTCTGTTAAGCGCCAAATCATGTGAAAACAAAATCACATGCATACTCCTTCCCAGTAAAATAAACTGTAAAATTCATCTGTAGTCTAATGATCCAACTTAGTGAAGTGCTGAGCATCCTTGAATACGACTACCTTGTCTGAGCAGCTCATCAGATTCACATGGCTAAAGCATGCCAGCATTTGTAACCTGCAGCGTAGTACCATCGATATTTTCAGCATCATGCATGTGCTGCACTTGATTTTGAACTGACAAGGCATCACTCACATCAACAGCTGACTGCTAACCAAGATGGCAGGATTAGGTCTAGAAGTGTCCAGATTTCAGCTGGGATGGAGTTAATTTTCCTCTTAGTAGCTGGTGCAGGGCGGTGGTTTGGATTTGGTGTAAGAACAAGGTTGACAGTGCAATGATGTGTTGTCACACATCAATGTAAGTTGTAGCTGGATAATGTTTATATTTAGGACTTACACTTAGACCAGGACTTTTCAGTTTCTCAGGCCCTGCCAGTGAGAGGGCCAGAGGGGCACAGGAAATTGGCAGGGGACACAGCCAGGGCAGCCCTCCCAAACTAGCCAAAGGGGTATTCCATACCATATGATGTCATGCTGAGGATATATAGGCTGAGTGAAGAAGGAAGAGGGGGACATTTCACATTATGGTGTTTCTTCCAAAGTAACAACTAGGCATGATGGAGCCCTGCTTTTCTGGAGATGGCCAAACACTTGCCAGCTCATGAGAAGTGGTGAATGAATTCCTTGGTTTGCTCTGGTTGCATGCACAGCTTTTGCTTTGCCTATTAAGACTTTTCCCACAAGTTTTCTCACTTTTACTCTTCTGATCCTCTCTCCCATCCCACTGTGGGGGGAGTGAGCGACTGGCTGGGTAGTTGCTGGCTGGGGTTAAACAATAACAAGAAGAAACCAGATCATTTCGTCATACAAATGCTCACTTAACAAGTGGCCACAGATAGCACCATTGAGAAAAGCTACACAAAACTCACCTGTGATTAGATGGTAACTCTGAGATGAGGAAAAAAAAATTATACAAGTTGTTTAAATCTTTGGTGGATTCCTCATTTCACTTTCTGCCCTCTTTTTTTTTTTTTTTTTTTAGCTAAAAAATAGTTAAAGGTACAATAATTACAAAGCAAGATTTTCACATTTGCCATGCTTAAATACAGAAAAGACTATCTGGTCAATTAGCATTAACATGTTCCAGATTTGGCATAAATGCCTACAGTAGACTTAACCCACTGTGCAATTGCAGGTAACTCAGACAGCTTCACTTTGCTGCAACTACAGACCTAGGAAACCGCAGCCTGCTGTGGGGGCTGCTTGGTTGAGTTGCCAGGGGTATGGTGACACCAGCACTTAGACCAAGGCCTACACATGCTCCAAAATTTATACTTGGCAAATCTGCTGACCAAACATACCCTAACTGTTAACCCCAAATGCCAGCTGTATTTCACCCCTACTCAGGAATTTAGTTAAAGTGGAAAATGTGATATCTAATTTACAAGAATGCCATAAGTAGCAATTTATTTTCCTTGCCTCCTATGCTTTCTTTGTCACCAAGGAGATGGCTGTGTTACTGAATTTGTTGTTTCTTCTTTACCCCCTTATTCTTGTCAAATTCCAACTAAGAGCACTGGTAATGGAAGTTACTGCCATCCTAGCAAACATGGCTTTTTGATCCTCTGCTACTTGACTCAGTACATCAATATTTTAGAAACTTTTTTTTGTTTAATAAAAAGCATATTATCTTTATGTTTCCATTGCAAACACCCACACACCCCCTACCACTCCCTCCAGTCTGAAGCACCAAATCCTTAGGCTTGCAAAATTTGTTATTCCATTTTGAAGATAAGAGAATGATAGCACTCATTAACAACAAGTCGGTGAGCTGATAACAAATAGGACACCTGGCTGACATGACAGATGAAGAAATTCTTAAAAGGACATAAGGATGAATGTGAGCAGCAGCAGAGTAAGCAAAAGTGGAATTCCTTACATTATTATCTTATTCCATGATTATTTGAGCAAACAAACAATGCCTTCCTAACTTGATTTTTCATGTCATGTCACAAAGACCCACAGGAAGGAAAGAAAGGGATGGGAAAGGGCTCAGTAGACTTTACTGTCCTATGTCTTAAGAGATAGCCTTAAAATGCTTTCACAATACAACTCATTCCTATCGCCAGGTCTACATATTTCATTCATTTTGGAATCAGTAGGAAGTGGGAAGATTGCTTTTTCAACATAGTACTTTATTTTGATTCCCTTATATATATTTTATTGACTAGCAAATATTTTAATTTTTTTGGCTTTGGAGGAACAAGTCTATAACATTTTTTCTGGCTCAAAGTTTTTTTATTATTATTTTTGCAGTTTCATCAGTTCTGCAATTTGATTTAGTTTGTTAGGAATTTTTCTATTTGTCATCCATTCTTCATTTATCATTGTCTCCAACTTAATAACTGAGCTGTTAGATGTAAATTATTACTGTCCAATTCTAGTAAGAAACTGTGGCCTTGCTAAGAGGTCTTACTAAAGAACTAAAAAGATAAAATAGCACACACAGTCTGTGGATTAATGATACATTAGCACAAACTAATTATTACAGAAATTCATACAATAAAAAAACCCAACTTTAAACAACTCAAGGGTATTCAAAGATACACAGTTGGAGAGTTTAGTTCTTTCTTCTCTGATTACCATGAACCTTCTCCTGTGGTTGCCCAGGTCCTGGGAATCAGGGAAGTCTGTGCCTGGGGGTGGCATGTTTGCCCTTCGTTTAGGAGTGCAGACTGCATGTACAATATCTGAGGTTCTACCACAGAGAACAGAACCAGGCGCCATCTGTTCCTTCAAACACATCTCAGATTCCAAGAGCTCATAGCTTAGCAGACACATCTTGGTTAGTATGGGAACATAAATTTCCAGCAGCAGTATCCCAATAGTTGGTTTGCCTGTAGCGAACTGGTTAGCTATGTCTAGTAGCAGTCTGAGCTTGTGATTCTCCACTCTGTGATGGCTACCTATTCCTTTATCATTGATGTCCCCTGGCACTGATATTGGATGCTCCATGCAAGCTTTTTTGGTTAGTGGGTCTCCTTCATAAGGAAATTCTGTGTGATCATCATGTGCTTGCAGAAACAGCATATTCTGCTTCCATATGTTAGCTTTTCTAGCTGACAAATGGTACTTCGCAGTTATTGCTAGAAACAGAGAGTAATGGGAATCCATATCACTGGAAACTTACCGTACATGTTTTTGCTTCCACAACAGAAAGTCTGGCATTTTGTGTCTTTGACCATGCTGGATGTATAAACATTCCTTTTGGTTTCCATCCAAGAAGCCCTGAAGCAACCAAACACTCTCATGCTGCATTCCCAGTTACGTCATGCTGCTATGACCATTCCAAAATCAGCAGTGCAGCTTTGAAGGGACTCATGACTTGTGACTGGGATTTCAGGGGACAAAGAAGTATTAAATACTAACTCATTTCTAGAAAATGTCAACCCTGATAGCGTGCATATCTACATCTGGGAAATAGGATTCCAAACTGGACACATTTGACAAAGGCTACAGGATGCAGTAGAAATAGGGAGAAAGAAACATCTGGGTTTGGGTTTCTTTCAAGCGAGCTTGTGTCCACAGTTGGGATACACTAACTTATTTTTTTAAGACCACTGTTAATCCCCATTTTGTAACAAGCTGTGCTCGAGGTAGAGTTGTTTGAATTAAGACATATTCATTTCTGGTCCTTCCTTCATATCTCTGACCCTTAAAGAGGCTGAGACATGGAGAGAATTTTGTGAACGTATCTTTCCTTTCTACAGCATCCTACATTTAAATTGGAGAGGAGGCGTTATTATGTAATGGAAAATTTATGAAAGCAGTTATTTTTGTATTATAACAACTAGGTATACTTTTATTCTTTGTGTAGTGTCAGCATTAGTTGAAGGAATGAAATACATGAGATGAGCAAAATTTTCCCCAATAAAAACCTTCATACCTACAACAAAAGGAGAAAACAAGATGTATATAACTGATTAGTTTTTTGAAAATCATTACTGAGCATTACTAAGTTTTCTTCCTCTGCATACACTCTTCTTTAATTCTCAACCTTTTTGCAAATAATTTTGAAGTAGGTGGATGCAGGAGTAAAATAAGGTCGCATTTGACTGTATATGCCTACCAGCAGCAGGAAATTATTTAGTTAAGCTGACCTGCTAATTATTTGAAAAAAATTAACTTGATTTTAGGCCAATTATAGACTTATTAGCATTTGCCCTCAGTCTCACAAAATTAAGGTGATAGGATAAGAAGACAAAAGTAAGAGACAAAGTAAGCAGTAAAACCAGACAAGTTTCTCAGCCATTTGTTGGACTTTCTTTGTCAAATTATAATTAATCTCTGCCTTCTCCTTCATTTTCTCCCTGTCTCGCTCTTCAGTGAATCTGATAACTGGCGATTATTCCTGTGGGAAGTCTAGCAATGACAAAAATTAGTTACAAAACAACCTAGACCTTATGCACTAGCAGCAAAAGTAATACTATGTAATTACCATTATTTCCAACAGAATTGCTAAAAAACTTTTGCAAAGTTTCTAATAAAAAAATGAGAACTTTCCAGTATATATATATAACTGTGAGGAGGAGGTTATAAAGGAAGCATTTGATAAAAAAGAGACTACAAAGAACTACAAGAAAACAAAAAGTTTAGCTTAATGATAGTATTTTAGAAGAGGGTTTATTTCACTTTAGTTTTTTTGTCAGTTTGCAGGAATCATGTACCTGTCTTATGTGCTTAAGCCAACTGACTATCTGACTGTAGGCAGTGTCTGACAGGAATGATGTTTCAGTTCTTCTGACAGAGTAGCAAGTGAGATTTCTATTTGTATCTGAGCAGTAGTTGTACACTTTGTTCTTTCAAAATTTTTAAATTCAAATTATTATAAACTGATACTTTGCAAATACCTAAATATGAGTTACTTGAAAACTGCAGACATTTAGGCTGGCTTCAGCATTCCCATTAAAAAAGAACGTTATACAGTGTGCTACACAGGGACATAGTTTATGGAATGGTATGACGCCTAGAATCATATACAAAAGAAATTAAATTTCTATATAATTTATTTTCTAAAGTAGCTTGGCCTACCAAGCCAATTTTTATATGCTTTTTATTTTAACTCCTCACTTCTGTTTTTTTCCTGGCTTTATCCATGAATAAATAGACACTGATGCAATCCTGGATTCAATCTCTACACTATCATTTAAACCTATATTTGTGAAAGACTGTGAATAAGTGGCTACAAACGTGGCAGTGGGGGAGTGGTAGTAAAGTGTAACAACCTTGAGATTTTGTTAGCCTGTTCCATATGTCCTAAATACTTTCAGCTTTAGCCAGCGTTATGTGGCTTTTTTTACAACTTTCTGTCTGGGCTAGTCATACAAGCAACTACACTAATGCGGGCAGATGTGCACTAGTTTTTAACTGGCACTAGTAGAAAACTATCCACAAAGCCTGGCACAGATTAATGATGGAATACGTACCCAGTTTCTCCAGTAGGTTTTAACTTCTGCATTGATCTTCATGCGGCTACAGCCTATGAATGTAGCACAGACATAGAAAATTCAATCACACAGATTTCTGCAGAGTATCACCTGACAATCTTGCAGATGAGCATGTGGTGTGGACATTCTGACACAAGAATTGTTTCCTGTGATTCTAATTCCCTCTTAAAAATGGGCTGAACAATCTCAACTTTGTTATAATTGCATTGAGTCAACACCTATTAAGGGATGTTTATGTCTTGTTAAAAAATAAAAAAGCCCCACTGAATAAAAACACTGATTTCCAAACATGGTATATAGCTCAGCTGGACATAGAACAATCCAAACTGAACTACTGACACATAGTTTCATTTCAGTCTCTCAATCCAATGTAACATGTTCTTTTCCTTTGCAAGAAAAACACATTGAAAATTTAGGCCTGTTCAAAGAACAGTTAACTTTAAGGGATTTTTGATGTTCCAAAAATTTTTATTTGCATGCGGTTCTCTCTATACTGCCATGGTGCAAAATCTCATATTTCTAAGGAGATAAACCCCAAGAGATTTGCAAAACCAAACCTGTAGCAGAACCTTATATTTGCTTCAACCCTGGGGTGGGAGTGTGTGGGGGTTTGTGTGGATAAAAAGGTAGAACAGAACCACAGTTCAATAATAATAATAAAAAAAAAAATCATGTGTCACAGAATACTTCAGGTGGCAGCTCAGTAGATGACAACATAGTGTGCAAATAAATGATTTGTTTTACAAAGGTCTGCAAAAAAGAGATATACCTCAGCTGAAGTTTGGAAGCTCCCTCCATTTTTTATCTTTAAAAACACAATAAGGTTCACATTTTTCTCATGTACTGGCAGTAAATACTATTAAAAATGAAAAAAAAAACATATACCTTTACTCCATTTGGAATCAAAAGTAGACGGTTTTGTAACATAACCTTTTCACTAACCCTTAAAAGAAGCAAAAGTTAGTTGTTAATGAGCTTCCAGATGGAGAGTGACTTCAATACTTCCTCAGTCAGGATCTCATGAGTGATATCAATATAAGATTTTCAGTTGTGTTTCCTTAGATACTGGGTTGACTTAATGATTCACTCTTAAATCGCTTTTCCTGAAAAGTGAAAATTATTCTGCTCTTAGTCTTTTTAAGTCTACTGAATTCAAGCCATGACTGATAGAGCCTGTAGGGATGGGTAAGTACTTACAAACCGCTAGACAAGAATAATGTATGGGAAAATTGCTGTGGATGAAATAAGATATCCCTTAATCTGAAGCCATTCTTAATGGAAATCAAATTCAGCCATTTAAAGGAAAAAAATGTTCACATGTGTTTCATATATTTTGCCTTCCACATCCAGAAGAATTGAAATACTGTAAAAGAACAGCTCTTGCTTGTAGAGTTTCTATAAGTGAGCACTTCTCTTTCCTGAACATTCAGGAAAGCTAACCAGAATAGCAAACCTGGTTAGTTTAACAGCATTAACACCTTATTTGCAAAATTAGTTAATAAAGGTAAGTTAAAAACATTTTAATTTTAAATCAGTGTTCACACAAAGTTTTAGTGCAGATAACCAATCAATTTTAAATCCTTACCCAGCTTAGTTTGGATCAATTTTACTGAGTGTCCCTGAAGATAGCAGAGGTGTTATAAACTCTAGTAGAGAACCTGATCTTCTGATATTTTCTGGTTTTAGTGACAAAAGAGGTTCAGATAAAAATCTTGATGCATGTTATTGGGACTGAGATCTGAGTTAAAGCTTTAGAGGGTCAAAGCCTATTATCCTGTTTGAAAACCAAACCAAACCAAACAAACCCAAATTTTATAATGCTAGAAGAGATAAATTGAAACCATCAGAACAGATAGCTAGGTTGGTTTTGGTTTTTTGTTTTTTGTTGGTTTTGGGGTTTTTTTGTTTTGTTTTGTTTTTTGTTTTTTTTTAATGATCAGGAACTGCTGTCTTTTAACGCCATAGAAAATCAGTGGTGGCCTTTTTAAGAGAGGTCCTGAATGCTTACACTCACTTACTTGAGTTCTATGGACTACACATTGAAAATGAGACTTCAAGTATTAAGAAGTTTTACACTCAAGAGATCAACATTTACAGAAATATTCCTTTGCATATGACAATTATTTCAATTAGAAGTAACTGTCCTCACTATGATTTCTTATGTGCATTTTCCCTTCTTTTGAAAGATGGATATTTCAATCACATACTTTCATATAACAACAATAAATATTAAATACTATTTTCACATGGAACACAATCTTTTTCTTACTAGTATTAGAGCTTGGAGATGTGTAAAGGTAAGCTGCTAACTAGTAGATGTAACTGAAATTGAGGTTTCTTTTCTACTTTTGTACGTATGCTGTAATTCAATTATTTAAATATATGAACGGGAGACTGAGGCATATGACTATCTAGCTCAGGGTGAGATACAGAACACATAATACTAAGTTTAGCTGGTTTATGTGCCTTAATTGTCACCTTGCATCTTCTGTAGTGTATGATTTGATTTCCATTTATTTTAGGAAAGCAAGAGTTATTGTATCCAAGTATCAGAGGTGAAGCTAGAAGACACATGGATCAGCAAGAAGATGGAATAAGTAAGCTGTTCTATCAGGTATAATTTCATATTGGGGGAACAAAAAGGGATATGCCTTTAGAAAATATGCCTCAGAAATATAAGCTTTAACTATAAGTGCATAAATAAGTGTATGATATTGTCATTGAAGTCAAGGAGTTTCAGGAATGTGGCAGGGTTAGAAAAGTGAAAGGGAGACGAGAGAAATAAGACTAATTAAGTGTAGCCTTGCAGCATATTGTTTTTTTCATATCTCTAAACTTGCATCAAGTTAACAACAGACAATATAAACAAAGATATTGTCTCTATGTTATTACTGAAAATTAGTATGTTTGGTCACTTGATCTTCTTTGGTCAAAACCAGAAAGCATATAAATCTTTAAAGTAAACTCTAATCTTTACAAACTGTATTAAGTTAGAGAAAAATGAAGAGTCACTAATATAGGAAAATATTATCTCATAAGAACTATATTTTGATTTTAATACAAATCAGCAGAATTATTTACAATTAATAAAAATACTAAATTTTCCAAGTTTAAATTTATATCATTCCTGCTGAAGACATTTGTGAAGAATCAGAAAACACTTTGTAATGAAAAAATTTGAATCCAGTGAAAAATTCACAGTGAAATAACTCTAGAAAATAGAAAAGTTTCACCTGAATCTTAAAATGGATTTGAGCCATCATTGTTCCAACAGTAGAAGGATGTAAGAATCAGGAATTATTAAGGCTTGAATAAATGGTGTTTGCTGATGGCGATCTTTTTTCATTCTGCTATTTATGAACATTTCAACAGAAACCACTTTAATTTAAAAAGAAGGGTTTATATTCCTTTAGTTTTGCTTTACTAGAAGGGTGAAGGTCTCCAAACATTAAAGTAGTAGATAATAAAAAAGTGCTTTCTGCAACCATAGTAGCGTGCAGAAATAGCAGTAATCATTATGAATTCATAGTCCCTGTGTTCCAAGTGTATGAAATATGAATTTTATGTAGCAGAACTGTATTCACCTGAGTGGTATATAATCAGCTTTAGTGTCTGCCATAAACCTTGTATGAAATCACAATGCTTTTAAAAATGTAGAAGAATATATGAGCACTCTATAAGTTTCCCAATACTACTTTTGCATAAAGCTCAGAAAGATGAGAGGACTCTCCTAGCTTTGACCACAGGAATTGTATCAAATATAAGTTGTGTTTGTAGACTAAACCAAAAAGGACAAGAAAGCTTTTGCTTGCTCCTTCCTCTTCTTCTTGTTTCACTAAGGTCATATGCCTAGGTACATAACCAGTTAGAAGAAACCCTGTCACTGGTGTTTAAACTTATTTGCAATATTTGTTGAATTTATTCCAGCATCCAAGGCATTTATTATGTTGGGTGCTTCCGTAAATTGCCTGGCATGTACTCTGGCTTACATTGCTCCTTTTCTCCACTGATCCCCTCCAATTGCTTTGTAGAAAGCCAGCCTTATTGCACTGTGCGATGTCCATGGGGAGCTCCTTCAGCTGATCAGCCTTTGGCTTCTGAGGGTAAACCTTTGCCCTGGAAAGCAGACCCAGCATGTGATTTCCCTGCCCCATATTACCATCACAACTACAATAAATTAGCATACATGTTGCAAAGGCACATGGATTCAGCCTACACCACAGAGTGTTCACATTGCCATTTCCCAGAAGAACATGGTAACGAACTTGAAATTTCCATTCATTGAAAAGAGAATTTAATATCCTTGAGGTCTGCCTATGAAGAGACACACTGAGAATATTTGAGCTGGGGTTAGGGACTGGTAAAACCTCAGAAATTTTAGTGGATGATGATGGATGACTGAAAGATGTGGCATATGATCTGGATGTGTGAGCAGGGTAATGACTGATTGGAAAGGTCTCATACTTCATGCAAAAAGCAGTAATAGAGAACTAATCTCAGCGATGGATTATAATGGGCAGTCCACTGCTATTAAATCCATGCCATCTAGGATTTGCGTGATATCCTTGATTTCTAGAATGGCTTGCTCCACTTCCTTGTGGTGGTAAGGATTTATGACTCAATCTCCCAAAGAAGAAGCATTAAGTGATTGAGTATACCAACACCCAGGGCTGCACCAGCACCAAGCCTTGATACTTGGATTCCTAAAGCTGTTCATGAGCCATCTCACATTGCAAGGTCATACTCATTCATTTTCAGTTTATGCAAAAATGATGCAGATGTAATTTGCAAAATTGCTGTTGTGAAAGGAGTATAATTTTGTTACAATTATGAGATCTGGCCTCCACTTTCTGTAGAAATGTCCCAACATGACCACTGCTCTTCCTAGGGCCTGTGTGGTGGCTTGACCGGAGCTGGATGGCAGGTGCCCACCAATGCTGCTCTATCACTTCTCTCCTCAACCAGACAGGGGAAAGAAAATATAATGAAAAGCTCATGGGCTGAGATAAAGACAGCGACATCACTCAGCAATTACTGTCACAGGCAAAACAGATTTGACTTGGGGAAATTAGTTTATTCTATTACCGTTAAAATCAGAGTAGGATAATGACAACTAAAAATAATGCCTTAAAAACACATTCCCTCACCTCTCCCTTCTTCCTGGGTCCAACTTCAGCCCCAATTTCTCTATTCCCCACCCCACCCCAACCCCGGGCAGTGCAGAGTAATGGGGATGGGGGTTACGGTCAGTTCATTACATGTTGTTTCTGCTGCTCCTTCCTCCTCACTCTTTCCCTGCTCCAGCATGGGGTCCCTCCCACAGGAGACAGTTGTCCATGAACTTCTCCAGTGTGATTCCTTCCCACAGGTTGCACTTCTTCACACACTGCTCCAGTCTGTGTCCCTTCCATTGGGTCCTTCAGGAACAGACTGCTGCAGCATGGGTCCTCTGCGGGATCACAAGTCCTGCCAACAAACCTGCTTCAGCACAAGCTTCCCATGGGTCACAGCCTCCTTTAGGCATCCACCTACTCTGGCATGGGGTCCTCCAGGGGCTACAGCACTTTTAATCTCCATGGGCTGCAGGGGTAGAGCCTGCCTCACCATGGTCTTCATCATGGGCTGCAGGGGAATCTCTGCTGCAGTGCCTGTAGCAACTTCTCCCCATCCTTCTACACTGACCTGGATGTCTGCAGAGTTGTTGTCTCACATATTCTCAGTCGTCTCTTCCACTGCAGTTTGTTGCACTGATTCTTTCCTCCTCCTTAAATATGTTATCCCAGAGGTGTTACACCATTGCTGATGGGCTTGGCCTTGGCCAGCAGTGAGTCTGTCTTGGAGTGGGTAGACATTTGTTCTGTTGGGCATAGGGGAAGCTTCTAGCAGTTCCTCACAGAAGCCACCCCTGTAGCTCCCTGTTACCAAAACCTTGCCATGCAAACCCACTACAGCCTGCTAACACATAGCTTAAGCAAGTACAATTCAGTTGCCACCTCTCTGTCAACACAACTTCTGCGATCCGCTCACAGTCCACCATATCCCAGCACTCCAGAGACATTCACAAAACATTTTTTAATTGAAGGGAACATGCAACTGTTTGCTAGGATATCACAAAATGTGCAGGGTAAAACAGTTCTGGAAAGAACTATTCACAAGGTGCTACAACTCACCAACTCTCACGCTATCCTTCTGAAGGTAAGAGAAGCTGCTATTGTATAGTAGAAGAAACCAGCACGCATCATGGGCTTGAATTCTGGAAGTATGACAGCCCACCACTTACCATTCCCTCTGAAAATTATGATTCCAAATTCTTTCTTAAAAAGTTGTGTACAAATTTCTTCTTACCTCCAAAAGCCCATGTTCTCTAGGGCAGTAATGTGGACTGTAAGTTTCCCAATGATGCCAAAAAATAGTCTAGAGTGGCCATAGTGGAATACATGTAATGTGAAGTAACAATAAACAGGGTCAGACGGTTACAGAATGTGTAGAAGTTGCCAGTTTTCCATTTTGCCTATTTTTTTTTTTTTTTTGAACTAGGATGTAGGGGAATCTGGACACAAGTTTTCTTATCAAATACTTCCAGGGACCTGATATTTGGAGCATTAAAGATTAAAATAACGACATAGGGAAGAAAGGCCTCGAAAATTAGCTTATAGAAGGACTATTCAGAGCAGCTGCTAGGAAGCCAGAATTAAAAAATCCAAAATATAAACAAACCATTCTGGATCAAAGTTAGCTACACAACAATTCACAAATAAATGTCACCCAGAAAAGGTGTCTTATGGTGCCTTTTGAACAGAGATTTGCAAACTGGTAACTTCATTCATCCAGTCAGCCTGCAGCAAGTTTCTTCTTCATTTGTCTAATGTCTAATCTTCTAGGGGATTATTGTTATTAATAATACTATTTTTAGGATATATCTGGATTTGTTCAGGACTATGCCTAAAAGTGCTATACACATTTGGCATTAGGCTTTATATTTCAATACTTCCTTTATTATCCTTCTTTGTATCTTTTGGCCTATCACATTCGTAAATTGCTAACTCTTATCTTTTCCTTAATTCTGCTGAAACACAATTTCAGTTGCCTGTAAAAGTAAGACTCAACTGCTGTCCCGGAAAAGGACTAACAAGATCATTATCCCCACTGAATTAAATAAATTGGGTCACATGGAATGGGTCAAGGGGAGGTTTTTCTGCCTTCTTCCTACTTTTTTCCTTTAATAACAATGAAACTCTGCTCCTGTAAAGATTAGGACAGTACATAGAGGCAAATCAGGGTCCCTCTTTTGTAGATGACATCTGCTCTGTAAATCAGGGCTGTGAATCAATCCCTAGTTAAGTTTATTTCATTGAATGTTAAAGGGAGTACAAACTTCAAAGCGCTCTAGTGTTAGTCTAATATCCACTCCAGTTCATTAAATGCAGAACAAAACTGAGGAAAACCTAATGAAAATTGTTATAAGCATGAATATATGGTGGTAAACAAAACAAAGATCTTGCTATGAATAGCAGCATTTCAATTAGTGACAGATTTGACACTTTAGGATTGAAATGTTCAGCTGCTGCAAAGCCATTTCCTGAGTAACAAAACAAATATTTGCTCTTTTCCCATCTGGAAGGGAATAGCAATTGGTTACTCTGCTTTAGCTTATCTCATTGGATTAGTGTCCTGCATACCTCATTGGAAATAGTTAACTCTTTTAATCAAAGCTGTGCTAATATACTGGCCAGGGATTCAAATAGTTTGAGCTTTCCATAACTTTCTTACTCTCTTCTTCACACTAAATGAGCACATCTCTCACATTCTTAAATATTTGTTTTGCTCAGAGGTGATTATAGTCATGACAGCACTTAGACATCTTCTGGGATTTGGTACGACTGCCATCTGCCTCGGGTAACACAAGAACAGTTTCTGAGATTGTTCACAGCAGGAAGCCAGTTCCAGGTAAATATTTAGAGAAGGCAGCTAAAACAGTATGACTGTATTTCACTTGCTGATTTTGAGTGAAACAACAGGTATTTTAAAGAAGTAAATAGTTGAATTATGTCCAGATTGTTTGTAGTACTTTTATTGTTCTAAGAGAGCTTCCAAAACAATAGAAGTCTTCTGCTAGACTGGAATGTTATGATAAACAAATAATCTTTTCACAATGGTTTGGTTCTAAACTTGACTGAAAAAATGAAAGCTATTCTGAGTAACTGAACAGCTGAAAGTTAATCAGCAATTTCATCCACCATGTGAATCAAAATGTCAATCTGAATATACCTGAAGGTTAATTAGAATATAAAGGATAGAAGTACAAGAAGCAGGCACATAGGAATTGTTTAGAATGTCAGTTGTTGAAAATTAGGAATAGAGTAAGAGATATTTATGATAATCACATCTAACGAAAGATAATAAGTACTTTTTTTTTTTTTTTTATAGACTGGCAGAGATGAGTGTAGTTTAAGACTTCAGAAAGGTTTGTACAATTCAAAGGTGATATATTCCAGAAAACTAATTGTGATTTTTTTTAAGCATTGCTGAGACTGAGTGATCTCTAAAATCTGTATTTTCATTTTGTCAAATCAAACAGCCAACTTCACATAAAAATATAAAAATAATTACTTAATGATTAATATGAATCCATAATCTTTTTCTGTTTGGCCATTTATATGTTATCTGGCACAGTTCACATAAAGTAACAAGACTCACAGTTTGTGCAAGAGACATCTCGAATTCTGCAGCAGCATAAACTGAATTCTGAAGCTGTTTTAATAGATTAGGCAGCTGTGTGAAATGCTTATGAAGTCATGCATTATCATTCTGAAGCAATTCTAAAAGTATTACAAAATTTAAATATAGATTCATTGCCTTTTATTTGTATAGCGACTAACATCTGATGGGACTTAGGCTCATACAATGATGTACCTATAAAACCAACTTGAAAATAAGTGATATGAATAGCAGAAATTCCTGGTTTCTGTGGGAAGTTAGCAGAGCAAAAGGCAGCTGCTAATTCAGTACAAAGCTCCATTTTGGCTTTGTATCCCCATGGGTCAAGTTTTTAAATTTTATTTTATTTATTTGTTTTATTTGCTGTTACACAGCTCCTGAGTTGCCCCAGATTCCTGCCCAGTTCATAGGCTAGATTTCCAGGAGAGAAGTCTTGCATGTCTAGGAGCCTACATGTGAACCCACTGAAGATTTTACTACTCTCAGAGAGTATTTCAGTCCTTTTTGGTCCATTGATGCAATCTGCTTAGGCTGGGGTCTTACATGAGAAGATGGAACATTTCAGTGTTTGGGTACTAGTCTGGGATTTGGGAAACGAGCATTCAGTTTCTTCCTTAGTCCTGTTAATACCTGAAGCAAAGAAGTTAGTCTTCCTGTGACCCAGGGGTTAAATTAATCATTGGGCAACTATACTCTAATCCTTCCATATTTAAATACCTCAAAGAATTAAGTTAAGTTGTTAGGGTAATTCAGCATCAGATAGTAAGCATCTGATATTTCAGAAGAATTTGCTGACTGCCTGCAAATTTTTTTCTTCTCTGAGACAATACAGACTTCCTTTGTAACTCCTACCTTCTCCAATCCTTCTTCCTCTGGTGATAATCTTAAGAGAAGAGGTTGGGGAAATCCAATGTGAAGAGAGAAGACAAACTGGTGAACAGAAAACTTAATTTAGAAAAACAGCAAGAATTTTTATTTACTGCAAAACAATATAGAAAGAAATATTATTATGATAAGTCATACTTTGCAATAGACATCATGTGTACATTTTGTGGCAAGCTAATGATTAAAAAATGTATAAATTACCCACTTTATTTCAAGTTTTCTGAAATTATGGTCTTTGTGTAGAAGTCACACACACAAATGTGCAGGTACAAGAAAGAAGGCTTTTCTGAGAAAACAAGGTGGAAATCATATCCCAGACTACCTTCTCTCTACAAATGTATTTATTTCTTTGTCTTTTAACAGAGAAGAACAAGACATGAAATGTCACTCATGTTTCTGATGCTGTTGAATGACTTTATTTTATGATTGAGAAACAGCATAGCATATAACTCCTGTATAATATTTTTGCTCTCTGTGTTTCAGATACTATTCAGATAGTGCCATTTCATTATTTTTATTTAAAAGCGTATTACTAGAATTTATGGCAGATTAGGTTCTAGTCACAAAAAATAAATATCTTGGCACCATCACCAAACAAGACTGCTGCATTTTCCTACTGTCAGATTAAGGTGTTCGGCAGTAATAAAACTGAAAAGAATAAGAAGTGACCTGACAGAACTGTGCAATATAGCTACACATTTCATATGTTGCTAAAATTCATAAAGCTTTGATTCTATCAGCAGTCTAGTAGCCTGTTAGCTATTATCACTATTCTTGTGCAAGTTCATTTTTTCTAAATATTGCTTAATCCAATGGACTGAAATGAAATCCACAGAACAATATTTCTTAGTTTTATTCTCTATGACAGTTCAGCACTTGTATCATGGGCATTTTCTGTACAGCAAGCTGAGCAATGACTCAAAGTTGCATGTGAAACAGAGTACAACCTGGGATGACACATAACTGTATTTTTGCCAGATATGTATTTCTGTACTTCATAAGGTTACACAAACTGTCATAATCCACATAGCTCAAGTGCTCAATTAGCATATTAAAAAATTTGCACATCTAATATATGTTTCTGGACAAGCCTGAATATTAAAAATTAAAAACCATTACCTACATGTATTTTTGAAAACTCTGAATTACCTTAAAAGATAAAATACAGTAATGACAAAAGTGATGTTATCCCAGCAAGTTTTCTTACTGGGAAAGACACTTAAAAGTTCAGATCCCTTTCCCCTGCTGGCAGACGATCTGTTTGGGTCTGCAGTGATTTATCCCCTCAGCACGTGATCATCAGGTAAAATTTAAATTTGTGAACCTTTACCGCTCACTTAAGGCCACTCTCAATGAACATTAGCCAGAGCTATGAGCTGCTGCAAGCAGCTGGAAATCCCAAGCATGCTGTTTCATGAAATCCATCAAAGGCATCAGTTGTGTCTGATTGATTCACCCCTGTATTGGCAGTGAACAAGTTTAGGAGAATGCCACAAAGAAACATTTCCAGAGGTTACAAAAGCTCCAGTGTCTCTTTGGAAAGCAGATGGATTGTTTTGGCATCTTAAGCTTTTATATAAAAAGCCAGAAAGAAATATTGCTGTTCAACTAGCCAGGTTTATTGAACAAAGTCTAGCTAAGTATTTCCACTAGGTCATCTGGGTTGTGGCAGCTTTGACAAGATAATGTCTGTTAAACAAAGTTAGAGGCTCCCACCATGTTTCAAGTTTTTCTTATCTATTATTTTAATATAGTAACCTGGGACACAGACTGAATTTGTGATCTGCCTGGACAGAGAACATGTTTATGTTCTGGCATACATATAAGCATTGCCCAGCTTTTCATCACGAGGTGAGCTGCACTTTCCTGAATTATGGTACCTCTCTCTCTTCTAAAGTAATTTCACTACAGATCAGCTACATAACCAAACTGCAGAAGTTCCCATCATGTGATGGTAGTTTCATGCTATGTTGAGCCATTTTAAAAGAGAGAAGAAGAAAAAAAAAGGGAGGAAGTCTAAGCTTTAAAAGCAATCCACTTAGTGTGGCCACAGTCAAAATACTGTCCACTGCTGCACTGTGTACAGCTTGGTCACTACAGCTGTACACAGTACACTGGGTGATACTGTGGAGGGTAAATCTACCTTAGTCAGGTATGACTGATCACACCTTTTGTTGTCAAAATGCAAACTACCATTCAAAAATCTAGTATAAGTGGTGATAGTAAAGTAGCTGAAAGACCAAAGATCTCAACACAACCTGAAAACTCATCCTTGGGATCCTGAGCCATGCTCAAGTAACTTCTCCACATAAAGTTGTATGTTGTCATGTCCATACTGTTCCTTGGTACCTAGGCCAGCTAGTTTATAACTAACCTGAGTATGTCTCTGCTTTTTCCACATTGAAATAATGAGTCTGCTCGTTCAGAAAAAAACCCAATACCCTATGGATTGTCTGAAAATAAAGTTTTCGTTGATCCATGTCTCTATTCTCTTAGCACCCATAAATAAGTAGCGCTGCTAATAAGCAAAAATGATGTTATCAATATGTCATCTCTGTAGCACCCATGAAGAAGATTTTTCAAATCACTGTACTCTCTCAGGCTGCTCAAATATAAAAAATGAATGATTTGACAAAATACCCACTGCAAATTAGAGAATAAAACAAAATCTTCTGGTTTGAGTTCATTGGGGTTTTTTGTTGTTTTGGGGTGGGGGGTGGGGGGTGGGTTCAATTGTCATTCAATATATTTTCCTTTCAAATAAACAGAATCCACATTTTATATGTGGAGATAGGTCCAAAGACCAAATGAAAATAAGGTTTAAGTGATCACATATTCTTTACATTTGCACTGTTTGTTTTATTATCTGCTAGCTCCTTCTAATATTTTTTAAAATGTTTTGGCTAATTACTACCAAACCATAGAAAGATAAGAGGAAGAAAGGCATTAATCTTCTATTAAGTTTGTGGGAAGAGACAAAGGAAGAAGGGACATCCCACACTGCAGAAAAGTCTGTTTCAGGAATTTTGCCCTATTATATGTAAAGAAATCCACAGAGTTCATCCTTGAAACACAAATCCAGAGGGAAAAATGTTCACCTGGGTGCAACTGCTAATTTTAGCATTTATTTAAATGATTACTTTGCACCCCTTTGCAGATCACAGATATTTGCTGTGCAATATGCAGTCCCTTAGGATTCTATTATTTTAAAACATTACTCTTTAGCATGACTGTGATTTAAGCTTCATAATTGCAATTCTCTGTAGCATTTCATGTTCACCTGATATTTTTTTTAAAAGCACCATGTTCAGTAACAGATTGCAATGCAGAATGCACTGCTGCTCTACAGGCAGTTAAACACTGATTAGCTAAGAGCTGAAAGTCTTCAATAACTTGCACATTTTGTTATAGTGTAAGGTATTAATTTCAAGAATAAACTGTGTTCTCAACCTAGTTATTTGCTTTATTGCAAAATAACTATTGGTTTAGGAAGATTAATGCATTGGTTAATTTAAATATTACTTCATATTAACAACTCTATAAAATGACTAAGAGGCGTTACTTCAGGGGAAAAAAAAAAAAAAGATTGATGGGATGTATATTTTAAATCCTAGAAGAGCTTTGCTGGTGTTCCTAGGGTAACCTAACTTTATAAGCAACACCATGCCAAGCTATGCAAACCATAGGATGTCATCCATGTTAGCAATAAGAAATATTAATATTATTATATTCTTAGGATTTCAGAGTTTTGTTATTAATCATTGGTAACTGATATAGAAGCTTTTTTTTGTCATCTATGCACCTATGCCTATTTCTGTGATTTTTAGTTTCTACAAAACCACTTTTTGAGTGTATGTATGTTTCTGAATGCTAGGATGCAAGGTTCTGATCCTACAAATAAACATGCAACATTATACATGATTCTGCATGTAGTTTGAGATGGTTTTTCAAGTACATTCCATACTGTTAGTAGAATGAAAATTCAATGTGGCCTTAACCGTAGCCTAGGTTTTTTTTCAACCATTTAAAGCTCTTGTTCCTTCTGTAAGCACTGCTAGTTTGATACACGTGCCAATATATCATCTTGGGTTAAAAGGTGCCAGTGGTTTATTTAAACACAATACAGTTGTGAGCTTTGCATACAATTGCAGTAAAAGAAATGTATTAAAGTCTTTTAAAGGAACATATAGTTATGTTTATATTATATATATATATGTAAACATTTATAGAAGATTCAAACTTTCTGCAAAATCAAATAGTATCTACTGTTCTACACTTCAGCAATTACTTTTTCAGGGGACTCACAGCTGTGAAATTTTTTAAAAGAGGGGTACACTACACACTGAATGACAGTGAATTTCATCAGTATGGATATGAACCAAAGTTCTGTGGAATCCACAGAAAGTGGAACTCTATAGTCATGGTAAAAGTCCTGAGCTGAGGTGTAGGCCATATCAACATGGACAGCAATGTTCCCTGACACTTTCCCTAAATCCCTCCTTCTCCCAACACTCCCCCTTTCTTTTAGTTAAACCTGAAAATCGTCTGCCCTGCTCCTGGCTGGGGGAGTGGGACAGGCCTTGGCTGCCAGGCTCAGGTCCCCTGCCGGACCTGGGGAGCCCCCGGTAGTGCCAGTGGCTGTGTCCCAGGGAGTCCTGCAGTGCTGTGGAGCCACCAGACCTCCCAGCACCATGTCATCACCACCATGGCTCTCCAGCTACTCAGTGAGTATAGTATGAGCTCAGTTTTGTCCAAGAAATTGAATACATACAAAATTAATAAAAAAACTGTGGATTCTAAAGGTCTCACAAACAAAAACCTAAAATCATTCTGGAAATGAGATTCTTTCATAGTAGGAGTTTTAAACCACCCTACATAATAGGATGACAAGAATATCCCCCTCTCTCTTTTTTTTCTTTAAGTTGTTTAGAATTCTGCACAAGTTTGTCAGACTCCATTATATTTCATAGAAATTAGCTGTAAGAATCACCTTCACGGACTTTTCTTCTTCAATGTTTTTTAAGGGATGTCAGACGCATTCATTTGCATCTTGCTTTTCAATTATTTTCTATTTTATTTTTTTTTTTTTTTTTTAATCAGTGAATTCAGTGCTGGCTAGAACAGGTTTTGTCAGCTGTCAGAGTTTTTATTTTCTTTCTGGACTGTGAAGTGAGCTAATATTACACATCACCATAGGAAGAGAGTTGCTGGTACCCCAAAGGCCACATTTATGATCTTCTTAATATTTATTCTCCTTAACAAAAATAGAATTACTGGCAAATTTTTCTATGTTTAGCTTTCTTATTGGAAAGCTGACAGATAATTTCTAAGTAACTAAGGTGGCTGAGAAAGGATGAATGATATAGCCAAACATATTACTTTTGTGCAAATATCAATCTAAATTCTCTTTTCATTGTTACAGTTAATGATTTCAGAACACCACAGAATCAAATCCTCTTTTTCTTTTTTCCTTAGTTATCTTAAAGAGTACCTTTCAAACTCATGTTTATTGATACTTGTCTGAAACATTAACTGTGTTTTCTAGTATTAACATCACAGAAAATAAACCTGTTGCAATTTACATTTTATAAATAACATGAAGTTGTTTATATTAACATGTTCTGCAACAATAATGGATAAAATAAGACTTGAATTTCCAAGAACTATCAAAAGAAAGCAGGGCATCAAAGACTGCATAATTATCTAGTTTGTAGAAGCCATGACTACTTATCTAATCACTTCATGCTGCCTGGTACTATGTGCAGTATGAAGAAAAATGCAGTTGTTTTTTATAATCTCCCATTAGCAAAGTACCAAGACATATCTGTTTAGTCATATCTTACAGATCAGGAGGCTTGGAGGACAACTTGTGTTACAGTGTTTCTTACCTATATGTCCTCAGGATGATCTATCAGGGTATTAGCAGGAGATGAAATTACATATATTCTTCACAAAGACCCTTGTCCTGCAGACATCAGCATATTTGATTAACTTTACTATCCAATTGACTTCTGCAAACACTGATAGTAGGAATATGTTGTGTGTACTTAAAAACTTAGTTTCACTGTTTCCAGAAGTGTGACTGCTGTATGAGAAGGTGTATCTCCAGTAGCTTTAATCCTGCTAATTCCAGATACTGAGTGTAGTGGAATGGCAGCAGCCTGGACATTTTCTGCCAGCATCCTAGCCGGTGCCCTGTAGTTAGAGGCACAGGATGTGGTGGCTCACTTTCACTCCAGTGCTTAGGAATTAGGTTACTCAATACAGAAGAAATCTGAAATCAGCTTGTAAAGAGCTTATCCCTACAGAATATGAAACCATAGGCTTTTCCCAGAGTGTGAAGACACATCACTGAAATTGGCTTTAAGGCTCCTTATATAAATCAAAACCACCATGGTCCTGTATCACAAAGGGATGACCCAATATAAATCCACTTCACCAGTTCATATGAACATAGGTTATCTTTTGGTCAATCGGCTTACCTGGCTGGCAGGTAATCCCCCACCCAATTGCTCACTCACTTTTCCCCAGTGGGATGAAGAAGAGAATTAGAAGGTCAAAAGCAAGAAAAAGAAACAAAACAAAAAACCAAGATAGACACAGTTTAATAACAGAAGATAAAAAAGTAGAAGAAAGAAGTGATGCAAAGGTATTCACTAACTGCCAGCAGACTGATGCCCAACCAGCATTTGAGCAACTGCTACTCTGGAGAAACTCCCACTCAGTTTTTATTGTTGAGCACAGCACCATATGGTATAGAATATCTCTTTGGTCAATGGGGTCACCTATCCTGGCTGTGTCCACTCCCAATCTCTTGCATACCCTCAGCCTACTCATTAAGGAGCAGTGTGTGAAACAGAGAAGACCTTGATAGTATGCAAGCACTGTTTATCTACAGGCAAAACACTGGTGTTTCATCAACACTGCTTGGGTTACAAACCTAAAACACTGCACCATGCAGACTGCCATGAAGAAAACTAATTGCATCCCATCCAGAGTCAGTACAACTGGCAGACTTCATGCCAGTCCATACTACCCCACAGACATTTTTATCAGTCAATACATTATTCCCACTCTAACTGTAGGAAACCATTGCTGCCTTAAACTGTTTTGCTTTGTACCCACGCCAGAAAAGCTGGGTTGTTCCTACCTGTAGATTGCATCTGGCACTGAGCTTCTTCACTGACTATTTAACTTAGCTGCCCTGCATCACACTAAGCATCTTTGTTTGAACTTTTGCTCCAATTATGTCATTGTTTCTGACCAGGATGGTTGAAGTCAGTGTGTTAATATGTTTTTAAAGGACTGTATTCTGAGGTTTGCAAACTTTATTTGTTCACATTTTTGGTACTACCACTCTCTAAACAGAGTGAGTGCAATTGTGACATTAGTTAAAACATGAAATTATTTCAAAAGATATTTTCAAGCTTTAAAGTTCCTTTTAACAGGGGAAAAATCTTTATAATATTGACTGCAATTCAATTTCTACATAATATCATCAACCTATTCACAAAAAGCAGATAAAATAATCTAGTATCCAAGAGCATATAATACCAGTAGTTTCCAGAATATTGGATATATATCATGCATGTTCAACAAATGGCATGCAACATGGGCTACAGTGTAGTCCAGTTTCATAATGGCATTAGATTTCCCTTTTTACTTTACTAAGAAGACAGTGTCAAGAAATACAGAACCATTTTTTAGTTATTTATAAACTGAAAGATATCAGCATTTCTATTATTTCCTGCCAATTCTTCACATATCTAACTGTGGTCAACATTCTGACTGTCTCTGAGCTCAGATATGTTTCCTTGTCAGATGGACTCTGTAGACTTAGTTTGCTTTAAAGGTTTGGCTACACTTATTCATAAGTGAAAATGTTGCTCCATTTGAATGAAAAAGACCAAATAGTTATTGGATTGGATTCCACTGCTTCTTGAAAACCTTTCTGATACAATGATTGCCATAGATATTAGCATGCACATAAAAATCAATGCTCAAAATTCAATGCTAATCAAGTACAAAATTAAATGAATGGCTGCTTGTGACAAAGCAACACCCTAATAAAATTTCCATGTTAACTCCTCTGCAATAGTATTCAGGTGAATAATGTTAAGAAAAATGTTATAGTTTTTTAATACTGGAAGTCAGCAGGGAAATTCAGACACTTTCAATTTTATCTTTGCTGTTGTCCTCTGACTTAAAAATACCTCATTAATTCCTAATAAGGACTCTTTTCAGTATTAAGTGGTTTCAAAAACAGTAGTAACTTTTCAGTATTCAGTTGTCTCAAAAATAGTAGTAACTAGGAAGAACACTTAGAAAGTTTTTGTAATAAAGACTGTCTGTTATCTTCCTAAGGTGTCCTTCCAAAGTTTCAAGTTACTGATGGCTTGATTCTTTACCACAAGGGTGAGGGAAAAAAGACATTGCATCTTTTTGCAGGTGAGGTGCCAAAACATAGTCAACTGGTCAAAGACCTTCAGTACTATTTATTATTCCTTTGGCTATTAGGCACTGAGCTCCTAACAGTAATTGCTGAACATCCAGTCTTATGACACAGCATGAGTCCAAGACTAATGTAGAAAATTTCCATACAAAAGGTGACAGGTTTGGGTGAGATGCAGTAGAGTAAAAGTAGAATTGCCATTGCTGTTGCTGTTACACACAGGAATTGTTCTCACATGCAGGAATTCCTAGATGAAGAAATACCATCTTAAACACTGATGTTGAAAAGAAGTGTTCCCTGCCCCAGCTGTTTCACAGTCTGGGTAGGTTGGTATGGAGTTCTTTATTTCCTCTGTTATCTGAGCATGTTTGTTGTTTAAAAAGAATGTTATGATTTGTGTTAATTAAGAAAGCAAACGCACAGTCCATCTCAGTTGGACTTTTCCACTGCAGTATTCTTCAAAAAACTTCTCATGATTTCTGCTTGTTCCATAATAAAGTCTCAGATCTCAATCTAATTCACTAGCATTGTTTTAAATATGACTCCACTTTTCTATAAAATATCATAAGAATTGCATAACCAAGAGTGTATTTTAGCTCAACGTCCAATTACAGACAGTGGCTCATAGAACATATCCAGACACAAGACAAAAGAAATTGCTCAAGTCTCAACCTCTGAAAGTTACAGACCAGTTTAAATACTGCACTACAAGGTTTTCTTACCAGTTTGCTATGGTCATTAGCTGTGGTAAGACTAGATATTTTGGTAATTACCCTCAACATAAAATTTTCCCCGTTCCCATTTAAGTTTGTTACAATTTTATGTTGTAACTATTCCTTTTTATTAAAAGTAATAACTTTCTGTCATGCCAGCAGATGGAGACTGGAGGAAGTTCAAGACGACAATAGATTTCTTGAAATCCAGATCCTTTGTTAGCACCCAAACCCAAGCATTCTGTGCCAGGTCAAACCACAGAAAAAAATATCAAAAATAACAAGAAGGAAAGAACATCAGAGAAAACCGGACTTTATTTGTTTTCAAGAATAACAATTCTTTAGTCCTAGTTTTATGAAGTGTTAGATTTGTCATGCAGTGCCACTGAAGATTTTTTGCCAGCATAAAAAAAGCTTCATAGAAGTTTCATAATCATTTATACTCTAATCATTATGACAGCTAATTAAGAAAAAAAAAAAAAAGAAGAAAAAAAAAAAAGGAAGAAAAAAACTCCCTGTTGATAGCGTACATTTAGGAAATGAAATTAAGACCAAAAGTTTTTTCTGTTGTTTCATACCGCGTGGAGGATTTACCCTTTGATTCATGCAATAATTACTGTTGTCTGATACTACACTAGCTAGGCAACTCATCTCTTCCTTAACATGTTATGTTCCTATCAGAACACCAAATAAAAAGATGTGAGGAAAAAAAATGTGGCTGCTTTCTCTGAAATTCTATCACTTTTTGGAAGTGACATTCTCCATTAGGTTAGTACAATGAGTAATGACTCTGCATAGAACAAATCTGAGGAAACTAGAGAGCTGAAGGAAGTTGCATAAAGATGCCATGTATGAAAGAAAATTCTTTAAACACTCACATGAAATAAGTTTCTTGCAGCTCATCATAGGTCAAGAATCTTTTTCACAACACCAAATATTTTCTTAAATACTAGCACATTGATATCTCAGTTGCATTCATAAATTTAAGCAATATTACTCTCTCCCCTTTTCCTCCACGCTCTACCCTCACCCAATGATATGCACCTTTATTTTCTTGAGAAATAGAAGAGGAAAATGTACTACAACTTATGAGAACTTTGACATTCCAAATAGGTTTATATCACTTAATATGCTCTTCCTTCTTCCTTAAACATTCAGTACCAAAACCCATCGCTGAAAAGCAGTATATTTTGGTGTACATTTCAAGACTGCTATAAACGTGAGAACCTTGATTAAATATTATGACGCTCCTGTCATAAACCAAACACTCACTCAGTAATATGTATTGCTAGTAGACATTGCAAATGAACTTGAACCCCAAAATTGATTTAGAACTTCTTTGACTTCTTGAAATGTTTAGTCCCAGAAAGAAGAAACTTTCTGGCTTAGGCCAATGAGTAAAATTTTTTTTCACCGCATGGACAATTTCTAACATTCAAAATTTCTTGCAAATGAACATGCACTCTTGAAAGCATGTCGAATGTAATGAACATAAGGAACCTGTGGTGTTCTATTGAATTAGAATTTGTGAACCATCAGTTTAAACTGAAGAGTTCTTCACTTTCTTCCATCAGGGTATATTATTAAAAAGGAAAAGGAAGCCTATGAAAAGTGCCTTGACCTGAGTGACTATGATCTTTTGATCTCAGTGATCATCCCCTCCCATTTCTGAACTTCTGAGAGAACGCATCAGCTATGGCAGAGCCTGTATGGTAAGCTTTGGGATTAGAGACCTGTCACGTTGTATATGCAACACAGGAGAGCCCCACTCCTGACTAGGTGATATGCACACCATCAACACCAATAATTTGCAAGTAAAACTATTTGAGAAGACACCTCTGAGGGAACATCAACAGAAGCCAAAACCTTGTCCTTAGCAGAAAGAAGTTATTCTCCTGTCATGAAAATTGCTACAGTCTCCTGGAAAAACTATAGACTGTTTGGCCAATAAGCAGACAAAATTTGTATCAGCTATTTGGTTAATAATATCTGATGGATTAAAAATTAAGGGTGAAATTCTTCATAACTTATAATTTACAGTATAATTTCCACTGAACTTCAAATATTCAGCAATATAATATAGAGATGATCAGGTATTATTTCTCTAATGTGGTTATACCATTTGGAATTCCAGAAGTACTTTCAGCCTTGAAATGTTTATATGTGTCAATATGGGGGGGGAAGCAGAAATACAGTGACTAAATCTGTATGCAGAAGCAATGTAAAATGAGAGAAACTGCTGTTCATGGTATGTGAGTTCTGAGTATACGTTACTATGCAAAAAAAAAAAAAAAAAAAAGTAAAATAAATCATCATCTGAGGAGAACAATTTCAAAGAAGCAATAGGAAGTCATAGCTGGATAAAACAGAAAGGAGAAGCTGAGATACAGAAAATAAGAAAAACATTTAATCAGTTGCCAAACAATAAGCTCAGTTTCCAGAGTAATTTGCAAGTACTGGCTTAGGTAACTATTGCATAACTCAGCAACTATTAAATTGCAAATATAAGGATCAGAAAACAATTAGTAAAAACAAAGTAATATAAATTATACATATCAGACAATTAGACATCAATCCAATTGTCATAACCATGTGAACTGACAAGCATAAGAAGATAAAAGGTCAAAATAAGTCTCACAGTCTTCCACATTTTGTCAAGATAAAGTACATAACCTATTGCTGTTATTAAATTAAAATTGTAGAATTGCTAATTCAGCAACTATATATTTTTATAGTTTTAATATATATTTATTAAAAATACATACTGACATATCTTTCTGTATATATTTTAAAATCTCAAGTGAATATATAGATAATTTAAAAATAATATTTAAAGCAAAAAGGATTAAAAAATCAGGGAAATTTGCATTTAATATTTCTGTATGTATCCTTATTAAAGGATGGATGGACACACACACAGCCCCCGCATCTTTCTTAGCAGCACTTACAATAAGTCAGATTTCTACAACAGAATTAAATGTGTCCTTATTTAGACATGGCTAATTTCTCAATGCAAATGTTTCTATCCAATTTAATAATCTCAGGCTTTATTATTGCCAGTAGAAAGAGACAGACACTTCTAGGGGAAGTTCATCTTATCTGAAAAGAAATCTCTAAAATAAATCAGATGACTCGTACCTTAAAAACATATTTTTTTCTCTATGGGCTGTAATTTTTCCATGTAAGGAAGTCATAATCACTTTTTGTATTCCCTTTTTTATAGAACTGCCAAAGTCACATTATTCTGTTTTATGATCTCTTAGATATATATGCTTGGTCTCAGACTAGTAGCTACAACTTTAGCCCGGCTGTTAGGAACACATAGAAGCATTTATCCAGAAATCTTACTTCTAGAGATGTAAAAAAAAGAAGAAAAAAAAAAGAAAAAAACAGAAGGAAAAGCTTATTTACAACTAAGTAAGGTTCACATTTGTCAAATGGAAAGAAAAGAGAAGAAATTGTGCTACAGCCTGACAACATGAAATTCCTAGAAGCAAAGGTATTTTGCAGAAAAATTAAAAAAAAAATAATTCTTAGGCATTCTAATATATGTGTAGTACATTTACTATCATCCTGCTGCAATGATTTTATTTAAAATGTTGTTGGGTTTGATTTTCTATTTGTGTAATACATGAATTTTGTTAAAACAAAAGATCTTTTATAGACACTGTTATTTGGTATTGAGTAGTTTTATTGCAATTTTAAATAAAATTAAACATATGTAATGTGTGGATGCCTGTATGCAAAACTAAAGATGAAAGTAGTGGAATGACAAGTTGCAATGGTTTTCATCTAATGCAATCAACTTCACCAAAAATAGGTAAAGACAGTTTAGAATCTAGAATCTAGAATATATCTGTACTATGTAAAGGAGTATCATGATTTAACCCCAGCTGGTGACTAAATGCCACACAGCTGTTCTCTCACTCCCCCCTTAGCCAGAGGGATGGGAAGAAGAATTGGAAAGGAATGTAGAACTCCAGGGTTGAGATAAAAACAATTTAATAATGGAAATAAAATAATAGAAAATAAATTAAAATAAATACAATAACAACAAGTAATAATAACAACAACAACCACAACAGTTACAATGAAAAGGAGGAAGAAGGGGACAGGAATAAAATGCAAAGGGAAGTGAGGAAATAAAACAAATGATGCACAATGCAACTGCTCACCACCCACTGACTGGTGCCCAGTCAGTCCCCGAGCAGTGATCCCCAGGCCCCAGTCAACTCCCTAGTTTATATATCAAGCATGATTTTCTATGGAGTGGTATAGAATATCCTTTGGCCAGTTCAGGTCAAGTCTCCTGGCCGTGTCCCCTCCCAGTTTCTTGTGCCCCTTTAGCCTTCTCACTTGCAGGCCCTGAGAAACTGAAAAGTCCTTTACTTAGTATAAACATCACTTAACAACTAAAACACCAGTGTGTTATCAACATTGTTCTCATGCCAAATCCAAAACACAGCACAACTACTAAGAAAATTAATTCCATCCCAGCCAAAACCAGGACAAGGGGACACATACAACCTCATCCCTTCTGTGCTCCACTTATTTTTACAAACTTCCCTCTCCCAGGTTCCTTCATTCAACAGACAGCATTGCTGGATACTACTGACAGTTTTCATACTGCCTTTCATAGTCCAAAACTGATGGAACCATGTTAGTACAATGTCAAGCCTATAGCCAAGCACAACATACAGTATGCCCAAGCTTACGCAATGTTTCTTATTCCTACCACAAGACCATACTAAACACAGCTTGATTTTTTGTCTGGTCTAGGGCATACACAGGGCAAGATCTTATCTGTCTTTAGTTTTCCTTTGGTCATAATACTGATGGAATTTCATCCTTATGGGTCCCTTCCAACTTGAGATTTTCTGTTTCTATGATTCTATGACTTAATTGCCTGCATTCATCAATTATGAAAGAAGCCTGACTATGTCAAATTATATAGAAATCTTTTAAAAATAACTGTTGTGTTCTTTAATATTTATCATCAAAAGTTCATTCTTTTTGACTTAAGCTTTTCAAGCTTTTCCTATGATCATGAAGGCTAGAAATGTTTAGAAGAAAGCTATTATCACAGAAAGTGACAAATATTTCTGGTATTGAAAACCCTGTGACACCTGCTGCCAGTCTAACAGCAAACGGCTGGAGAAAGAGGACCTGCTAACCATGTTGGACTCCTCTCTAACCAAGGCAAAAGCATTAGCTTACAAGGAGCTACCCTAGAAGTGTCTGGGCAACGTTTGCGCATTGTCAGTGGCTGAGAAAATCATGTATCCCAGGACTTATTCTCTACTGGGGGATCTTGCCTACTGTTGACCCCAGGCATGAGTTGGGACTCAAATGATCGAAACATCAGTCCAAGAAATGCAAAGTATTTAATACAAAAATAACCTTTTGTCATCACAGAACACAGCAAACAAATAAAAATAATAAAACGGAAGTATGTAATGAAAGAAATACAAACACATTGTCTGCTTATTTGGTTGCTTTATTTTTTTGTGATGACTTAGACATAAAAGTAACTACAATTGAATTTTTAGTGAATTGTAAACTTGGATATGGCCAACCTGGTGGGGATCAATCTTGCTCAAGTTTCAAATGTTAAGTTGCAAGGAAGTGAAAGCCTTCTTACATGTCCAGGTGGGAATCACAAAATTAGCTTAAATTTATTATTAGAGGAACTAATCTCAGGACAGAGCCCTTCATTTATTTTCTAACCACATCAATTACAAGCATGATGGAATCCCAGTGCAAGACTTGCACTCCTAGAACTTGCTAAAAGATCTACAAGTCTTCAAAAATGCTTCCAAGATGCTCATGAATAATCTGGCTCAATGTATGTGTCAGCATTTTAACTGCCTGGCAGTGACTGAGCTGGTGGGTATTCTCAGACAACTGGTATTCCCTTTACAACAGAGGGTACAACAACCGGATTTGAACTGAACTCCCCAGTATGCTGTTTTCATGGAGGACAAATCTACTATTCTGTCCTTGATCTGACTCTTAAGATGCAGTATAGACAAGCCTTGTGAGTTCTGCTTGCCAGAAAATTGTATGAAAGTAAAGGTTGTGCTTGTAACACCAAGTGGTAGAATAGCAGCATTGGAAGCCAACTAAGCAATCTGGAAATGAGATATTCAAGTTGTCTAGAAAAAAAAAAAAAAAAAAAAACAGGTTAAAAAAAAAACTCACAGCAACAAGGCAAGAAGTAGAGCACAAAGGATAATATTAATGATTAACAAATGTCTTCCAATAGCACAGGCAGCAGAATAGAAATCAGCTTGTTTCTTCTGTTAGCGCTAATTTATTCTTTTTAATGGATCCTTAGGTTTTGCTTTGTTATTGGCCCTGCAACAAATTTGTAATATATATAAAAATTTCACAACTGCTAGGCCCTTTAAGACCACTGTTAAAAACATGGTGTCAGGTATTAGGCATCCCAATGTGATAAATGCGCCTCTATTTTTAGCACTTATGAAAAGATATTTCTAAGCATATTGCTCTCATCAAGATTATGTCTGAGAGCTATTTATGCTAAAGACAGGTAAACTGGTTTTTCTCAACTTCCTTCACAAGGTAAGAAGAACATTGGTGAATACTGGTGAAGTGAACAATTGAGCAAATACGCAAATACTTTAAAATATTTGTTTAGGTCCACCTGAACTAGCAGCAGAGCCTTCAGTGGTGAAAGTATATGTCTACTGTCACCGATGTCAACAGGAAGGCTCTGTGATTTGGTTGCACTTGTGAAATAAAATCTAAAGGCTCAGGATAAGAAGTCGATTCTATTATTCTTTTAAGACAAGATCCCAGTTATGAATTATTTAGAGGTGCCCTGGCATCTGAACTCCTCAGGGCATAGTTCTGCTTAACCTTTTTTAGTGCCGATATGCAGCCCATTAAAATTCCAGAAATGTATAGTATAACACCCACAGCACACAAACCTAAAACTCTATTACACTACTTCTTAGAGTACACACATTCTTTCCCAGTTGAAGGATATGGTGCCAGCGGTTCCAAAACAGATGGCAAATTGCATCCTGGGGTGCATCAAACACAGTGTAACCAGCTGGTCAAAAGAGGTGATTACCCTGCTGTATTCAGTGTTGGTGCAGCCTCACCTTAAATGTCATGTGCGGTTCTGGGCCCCACAATTTCAGAAAGATGTGAAGGCCCTTGAATGTGTCCAGAGGAAGGCAACAAAGTTGGTGAAATGGCTGGAAGGAATGTCCCATGAGGAGTGGCTAAGGATCTTTTGGCTTGTCTAGTTTGGAGAAAAGGAGGCTGAGGGGTGACCTCATTGCTCTCTACAGCTTCCTGAGGAGGGGAAGGGGAGAGAGAAGTGATCTCCCTGGTATCCAGTGACAGGACACAGGGAAATGGTTCAAAGCTGCATCCAAGAAGATTCAGGCTTGATATTGGGAAGCATGTCTTTGCCAAAAAGGTGATCAAACACTAGAACAGCCTTCCTAGAGAGGTGCCCCAGTCTGTCAGTATTTAAGAAGCATTTGGAAAATGTCCTTAATAATATGTTTTACCTTTTGGTCAGCCCTGAAGTGATCAGGCTCTTGGACTACATGATCGTTACACGTCCCTTCCAACTGTAATATTCAATTCTATAATAAAAAGGAATATAATGAGGTCATCAATTGTCACATGCTTTGGCACCTTTGACAAGAGTATTCATCTTCATCAATTAATTTACATTATGTACATGTAAATGTTATCAATATTATAGTTAGTGCTTACGTAGTAAAACACTGAATTTTCATCTTAGGCACACTAATCTCACATTTTCAGTAGATTTATGTCCTGGTTTCAGCTGCGATGGAATTAACTTTCTTCTTAGCAGCTGGTGCAGGGTTGTGTTTTGGCTCTGATGTGAGAACAATGTTGATAGTACACTGATGGTTGTGGTTGTTGCTGGATAATGTTTATACTCAGTCAAGGACTTCTTGGTTTCTTGGGCCCTTCTAGTGAGAGGGCTGGAGGGGCATGGGATGCTGCGGGGGGACACAGCCAGGACAAGTGACCTGAACCAGCCAAAGGGATATTCCACATCATGGTACATCATGCTTCATGTATAAGCTCGGGCATTAGCTGGGGCCTGGGGTTCATTGCTGGGGGACTGGCTGGGCATTGGCCAGCGGGTGGTGAATAGTTGTACTGTGCATCACTTGTTTTCCTGTCTCACTTTCCCTTTGGATTTTTTCCTTTCCCCCACGTTTCCATTATATGTTGCTATTCTTCTTCTTCTTGTTGTTGTTGTTCTTACCTTTTAATTATGTTTAAATTATTAATTTGTATTTATCTCAGCCCTCGAGTTTTACATTCCTGTGAGTGAGGGGGAGTGAGTGAGCAGCTGTGTGGTCCTTGGCTGCTGGCTGGGGTTAAACTGCTACAATTTGTAACATTAAACATAAATGTATTAAGGTAATCTCAGATTGTAAGTCTATACACAGTGCAGGTCTTTGTTCTTTGAAATGGTCTCAATATCTGGTTTCAGAGAGCTAAGGGGATTTTACTGTAATTAGGAGACAATGTAAGAGACTCATTGGTTAAAGGGAAAGACATACATTGGAGGGGGTATTGCATAATTAGAAAGAAGCCTGATATCAATGTTCCAAAGTCACTGGAAGTAACATGTCCTTGCTTTCATGAGGACAATGGTTCAGGACTTTTCTCTGAAAGACCATTCCAGATTTTTTGTATAAATTAGATGAAACCATCAAGCTTAAAAACAGTGTTCTCTCAAATCTGTTCAATTAGATAACAGATTGTCCTAGTTTCGCCTGGGATAGTGTTAATTTTCTTTGCAGTAGCTGATACAGTGTTTTGTTCTGGATTTACTATGAGAACAATGTTGATAACACATTGATTTTTTTAGTTGTTGCTAAGTAATATTTATACTTAGCCAAGGACTTTTCAGTTTCTCAGGCCCTGTGAGTGAGAAGGCTAAAGGGGCACAAGAAATTGGGAGGGAGCAAAGCCAGGAGAGCTGACCTGAACTAGCCAAAGGGATATTCCATACCATAGAATGTCAAGCTGAGTATATGAACTGAAGGAGTTGGCTGGGGCCTTGCAACGGCTGCTCGGGGACTCACTGGGCATCAGTCAGCAGGTGGTAAGCAATTGTATTGTGCATCACTTGGCTTTTTCTTTCCTTTTGGAATTTATTCCTTTCTTCCTCCCTCTCTCCTTTTCATTAAAATTGTTGTTATCGTTGTTGTTATTAATATATCTCGTTTTATTTCAATTTTTAAATTGTTCTTATCTCAGCCTATGAGTTTTTTTCCTGATTCTCCTCCCCATTCCATCGGGGGAGGGGGGGGCAGTGAGTGAGCAGCTGTGTGGTGCTTAGTTGTTGGCTGGGGTTAAACCACAGCAGAGATACAAAAAGTGTTTAAAGCAGATGGACGATCAGACAGATACACAGAATAGTTTCATTACCTTTGCTTCTGTAGAAAAATGGGAGAGATAATTTGTTTTATTATATGCAAAATGAAAAGCTAGCATATACAATATGATATAGTAACCTTTTATTATTTTTGCTGTACTACTCCCCATAGCAGTGTGAAGACATGTAAGATGAACGGCTGATGTCTTGATGACTGGAATGGGATGAATCACTTCCAGAGAATCTGCTCTGAAAGACACTAAAGAGATGTTCTTAGCCTTTCTTAATATCTATTTGTCACCATATGGAAATTTTCAGCAGCACTGTACCTTGACGATCAGCTATTGCAACCCTATTGCCTTCACCAGGATTACATGGCCAATACAGATTTGCATTTACTCCATTGTTTATTTCTTAGAATCTCCTGCCAGCAGACATGTACAAAATCCTTAAAGGGCCTTTTTTTCCCCAAAAATTATTTTCCTTTTCTTAAGGCTATTTTAAGAATACTTAAAATGTTATGAAAAACTTAAAATTAAATATTGCAATGATTATTTAGAATGTTTTATATTGCAGTGTATTTGTATTTCCCAAAGTGACTACATGCAATTTTTCTTACAGAGCTAAATTATACATATTTTTAGTGTCAAGTATTTTTTTCTTGCATTTTTTTTTGCAATTTCTTTGCAATTTCTTGCAAAAAAGCCTGGCAATTTTGCAAGTAATTTATTTGCTTGTTGCAATCAGAGAGGAAAGAAGAGAGCAAAACAGACACCATCTAGTAGAACCATTCTTTATCGGTGTATTCTTGTAGACCTACCCTGTGTAGACTATGAAATCTAATGTTATTATACAAAATGACAAATGAAAAACCTGGAATACTAACTCTAGAAGAGATTTTCTATTTTGTGGGAGTGGGAATGGTTAGGGCAGGAGAAAGGAGAGGAAAAAGGAGGGAGGGAATGTTGTAAGAGAGAAAGATAATTATAGCATGCAGATGGCCAAGGAAATGTCATGAGACATGCTATCAGCACAAGGTACAAATTGTAGTTTTCAAAAAAGCAGCATCCCTCTCTTTTCCCCCTTGGCTTATGATGAGTCCTGATTATGTTCTTAATATGGAAAGAAAAAAAATCAGATTTATATTCCTAATCTGCAAAGAAAAGAAGAGAAAAATTATATTCCCCTTCTAATTGAGAGATTAGGCAATGTTGGAAAGCAGAAATACAGCAGTCATGTTAGTACAGGAGATACAGGTTTACGCTGGTAAAAAAATTTACTTACAGCAAAGTTTAGAAAAAGTCTAGCAGGCTTGTTTCAAATGGGTTTTAGTGAATACTGTTTAGTTTATATCCATACAGGGATCCAATTCTCAATTTTTCACTCAAGTCATTACAATTAACATAACAAAACCAGCAGAATCTATCATTTTGACTTAAATCTGGAAGGTTCAGCTTGCCTTGAAAACAAACCATAACATAGTTTACTTCAGTATAAAAAAAGCAGACGACTCATCTGCATAAACAGATAACTCACTTCACATCTATGAGCCCAATTTGCCTAGTCAATGGACAACAGTTCAACTCATGTATGAATATAGCCTTCTTTTTGCAAGTAATTCACAGTTTTGAGTTACTTGATATAAGCATATTTGTAAAGTTGATAATGTGTACTTTCTAAATATGTAGGAGAGACAGCATGTGAAGTGTTGGCTAGTGATCTTTATTCATTCAGATAGTTTTTATGCCTTGATTGGATGTAGTGTGAAAAACTAGAAGGAAGTCAGAAGATCTCCAAAAAGCTCAAAATTATTAACTGTAAAGGAGAATATAATTCGAGAAATGCTTGTTTTCTTTTCTGGGCCACAAAGCAGAAAGGTCTGCTTCCCCTTCAGATACACTGAGCTGTTGTGAACTCACCTGAGTAGATGCATTTCACATCTTACCTACATTTGCAATGACCAAAGTGTCAGAGGACACAGGTGAGATCTGCTCCTCATGTGCCTTGCTGAGCTCTTAGAAACCGTTCTGCTAGACCCTATCCTTGTTTCAGTCAAATATGGCTTCATCGTACTTCAAATGATGAAAATCTCTACATTTTATCAAAACATTGACCTCTTTACTTTCAAAATTCATTTCCAAATTGTGTTTGTATTTGACTGTAGAATGGGCTTGGGAGTCTTTGATCATAGAAAGTATAGTAAATATATATGTACACAATTCATTCTGCAAATGTGAGGGTATGAATTGTGTACCACGTACATTTAGTGAACAGGCATGCAAAATGAGCTTATTGCTTCAAGGCTTATCTGAAAGTGTGATTATTAAATGCAAATTTTGTTTGCAGCAAAAACCTTGTTCTTCCTGAGTTATCTTTCTATACATATACTGACACATATACAAGGTACTCTGTACTACGTAAAATTTATTGGACTGCTATGTACACTGTGCTGACCAGGATCACATACTAAATTATGGCCCCATATTTGCAGCATTTTCAGTGTCTTTGAGTCACTTGAGGTGCAGTATTTTCAAAGATTTTGTTCAATGCAAGTACTGCAGTGAAGTGTCTCACCACTGCTTTTAAAAACTGGTCCAACCTTAACAGCAGGGAGGAATGAGCCTCAGTTTTGGACTCTCCTGCATGAGAGGAGAGGCAGTACTTAACTCTATGCTGGGTTATGCAGGCACAGGAGAAGATTTGTCTTCAGACCTGTGATGCCTCTTCCTGTTACACCTGCAACTTTCAGCTCATTGCCAAGCCATTCACAAGGAAAGAGATTTGGCTTTGGGGGTAAAATCTGCTTTCCAAAAACCTGCTCCAATTTCATCCAGAAAAACAACAGCCAGGTGGATGGGCTACAGCCTTCAAGTCATCCACTGGGTCTCACTTAAAAGATACCAGTCTCTGATGCTCAGCAAAATATTCTGGGTTTTTCAGAAATTAAGAAACAATGACATTCCTCCCAAAACCAGTCCTCCTTTATTGTCATGGTTCAAGTGCACAAAAATGAAATAATGTCCTACAAAATTAGGGAGGCATTGGAAGAAAATCACTACTGGTATCAGAAGAAATTCTGATATGAGCCTGTAAGTACTGTGATCAGAAGGACGACACTTTATAGAGGAAAGGGAAAGGAAAAAGTACATAAAAATAAAAATCTTACAGCATTCATGATCTCTGTAATGTTTATTACAAACAACTGCTCATGAACAGTCTTGCATACATAACCTATGAGAGAGACAAGGAAAAAAGTTATTGCCATTTCAATCAGATTTAGTTTGTCTATAATTATTCTGAAACCCACACAACTACGCTGAACTGTCTACTGGGTCAGCTTCTCTGGAAACTGCCCTCTCTGCCCTCCCATAGTACTGTACATGGGATTTATTTTTATACAAGGATTATTTTGAAAGCTGATTTGCAATGCTGGAATCGCAGGTTTGATTGCAAGAAGAGTTCATCGAGTCATAGAATGGTTTGGGTTGGAAGGGATGTTAGAGATCACCTAGTTCCACACACACCCCTGCCATGGGCAGGGACACCTCCCACTAGACCAGGTTGCTCAAAGCCCCGTCCAGCCTGGCCTGAATGCTTCCAGGGATGGGGCAGCCGCAGCTTCTCTGGGCAACCTGTTCCAGTGCCTCACCACCCTCACAGTAAAGAGTTTCTTCCTAATATCTAATTGAAAACTACCTTCTTTCAGTTTAAAGCCATTTACCCCTTGTCCTATCCCTACATGCCCTTGTAGAAAGTCTCTCTCCAGCTTTCTTACAGGATCCCTTGAGATACTGGAAGGGTACCCTAAGGTCTGCCCAGAGGCTTCTCTTCCCCAGGCTGAAACACCCCAACTCTCTCAGCCCGTCTTCATTGGAGAGGTGCTCCAGCCCACTGGCCATGTTCATGGTCCTTCTCTGTGCTTGTTCCAACAGCTCCATGCTCTACTTGCCTAAGCTGATCTCACAGACACTTCATCAGCTCTTGTGCTGTCCTTCACATCTTTGTTAAGGCAGTGGAAACCACAACCACAGAAATTATTTTCACAGCCATACCTGCTCACCTGTGATTTGCTTCAATTGTTTAAGAGAAGCAACTCCCAACATGACTAAAATGAAAAGATCTGGTACTGCTTTCATTTCCCTGTTTGAGCTATACTGAACTCAGCTTTCCTGTTTTGTGTTTTCAGGTTGCCGTGTGGATGCATTCCCTCTGGACAGGTGAGGCATGTATGCAAGGCAGAAGGCAAGTACGATAACTCCTCTATTACAATGATATTTACTGAGCACAGGCAGCTCATTCTGTACACATGTCAGTAAATAACCAAACTGACAACGGACCCATGACAAGGATATGCCTTTCTACCCTTTGCCTGTAATCTATTGTGTATATTAGAAATTTAAGGATACAGTTAGTGTTTACTAATCTAAACAGACTTCATGCACAGCCTTTACCACTCTGTAAGGGTGAGTGTTTCAGATTAAGTTCCCTAATTGAAACCCCATGGTCATTTGGACAGAGAAAATGTAATTTCACAGATGGTACATGCCAAACTTTGTTCTGATATATTTTGCAGCCCCATAATAGAAGATGGGCAAAGTAGCAGAATAGAACTTAGTCCACTATAAATGGCCTTTGTATAAAGGTTTATTTCTTAACTCCAACACTTTGTTATTTGAAAAAAAAGAAAAATAATAGCATGCAACGGACTAGCCAAACATCCACTGTTAAATCCAAATGGTTCATAATGGGCATATTCATATTTATTCCACAAATGAAATTGTGACATATACTGATGCAATACTTGAAAGAAAACTGCAGAAAAAAAATGTTTAATCCCACATATGCCCTTCAAATGCTGGCACTGAGGCCAGAAACCACTGCAGCAGCGACATTGCAGAGCAGCCTCCTATTTCCTGTTTTATAATATTTGCAAAGGACCTGTGTTTTTAATATATTTTTGGCTGGTATTTTTAGGGCTGCTGAATGCTAACAATGTGAGGAGTTACATCCAACTGTTGTCTTGCTTAGCCGGAGAATGTGTATTGCTCAGAGTGCACTACATTTGGCCAGCCTTCATAGTACACCGTTAGTATACCTAAAAATACTGCAGCTGCTAGAAAGATGTATTCTTGTTTCATTTCAGTACTGTATGTTTGTGACATTATTTAGTAATCTAAACTTGGAAACTTGCTTTTTGCATTTATTTTTTACCATATTTGCTGTATTATTGCAGGACTGTTATCCACTGTAGTGTGCCAAAGAGTCCTTTTCTTCTTGTTGTTCTGTATTTCTTTAACCTGATTTTGTTCCTGGCTCTATCTTGAAAGAGCTTGCTTTCAGAAATTCCTCATGAGACTTTGTTGCAGTAGCCTTTTCTTGCTCATACAGATAAGATGCAGGTGTCTGTACTGTCACTTCACTGTCACTGACATGCCAGTAGATACATACAGACCATTTTGATATTTCTTTGACAAGCAGGAGTAAAATCTGGAAAAGTAAAAGCAGGGTTTTTTTTCCTGTCTGCAGCAACTTGATTTCTTTAAATAACAGTGGGTTTTTTTTCCTTAGAAAATTTACTCAGTGACACCACCAAAATGAAAAGAATACAGAGAGACACCTAGCTAATACTAAAGGTTACACATACTGTCTGATATTTTTCTCTTTCTTCCCCCCCCCCCCCCCCCCCCCCGTAAATGCATTTGCAGTACACACAAGCTGTGAGACATTTAGCTTGCTGGTGGTAAACCATCCATACTTTGCTTGGCTGAACCAACCTATTTTTAGGAGTTTCTGTCCTCAAATACTTCTAGCATTCATCCCTGAGAATTCTGTGTTTAAACAAGGTTCTTCCATGTAACTTCGTGAACATATTTTTCTCCATAGATTTCACCTTAGGCATTTATTAATAGATAAATAGAAAAACAACTTTTCTATACAATCTTGACTATTTCCCTATATCCTATTTACTTTCTTTTGCAGTTAGATCTTGGGATAAATTATGCCTTTGAATTCCTAAAACCATTATTCTGCAATTAACCTATTCATTCATGATCCCTTTGAATACATCTGGGAAAATATTTTTGTGCTCTGTCTCTCCACAGGATCCTAAAGGCCTTAAACCACATTTATTACTATCTCTAAATACTAGCTGGACATATGAGTTAGACTTCTCTGAAATCCCAAGCCTTCAGAAGCTTTCAGAAATAGAACATTAAAGGCAAAAATCGCAGAAAACACAGCTAACTGTGAAAATACAGTCATATATACATTCTAATAAAAATCATGCTTAATTTCAAACTTTTTAAACAATGTTTCACAGGCATCACTGAATTTCATCTTGATACCTGACATATTAGTAGGGAAAGGAAAAAGCAGAATCATTCTTGGTGAAAAATCTTTTTCTGGCTGGAGGAAATGGGAATAAAGACTACTCCTAAGATTTCAAGTGGCCCTTTATCTTGCCTGAAGGCTGATCTTATTCTTTCTATATTGTAGTAGTCCCTAAAGCAGGTAAAATGTTTTAATACAGATCAAACATCCCTGTGCATGCCAGGTTGCAGATGAACCCCTGTGTCCCTGATAGGTGCTGCACAGAATCACACCGTGACGTCTAACTGCCTGTGCCTAAGCCTATGGCAATTGTGTGGAATCAGATAAAGCACAATCAGAAAAGCAACTTGAACCTGAGCAGTCATCCAATTATCTACTCCCACAGCACACTGTGATCTTTTCATAGCACTGTTAAGTCCTGAAAATACAATGGTATTTTTAAGCACATGTTTATTATTCCTGCAATGGAACGATACAACAGAGTGTGGGAGGCAAGGCTTGCAACAAATGAGGTTCCTTTTATCTAATAAGCAGCCACAGTCAGGCAAAAGAATGAGGGTTCAAAAGGTGAATCAAAACCGAGCAAACAATCAAACAAGACCAACCAGCCGAAAACAAAATGCACACACACTCACACACAAAAAACCCCAACAAGTAACCAAAAACAGGGAGTGTGGTGAGAAAGTATTATTAAGCCACTAAGATGTGGTTAGGATTCAGGCAGTCTTAGGCACAAATCACTAGAGACCAGCAAAGTATACTGGAGATATATCACTAGACATTTGTCCTGTTTCTCCTTCTTCAATAAGGTCCTCATTCTTCACAGGTGTCATAAGCTGAATAACAGGCTAGATGGACCTCTTCTCTAACTTACTAAGTTGCTACAGAATTGAGAAAAGAGACGTATACATCACAAATGGCACTTTGAATGGCAAACTGAGATTATTGTTTAATGAATGAAATCAGTGATAAATTAATGAATAGAATAAGGGATGTATAGTCACACTTCCTCTCATTGACATGTGCTGCAAGTCTCATTGTTATCTAATTCAGGTTGGATCCCAGGTTCTGGGTGAAGTTTTGGTGTAAGTTTTGTCCTTTACCTTTGAAACTACAATCCATACTATAGATTTCCTTCCCCCACAGCCGCCCCTTTTTTTCCCCCCTTACGGCTTCAAAGAGGAGAAATGAAGGACCACACTGTGTTAAGGTATCTTGCACACCATAATACAGGAAAAATAAAACACAATTTTGTTTTGATGGTAGACATATTTGGCAATAAAAACATCAGCTTTTTTTTTTTTTTTTTTCAAAGAGAATCCAGAATGTTTTTAAATTTTATTTTATTTTCCAAACTTGAATGTGTCAGTATTCATAGGCACTTTTAAACTTTTAAAACACCTGTTTACCTTGAGTTAAAATAATACAATAAGACAGAATTCGTAAAGACCATCCAGAGCATAGCATTTTCCATAGTTTTACACTCACTGAAAGACATTGCTTAATAGTTTAGACATTTTTCTTTTTGAAATACTGATTTAACTGAAGTAATTTCCTACAAGAGGAAATGTGGATTTAGAATTTCAGAAAACTTTAACTAATCAATTAGCTACTCAAACTGCAGAGTAATGCTCCCAAGAATTAAGATGATGTTATTCCCATCAGGTGTGACTGCATCTTCCCTTTAGTGTTGCCCTGTGCTACCTGCATATTCCATTCATGCAGTACTACAACAATTAGAGTTTTCCCAATCCTCAAAGGATGCTATGGGAATCTGAAAATATGTTAATAATTCAGACTTTCCTTGCTATTTTGTACAACTACTAGCTCTGCACATAATTGTTGCCTGGAGAGAGTATTCCCACGAGTTATAGAATTATTGTCCCAATAATTTATATGATTACAATGACTCCTTAAAGCCGCTTGTTAGTTGGACATTCAGCAAAAAGGTTTCCAATGGCAAGAGCAGATCCAATTCTCTTAAGAAACTCATTCATGAGGCCAGAGTATTAGGTAAAGTTCCACCAAGAATAACCTTTACTTGTCCTTGATACGAGGAAGTTAATGGGGCACTTCACAGGGCCAGACTTTCCAACTTCTGAAAGAACTGTTTAAAAAAGCTGGTGTTTTTAAAAGGAGAGTTGAGTGCTCTTACCACACTGTGAGTGGCTTTCCTCTGCCTACATTTGCACCTCTACCTTCTGCTTATCAGATCTCACATATGACAAATAGTGTCATATAAAGACGGTCACTGCCCTGAGCTGAGGTGCATTGCTTTCCATTTTTCTTTTTGTTAAAAGCAGAACTCCATCTTTCATATTCTTGTCAGTAATTTTTAGCTCATAAAAACTAACTGCTGCACAGAAGGGTTAGCATGTGGGAAGTTAGCTGTGAGGGGAATGAAGGAGAGATGCAAATGACTTTGTTGCAGAGGTATAATGGAAGAAGAGTAATACAAAAAGATCTAGAAAGCTTGGGAAATACTACAGTAAAAATAAATTAAAAGATTTAATCAAATGGGGGGGGGGGGGAGGTGGAAAGTGGGCTAGTGAAGAACACCTCTTCAAATATGTCTTTTTGTCACCAAAACTTCCTAGGGTACCTATTTATTTATATGCATCTCACAACATCTTTGGGGGTGGCTTCTTTCATTAATCAGTCATCAATGTACATAGATTTATATTCTTATATTCAATATAGTCAAAAGGATCAAATATCTAAATTGTTGGTGTAGATTTTTAGCAAACCAGTCTCATTGTAACCTCCAGCACATTAAAAGGAATGAGCAAAAGTTTTTGTGTTTTTTTTTTTCTTTTCCTCCATTGCGAAAAGAAAAAAATAATGCATATATATGTGCAAAGGACAAATTATTTTTGTCTGATAACTTGTTTCAGCATTAGTTTCACATTTGATGCCAAAGCTCCTCAGGATCCTCTGATCAGCTCATTCCTCCTCCCATGTTTTCCACATCCCTTAAAACCCTTTTGTAGGAACATTTGCTTGTGCAGTCATACAATGAGTGATACTGGAGAAACAGTAACTAGCCTAGCTGCAAAACAGCACCTCTATTTGCAGCAATATTTGCAACTGTATGAATTTGCTGAACTGTTCCATCATATCAGTAGTCATGCTGACACAGGACAGGGATTGTTTAAGCTAAGCCTATAGGAGAATCATGCATGGAACCACAGTTGTAAGACCCAAATTCTTTCGTATTTGCAACTCTAGCATAACTTTATGCGCTCAACACACCTGTTCCTATGCAATCAATAACAGGGGCTACAGATAATTTATAATGCTGATAGCAAAGCTGCCTGCAAGATTCTGTTCAGTTTTGTTGGGTTATTTTATTACTTTTGCATATTATATTTCTCCTATGCTTATTCCTATCACATTTCATTGCAGTACACTTTAAAAAGTTCAGTTTCAATTGTAACTGGTCTGTCTCTAGAATGTTTGGGGTTTTTTTATCCCTTGAGATAGTTGTTTGTCTAAAAAAAAAAAATATCCATCCTACCCAGGATTTGCAAAGAAACGAATAGATATTTTTATTTATAAGGAATTTATCATTGTAGCAGAAAAATCACTTGGAAACCTCAAATTCACAGAAAACCCTGAATCACAACTAAGCAACAGACAGATCTGTGATAACATTTATAACAAGTCACACCACTAGACAGGTAAGAATTGAAAAAAAATAAATATGAAAATTCATTAGGTACAATTTGTTGTCAATGATTACAGCAGGCTTTTCTCAACTGTGCAACCATTAGTTCATAGGCCAGGGATCATTAGGAAGCATTTTCGCTAGCTCAATAACCTAAACATGGTGCCACTGAACATATTCATGAGTGTTGTCTGCACAGGTATTGTACAAACAGCCCATTCTCCACAAGGACATGGGTCTTCTCTTGGCTGTATCTGCCAGCCCTCTAAGGATGTTTTCAGATAACCTAGAGAACCTAAAGGGACACTAAATGTCTGTGTTTGAGCAAAAGAATTGCTGTCCTCATGTTCATAAAGCATATCATAGATACGCTTTTCCAGCAGATGATAACATCTAATCACATTGACTGGATTTTCATTTTTCAGAAGCAGCAACATACACAGCAGCTGTGTTTACAGCAAATGAAACCCTCATCACATTAGCCTTAAATATGCTATACATTCTCAGAAACCTCCCATATTTTGGCTTAAGAGCTATTTTTCAGAGCCTGACTAAGGTTGCCTCAGGAAGCTCTACAGCCCCAGCTGCAGAAGGAATGGTCAGGAGCAGGGCACTGCCAGATGGCTGTTCCTTTTCTGTCTGCGTCTTCCCTTCCTGCCCTTGCAGAAGTCAGGCCCAGTAGTCACAACAAAGTTTAAGAAAATAACCGTTAATCAGTGGGAGCAAGGAAGTGTAGTGTGGGATGAGGGAGGAAGCAGCAAGTACCTGATAAGACAGATGGGAAAAGATGTCTGAAGATACAGAATTAATGGAGAGTTAGGAGAGCTAGTGGGTGTTTAATAAGGGAAAATCTGAGACAAGGAGTAAAATCTAGGGCTGAGAGGAGGCTGGAGGTTTGGAGGGAAATCAAACGGCTTGAGAGTCCAGTCAGAAGAGCCGAGTGCAAGATTTAGTGTGGAGGTGTTTAGAGCAGCTATGCTAATGGTTAGCATAGTGACATGGCTGTCCTACCTGGCTACCACATGTATTAGTGGATAAATTATTTTATGCTCTAACTTGCTTACAACCTGCTGGAAGAATTTCACAAAATAAAAGTCACCTGCGCAAAGGCAACCCAGTGAGGGAGGGTTGTTCTTCTCCCTGTGTTTCCATCATCAGTATTTCTTTCTTTCAGGTTCCCGTGTGGGCCAGCAGCCTTTTGGAGACTTTCTGTGTTGCAGGAGACATTACACAGACCTTTCTGCATCCCCAGGGAGTCTTTTTCATTGCATTACCTCTAATGCTTTGCTTGAATGCCTTACTCTTCTGAGCTTTTTCCTGTTCTCTGCTGTGCTGTTAGGTCAGTGCTGGCTGTGCTTCTTCACACACTTAATCTCCTTTTTTCATGAATGTCCTACCCTTATGGTCTGAAATCTTTTCTGTCCAAACATTTGTCCATTTTTCTCAGAAGCAAATTCTCCCTCCTTCATGTATTTACATCTGACTGTGTGCAGCTGGCTACCTGGAAACACAAAGGAACAACCTTTTTTAACAGAATAGAAGCTAGTACACATCATAAACCACACAGAAAGCAAGCAAATGTTTTCCAATACATTGGTTAAGGACTGGATGAATCTTTGGCTTTCTGTCGTGGCAAGTCTAACCTGAAATAATTTCTTTCCACAACTGTGTGTTCGCATATATGTGTCCAACTTTATGTTATTGATCCAATACAGCCTATTGCAAAAGGCTTGTGTAAACTTCTCTGCACCATTAAGCTTTCTATATCAAGGGATGGCTAACAGCTAATGGCATCAAAAATGAATATTTGCTTCCAGAAAGAACTGCTGGTACCTTATTAGTTCTTTTCCTTTAGAGACCATTATATTTTGAAACAGCTGTTCATTTAATATGACATTTTCTGTATGTTTCATTGTTCCTGGTCATTGCAAAATATGTGTGTATAAAAAGAGTTTATTTTTCTTGTGTTCATTTGCTTCTACTGCCTCATAATCGTAACAGAGCATAATCATAACAGAGGTAGTACAATATAAAAACATTGTTAGTAGGTAAAATAAATTTTTAAATCTCCCAAATGGTTTCAGTTGCTTCTTAATGTAAAATGATGAAACACAGATGAAGATCATTTTGTTGGCCATAGAAAAAGTATTCTCATTTTGGTGTGCAGCCTTTGGTGTTCTGAATTTCTGAATCTCAGTCTACAGGGTACAACTCATCTAGGAGATTAATTTCCATCACAGACCACACTGTGGTGTGTGCAAGACCCCTCAATTTGTGGGAACCTTCCTTAGCAGTACTGTGGAGACATGCATCATGCCAGCTGTACTTTCCCTGCCTTCCTGAGCAAAGACTTCCATCCCTTTTGTAACATTCCTCATAGCCTAAGAAGCTTTCTAAAGAGGAAAAGTGGCACAGAATCAGGTCCCAGTATGCTGAGATATTTGTTAGTAAAAGAGTTTTGTTAGCTTACTGCTGCTGGATCTGATGGCATCATGGCAAACTGATGCTTCAAATGTGAGGAGAAGGACAAGAAAAAAATCTGGGGCAGTTCATGAAATATTTTTGCAATCTACAAATCTGGACCAATTTTTTTTGCTGGAAGAAAGCCATAGTGTCACTGGTAATCTGTGACCATCTGTGTCTCAGAACTGGTTTGCATGTGAATCACAAAAAGAATGGATTTTTAAAAGCCAAAACTCTGGGTTCTGGGCCAGTTTTATCATTAGGAGTCAAGGACAAAATGAGCTGAAGAGGACCCCCTGCAAGATTGCTACATTGCTACTGAATTATTTTCCACAGCCAATGTCTCTTTGTTAATACCAGGCAAATCCTTGCTGCTGAACAGAGGTCATCTTTGTGGATGAATGGCTGGCTGTAATTACAGTTTTCAAAACATGAGAGCTGGAGTACAAAAGTGAGGTTGGAGATATGTGTCATGGTATGTGGACATAGTGTTGTTCTACATTAAAAGGAGCATCACAAGAAACTTTAGAAACCATTCCAGAATACATTGTCTTTTGCTAACTATTAGTAAGGATACTCCCCAGTTTTAATTTTATTCTAACACTGAAATGGTAAAGTGGTTAGCAGTTAAAATACTCCTGTTTCCAATCCTTAGAAAATTTTACTTCTCACATGCATTACACACTCTAGCAAAGGGTAGAAGATTTCCCTTATACCATGAATATAAAGAAGAAGCTCAGAGAATTGTACAGTTCTTTATATACCTACTTCTACAACACTAGTTGGAGTAACCAACCGCTTAATCTGCAGCTGCTGCTATAGATCAGCACAAACAGAGAGTCTTTTCTTGAGAGTGAGTTTTATCCATCCTAAAGCAAGAGTTTGAAGTTCTCATTGAGTGCAGGAAGAGTTCAATTCTCCTTTCCAGTTAGCCCTTTACTCCAGCCTTTCCATAAAAATATAAAGGTTCCAGTAGCTGTACCTGTAGTTCAGTCTTCCTTAGAAATAATCAATGACTTCTCAGGGAGTCTACTTTAAGTATTTATCACCTGTCACCCATGGTGCTTTTGCTTTTTGCAATAAAACCTTCATTGCCATTAGTTGCAGGCTTGGTAGTTACATAGATAGAATACTGGAGAATGAAAAGTCCACAGCATTTTCCTCTTACATGATTTATGCTTGCTGATCTGCAATTTGCAGAGGCTGTTCATCTTGGAAGTGATGAGAAAATGCCAGTCATTTTAATCAAGCAAACTGCCAAAAAGAGAAAAGAAATTTAACCTGTTTTTCTTGTCTGATCACGAGATAACCATAGACCATCACATTTCCAGTTATCTTATCACATTATTACAATCTTCTTGCATCAGATTGTTTGGGGATTCTTCTGAGTAACAGAAGTCAGTGACAGTACTGTAATTTAACTTGTTTTTCATCCAGAGAGTAGCTCATGCTTGGTTTGAGTAAATAGTATTGTCCATTGTTTCTCAGCCTATATAAAACGCAATAAAGCACATGCTGTTTGAGGGGAAAAAATAAAAATCAAAGATTGTCTACTAAAAGCTTCAATAAACATTTTCATTGCCAGACTGATGGGGTTTATCACTAAAAGTTTATTTTTATTTGCATATATCTTTCATGTTTGAAGTTAGGAATTTATGTATATGAAGGGGAATGAGGAATAGGGTTATTTGTGGTTTGGGGATTTTTGTTCATTTATTTGTTTGTTTTTCTTGGGGTATTTTTACCAACATGTTCATACTGATTTATAGACCATCAAAAGATGCTAAACCATAAGATAAGAAATCCTGGTGAGACATAAATCTGATTTGCATATTTATTATAATTATGTTGAATTGTGATAATTATAATGAATACTAGCTAATTTTCCTTCTTGTTCTTTGTTTCCTAATTGTATTTTTCTTCAGTGAATGTCATTATCAGTAAAGGCACAGCCAGTTCATCTGTTTAGTATCTTTCCACTCCAGTAAAAATACAAAGTATGATAAATTACACAGAATAAAAATATTTTGAGCTATGATTTACAGCCCATCATTTAAAATGTATGTAGAAATATGAAATAATTTGTGACAATTAAACAGCCATAATCTAGATTAAAATAAGGGACTAGATGATCACATTCATCCTCAGAGCCAAAATCTTCCTCACTATCCTCCTGAGCCTGGAAACGAGCCAGAAATCTCCCAAAGAACAGACTTGCCTTCAGACAGGGACAATGGAAGAGTGGGAGAGAAGGGAAAGTTCTACACACTCTCCTAGGTGAGTGAAGACCAATGGGTAAGGCAAACATTCCTCACATTTCAGTACTTCCACTTACTCTCACAGCGTAACTTGTAAACAAATACCAGCCAGTCTTCTGGGCCAAGCTTTGTGGGCGTGCTCAAGTGTTTCAACCAGAAAAAAAATCTGGTACAGAAGCTGTAGCAATACACAACTTCCATCATCAAGTATATTAGCAAACAACCGATTTTGAGAACGTGGGATTGTGTTGGCTGCAGGTGCCCAGGAGCTGGCGGCGGTGGCAGCAGCAGCAGGAGGCTGCAGCAGCCACGTGAGGCGGTGCCAGGGCTGTCCCCTGCTTGGCACAGCCGGTTTCAGCCGGTTCCAGCCGGCTCCAATGGCCCCAGCACTGGGCACAGCTGAGCGTGTCAAGAAAATGTTTAGCACAAACTTACTGATCAAGCTTAGAAATAACATAATTGATGAGCATGGGCAATCACAGAGAAGAAGGCTTTTCCAGTAGTTAGGGTGTTATTTGATTCCTCCTTGAAGCACATTACAAACTTCTACTAGCCAATTTTTACACGTTATCAAATTTATCTGGTCAGTGGGTGGTACTTTCTTTCTCATCTTTTAGGATTTAATAGGTTTCTATGAAAAACTCACTGCTCGAGTAGGCCTAAGTAGGCCACTTAGTAGCAGAAAGATCTGCATTTTGGCAACAAGGTGAGAGGGAGCCCTTTCTGTTCATCACAAGAGGGGGAGCAACAGTTAGCACAGACTGAGTTTGTATCTTCTATACTGTCATATTTCTTGATGAATAAAACATTTTAGAATAACTAGGCAAGTGTTTAAAACCTCTCTTTCTTTCCTGAAGGTTAAGACTGTGAGAAGTTTACTCAGTTTTGCCCAAAATGCAAGTAGTCAGTGACAGAACAGGCAGTCAGGCACTGTCCGCTGCGGGCTGTACAAAGCTGGCACATTAGGGCACAGCCTCATGTAACTCTTCTGGTTTTACTGCTGGTGGGTGACTGACGCTTGAGTGAGACCACAGGGCTTCTTTTCTTTTATATGAAGAGTCACAGCGACCATTTCCCACCAAAACAAAGTACTGTGCTGATACATGTCAGTTCCGCTGTTTAATAGTTCTTCCAAGTAAAGGATGGGGAACAGTCATCGAGATGGGTATTTAAATTGCCACTATCAAGTAGCTGAATTAACCCATTGCTTTCATGAAACAAACTGCTGATACTGCTGCTCAGGTGTGTTGTGGATTGCTGCATCTCTTACACTCTCCTTGAGTGGTTTCTTTGTAGCTGAAAGAGCTTAAGATGCTCTGTCTTTTTTTTTTTTTTTTTTTTTTTTTTTGAGGAAATGTAAGATGAGAATTGCAAGAATGCTGGTGAAGCACAAGCTGGTACACAAACATCAGCTGTTCCTGAACCCTGCTTCTGTTGCAGTACAGTTCTGCTTTACTTTGACCGCCAAATTTTTGGTTTACTATTTTTATGAGTTCTTTTACATATCCTGCTTGCTAGCAAGAGCTTCTTCTAATAGGAAAAATGCAAAGCATAAAGGAAGGATAAACATTTGTCAACTCCTGTTTGATAGTATAACTTTCACAATTAAATTTAAAATTATATTTTATAGCGATATTAAGCATTTTATATAAACATGCTACAGTCACACATATTCTATCCTAGTCTGTGTTTCAGAATATCTAAATATTTGCATTTACACTTTGCAGTTATCTGAATATATATATGAATCTTGACATAATGTTAGCTATTTCCAAGTCCACATGGGAATATCAATAAATCATTTTGAAAAAATAAAATTAAGATGGGATTTTTCTGGTAATGTCTACACTGTTTTGCCATTTTGTGCTTTCCAGATATTTATTCTCAGGATTATCTTGTAGGAGCTAATTTTCAAAAGCTGAATGTCTAAATAAAATGTATATATTTAAGTGAACAAAAGCCCATTTAATTATCCAGATTTAGCTTTATTTTCTAATTTATCTAAGTATGTACAGAAAATTATTCTAGTAACTCCTTCACTCCTTAGAAAAGCATGTTTGACACTGAAATTTGCTTAAAAAAAAATCATATTGGAAATCCTTTTAAAGCAGTAGAAATGACAACATACCCCTCTCATGATTTAAACTTGACTGCTAGCTAGTCCCCACCCAGCTGCAGCATTGTGGGGAAGAGAATCAGAAGAGTAAACGTGAGAAAACTCATGGGTTGAAATAAATACAATAATAAGTAAAGCAAAAGCTGCACATGTAAGCAAAGCAAAATGAGGAATTCCTTCACTACTTCACATGAGCAGGCAGATGTTCATCCATCTGTAGGAAAGCAGGGCTCCATTATACATAACAATTACTTCGGAAGACAAATGCCATAACCACAAATGCCCTCTCTTCATCCTTCCTTCCCCACATTTATTGCTGAGCATGATGTCATATGGTGTGGAATATCCCCTTGGTCAGTTGGGGTCAGCTGTCCCGGCTGTGTCCCCTCGCAGCCTCTTGTGCACCCTCAGCCTACTCAGTGGCAGGGCAGTGTGAGAAGAGAAAAGGCCTTGACTCTGTGTAAGCACTGCTCAGCAGTGGCTGAGACACACCTGTGCTATTAACACTGATGCAGTAGAAATCCAAAACATAGCCCCATACCAGCTACTACAAAAAAATCAACTATCCCAGCCAAAATTAGCACAGCCACAAAATTTTCACCTGAATGTACTGTACTCAGGTATGTAAAAGAAATTTTGGTTATAAAATAAAATGCAAAGTTTGATCATGTTTAACAGGCAGGACATAATTCGGCATTTTAAGAATTTCAAAACTTAATTCCAGCAGTTCTAGGTGTCTAACTTTGAGGGCTCTGTTTTTGTCAGCATATCGCACTTTACACTGAAAAGTCATGCACTTTGCAGAATGCTTAATGTACATATATAAACATTACCTGTCATCAGTGAAAATCATATTGCAAGTAGGATCACAAAAATGCTGACCAAACACAAGCCCAATTGCAACTACCAAAAATAAAAATGAAACTTGAGTGCTAGTTTTTGGTAGTGGTATTTTGGATTTATGTTTTGGGGTTGTTTTTTTTCTACAAAATCTACCTTTCAAGTCTCTTGGTGGAGGAAAAAAGGAAGGAAGATTAAGAAATATCAGCTTTGATGTTCCAAGGTCAGCTTCAGTAAAGCACATTCCCTAGTCAGAGTAATGCTTTTCTTATTCTTTATTCATACACAATCTCATTTATTTCAGTAAGTTTCCCTTTGTAAAGTAAGAGTCAAAAATAATTACAGTGCGAATGAGGACTGGTTGGTTTCACCTGTTGTGATTTTAATTATGATGTATATCAGGATCTGTGGTATAACATTTATTAACTGTTTGCAATATGCAGTTCACTCATTCACACAAACTCTGCAGTGGCATTGCAAATAGTATCTCCTTTTCAAAATGGAAAAAATGGACTTGACCATATAGAAAAAACCATCTTGACAGTATTTCCCTTGAAAAAACATCCCGATTATTTGTCAAAAAGGCAAATAGATATTTTTTTTGTTGAGATATAGAGATACAGATAATATATATCTATATATTTCTCTATAATATAGAGAAATAGATAATTTTTTCAATGTAAAATAAATACGCCAACTTACAATTGAGACCATAAATGTACATTCTCACTGGTCAAAATGTTGAGATACTAAGATTTGCTTTAGGTTCTCTTTTCATTAAATCTTATTTAGTGCTTTCTGGATTTTTAAACCTATTTAACAATGTGGAACGATATTTAAAGATCTTTAGTAAAACAATAAGCCTTATTCTCAGGAAAAAAATAATTGCAGTATATATTAAATCGGGGAATTTATTTCTGTAAAACACAAAGCAGGATTCTGTACTGAAAGGGTTATATTTCTTATGAAATAAAATGCAGCAGTTTCTTGTGTGTGCCTGTGTTGCAAATGAGAAATCATCTGAAGCAAAAATATTTTATAGACCTATAAATAATTAGAAAAAAAGCCCAATCACACCTTAGTCACAGCAAGTGTAAACTATTCTTCCCAAAATGAAATTCATATGTCAGGTTGCATCCAAATTGCTTTTCAATGCCTGAGATAGAAAACCTTAAAACAAGGTTTTATTATGGTAATGCATACATAGTTATACTCTGCGCTGCATTGATATGATCAATGTTTAAAGCTATAATTAATTTGCAAACAGAATAAAAAAGATACATTGCCTGTAAATGTGGCAAAATTCCAACCCATGCTCTCACATTTAAAGAGTAGTATCCTTCCTGGGCTGATGAACAGGGTAGATGAGGGGAAGCCAGCTTGTGGCTCTTGGTCTACTTGCATTTCATGAGCTCTAAGAGCAGCTACTTTACCAGGGCTACGGCATGTGCTGACAACCACAGGCTGTGCTGCATTATGAATGCTTTCTTATCCAAATCCTCAGTAAAAGTAAGGAAATGAAATTAATATTATAGGGAAGCCTTGGAGTCATGCTGATGGACCTATTCCTCAGTAAACAATTTAGCCCTTGAGTTTCTATCCATTGCTTCTGAATGCTTCCCAGGGATATGTTTTCCTGGGTCCTTCTCCAGGATATCTATTATGTTTTTATTCAATTATTTGTTCTGTTTTGCTTGCAGTAAAATGCTAAGTGTAGTGGTTTAACCTCAGCCAGCGACCAAGTACTGCACAGCTCAATCCCCCCCACCTAGAGGGGTGGGGAAGAGAATCCAAATGGAATGTAAAACTCAAGGGTTGAGATAAGAACAATTCAATAATTTAAACATAATATAAAGGAAATAATAATAATAACAACTGCATAAACAGTTATAATGGAAAGGTGGGGGAAAGGATAAAATCCAGAGGAAAAGGGAGAAAGGAAAACAAGTGATGCACAGTACAACTGCTCACCACCCGCTGGCCGATGCCCAGCCAGCCCCCAAGCAGTGATCCCCAGGCCCCAGCTAACGCCCGAGCTTATACACGAAGCATGACATCCCACGGTATGGAATATCCCTTTGGCTAGTTCAGGTCAGCTGCTCTGGCTGTGTCCCCTCCCAGTTTCCCGTACCCCTCCAGGCCTCTCACTGGCAGAGCCTGAGAAACCGAAAAGTCCTTGATTTAGTATAAACATCACCCAGCAACAACAAAAACTGTCAGCGTGCTGTCAACGTTGTTCTCACATCTGAACCAAAACACAGCACTATGATAGTTACTAAGAAGCAAATTAGCTCCACCCCATCCAAAACCAGGACAGTTAAGCTTTCAGTATGTGAGGCTGCCAGGCTCCAGAACAAAGGAAAACATCTAGGAAGGGACATTTTAGGAAGTTAAATATATCCATGGCGGATTCAGGGCAAACTCAAAACCAAAAAGAATAATCTACACAAAGCAAAATACAAGTGTTGCTTGACTCTAACCTGATCCAAAACAAATCTTTTCTTTGCAGATATCAGTTCAAACTCTGCTTCAGTGAACTTCTGACAAAACAGCACAGTGTAAGAAGGCAGCTGTTGCCAAGGGACTGTTACAATTCCTGAGTTTTCAGAATGGATCTCCTGCTCCCTGAACCCTGGCAAAGATTAAGGCTGGTTAAAGTGAAGTAAGCCAGTTTATCTCAGCAGAATCAGTACGAATAATATAAATGGTTAAGTCATAAAAATAATAGCAATAATCAAGAAAACCGCAGAGATTTTGGTTTTAAAAACACTACCATGTTAGTGCAATATTGCAAAATCAAGTCTTGTATGAAATTAGATTAATTCTGTAGGAGTTAGAACATTCCAATCCCCATGAAGTGCTGAACTAAATAGCTAGTTTTACTGTTATAGCATGCAGAACTTTTTTTCTATTACATTGATTAAATTACAGTTTAGATTAGCCAAATTATTAAAAAAAAAAACAAAACCCACAAACGAACAAACAACAAAAAAACCCCACAAAACACCAAACAAAGAAACATGGCATCCATAAAGGGCTGAGGAATAAAATGTTTTGGAATTTACCTTTAAAAGCAGGCTTTTCTCACAGCTGAAGTGTTTCTTGAACTACCTGTTGCTATGGCTTAATGCCTTCCTGTATAGGCACTGAAGGGAAAATGGTGATTAAAGGTGACTGAGAGATTTTTCAGTTCATTGTTTTCCTCAGAAAAAGGTTATCACAGATAACAGGTTCAGTCCCATGCTGACAGTCATGACCAAGCTGGAGCAGATGATCATTTCTAAAAAATCAATAAAAGTAGAAATGTGGGCATTGACTAGCCTAACATTGCAGGCTTGGCTTGCATTTCCTTTGGTATTTTCAGTCAATTTATTATCAGGTAATGACACTGTATTCTCTGCAGTTCTTCTAGAAATTTGACCATATCTCATCAATCAATCTGTCACTGCATTTTACAAATTCTACATATTTTTCATATGCTTGGCTTCACAACATAGTTGCTAGAACATTCATTGTCTTCCATTAAAGTCTAAGAATGTCATTAGGATCACTTCTGAAATCCTTCAAGATATTTGCTTTCAGATAACGACTATTAAATGCCAGCAGACATTCAACACATATTAAAAATTCTGGGATGTGGAAAGAATGCAGAGAGCATAATGTATTTTAGAAAATTATTCCTGTGAGCATTGTGCATTTTGTTAGCTTCTTATGAAAGAACACGAAGATAGATGAAACTATATTGTGTGGACTTAAATAGTTTGGTTAAAGACATATTTTAAAATATATTGACTCTGCCTGAGTCAAAATAGTTCTCTGAAACAAAGTAGAAAATGATGTTATTTTTTCTGAACTACTATTTGTAATTAAAGCTGAAGCTGAATTTTGACTGCATGATCTATTTGCTTCTGGTTTGTTTTGTTGGATTTTTTTTTTGGGGGGGGGAGTGGGAGAAAAACTAAATTAGTTTAGGCATTTTTAGACAAAGTTAATGGCGCCTTGGCTGCAGCTGATTCACATTCAAACAAGCAGGAAGCTCACACCTGCCCCTAATCAGTCTGCATAGCTGAATCAATACTTCCCAGCAATAAGCCCTATGTAAGACATCCTTTTCATGAATTATGAAGTCTGGCTTGCAGCACTCATGGATGCAGCCACAGCAGAGCAGACATGCTTTTGTTACTGCTCATACAAGTGTGGAAGCTGTATTTTCCCCTCAGAAATGACATCATAGCAATGCTGAGAAACACAGAGCAAATGATTTTTTATAAACGTGTATTTCAGATTAAAAGGGCCCAGAAAGTTAAAGATGTAACAAAATAATAAAGAATTAAGAACATTTTAATATCAAATAGATCTCATGTTATCCAGAGATCGAGGTGTTTGCTTTTTTGTTGGTTTTGGGGGGGTGTTTTTTGGGGGGGGTTGGTTGTTTTTTTTAAAAAAAATTAAATCCCATCTATTTATCACCTTCTTCATCTGCACCTTCTGATTCTGGAATAAAAATGGTAACTATACCTTTTTTTCCTCAAACTACTTTTATTGGCTTTAATTATCAATGGATAAATACTGTAGGGCTTTTTAACCCTTTATTTAAGTTGTGGACTTACCAGCATTGTCTGGCAGTTCAGAAAAATACACATTCAGGTATCCCAGAGATCAAACTAGCCCAGGAAGATTTTTTTTTTCCCAGTTAATAAATGGTTGTCTCTGCATCTTTCAGACACATGACCCCTGAAAACAAAACACATTTTGTAGAGGATGCTGTCCTTACTAGTTTGGTTTTTTTGGGTTTTTTTTAATGACTAAAATATGGCTTTCCTTGCTAAATGCAAACTCAGTGGTGAAAAGGCTCTGCTATCTTACAGAAAAGGGAGGGCAAGTCAGTTTTCATTTCAACTTGAAGTCTTGTTTTTTCTGTTATCATAATCTCCAACATTCCATATTTTAAAGGAGCTGCATGTTTTATTCAGGGCCAGGATGTATCTCTCGGACAGTTACCATTCCCTTTTTACTCAAACAGACTTCCCGGTGAAGGAGAGCAATGTGTTAAAAGGTCCATGAAACTTTACTGTCTTCAATAATGGCACCAGCCTGGCATGCCTTGAAAGCTAACTATTTTTTTCTTGGATGAAAACTACAAAGACTATAGAATTTTACTGAGGATAAACATATTCCTGCAAAGTCAAATACTGTCTTTAATAGGTCTGCAATATCTATGAGTTGAGCTATCTATGGGTTTTTTTTCTCTTTAGCTCAACATAACAAGTTCATTGATTGAACTGAAGTATTTGGGTACATCTACTGCTGCATGGGATCATTATCAATGATCTGGATGAGGGGATCGAGTGTACCCTGTGTAAGTTTGCAGACAACACCAAACTGGGTGGAGTGTTGATCTGCTTGAGGGTAGAATGGCTCTGCAGAGGGATCTGGACAGTCTGGATCGATGGGCCAATGCCAATTGTATGAGGTTAAACAAGGAGTACTGAGTCCTGCACTTGGGTCATGATAACCCAATGCAATGCTATGGGCTTGCGGAAGAGTGGCTGGAAAGCTGCCTGGAGGAAAAGGACCTGGGGGTGTTGGTCAACATACAGCTGAACATGAGCCAGCAGTGTGCCCAGGTGGCCAAGAAGGCCAAGAGCATCCTGGCTTGTATCAGTAGTGCAGCAGCAGGACAAGCGAAGTGATTGTCCCCCTGTACTCAGCACTGGTGAGGCTGCACCTTGAACACTGTGTCCAGTTTTGGGCCCCTCACTGCAAGAAAGACACTGAGGTGCTGGAGCATGTCCAGGCAAGGGCAACAAAGCTGTTGAAAGGTCTAGAAAACAAGCCTCATGAGGGAACTGGGGCTGTTTAGTCTGGAGAAAAGGAGGTTCAGGGGAGGCCTTATAGCTCTCAACAACTCCCTGAAAGGAGGTTGCAGGCAGGTGGATGTCAGTCTTTTCTCCCGGGTAATGATTTATAAGAGGAGAAGAAACAGCCTCAAGTTGCACCAGGGGAGGTTTAGAATGGACATTAGGAAAAATTTATTCACTGAAAGGGTTGTCAAGCACTGGAACAGGCTGCCCAGGGAGGTGTCACCATCCCTGAAGGTATTTAGAAGACACATAGATGTGACACTTAGGGACGTGGTTTAGTAGTGGACTTGATATTGCTATGTTAACCGTTGGACTCAATCATCTTAAGGGTCTTGTCTAATCTAAATAATTATATGATTTTATGATCATCTAGATATCAGTAGTATGTACTGTTGTTCATTTTTTCTAAAGAAGGGTACTTTGTCATTTTGTTATTAGAGTTACTATTGCTGGGAGGAAATAGAAGATTAGTCCATTAACGCAAGACAACAGTTACCCTCTACTTCAGTGGGAAAACTGCAGTATAACATCCTTCCATTACATCACATTCTAAAAAAAAATCTCACTTTCACAGGAATTAACATTAATGTAAAGAAAGTTATTACTGTAAAATTACTGTAAAGAAGAACATACTGTAATTATAATACAAAGCAACACAATGAACTCTCTGTGAAGCACAGTGAAATTGAGTGTCTGGAAGCTAAAGCTTGGCAAACGAATGTCTGAAAAAGGCAGGAAAATTTTTAATATTCTCTCAGACTTATTTTGAAATTAATGTTTTTCTAAGCATAGTGAATTCAATTATACCTGTATACTATAACACTTTGATATTTAGAGAAAAGTTAGATAACAGATATTGAAGAGCAATGCTCCCAAATTTAGGATCTGAATGCTTCCCATCCTGAAAAAACATATGTAAATAAAAGAAAACTTTAGTGCTTTGCACAAATAAATAAGCAAAAAAAACCAGATTGGTATCCAAGTATTATTAGAAATTAAAATAAATAAATAAACGGAAACACAGCTCTGTTCTCTGTTATTCAGATATACTAAAAGCACAGGTGGATTTTTCAGATACTTTAAGTGCTGCCTTTATCACTTGGATTCAGGAGTTTTGTGAGAATCTGATTCTGAATGATGTGTAGGATTCACAGAACTACTTGACTCAAATGGAAATAGTGGATTTTCAAGTACTTTTGAAAAACACGTCAATTAAAGGGAGTATACCTAAATAATAGGTATTAAAACTTTGTAGAGATGCACAGCTGAAAACTGTTCCTTCAAGTTCATATACATGAATTCATACCTTTCATGTATAACAAAGACAAAAGAAGCTACTTTTGTACAAAGAAAAATGAACTATTATAAGATCCCCTCAAAGCATAAATATTAGGAATCATACAGAAGCTCAACCATTAGTAAGAAGTTTACTTAGCAAACAAATTACCTGTTAAATTCCTCTTCAAGAATCTGGTAACAGGCCAGTTTTCAATTTTACGGGTCCATAATAATGCACTGACCTCATACACCACACAGGAATCTGGGGAAACTGATCGAAAATTTCTGGTGCTCAGTGAATTTATTTTCCCCTCTTAAAGCACAAATCAATTCATTTAATGAACAGCATTTCATTACAGAGTAAATATGAAACATTCAGTAACATATATTAACTGGGCAATATCTGATACCTAGTAAGTTATTTTCCTGAAGTTTTAGTATTTACAGCCCTCTTCTCTGACTTTTTTCATGAAACACCTGCTGCTGATTTCCAGTAGTAACAGCTTGCATGTAGGGGAGACTGACCTACTGAGACTCGGTGAAGTAGAAAGATAATTTAGAAAATAGCTCTCAGACTTGATGGTAAGGAAATACTGCTTCCTGCTCATAATTATACCTTATGGAAAATGTATGTGTTTCTAACTTACCTGTAAAAGAAAGCCTTATTAGAAGGCCCAGAACAGTCACTCTGTGAGTGCAATCACATCCAATCTCTTTCTCAAGCTGAAGAACATCCACTTTACCCATTGAGTTTTTGATTCTCCAATCTACTTTTGTGAACATCACATCAGTCTTCAGTTCAATTAATAAATTTAGCATTTGATATAATTCCAATTTTAGAACAGCCTGCAGAAGGAATTAAAAAGCTATAAAACAACAGGGATCTCTAATAAAATCTGTGTTGGTTGTGCCTTGAGAGGCACAAACATTCCTGAAATTTGAAAAATTGTGTAGACACATGGTCTGTATTTCAAAGTCCATTACAAAATTTTTAGCTTATGGACCATTGTGTCTGTCACCAAATTTTTAAGGTGAACAACCACCCAAGTACATTTAGGCTTACAGGCCTAATAATAAAAATACAGACAGTATGTATCTGCATCCAGCCAGCCACTCATTTTGAATAGTTCTCATGATCATGTGAGTCTGAGGGAATCAGCATACTGGTAAGTACTGAAAACATTAATGGTGACAGTCATCACACATCAGGAAAATAAATAGCATATTAGAGCAAGGCAGGAGGGCACTGACATTAACAGGGGATGACGTGAAGGGAGAGGATTCCCATGCTATAGAGAAGAGCACAAAACAAAATGCAACATGTTTCAGACACAGAAATTAGAACAGCTATTTTAAAATGAGCAAATCATCAGTAAAAGTATAAAGGAGAGTTCAGAAGTATCTGCCAAGGTTGGGAGTGATTATTGACACGGGCAGGGAGAAATGGGATGCCAAAGACTCGCTGATGAGTGTATAAGCATCCACCTGCCAAGAGCCAGGAAACTGACAAGTCATTTAAAGAACTAGGAAAAAAAAAAAAAATCAGGACTGAAAGCTGTCAGGCTCTAAGAAACATTTGAAAGGGTATTCACTCTTCATAGATCCTGTCTTTCTAAAGGTAATCTCACTGCACAAAAAAAATGTGAAGGATGTTTCTCTTTTCAAAGAACTTAGATTTGTCTCTTGCAACACAGACAGTACATGTGACTCCATATGGGAATTATTCACCATATTGTTCCATTTGCATAAGCCATTATTTTGTTTTGTTACAAGATCTCAGCTAATAGAGAGCTGCCTCTTTATAATCACTTTCTGGTTAATTTTGTACTTCACCATAAGAAAAATATTATGATCTTGTACAATTCCCAAGATAATGTATTTGAAATAAAAAGCAAACTTATTTTGAGACATGCAGCAAGAGCAATGTGTAGTTAGCAGGTGGTGTCAGTGTAGTGAGGCTGTATGTTCGCAAATGTTTAGTAAGCAGGGGAGCTCTGCCTTGATCCTGCTATATTTGATCTCATTATACTCACCAATGAATGCACTTTGTGTTGATTTTTATCTTTTCTTTGAGAAGAATCAGACTCCAGGGTTTTTTTATTATGGTAGGCATAAGGAATTACAATTTTTCCCCTGAGAAAAATTTCACATGTAATATTTATTTTCACATTTATTTTCATATTTCTGTGTATTTTTTTCTATAACTGAAATAATTATATATACATATTCTATACTTCTGATTTCATTGTAAATAATTTTGAGTAACAAATTAAGGAAAAGAATGTAAACTAAATAACATGAGTAACTATTCTCAACATCCAAATATTTACATGAAAAAACCTACTGGTTTTCAGGGATTTGTAAAACATTTATAGACACTTCTCAGAAATTAATTTAAGCTATACCAGTTGTAAGCCCTAGTTTTGGAAATGTTTCCTGAAATGGTCCAAGGCTAAATAATGTTTGATCACCTCCAATGACCCCTGTGCAAGATCTCCGTTGTGAATGTTTAAACTTCTTTTTCATGGTCAGTGGAAACCATCCAGGACTGCTTCTCTTATTTAGTTCCACTGCAAATGTTGAACCATGAAGATGCAAAAAGGGATGGTAAATGGCATCCATCTCTTAAAGTGGTGTAGATTAGTCTTTCCTCACTGAAGTAAAGAGTTCTTCAGATTTCTGTCAGTGAGAAGGTGGTGCAGTTTTCTCAGCTTGAACAGTAAGGAACTGAACAGATGATAGTGATTAAATACAAAACCTGAGTCATTCATTGACTCTTGATCTCTGATTTGTGGAGTAAAATAACGACTCAAAGCACTGGACATGAATGACTAGTAAAATAAAATGTAAAATGTTGCAAAATTGTATTTATTAAGCCCTCAACATGTCTTAGAAACTGCATAAGTACAAGAAACTCTTCATTAACTCTCTTCTCAGGAAAGTATAATTATTTTCACCATTTCTCTGAAAATACAGAATATTATTATTGGAAAATTAGTTGTTACAATCAATCCTTCCGTGACTTTTCAATCTTGAAGCTGATTGTGACCCTCAAGTAACAATAATATTTCACAAAGTATAATGTTTTATTATGTATTCATTTAATACTATTTATGAAAAATATTGTGGAAATGATACTATTAGGCTTTTTATTATTATTATTACATCCTTGGATTTCTGTAATAGATCTAATAGATTAGAATACTTGCCCTGTACCTGGATATCACATTTTGAAAATCCTCCTCATATCTTTTTGTGTTTTATATTACAATTGATCATGTCTGCTTATACTGGGCTACTGACGAACAAATGTTCATGAGTCAGGTGTCACTGACTCCAGTGTAATGAGACATGCATGACTTCAGAGGAGGATGCAGATGTGTTCCTGAATTTGGTGTAGGATTCTTCTCTCTTTCATAATGACTAACATAATAATTTGTTCCCACTTTTCTTCATGATTTCTGTGTGATATACTTTATTTATTTATAGAAAAGTATGACATACATCAGCAACTATAATAGATTCTATATTAGGTGTTCTGTGAAGTAAGAAAACACAGTGTTCTAGGCAACCTGACATCAACATTCAGAAAAGTTCTCAGAGCTCACACGTATCCTCGGAATTACAGACAATACAGAAAAAATCCTGATAATTGAAGTGCTACTCAGTTATCTTTAGAAATCTCCAAAACAAGCATTCTTTACAGGTGCATAGTGTTCCCTTCAAATTGACAGGTTATATTTATGTTGAAAAGCTGAAAATACTATTTGACAGTATCATTTCAAATTAAAATGTAAGAAAACTGGGAACAGGGCTGAGGCTGGGTAAAGGATCACATTCCAGAGTTTACAGCCATTTTGCTTTTAATTTAATGTGGGCTTCACACAACATCCTGAAACTAAAAGAAATATCAGTTCCAATGCTCCAAAATTCACAAGTCAAAGTTAGATATTTTCTGTAAACACAAATAGTGTTCTATTAAGAATCATGAATATAATAATTTTCTCTGTTTACCTCATAGAAGATTGACAATGAATGAGTAGGGAAGTTTTTCACAACATGATCTGCACATAGTAATTGTGCAGTTGGAGCATCAGATTTACCATGTTGTCTGTTGGTACACTTCTCAGAAGAGTGGATGCTTAAGAATAATGTTTCATGGGTATTTAAGAAAAACAGTAGTAAGAAAAGAGTCCATATATGGTCAGGTATTTAAAACGTTTCAATACTTGTTGAGAATTCTGTAAATGGGTATAGATCTCTTGTTTTATTTTCTGATAGGTGTTCGGCTGGTTCATATTTTAGCTTCAAACAAAAAATATTATTTGGATTACATTTATTTAAATACTTCTGTATCATGGAGCTTGCAATACCTGAGACTTATAAACGCTGTAAACTGATGTAAAATGTAACCTGCCTGAAGACTAGCAAAGTTCTAAACTTTATTTCTTTTATGGCCTTCTTCTTTAGAACTTGTTTTATTATTCATAAACACCACCATAAAAAAAAAAAAAAAAAAAAAAAAAAAATTAAAAAGACCAGGAAATTAACATGATTTTTAGCCAACAGAAACATTGCAGAATATATCATTTCATCATTTATCCTACTCTTTGTGCCTGGTCACTAAATAGAAGTTTTCCAGAGGTACTATCTTGTTCATCTTGCTGGACTGCTTGATATGCATTTCCATAGAGTTAATATGTGGGTTTTTGCCATGTTTGTCTGATTTTATATGTGGGGGGGATTTTTTTTTTTTTTGAGTTGGTTTTGTTCTGGATGTAAACAATAGTTAATGCATGCTTTTAAATCATGCTTTATATGAACTCTATCCTTTTAAACTGTATTAGGAGAGAGAAAGTGAGATAAGAGAAAGCTAGCAAAAGGACATAGGGAAAGGGATTTTTGAATACTTTTCAAATTATTTGCCCGACCCAGTTGGAATCTGTTTCTATTCAGGTGTGCTGACTCCTAATAAGACGAACGGTCTTTGTGATGGAAACACCACGGAAGAAGACTGTAGGTAGGAAAGCTCCACAGTTCCTTTTAATCTGAAGAGTCTGAATGACAACACTATGCCAGAACTCATAAACATGTTAGAGAACTGTGAGATCAAGAGGTTAGGAAGACACTGGTTTAAGACTAATTGTCAAATGAGGTTTTATCAAACTATCACAGAACGGTTGAGATTGGAAGACTCCTCTGGGGGTCATCTTGCCCAACCCTCCCTTCCACCTAGAAGCAGTTACCCAGGACCATGTCCAGATTTTTTTTTAACATGTTCAAGGATGGTGACTCCACAACCTCTCCCAGGCAGCCGGTGCCAGTGCTCAGTCACCCTCACAGTAGAAAATTGTTTCCTGATGTTCAGAACCCACTGAATGTCCCGATCACAAATATGAAACTGAAATTTGTGACTGGGACTTTGTGGTGTTGCATCTCAACCACTTCCCTGGGCTGCTCTACAACCTCAGAAATCTCTGTTAGGTCTTGGCATTTGAGTAATGGGTTGGACAGTTGGGCAGCCTTTGATCATACCAACAACTTTTGCATGACTAAGGTGGGGTGTGGTACTGCTCATACCAGGAATTCTTGTTGCCTGTCAAAGGTGGAAATGAAAAAGGTAATCAGTCATTGGGATGTTCCTGAGCTGAATCATAGCCCAAATGGAACAGTACCATTGTCACTGAAAAATGACCAACTCAGATAATGGCCAGAATGAAAATTTACAGATGACTAAAGCCGATCACCTAGAACCCTATAAATAACAGTCCAAGTCTGACTGAACTCTCCTGGACTGCAGCAGGCTGTGACCAGCATCTCCCTTTGAGTGGGATGCTACTCAGAGCTTCTGAACTCCTAAGTTTGTGATACCAGGGGGACCGTTGCCAAAAGCTGGTAACAGCACCTGAGCTGATACCCCTGCTTCTTGAGGCTAAACCCTTCACCTGTTGATAAACAAAAAGACATTCAACATGAGTATTTCACTGAACTCGAGGGGAACTTTTAGTATGTATACCTTTGTACATGTATTTCTATGCACCTATTCCTTTTTATATGTGTGCATGTGTGTGTGCACAAACTGATTTAGATACCTCATAACCAATACAGTATAATATACGTATATATATATATGTCAAAAATATACAGTTAGCATTTTGGATCAGTAATCAAATCACTTTTATAATTGAAGTAAATCCTATCAAATCACTTCATAAATGTTAAATTTATTGATGAGTAAGTGCTGCTACTATTTTGTCAACAACCTTATACTGTGTGTAAATCTTCACTCTCAATATATACCCTTAGATATAATCCATTTTCCAAGTCTGAGGCTAAGATTGGATCTAGCAGCACCTAGGCTCTAAAAAGAGTTTAGAAATTAAGGGGGCCCATTCTGAACCTCATGACTTAGCAGAAGGATCTCCTTTACTCTTTTGTCCTACTCTTTATATCTTTTCTTTATATAGACATAAACTGTTGACCAAATCTGAGACTAAGATTGGATCTAGCCACACCTAAACTCTGCCAACGAGTTCAGAAAGCAAGGGGGTGCTCTGTAAAACTTGTGACTCAATGGTAGCACCTCCCTTACACCTTGTGTCTTTGATCCCCCTGTAAATAATTTCGGTTTAATTTTTACTTGATTCTAAATTTGATTTTTATTTTAACTTGATTTTGAATTTGTTTTTTCTTTGTGTGTTCTATCCATGTAATAAGTAAGAGAGTCAACCTGGCTGTCAAACTTTGTGAAGTTGCACTCCACCGAACTTGTATTAAAACTATTTCACTCATATTTTTGATGGTGAATCTTTAAGCAACTTAATCTAAACCACTCATCTGCGACAGACTTTATGCAGTCCCAACTGCAAATACTCAGAAAGTTGCTCTTTTTTCATGTCCCTTTCCTAAGTGATCTTTAGTCAGCATATGTATACACACATATATATATATGTATATAAAAATAAGAATGTGTGTACGTATATATGTATGGGAGTGTGCATACGCATGTGTACTTATGCATAGATTTGTAAGTATGTTTATATGATTTATGCATATGCAAATGTGTGCATATATATGTATACGTGTGTGATCCAAAAGTCCGTGGCACTCTGAGGTTAACATAAAGGGGCAAACTGAAGACCAAGATACTGGAATTACGATCTGAAGGAGAATGTTTTTATATAAACGCTTGGTGACCCATACACATTTTATAGTAATCAATTTCTAAAAGTGCCAAGTCATTTCAAATGTATTTAATGATAATACAGTTAGGTAGAATATTTTGATGGTAATTGTTTGCAGGTGAATGGTAAAGTAGATGAAGACTCTTTAAAATCCTGTATTCATGTTAGCAGCAATTAAGAACCTGGACATAATCACAAAAAAAAAGGCAAGAAAAACTCATTGCTAAAATGCATCACTATTATTGCATTATACAATTTATTTAAGCTATTTTAATGATAGTTAAATGAATACAGTATAAATATGTCATCATAACTAAGAAAGTCTATAAAACTTAGTGGAATTATGTTAAGTGTTGTGCATTATTTTAATGTGTTTGCTTTGAGAGATGATCTATAAAATGTTTATGAAATCCATGAAAATATATAAAGGTGTACCTTGTGATGTAAACAACCCTAAATTGAGACAGGCTGTTGAAAATGTATGTATTTTAGCTTTATAACCCATCTTTATAAGAAGAAATTTAAAAAATCTATACTAAACATAATGTAGTTGCACTTTGTGATTAAACTTGTCACAATTTATTGCTCTAGTGGGACCCATATTTGTTAAAATGCAAACAAGAACCCATAATTATGATCTATTTAAATGAATGTTAATATATTATTCAAACTTGAGATTTCACTGTTTCTTCATTCAAATATTTTTGCATTTGTTGCTGTTATAAGTAGCAATATTTAATTCTCAAAAAGGAAACTTGTTTTTCTTCTATGCTATTAATGAGTTTGGTTTATGTCTTACTGCATATACAATAAACACCCAATAATTTTTTATGAAAAGTAGTCTCAGTAGGCACATTAAATGTGAGGCTAAAACAGATCATTAACCTTATCTAATTTTCCCAGCTATTTAATTCAGTCAGTTGCTAAATTATTTTTTATTTGTGTTTAGTGTCAACAACATGAAATGTGAAATTTAATCCAATTTCTATTTGATGTGAAAGAAAAAAAAAATCTCTAAATTTGCTGAAAATATCTAGAAAACTTGGTTGTCAAGGGGTCTGATTGCTGTATGAAAAACTCATTTGATTCACCAAAGACCCTGAGAAATATTGAGGTGTATTCAGAGTGAAGAATACCCTAAATGTGATGTTTCTAATCTACCATTAGTCCAACTCCATGACATTTTATAGATATCAAATCAATGCACTAGGCTGTTTCACAATAATCAAATTATACACATCATCTAAATTGTCAAAAACAATGTAAAAAGCAGGTGGAAATTTCTGAAATGAAAACCAGCACCCATATTTCTAAGCTTCTGAGCAGAATCTCAGGTATCTCTATTGGGTTGGGGTTCTGCAATTCAAAGATGCTTAGAATTCCCTTCTAAAGGGAATTTGTCTGAAAGCATCAACTCTTTGCTTCAAATTTCTTTAATGAATCTTAACTCCTAAATTTGACAGCTTTCTATAATGTAGAGAAGCTTTGCCAAATGTTTTTCTTGTATTGTTACTTTAAACAACATATTTAAAGTCAGACGTTTTAGAGTTTCTTACAGTACAGCAAAGCCTTGAGTACAACAGAGTCAAGGCTACTCAATAAACATGAAGTCCAAAAGCATACTGAGCATGATGACACAAACAGAAACAAAGATAATAGAAACTGAAAGCTTAACAAAACTGAATATTAAATAAAAACAGATGAAAATTTAAAGGCTTGGTCTTGTTCCCAGTTGACAGTATAAATGTTGTACTGTTTGATTTTGTTTAAGATTGCTTAATCTGTTGGTTTCATACAAGTGTAATTATGCAAATTTTGCTGCAACCTTTACTCATCTAATAGCTATGTATGTGAAACTTGAAGACCTAGTCTTGTAAGATGTTTACAGTTTCTGACTGCTGTCTGAGAAATCCCAGTATTATTTTTCTCAGTTCACCCTGTGTTGCAACCTGTTTTGCAGAGCTAGCAGGTAGTGCTGCTGTTCAGATTGAGTTCTAGGCCCTGCAAAGGTAGTCACAAAGATCTCTGATGTTGACTTAGTAAACGAGGATGTAGCATTTGCATTTAACCTAACTTATCAATAACATAAACTAGACTAAACCATATTGAAAACTGCAACAAGCATGAGGAAATGTGAAGGACTGTGCCACTGGCACACATGATAATGCTTCGGTTTGGATGGAAGAGAGTGGTTCTACATATCATCTCAAAACACAAGAGCAACTGGTGAGGGCAGGACAGCATTGTGGTAAACAAACAAGGAAGGTCTTGACCTAGAATCAAAGAATGGCAAAAGGACCAAACAACCTGTAATCAAACTCCTTTAACCATTGCTTTGCTCATTTTTAACATGTGCTGGAATAATTTTAATGAAAATTGTTTGTTGATTTTGAAATGATACATTGAATAATTGGTCAATAATTTGTCACTGTATTTTAAAGTGTCCATCACTTCAATGTTGGGATAGCTGTGCCCACATTGTAAGGGTTAGTCCAAGAACAGACTAAAGATATTCTCAGCTGATATGCAACAATGTTCAGGCAACAAGTGTGATTTGTGATCCTCGTACCTCATAATTTGTGAAAGTCTATAATTCATCATAGATCCATTTACTTGGTGACAAGTTACTCTCTTGAAAAGCAGTGGTCATTTATTTGGGTTTGAATGTCTTTTTCTGCTGAATGGTATTCTTTCTGAAGTTGGACTATAGCCATACAGCTGGGAATACACTTTGTATCAAAAACATAAGGACTACATGTAGGATCATATTGAAACTGCTTTAGATTTGACGGCAGTTTGCTGAACATGAAATACTTGAGTTATCTATACTATATTGCATTATTGAATGTCATATGAGGAAAGGTGGACAACTCCAGACACCAGTTACCTCCTAGTTTAAGCAATGTACTTTTGTTCACAAGCCTAGCAAGCTCCACTTCTATCCTAGTCAGGTGTTTTGAACCTACTGCTCCAAATTAAAAGCTCTTCCAAAGGTCAATTGTTCTACAGGTGGGGGAACTTCTGACCCCTAGATTAATTTTTTTCACATATATTACTCTTTTTTCTAATACCAATACTGGACTTTAATGTAAATAGGTCATGTTTTCCCTTCATAAATCCACTTTGGACAAATTCCAAAATCAAAACATACATAAATATAAGATCTCCTTTTTACATCAATTTTAGAAGACATACTTATGTAGACACTACAACAGTATTATAGAACGTTACTGAGAGGAAAATTGTTAACTTTTAACTTTTCAAGTTAAAATCTGAAGAAGAAGTGAATAAGGGTTTTCTTTCTACACACAGAAATTGGAACCAATGCTCATTTAAAAAAAAAAAAAAAAAAAAAAAAGGAAAAAGAAAAAAAAAGGAAAAAAAAGGGAAAAGAAAAAAAAGGGAAAAAAAAAAGGAAAAAAGAAAAAAAAAGGAAAAAAAAATTAAAGCATCTATCTTAGTGCCAAGTTCCCCTATCCAGCCAGGCTTTCCATCACAGTCTGTTTTAAAAACTCGTATTTCAGTACAAACCTCAAAAGGCTGAAAAATGCAATGCATGCTGCTATGAGAATGAACAAGGTAGCTTACTGATGTGTCACACACATGAGATAACATCATTAGTTTCCCAGTTATTGTTCTCCATGGACGCACAATTTGATGTATACTCAGTACAGCAGAAAGTGCTTGTTTACTTTGCTGTTTTGAAAAGTTGTGTATCCTTTCCATTAACTTATGTATCTCATATATATCTGCTTTGTCTTTTGGATTTGCCACCTCTTCCTTTTATGACTGTCCATTGTGGTTTCTCCTGTTCCAATATCTATGTGTTTTTGTGATCTTATGTTCTTTGTGGAACAAGGTATGCTTTTCAGAAACTTCTAAGGCAAGCCACTTTCAATTCTTTGTTGCAGACACTGTATGGTCTCTTCTATCGAAAACCAAATCTGACTAAGCATGGACAGCAGGAAATCACTAGAGCAGTTGATACTCAGCCTTTTTTCCTGTTATTCTGATTTGTCTAGGGAAAGGTGCTGAATTTTACTTGTCCTCTGATAAGTTTAGAAGCTGAACTGCGCAGCAAGAAGTTAGAGTCAGAGTCTTGCTTAACTAAAGAACAGAAATTATTGAAATGGCTCAAGTATATTGTTGCAGTTTAATCCTGTCCAGCAGCAATGCCCCATCCAGCCCCTTGCTCATTTCTGGCACATTAGGATGGTGGAAAGAATCAGAAGGGTAAAAGTGAGAAAACTCGTGGGTTGAGCTAAAGACAGTTTAAAAAGTTTGCTTAGTAAAGCAAAGAAAAACAAGGGATTAATTCACTACTTCCCATCGGCAGACAGGTGTTCAGCCATCTCCAGGAAAGCTGGGCTCCATCATGCTTAACAATTACTTAGGAAGACAAATACCATCACTCCAAACATCCTCCCCTTCCTTCTTCTTCCCCCTGCTTTATATGCTGATCGTGACAGCATATGGTATGGAATATCGTCTCGGTTAGTTGGGATCAGCTGTCCTTGCTGTGTCCCTTCCCAGCTTCTTCTACACCACCAGTCTACCCCTTGCTGGGGTGGTATGAGAAGCAGAAAAGGCCTCGGCTCTGTAAGGACTGCTCAGCAATAACAAAAACATCCCTGTATTCTCAATGCTGTTTTCAGCACAAATCCAAAACCTAGCCTCATAGAAGCCACTGAAGAAAATAAGCTTTATCCCAGCCAAATCCAGTACAGTATATTTATACTTTTCCTTCCTTTCAGCATCACTGTCTTTTCTGCAGTGACTCATGAGAAATGGAATATACTATGTCTGCAGGACAAGGCCTCAAGGACAAGAGTCCAAGTACTGTTAGCCTGATGAATAGAGACATGTTAGAACTTGTAGGGCCCAAGCTAACTGCAGACTCTTGAGCCGTTGCAGTTGAGATGGCAACCAGATGGACAAAGAGGAACAAGTAGCCAGATAAGGGAATGGATAGTGCCAATAAGGAACTTTATTAATTAAGAAAGTCACGTAGGAAGAAACCCCCTAATCTTAGAATCGAAATTGTTGCTATGACAAGGTAAACTAATCAGTTCCTATTGTTTTAACGGTGTGCCTTAAATGTCAACCAATCAGTGTTTTTTATGCTTAAGATTTAACCAATCAGTGTGTAATATGTAGAAGATAGAAATATATAAAATTGTAAGAAAATCACTAATAAACGGACAACTTGCTTGCATCAAGCTGCGTCCCGTCTCTTCATTCGCTGCAAATTGGTGACCCCCAACGTAATCCGGTGAAGGATCTGATGTGGAGCGGATCTGGAATCACCTATCTGAGCGACTTGCAGCGAATCCCACAGAACTTTGAATGATCCGCTGAAAGGAAGCAGGAGCCAGCCAGAAATCCCTCCGGAGTTGAGAGGTGAGCTGTGGGAAATCCGTAATGGGGAATCAGGCTTCGTCCCCAGAAAGAGACGTTTATGAGCTTATGAAAGGTCTTCTTAATAAACATAAGAAAAGTATTTCTGGGCAAGACCTTAAAGCAATGCTCAAATGGGTGCAAGTAAATATGCCCGCAGTGACTGCATCTACAAGTTTTACGCGGGAACTTTGGGATGACACAGGGGTGAAATTGTGGGATTCTGAGACAAAAGGCAATACTGAGTCCCACTGTCTGCTCTCTTCATGGAGAGTTATTTTTGAGACTATGAAAGCACAGGAAGAAAAGCCAGAGGAAGGAGAGGAGGAGGAATAGCAAGCTCCTATAGCTCTTTCCTTATCAGCCTCTAAGTCACAGTGCTGTAGACCCCTGGGTGTCAATGCAGTGGAGTATCTGCCAGAAGAAGATCCCTTTGACCCAGGACCGATAGACCCTGAAAAAGAACCTGATTTCTACCCTCCTGTATACCCTCCTGATCTACGTGATGTGTGGACAAAAATTAAGAAACAAGCCTTAAAGGAGGGGGATTTAGAAATGGCTAAAACTATAGTTGCTCCGGTCTTGTATACTCAGGGTCGGGCAGGGGGAGCACAATGAGAGGCTCTTTCTTTTTTGGTTGTTAAAGAACTGCGCCGCACAGTTACGGAACATGGTATTTCTTCTCCCTATTTTATAAGTCTGTTATCTTCTGTGTTTGATACTTATATCATGACTCCTCATGATTTGAAATCTTTAGCATGATTGCTACTAACCCCGCCTCAGTACACCTTATGGGAGTCGCATTGGAGAGGAGGACTTCAAACACTCCTGCTCACGCATGTTAATCATAATGATGCTGCATTAGCTGCACTAGCAATAGAACATCTTACAGGCACCGATGCACGTGCTGATCTGGTAGCACAGGCTCAAAACTGTGAAGAGGCAAAAAAGGCTTTTTTCCAGGTCCCTGACTTACAAAAGCCACAAAAAGCTTTTACTAACATCACTCAGGAATCTCAAGAACCTTATATGCAGTTTATTGACAGGCTAAAACAGGCTTTGGAACATCAAGTAGATAATGCGGAAGCTCGGGATATATTGCTAACAAAACTAGCTGTTGAAAGTGCTAATGTTGATTGTAAAAGGCTATTGAAGTCCCTTCCCATCCCGAACCCCACTCTGGTGGAACTGGTGGAAGCATGTAACCGAATCGGTACAGTTGACCATACGTTTGAAGCTATGGCTGCTGCTTTCGCAGCGATGCGTGGTGTGGGAAATTGCTGTGGTTGTGGTAAGCCTGGTCATCTAAAGAGAAATTGTCTTGCACGGGCTGCAGGGAATAAACAACAACCTTCTGGTCCTGGAGTTTTTCCGAAATGTCGGAAAGGGAGTCATTATGCTAATCAATGTCGATCTAAGTATGACTTCCAGGGACAACCGATACAGGGAAACCGACCACGGAGCATGAGGCAGCGACGCGCGCAGACACAAATGCCACAGCTGACATTTCAACAACCTCGGAGAGAAGTACCAACACCTCAAGTCTCTGTCCAGCAACCTCAGGCAGTGCTGGATTGGACCTGGCAACACAGTAACGTCGCTCGATTCCTCGGTTCATTTATTATCAACAAATGTCAAAGGACCATTACCCCCTGATACACAAGCTCTATTAATTGGTAGATCTTCCACAACATTGTCTGGTCTATTTGTTTTACCAGGTGTTATTGACTCTGACAGTGTGAACGAAATTAAAATTATGGCATGGACTCCATTTCCGCCTTGTACGATACCTCAGGGTAGTTGAATAGTGCAATTGATTCTGATTCCAGCAAGGGTAAGCTCTCTTACTACTGATCACCCTCCGCAGAGGAGAGGAGGTTTTGGATCCACAGGGTTACCTCATATTTTGTGGGTACAATCCATTTCTCCACAGCGACCTATGTATCAGTGTACCCTTATTTACAATGACCAACAAATAGCACTAAATGGGATCATTGACACTGGAGCTAATGTCACAGTAATTTCTCAAGCTAAATGGCCTCCGCAATGGCCACTGACTAATGTCTCTCAGACCCTGGCTGGGATAGGGGGGACTGGTAACAGTCGTCAGAGTTTGGAACTAATTCAAATTCAAGGACCAGAGGGACATGTTGCTTCTGTTAAACCTTTTGTACTGCCTGTCCCTATGGTTTTGTGGGGACGTGATGTATTGTCACAATGGGGAATGTCTATCCGTACACATTTTTAGATGGGGCCATTGAAGTATGCAACACCCTAAAAATAACCTGGAAAACGGATGTTCCTATTTGGGTGGATCAATGGCCCTTCCTTTGGAAAAACTTCGCGCACTTCAAAACTTAGTCTCAGAACAACTGTCCAAAGGACACATTGTACCTTCTACTAGCCCATGGAATTCACCTGTTTTTGTTATTAAAAAACAAACTGGCAAGTGGTGCTTGCTCCATGATCTCAGAAAAATTAATGATGCTATGGAAGATATGGGAGCCTTCCAACCCGGGCTCCTGTCCCCAACTATGATCCCTCAACATTGGCATCTAACTGTCATAGATCTTAAAGATTGTTTTTTCAGTATCCCGTTGCATCCAGATGATGCCCCAAAATTTGCTTTTTCAATTCCAAGCATCAACATGCAAGCTCCATTGCAGAGATATCAGTGGGTTGTACTGCCACAAGGTATGAAAAATAGTCCTACAATGTGTCAATGGTATGTTGCAAAAATACTCAGTCCTGTCTGAAATGCTATGCCTACTGTGTTATTGTATCATTATATGGATGACCTTTTAGTGGCAGCACAACATCACGAAGTCATGGAGAAAGCTGTAGCCCTTGTCACAGATGCTGTGAATTTGGCAGGTCTCTGTATAGCACCAGAAAAGGTCCAAAAGTTTCCCCCTTGGAAATATCTGGGCTGGCGAATAAGAGCACAAACTATTGTTCCTCAACCATTGCAGATCAATACCAATGTAAGAAACCTGCATGATGCACAAAAATTACTGGGAACAATAAATTGGGTTCGAACATTATTGGGAATTTCTAATACAGACTTGGGTCCTCTGTTTGAACTACTAAAAGGGGACACTAATCTTTGTTCTCCACGTAATCTTAACTCTGAAGCAGATACATCTTTACAAAAGGTTGCTTCAGCTATCGCTTCTCGACAGGCCCACCGATGGGCCCCTGAACTACCTTTTTACTTGATTATTTTAAACCCTGCATGACAGCCTCATGCCCTGTTATTTCAATGGGACCTTCAGAACTCAGACTCCTTGTTAATTATTCAGTGGATCTTTTTACCTAACCAGTCTACAAAAAACTATTTTGACACAACATGAAATGTTTGCCTCTGATTGTTAAAGCTAGATCACGCCTGTTAACCTTATCAGGGAAGGATTTTGTCTGTATTTGTCTACCAATAACAACAGTATACTTAACAATGGCTTTATCAGCAATCAGACACCTTTGTTATGGCACTTGCCGACCATACAGGTCAAATAACTTCCCATCCACCTTCACACAAACTGTTTAACATTGACTTTTGTCTGATGTTAAAACCCAAAAGAAGCTAACAACCCTTACAGGCACTTACTGTGTTTACAGATGGATCAGGCAAATCACATAAATCTGTTCTTCTATGGTGGGATGATCAACGGAGACGATGGGACTCGGACATAGAGACAGTCTCCGGTTCACCTCAAATAGTAGAACTGAATGCAGTTGTTCGCGTTTTCTGAAAATGGAATGTACCACTCAACCTTGTTACTGATTCTGCTTATGTTGCAGGTATTGTTACACGAGCCGAAGTTTCTGTGCTGCGGAATGTTTCACATTCACAACTTTTTACCCTGTTACAGGAACTTATTTTCCTTTTGAACTCTTGATCTGTGCCTTATTTTGTTATGCATATTAGGTCTCACACCCCACTACCTGGTTTTCTTGCAGAAGGCAATCGACGAGCTAATCTATTGACGTTACCAGTTCAAGTATTGCCAGACGACATTGCACAAGCTAAACTAAGTCACTCTTTTTTCCATCAAAATGCTGGAGCTCTTAAACGACAGTTTGACCTTACTTCTCAACAAGCGTCAAGTATTATTGCTGTCTGTTCTGATTGTCAAAAACATTCTTTCCCATCAATTGCTGCAGGAGTTAACCCTAGAGGATTACAAAGCCTACAATTATGGCAAACAGATGTTACACATCATTCTGAGTTTGGTAACTTTAAATATATCCACTCCTCCATTGACACATTTTCAGGTGCCTTGTTTGCCTCTTGTCATACAGGAGAAAAGGTAGACATTTAATGCGTGCTTTTCCTACTTTGGGTATTCCCTCAAAGATAAAGACAGATAATGGTCCAGCTTATGTTTCAACAACTATAAAAACCTTTTTTGCCCTATGGGGTATAACTCATATTACTGACATTCCTCATTCCCCCACCGGTCAATCTCTCATTGAACGGTCTCATCAGTCTCTAAAATGTCTATTACAACAACAAAAAGAGGGAATGGGAATGGCTATTCCGGAGGAAAGGTTACAGAAAGCATTGTATGTTTTTAATTTTTTAAATTGTTCTTTAATAGATAACAACCCACCGATAGTTCGACATTTTACTGCAAATACCTCCTTCGAGGCACGGGTTAAAGCCCCAGTATTGGTTCGAGATCCAGAAACAGGTAAAATTATGGGACCATATCCTCTTGTTACATGGGGAAAAGGTTATGCTTGTATCTCCACAGAAAAAGGACCCAGATGGATCCCAGCAAAGATTTTACGACCTTTCTGTGAACCTTTACCGCAGACACCTGATACCGACACTGACCCTACAGAATGAAATAAAAACTGCATGAGGATTTCTGTTTTGCATTAATGTCAGATACCCACATTCAGGATATAGAATCTAGATTTAACTTTTTACAGTGCTTAGAACGAACACTATCACCCTGGATCAAACCACTTAACAAAGGTAATAAGTTTGGACCAGACCAGATCCCCAATGCACTGACAGCACCGCTAGCAGATATTATCTTCCCTTACATCGACTTTCAACGACACCGTCATGAACCAGGTTGGACAGCGTCTCGATTTCTACAGTTATGTTGCTATGAACATGGACCATTCTGTCGACCGTGGATCAAGATTCATTGTGAACTCTGTGATCAGGATCGCTGGCGAGTTGTAAGACTAAGGGACAGATGGGGTCATTGGATGTGTTCTGGGTGTAACAATCAAATATTAAGGTTTAATCAGATACAGTGGGCTGAACGCTTTATGGGAAAACCTCTTTTGGAAATAGAGGGAGTTATAGGATTAGTTTCTGAGATTTTGCCAAACTTAGTTTTTGCAAATTTTTTATCATTGATTGAAAGCCTAGAAGTACGGGCTATTGCATGGTTGTTGTTTCAATATATTATATTAGCAAGAAGAATTTATATTATTAACAAGAACATTATTATAGGATTAGAGTGTGGGCAATCAATTGCAGTGCCTCAGTCGTGGACAGTATGACCAGAAGAATGGCTGGTTGTAAAATGACGATGGAAAAAGAAAAGGAGAAACAAGCGTTGTCATTAATATGGATAATGATGTTCACATCTGGACCTTGGCCTATTGAAGGTAGCTCTTATACCCCTTTTCTACCAAAGGTAAATGTTTGGGTTACGTTGGTGAACTTGACTGGTCAGGATACTCTGTGTCTTGCTATGGCTACTCTGGATCAGCCTTTTTCCACATGTCTTGTGGGCTTACCATTAGATGAATGGCCTATACCTAGAAACCTTCAAAGTCTTTTTCTACCCAAAAACGTATAAAAAAATGTGACAGACAATTGGGATGTATGGACACCCTGTCTCCCACTGTCACTTTGGAACCACAGGAAATTGAACTCCTTGGTTCTGTAAAAATGGATTTTTGCATAAAATTTAACTACACTGGAAAGAATCAATCTAGGGCATGGGACATTTCCCCTATTCATCCTGTTTTTAGAAATGCAAGTATCTGGTGTAATTACACTGCTAATAACTTGTCTAAATCTAGCAATGCTCCGCTCTCACTGCCTGCTGGAGTATTTTTTATTTGTGGGGATCAAGCATGGCCTGTCATTCCTTCTCATATAAAAGGAGGTCCATGTAGTTTAGGGCGACTTTCCGTCCTGACTCCTAACACATCTATGATTTTACAACATCGCTACTCTCGAAGGACAAAGCGTGGCACTCATGCATTTGCCCCCGATTGTGATGATAACATGCAATTTTGGTCCTTTGGCCAACGCTTTACTGCATCTCTTTTGTTGCCTGGAGCTGCTGCAGGAAATGCTCTGGCAACATTAGATAAGCTTGGCTGTTGGCTTGCCAAACAAACTAATGCCACAAGCAGTGCCCTGTCTGGTCTTTTATTAGATGTTGATAGTGTTTGCCACGCGACATTACAAAATAGAGCTGCAATAGATTTTTTGCTTCTGGCACAAGGTCATGGTTGTGAAGAGTTTGAAGCGATGTGTTGCATGAACCTTTCAGATCATTCGGAATCAATTCATGCTAGCATCCAAAGATTGAAGGATGGAGTTTCTCATCTTCAACAAAGTGATACTTGGGATTGGTTAGATAAACTGTTTAGTGGTTGGGGCATTTCAGGATGATTAAGAAGTTTAGTGAAGATGATTATATATGCTTTAGTTGCTTTTTTTTGTTTGTTTTATTACTTATACCTTGTCTTTTACAATGCTTACGAAAATTAACAACTCATTCGATTTCAAGGGTTCTTTTTGTGCAACAGGAAGGGGGAGATGCAGGACAAGGCCTCAAGGACAAGAGTCCAAGCACTGTTAGCCTGATGAATAGAGACATGTTAGAACTTGTAGGGCACAAGCTCTGGGAACAAAGGAGCAAGCTAACTGCAGACTCTTGAGCCGTTGCAGTTGAGATGGCAACCAGATGGACAGAGAGGAACAAGTAGCCAGATAAGGGAACGGATAGTGCCAATAAGGAACTTTATTAATTAAGAAAGTCACGTAGGAAGAAACCCCCTAATCTTAGAATCGAAATTGTTGCTATGACAAGGTAAACTAATCAGTTCCTATTGTTTTAACGGTGTGCCTTAAATGTCAACCAATCAGTGTTTTTTATGCTTAAGATTTAACCAATCAGTGTGTAATATGTAGAAGATAGAAACATATATAATTGTAAGAAAATCACTAATAAACGGACAACTTGCTTGCATCAAGCTTCATCCCGTCTCTTCATTCACCACATATGTCCAGTTTCTACAGTATCAGTGTGCAAGTCAAAAGCCTACACTCCTATTCAACAGTCTTGACAAAATCTGATAAAATACAAAAAGCTTAAAGATCAGCGGACTGTGTTTGTACTTTGAATTTATCCTGACAGAATTTGGGAATTCCTAATGAAAGTACCAGAAGTTTTAGGAAAAATAGCATGAATGATGAATTCTCCATTAATTTCTTGGAAGGAGATTCAATATTTCCCCATTTAAAATATTGCCTTTATTTGGTGAAGCAGTAAAAAAATGCATGTTACTTAGAAAAAAACAAAACTAAAAGAACTCAGAAAAAAAACCCAAGTTTTAGAAAATACAAAACAAAACAAGCAAATAGTAAAAAAAAAAAAAAATATTTATAAATGAGTAGTTCTTTAAGCAATTCATGAAATAACTACAGATAGTAAATGTGACCAAAGTGATCAAGATTCATTCCTGGATCATTTGGAAAAAAAAAAAAAAAAAAAAAAAAAAAAATCCTAGCTCATTTTCATAATCAAGTCTGGACTGTCGTTTCCATCCTTAAACCATAATTACAAATAAATATGAAGCAAAATATTTTATAAGCCCAGTGTAACATATTGCAGATTTTATCTGCTATCTAAAACATAGTCCATGTTTGAAGGGCAGCAAATTTATTCTTTCAATGACTATGAACCAAATAGTTTTTCTTAATTAATTTGGTGATTATTTTTTGAGAAAAAATAATTGCTGACATATTGCCTTTTCAGTTTGAACAACCTCATGTTTCAATTTTGAACCTTATTATGAAAGTAGAAGTTAAGGAATAGACAGCTATGTAAGTCATTGCCTTTCCCAAAACTGACCACCTTCTATGTGATTTCCATACATTTTATGGGTCAAGTATTAACATGGAGCTCTGCATCTACCTCATGTCAATACAGAGACTGTATTTTCCTTCAACCTTTGAAGAATAATAAGCAAAAGAAAAACAAAACTGGATATTCTCATAGTTTCAAGGAGAAAAATGTGCAAGAAGAGACAGGAAAATGCTTTCACTTTTCATCACATCATGCCTAAATGCAGTCAGAAGTTACCTGGTACAATGCAGCATGAGGCCACTAAAAAAAATATGAGCGCCTTTATCAGGTTCTGTGCTATTACAACTGGACTGCTTCTGATATTTAAGTGAGGCTGAATATTTCTGTTTTAAGGACCTATACATAAAAGAGATCCACCTTTCTTATCACAGCTTACGTATAACCTGAATCCTCACCTGTATCTCACACCTATGTACTCCAGAAATGAAGGCAGTTACTCTTCATGTGTAAAGATAAGCACTGTCATTTTCTACTTCTATTAAACTAATTAAATACATTTTCCTCAAAGCAATATGAAACTATGAGCAAAAATCATCAGAAATTGCAGCACGCTTTATATAAAATGTCCCCCTTCAGTTGCAGTATGCATCCATGCACTGTATAGGAGTCTCCATGGCTAATAGAGATAATGCAGCAGCCTTACAATCAACTGGACACGTGAAGTTGTTCTCCTCTGCTTACCTCTTATTTTCAGAAAAAAATCCAAACACTGCTTGGTTGATACCTTTTTTCATCATGATTTTCATCAATTAAAAAAAATTAATGGTAGGAGCTCAGACACAGATAAAATTGTACACACCAAGCTATGCCTGCACAAACACAGGTGCAGGGGGACTGTAGTCTAGGTCTGAGATACCACAAACTGCCTCCAGACTTTACTTGTTACTGTATGGAATGCAGCTCAGACAACAAATGCTTTCCATCATTAACATCATCTAATCTGTATTCCTTTCCTTTCTGCCTACATAGCAAATTGCCCATAAATCTGCTGGACAGTTCCTTTAAAGTGCAAGAAATATCATACAGATTTATCCAAACTGTTGTTAAATAAAAAGCATGTGGGGGAAAAAAAAAACCAAAAAGTTTCAATACAGTCTCCTCAAACAGGAGCAAAACTGGCAAGAAAAGCATCTTCCTTCACTGCCTACGCCTTGTGCTCAGGAGGGAGGAAAGACTACTGCAGTGGACGTGCTTTGCTTTCTGTCACTATTTTAACTTACTGCCAGTGAAAACTAGCACAGCCACTGCTTTCCTGACCGGACTTGTGTATCTAGAAATTATTATCAGAGGATGTTTCTGTTCTTGTTCACTATTTGAATCTTGAACTGTAAGCAGTGTTAAAATAGACACAATAAATTGTTTTCTTCAAGATTTGAATCTTTGATACATTTTTTGCCTGTTGATTTTTGGAAAATTGATTTTGAGAAGTAGAGCAATATTCTTCAACATTCTCAAATGTAGATGATTTAAGGCACAGTCAAAAGCATTTTTGATGTTTCTGAAAGATGCTTAAGCTGTTCAGGATATACAGTTACAAAGCTATGCTTTTTTCTTTTACATAATACTTCCTATGGAAACAAAGCTAAAAAGGAAAATAATCCATTATTTATTTTCTAAAATTAACAAGTTCTTAATTATTTCTTTTGTGTACCAAAATCAGTGTTTTCAGATCTTACAATCTTACCCTAAATCTTGTCATTCCAGCATTCCTCTTGAAAAGCAACATTCTGAATTCTTCAGATTAGCAGGCTCCCCTTTATTTTTTTATTTCACAATGGCCACATAAAAGGAAAAAAAGACAAAACTTTACGAAACCAACTATTTTGCTATTTTTCATTATGAAATGTAAATATTACTGTGCTTTCATGCCAAAGTTAGTGACTGACACTGTCTTTCTACTGAAGCTCTCTAAACATTCAGAGACATATAGTAAGGGGCACACCTTCTGAGAAAATTATGGTCCATTTTCACTAATTAATTGCTTGTAAATAGATTTTGCATTTGCATTTTTTCTTCTAGCTTCATTATCCCTGTTTTATTGTTAATGGCTTATTAATTATTTTCCTTTTAATGGTAAAAAATATTTCTGAAAGTATCTGGGAAGCAAATAGACATGACAATGAAATAAGTCAACACATTAATTCCGTGGGGGTTTTAATTTGTTTATTTATTTATTTATTTATTTATTTATTTATTTATTTATTTATTTTATGGAAATGTGTTTTCTTGATTTCCTATACATTTTTCACTAAAAGCATACTTCCCTAGCTCCCTGAAGTATCAGAAAGGATAATAAAATGCACCATCTGAAATAAACCTCACAGTTCTAGTTGAAAATATATTATCAGTGCATGTAACTCTTTTTTTAAAAAAAAAAAAAAATAATATATTTTTTCCACATCTCCCAGGTACACCTTTGAAAACTATTCTCAATAAATTTTGCATTCAGTGGATCATGGTTCACAAATAAATGAACAAATCTATATATGCACAATCCTGACACTTTGTTTAACAATTGATCTTACAGAAAAAGAGAGCAAACCAAGAAAATTCCACTTTGCCAATCAGCTTCTCATAAACATTTTCAACATGGCTATATCTTGCCTGATTGTTCAAAAGTAACAAATTATATCTTATACCTTCCTGACTAATTTATTTCTGAATTCATGATCTTGTTCCAAGATGCTAGTAAGAATACTTTCTTCAGTGTTATTTCTGGACCTGTGAATTTTAGGAGTTTTCTGCATATGCAGGCACACAAGGGCTTATGTTTGTGTAATACACATAGGCATCTCATTTTCCTTCTGTGAAGATTCTTGAGGAATAAAAAGGTCTGCTTGTGTGTGAAACCAGAGTGACAGCACATTTTGTCTATAGCTTTTCCAGTTATGTATTTGATTATCAATTTTTTATGGTGTCTCCTTAAACTGTAAGCTAGGAGCCACCAGTTAGTGTATTCTGTAGTGTCATGTATTGACAAGTGGGGTTTAATTGTCTTCTAGACAGTCTGTGATTGTGTTTACCCATTTTTTTGCATGTCTGGATACTCTCAATAATGACAGGGACCTGTCACTTTTTATACAGAGTGTGATATGTCCTTGCTAGTAAAAATTATAAATTTCCTCAAGTGCTATAAATCTTTACAGTATAAACCAGACACCAAGCTGACCTATTATTCCTGATATATCTTTATTTATTTATTTGGTGGTCTAAGTAACCTGATGTTTAAGGGGACAGAGTGAATAGTTCCACAGAAGAGTTATATGTTTTTGCCTTGCTGCTCCTGATGTTCTCAATGGGTTGGATTCCAAACCTTGGGAAAAGTAAGCTTTCTCATATACAGCAAATGATTAAAGTGAGGAAGCATTCCAGGGCTCTGAAGGCTGCAGTGTGATTTTTAGTGAAAATTAAAGTCACACTGCCCTGTGCAAGCTGTTTTAGCAAAATTCAAACTATTTTGAAAAAGGTAACGAGAAAAACAGCTCTTGCAGCTGTGGGGTTCTGTCTTCAGAAAGCCATTTTTTTGACTACTTCGTTCCCGTTGTCATTATTGTTATTACCGCAGCAAATTCATTAGTGAAAAAACATAGTTCTTACTTTCACAAAGGGAATTTTATCTTGTTCAATTATTTGGAGAGCTTGTTGAGCTTCTTGGGCTTTAATGATCCAAGAATGTAATTTTAGGACAGAGGTTGAAATCAGAAAATTAGAGCTCAATGAACTGTTTCAAAAAAATATGAGCTGATCTGAATAAACCACAATTAATTCAACTGAACCAAAACGTTATATCATTAATTTAAGTGTTCTGGTTTATAGTCCTGCAGTGTTCATGTCGCGTGCTAGCTGAGACAGTCAATCCCATCTCTCAGCTACACAATCACATTCCAGGCTGCAGAATGGCTGGCATGGCTGTTCCTCAGCTGCCACAGCTCATAGCTCAGCATATTAAGGTATGACATGAATGCAAGTGCAAGCTGATGTTGTGGATTGGGATTTGGGCTGTTTTGTCTCTTTGGCTAACATGGACAGCAGTATGTTGCAGAGGGTGGGCAGGAGGCGAAACATACTGCTTAGAAAGTAGAAAAGGATTGCCTGAGGTTGTGATTGAAAACCCTCAAGGGTTAACACTTACATTGTCACATCACAAGTACACCCTGGAAAGTTTTATCTGTCGCTAAAAGAAGCCTGTTCATTTAGGGAGGAAAACAGCCCAGGAAAGTCAACAGAGCCAGGAAGAATGTTGATACCTCTGCTGAGCAAGCAGCAGGTCTCCTCTGTATGTAGTTCAGTCTCCATTTAGAGCAGAAACTTGAAGATAACATAAACAAGATGTTTTATAATTTTAATTACTTCTTAAATACTTCGTAATACCATTGACCAAACCTAGAAGTGATCAATAAATATTTAAAGATAATTACGTTAGTTACTAAGTATTTCATAGAAAAGTACCTCATTCATTTTTGTTCCTCTCCCTGTAGTTTATACAGCATGTCACTAACTAAGCCTACTTAACTTCCCACTAGTGATTTAAGATGTGTTCCTAATAACAGAAACTTTTTTAAAAAAGGCTATTTTAACAGCTGTTTTTTCAGTTATAATCTTACATTTTGAGGAGTGTAATGAGATAAATACTTGCAGACTGTGTGAAAATAGCATAGAAGATCCCTTAGTATAGCAGCAAGAAAGTTAAAATGGGATGCTAGGGACATTGCCTTGTAAAATATGCCAAATTTAAAATTCAATTTAAAAATTAATTTTTAAATATGCTCATATTCAGTATGTAGAGTGTCAGTAAGGGGAGAGGGCTTCAGCTTCATCCATTCACAAAAGGAGTCTCTGTTGTTGGTATGATGCCGGAGCCTACATCATACTGTTACATAGAGCTGCATCTTCTATAATTTTGATATGTCTGGCTTTGGGCTTATGGTATTACAGCATGTTATCTTCAGTCCTTCTTAAATGGGGATCTGAAAGCCCATACACTAAGGAGGAACTGTCAGTAAATGGTGGATGCCTTCTGGGCATGTTTGAATTGTGGTAGGAATGTGATTCCTAATAGACAAGAATGCAAACATCTCACCATTAGCCATGACCCTTTCCCTGCAAAGGATTTAATTCAGCCTTGAAAAGTCCGCTAGAGCAACCAGTAAAAAGTGAACTACACACAAGAATCCTATCCTGTTTTCAAACATGCTAAATTATGAAATAAATACCCCTGATTTCACACTTCTGAAGGCACATTTTCTGAAATGAATTCATGCACCTCCCATGATTTGATTCTGCATAAGTTATGATTTATCGTAGATTCAAAACTTAATGCATTAAAATTTGGATAATTTTTTCAAAGGAAAATATTCGTGTACATTAACACTTCCATTAAATGCAGCTTCATAATGCACATAAATATAGTGAAATGTTTGTTTTATATTAACATAGTTGGCCTCTTGACAGGCTGTAAGTATAGATTTAATGTTACTATATTCTTAGGTTTATTTCTCATGCCAAACTGTGTCATCATAGCCTGTAAACGAAGAATAGGCTTTGGCCTTTGAAAAAGGTTTTTCTGTGTCTGTTGAAGCTCTAAGACATGCAGTTCACCAGCGGCTACAGGGAAAAATGTTGTTATGCTTTGCTCATACTTTCTTGCCTGCGGAGCACAGAAGCCTCTCAGACTGGTGTCAACAGAATGGCTTTCAAGTTAATTGAAAAGTAGGCTCAATCTTCTTGGGATTTCTATCACTCAGAGCAAAGGGAAGAAATGTATTTAACCAAGCCTTTGTAGTGTTTACGCATGATGTGTTCTAAGTGCCATGTCAGGCCCTAGATAAAAAGTAAACAGAAAGGTAAACAAATAAGAATCCCTTAGAAACGCTGCTAAAAAACAAGTTCATACAGAAAGCATTACCTGCAGTACCTTGACAATGCATTGATGGGATGAAGCCTTTTAGGGCTCCAGTTCAACAAATTCAGGAGCGCTCAGCTGACCCTGATGAAATTATTGTCGTGCTCAGACAGTTCCCTAGGCTGTTATTGACCCCAATGAAGTCATTTATAAGATTCAAAAATCTTACTGATCTCAATCAGTCCAAAAAAGTCATCCATCTTTAGCTTTTGGGGGGAACTTGAGGCTGCTGATACACAATTTTTAAGTTTTTTTTTTTCATGTGCAACAGACATTTTGAATGACAATGAGCAAGTCATCTGATCCAAGTAACTGCTGAGGTACACTGTACCTTTGCTTAATATTGTGTTATGAGTAGAGATCCTTTCATGTCTTTTTGAAGATCAGGTACTGCAGCTAGACATCCAAGAGTGCTTTGGTAAAATTTACCTAAAATCCAAAACTCTTAACCATTTTCTGGGGATGTATCTGTCCTATTTTAGCCTTTTTCTTTCCTATTTTCCATAATTAAAATGGTGAGTGTGATATTAAATAACATAATTTGAAATAATTATTTTACAGCCTTCCAATTTTAAGGATACTCTATTTTTCTTCTACTAAAGTATGAGGTGAAAAAGTTAATTTTACTAGATCATAACTTAATTTTCTGAGCTGTAATCAAAACTGCTTGTCTAGCTGTAGATGTATTTACCATTTAATTCCTATGTGATTCTTTTATAAGCAGGAATTAGGCTTTCATAAACTTTTATGAACTTTTTATGGATGCACACAGTCAGAATTCACCTCAGTAATGCTCCACCTGTGTGACAGCCCACTAAATCAAATTCTATAAACTGACGACTTGAATGGTCTTTGTGATGCCAATCAGTGTATGTACTGTTTTGCACATATTTTTTTTTATCGTGAGGCATATACACAAATAATTTAGCTTGTTCTTTTATTGTGGCCAGCAAAAATATTTATTTCTCTCATAAAATTTTAAATGCCTACTGCATAATTGGCTTCCTGTATTTTTTCCATTCTGCTGCGGTGAACACACTATATCTCAATCCTAAGTGAAAAGTAATGTTAGTTTAAGTAATTTTATGGAGAAACATAATACCTTCTAGGTCTATTTAAATAGCTGGAAATAGCCTACAGCATTTCTGGACACTATTACGTGGCAATTTTAAGACTTTGCATTTGCTAACACACATGAGAATGTGAGAAAAAATGTGCCTAAACTACAAACATAACTATGATGATTGCAGGTGCAAATATATCTTATCATAAATCAAATTATACGTCACATGTATGACAACAGGAGTATGATTGTACAATGGTGAAGGAAAAAATTGACTCATACATGTGTCCCTGAATAGTTTTAAAATATTGAAAACTCACATGGAAAGAACAGATAGCTAAAAAGGATTTGCTGTCTCCTCCCAAAACATGATAGATAGCATCTACTATGCACATTTTCTTTGAACTTCTGACAGCTGCAATACAAAGTTGGAATCACTGCTGTTATCTTTCTAAGGGAAAAAAAGATCACCTTCAGGCTGGCTTATACACTATACTCAAGGCAACAAGTAATGGGCTATGACACAGATTGACAAAGAACATTTTATTGCACTCACCAATTGCCCTACAGTACAGAAAGCTTTACCCAACAGAGAAGGATTATATAAAAATGGGCTTTGAAATACTGCTTCTCTGTATCTATATATATTCTTCTTTTTAATAAAATAATATTTTTTTTTTAATTGAACCTAAGACTAGAAGTGATATTTCTTATTCTGTGTGGTTATTCACAGCAGCTAAGGCAATTGGAAGTGCACTTTCTTACCTTCATCAAATTGAGAAATGGTATTGTCAAGGTAAAACATACATCATCCCCTTACCAGCATTTTTACATGTGCCTTGTTAACAAGTAGGTTTTACAGATTTTGCTAGCCAGGCAGTCTCCTTAGAATGACTTCAGGGTCTGTGAGGAAGAAATTTAGAAAAACAAAGCCTTACATACTGTTGCAAGGCTTCTGCCATGTGTCGAACAAAGCTAAACAAAATGAAAGAAGAAAATTTCTAATGTAACAGTTTAGATCGATACGGTTGTAAGCTTGTAAAATAAAAACAAGCATACATCCTGTATTGAGCTAAATATAAATGGTGTTAATGGCATTAGGACTGTCTAGTGAATATAATTCATGGAATTGAAATGATTCTTACTGGATTTGCAAACACCTCTCCATGGTACCTCTTTTCAAAATTTCATTTACAAGCTCCAAACAAGGGGTACTTCTACCAGACAAACAGGCATTGTATTCACAGGTGTGTAATATTTTATGTGTAAAAGACTTTATAGATTGCACATATTGACAGTAGTTAGCTGAACTATAGCATATTACTCTTTAATCAACAAGGCTTAGATGCTTGCCACAGTGCCTGAATAAATGAAGCTTAAATGCAATTGTAATGCTGACTTTATTAAAAATTTTACATGGGCATCACCATTCTTCTCACAGTCACAGCAGCTCAAGTTGCCAATAGAAAATAACATGATGAGCAAGGCTAATGTCAAACTAGGTAGGAAAACTGCCACAGTCAAGCAAAGATAAAACAATAAGATGATAAATTATGACATACGTTTAACTGTGTTTTTGTAGGAGAACCCAGGGTATTTCAGCTGAATTTCTTGCATAACTGAGTTAATAATATTTGCATTACCATAATCAAATCTAAAAGGATAAATGATCAAAAATAACAGTGGAATTTAATTTTAAAGATGCAAAGATGGTACTGTAAAGGCGCGCGCGCCTCTGTGTGTGTGTGTGCGTGCACACCCGCGCCCGCGCCTCTGTTAAACTTCTGGTCAGTCAATTTCAAGTATATTTGATAGAAAAAAAGCTTTCAAAGATTACCAAGTTTCTAAAAATTCCTTGAAAATTTTCTGTAAATAAAGGAAAGACCCATCTCTTGGAGCGTCACTTGATAGAGAGGCAATGATATGAGGGCATTCCTTGTTAGCTAGGTAACCCAGTCTGGAAGAGGAGCAGAAGAAAATGAGTTTGTAGAGAAAAAGAAAGACTCTTCAACACAGGGAACATTTATTTGGTACACATCAATTCTTAGACACTGAATTCCATGGATGGAATAACGATGGATAATGATGAATATGAATCAAGAGGAAACAAAGCTCCATTTATTCCAGTGCTCATGGACCTAGTTGTTTTTGGGGAAAAAAAATGTTCTCAGTATGTTGAATTATGTCTTCAACACAGTGGGATGGCAGAGGAAGGTATGGTTTGAGCTTAAGTCAAATTGGTTGAGATATTTCTAGTTGTTGTATTGTGGATTTGAAACTCAGAGCCTGGTTTGAGAAAAAGAAAACCACGTGAACTCCTCCCTTGGTAAGGATCAAATAGTAGCTCAGTGTTGAGAAACTTGGGAGACACTATGGACAGAGGTGAAGTTCACTCAGAAACATTGAGTTCAGCTATCTTGGGCACAATGAATTGTCACAGAAAGCTTGTAGGATTATACAGAAAAAATAATTAAGGTTGTCATCCTGCACTAGTATTATTCAGACAGTGGTTAATTTGAAAAATGGCCTTTTTGGAAATAAAGGCATTCTAAAAATGTGAAGTTAACCAGCACAAATCTTTCCTTTTCAGCTCTTCCAAGTTTCCAAGCATCATCAAAACTGTTTATAGATAGTTCTTCAAGGTGATGACCAATTCACCTTTTCTGATGTTAAGATAAATGTGGTTGTCTAAACTGTCTTCAAACACAGTGCAGTTTGAGTATGAAACGCATGAAGATAAATCTTAATAACTAAAACCAATCAGCAACTTTATCACTTTGCTGCTAGATTTCATGTGATTCCCTACTAATTCTTCAATAAAAAGAATTCTGAATTGCTTTAATGCAGTATTCTTCCTTGAAAAGCAAAGATTTTCCCGAATTTATAAAAATCCAGTTTCAATACGTTGTTTACATTCTACCTTCACATTTACAAACTTGTTACCAATAATTGCCCTACTCACAGCATTTTTGATGCCCTCTATAGAACTCCAGCATTTCAGTGTAATAATGAGGAGTTTTAAAAGAACTGGTTTATATATGAAATCTTGGTATATATTTTAGTCTTTTTCAGTATGTTTTGTTTTCTGTGTCCTTCAGAATAAAAATTATTGTATGAAGAGAAAAAAATTCCTCTTCCTAAATAAGCAGTTCAATAGTTCTTTGGTTGTGGTGAGAAGAACTCTGCAAAGGGATGTATTATTTCTCAAATATTCCTTATGACTCTTGAAGTATGTTTCATAACAGATGGCAGTAAAATTTTGTATATAAGCATGCTTTAATTTTTTTCAAGCAATTCAATGCTACAGCACATCACTTATAATCTAGATAATACGGTCTTTGTTCAAAAAGATGAGGACAGTTCAAGACAGCTTCAATAAATTAGCTTTGCCTCACACATCTCAGCTTTTGGCTCTAGGGCAACAGTTGGAATACTAGTAGATGAAATTATCATTGCTTGTCTTGCATTTAGGTATCATAACTACATCCATCACATATTATAATGGTGACAGTCCTACTAGGATTTGACCAAATCTATTAATATTACATTGTGTTGAGGAATGTTCTACAAAAGCTACTATACTACCAGGGTTTTGGTTTTGGTTTGGTTTGATTTGGGTTTTTTTTCTGAAAAATGTCATGGTAATACTAATTTTAGAAGTCTCCATGTAGTTATTTGCATTTTGTTTAAGACTTATTTAGTTCAATAGAACATATTTTAAAGCTTGTAAAGTAAGACTTTTTTTTTTCTTTTTTTTTTCTTTTTTTTTTTTTTTTGACTTGCGCTTGCATTAAGGAAGGAAGGAAGGAAGGAAGGAAGGAAGGAAGGAAGGAAGGAAGGAAGGAAGGAAGGAGAGTCAAGAAACAAGATCTAGTAAAAAGCAGAATGATAGCTAACAGTCCCCTGAGATCTGGGAGATGCACATATAGGCATCCATAGATGCATATTTATCAAGGTAGCAGAAACCCTTCTGTCCTCAGGCTCCTTCTCCTGTGTCTGCCCTTCCTAGCTGTAACTCAGATCTCTGTGATTTCTCACCACCTCCTCCAACACCAAGAAGATGTGACAATTTATAGCAGCAGGTATATGTACATGTGTGTGATATTTTTTTTTTTTTTTCTGTCTGTCTCAATGCCTGTCCAGACATGACTCGGAGCTGGCGGAGGGGAGGCTCCTGAGGAAGAGATCTGTTATCGTCAAGTTATCATCCAGCTCTGGGAACCTGCTTAGGTCATTTTAATCTGACATCAGTCGCCTCAGTTGCCAGATGATTGGTTACCCTTAGCCGAGTCTGTTGGCATGCTTCTCTTGTTTAATTTGTAGTTCTGTTTTAAGTCAAATACTCATGACCAGCTTTTATTGTAGTAGAAAAATGCATGTAAAACACTGAAGGAAAAGGATGGATGAAATGGGTAGAAGGATCTCTACAACACTTGTCTGGCTTGTGGCTCTTAAAAAAAGGCCCTGTTTCTAAACTTGTTCCAGAGGTAAGTATGGAACATACTTTCCTGTCACATTGTCTACTTTAGCAAATGTTCCCATGGTAACTGAGTCTCTTAGAAGCTTTTGATTTGTCTTCAGTTTTCTTGTATATCTTATTTAGCACTTTGCCTTATTCAGTCAGCTTTATACCTTCTTTCTTCTATTTGCTTAGTTTTGGTGGTGTTTACTTGCTGTTTTCCTTTGTTGAATCTTTCCCACTGCTCTTTTATGCCCACATGTTCTCATGTTGTGCTTTCCTGCTGCCACTGAGTTGGAAGGCAAAGGAGAGCAAAAGATATTATCAATGATTCTGTTACCAAAGGAGTATGAACAAATACAGTTTAATACCTTCTTCATTGTAGTTAAGTTTTCCATCGTTGTTCAAAGAGTAAACTTCCTTGCCTAATGCCACAAACCAACAACCAGCACTTCCTTCCCAACATCAAAGAGCTCCATCAACATTTTTAGAATAACAGTTAGAAGCTCCAGTTTTGACATGTTGTGCCTTTTTCAGAAGGAATGGCTCTGGGGTGGTCTGTAGTTGGCCTGCTTGCCCTGGCCTGGCCAGCAGCAAATATAAACTAATTGTAGTTTTTTCTCAGATAAGGTGGATGCCAATCAGCTCTAACTAGGTTACATAAAAGAGTACAAATGCAGGATGGCTGAGAAAAATATAATTTGCCTGCAGCTCAGGGGCAGAACACAGCTGCTACTGCATCTGAATATAAGGACAACTGACTTGTACAGGAGGAATGGGAACTGCTGCTTTTTTTGTTGTTCCTCCTAAATGTTCAGAACATCATAACCTACATTGTCTGCTGAATGATACTTCCCTTGTCAGATGAATTCTGTTTTATTGCCTCGGGTGCTATCCATAGTCTTCAGGGAACACACTCAACTAGCAAAGGACAGTAATCTTATATTTGGGAAAAGTATAGCGCAGTACAAAAGTATCTTGAAGAGAACTGTGAAATAAAAGACTGTGAAGGAAGAATTCTTTCTGATTTACATTGCAAATGAGCCAATGAAATGAAACTAAATGAAGAGGAAGTACAAAACATAATGAGACCCAAGACATTAGCTGGTTATAACTTTTAATTGTTGATTCTAGAAAACCCTGGATCCATCATGCAGTTAGTCAAACATTACTGTCATTGTTTCCATTAAAGACTAAATGAAAATACTGTAAGATGTTTTTAAAAACCCAGAATTCTCTGTAAATCTTCACTAAAAACTCAGAATAATAAAATGGTTTGGGTTGGAAGGGACTTTAAAGATCATCTAGTTCCACCCCTGCTGTCATGGGCAGGGACACCTTCCACTAGACCAGGCTGCTCAAAGCCCCGTCCAGCCTGGCCTGAACACTTCCAGGGATGGGGTGTCTACAACGTCTTGGGCAACCTGGTCTGGTGCCTCCCCATCCTCACAGTAAAGCATTTTTTTCAATTGCTAATATAAATCTACCCTCTTCCAGTTTAAAACCATTACCCTGTAGGCCCCCTTTAAGTACTGGAAGGCTGCTGTAAGGTCTCCCAGGAGCCCTCTCTTGTCTAGGCTGAACAACCTGAACTCTCTCAGTCTGTCCTCATAGGGGAGGGAGGTGCTCCACGTTCCTGGCCACGTTCATGGTCCTCCCCTGGACCTGCTCAAGCAGGTCCATGTCTTTTTTATGCTGGGGACCCAGAGCTGAAGACAGTACTCCAGGTAGGGTCTCATGACAGTGGAGTAGAGAGGGAAAATCACCTCCCTCAACCTGCTGGCTATGCTACATGATCATCATCATCAGGTCTTCAACAAATGAGCAATTCAAACATATCATGTTTTCCCATATTTTGTCTTGAAAGTAATTTTTGTGATTACATTATTATTTATAATAATCCCATACTGACTTCTAATTTTTCTGCCTTTGATTCCTAATCTGAAAAATGAAAAAATCATTAAGGGCAGAGTAACTTTTTTAAAGTTCATAAAGAGAACTCTGATTATCAGCATAAATCAAGTGAAGGAGTGTAATGTTTGAATTTCATTCCTGTTCAGCAGTTCTTTATAAAGTGTATGTATTCCTCCCACCTAGCAGTGCTCTATAAGCAGCAGTTTATGGAAGGATCATGCTAAAATCCTTTTCATGAAAAATTTATTTTTCAGTCTTCCTATCTAAGTCTTAAACCTTATTCAAGGAACAAAAAGAAAGTGAGTGATGGCAAATTTGAAGAGGAAATGGAGGCAGTAGCTATGCAGTTTAAACTTTCTGGTAAAGCTAAAACAATTCTGGATTTTGCAGACTTGGTCCTAACTTCTTCCTTTTTCACTCAGCCAGCCTGTAAACGATTTTAGCCAGTTGAGAGTGAGATAATATTTTCTCTTTAATGTATTCTTTTTTAGACTACATTTAATGGATAGAAGAAGAGATTTTAAGGCAAATCCTCTGAAAAATAAAGTAAGTAACATATAGAAGACAACCATCTACTATTTATATCTCAAATTTTATCCTTCATGTAGCATGCTTTCCTAGATAGGTAGGAAATATTATTTTCATTTTAAGATATAATACATTAGACTTTCTCAATTATTTCAATTCTCAATCTGCAGTTTCATATCTCCACATTTTTGTTTCACCTCTTTGGAATGATCCTCCCTTGTTATGGAGACAGGAATTTTACCTTCACTATATCCCCTATTAAGATTGTCTCTATTATTTTCCTCATAAAACATGCTTGTGGTGCCGTATATCAAGAACAGCATACAAAATAAATTTTTATAACATCATGTGAAGATATGCTATGTCAATCTTTAATATTAGTTTCTACACAAATAAATTTATGTTGCACAACTCCTTGTAGCAAACAGCCGATAAAGTATGGGCAACAGAAATTGACAGGTTCATGTAATAATACTAAGTCAAAATTCAAGGAAATGGCAGAATATGCAGTCAAGAATTTTACATTAAAAAATACCCAAAACAACTAGCAATGCAAAACATTGCAGTAGAGCAAAAAAAATGGTTTTCAATATTCAGGCAGGCAATGGTTGCTGTAATTGCAACACATTTATTTATGCACATGTAAATAATAAGCCTGAGGTCTATGTTGAAAAAGTAGTTCTTATAATACAGTCATAGAAAATATTTTTTTAAGAACTAAAATGCAACAAAATAAAAAGAAAGTTATTATGAGATGAAGAATATGCATACTCCTGCATTCATTCTATACTAAATGTTGCAACTGTGTAAAAATTCCAAAGTGACTCTAAAACAATAAGGATTCAAACTCATAACGTAAAGCTCTCCAAAAATTGAGACCTTCATTTTTCATTGCACTGGATTACATTGCAGTTTGCCTTGAAGGGAAAAGGATTATTTGCCTGGGGATTCTTGAAGATGTCAAAATATTAAAAGTGTCAAATCTTTTGCCTTCAATAAGGTTTGTTATAATTGGTACAAAGCCAAAAGCATCATTAACTTTTGCAATACACAAGGATGCCACCAATATCCCACTGAAATACTTTGTTTAACTAATTCATTAACTTTCCCTGAAATCAATTGACATTGAGATATCCTTGTTTTTTCACGGACATGATAATATGTAATCATTCCTTTAGACATTTGAAATGCTGCTATGTAGATAAAGAAGATTATTAGTCCTCGGGAATGTAATTAAATTCTATATGAAATTATAATGTCCTATTAGTGCCATCACACACACACACAAAAATCCAATTTCTGTAATTTTTCACCTAGTTTTGAAAAGTGTTAATGGGGTAAAAGATGCATTAGAATATAAGGTTGTTATCCAACAAAGTCATACATAAAATATATCATCATTGAAGTTCATAGCAAAATTTCTCTTTATTTGTTTCTGGTTTCAGTTGTGGATTGTTTTTTTGGTTTTGGTTTTGGTTGTTTTTTTGTTGTTTTTTTTTTTTTTAATGAAGCAGAAGCAATGAGGTTTATTTGGATGATCAGATCCTGAAAGTTTCAAGTAACAAGTTCCCATATCCTATGAATGTTACAATTAAAGACTGAATTAATAAATTAATGAATAAATAAATAATGAGAGAAAGAAAGCTGCATAGAAACACAGGGTTTCTATACAAGCAAACAACTGTCACTCTAGATATCTAGGAAAAAATACTCTCATCATATAAGTTGCGGAACTCAAATGCAAATTATGTCAGGCTGCTCTGTACTTGAAATGACTACAGAATACCCAGTACAGTTTCCCAGTGTAGATAGGATATCTGCAATGCAGATCAGAGGAATGAAACTGCCTACTTTACTATATATAAGCCAATGCATGTTTATGTATTACTTACATGCCTGTTTGCACACAGAGTAGATTCTGCATAAATACAGTATTTATTTTTTTTATCTACACTCAAAAAAATAAAAATGGTTGTTACTTTGGCACGTGCCCACGACTATAAAATCTCTGCTAACAATTTCTGTTCTTAGGTATATAAAGGACAGGGAGCAGAAACAGCGTGCATCCTTCCACAAAGCCTGCTCTTTGAGGGGGAGACACAGCCCTTCACAGCTTCCTCTCTTCACTAGCTATTTTGGTGATAGCTAACTCTCTCTCCCTCTCCCTCTCTATCTACCCATTTTTCTATCTGCTTTAGCTTTCATATATGTAGAATTAGTATATTCAAAATTACTATTCACTTGCCTTACCACAAGGCTTCAAAGCTAAGGTGCCAGACAGTTATTTAAGTTCATTGAACACAGCTATGCAAAATGAATGGTGCCAAGTAGTAGAGTAGGTTTCAGGGTGAGTCAAGGTCTAGGTCTGATTTAGATTCAATTTCAATAGTTTTCATTAAAAGAATGGGCTGGGGAAAAAAATGCACATTTCACAAGCTTACCTTTTTCCCTCCAGACTTTCTATTCTCTTACAGCAAATTAAGAAAGGAATGGCTCTTCCTGAAACATTAGAACCACTCAAACACGAGAAAAAGCAACTTTTATTTTGGATTGCACCCAAAGTAAAAGCTACAACACAGGTCCAGCAATCTTTCAAGGCTGCTGTGTCAGGCTGTGTTTTTTCCTTCTGATTGGAGACTGACTGCAGTGTCAGCCTGAAGATGCTGCCTCTCAGAGGAAAAGGAATCCAAGTATCTTAATTGCTGTACTTTGCGTCTGGGTGAGGCAGCAGCTCCCAGGTTTTTTGCTGAGTTTGGACCTCAGTGGAAATCAGGAAAACCAACTATTTCTCATAGATGCCACTTATGCTTTGTGATGGACCTCCTGGTTTTCATTTAAAAATCTGCCTCAGACAAATCCCTCTGTGCTGCCTTTGGCACTTACACTGCCTGTCAGCAGACCCCGCTACATCAGCTGCTTGAAATCTTTCTTACCTGTATACTCAAAGGCACTTAATGAACTTTGTATCAGCACCTCTTTCTTGTCGCTGCCATTTTCTGATCCTCTGATGCTATTATTATAATATGGCTGGTAAAGGGAGGTTGTGGCATGAAAAGCACAGATTAGGAAATTCAAATTGTTATTGGTTAGTGTTCTATATTTCCTAATCATTCATTTCTCCAGTAGCCTCGTTCCCTAAAACCATCTTTTTTCTCCCTTGCACAAGGTTCCTTTCCATTTCTCCTTACATTTAATGGGAAAAATGCTGCAAGTATCTTGATTAGGTAGCTTTTTACTTCATTCTGGAAGAAACACAGATCAGAGTTACAACAGATTTTCCTTCACTAATGTCTCTCTACTCAGTCACCAATTTTTGTTGAATTAATAGTAATAGAATACCCTTAACAACTTTACTCTCAGCCAGATTTAGCTGAAATGACCAACAGATTTTAAAGTTATTAGGAGACATTTACAAATATACAGATGGAGACAGTATGGCTGCATACATATCATTTCTTCAAGATGCTAGGCTGAAAATGTTTCATTAAAACAGTTTGGTATTACAGACGATTTACAAACCTCTGCTCCAAACCCTGTTCATGTGGTTGTCTGATGAAAACTTACTGGAAATAGTGGATCAGAACAACAATGAAATTTAAAATTTATACACCTATACTAATTTGTGAACTCACATTCCCAATTGAGAAGTGTGCCTTGGCCCTTTATTTCTAATAGCATTAAAACTCTCCAGAAAGAAATTAAAGGATCAAAATATTTTCTCTATGGCTTTTTTTAAAGTCCTTTTTTTCTCTTTCTTTACTTTTTTATCTAGATTCATTTATACTGTGTGCTTTACAAAGGTTAACTAACTAAAGATCTCTTCAGATAAAAAAAAAAAAGTCAGAGAGCTGTATGAGAGGAAGTAGAGAACATCATGGAAAATCTGGTCTTTTTGTAGATTTATGTACAATTGGTGGTGATGGCAGCAGCTGAAAAGTCTGACTGGACATTGGTATAGGCTATACATATGCTAGGAAACTAAACAATCCCAGGTACTGTTCCAAGTATAGTAAATCAATTGTTTCTGTTTTTAAGTTATCAAAATGGTCAATGGTGTGCCTGTGGTCCATTCCAATTGCTGCCCTTGCAGGAAATACCTGATTGTGGCTGCAGAGTTAGCACAGGCCAGAAATAGTTAGGGACAGAATTTTTTTGGTCTTTTTTTAGGACCTGTTGCAATAGGACAAGGGGTAATGGGTTCAATTGTTTCTGTTTTTAAGTAATCAAAATGGTCAATGGTGTGCCTGTGGTCCATTCCAATTGCAGCCCTTGCAGGAAATACCTGATTGTGGCTGCAGAGTTAGCACAGGCCAGAAATAGTTAGGGACAGAATTTTTTTGGTCTTTTTTTAGGACCTGTTGCAATAGGACAAGGGGTAATGGGTTTAAACTAGAAAATGGTAGATTGAGACTAGATAAAAGGAATAAGTTGTTTACAATGAAGGTGGTAAAACACTGGAACAGGTTACCAGAGAGGTGGTAGATGTCCCATCCCTGGGAACATTCAAGGTCAGGTTGGATGGGGCTCTGAGCAACCTGATCTAGTTGAAGATGCCCCTGCTCATTGTAAGGTGGGGTTTTGGACTAGATGACCTTTAAAAGTGCCTTCCAACCCAAACCATTCTATGAGGCTATGATTCTATGCATCTGGTAAAACAGAAATAAAGCATTCTTTCCTATCCACAAAGAAAAAAAAATACAGAAACGGAGGTTTGGGTATGAGTTCTAACACTTGCTCAGTGGAATAAAATAGAACAAACTTGACATATATAATGACTGAAGGATCCAAACACCGGAAAAGTTGTTGGTAGAAGAAACCATTGACATAACTATGGGGTCTGAGTATGCTAAAGTTGTATAAAATGAAAGTGGCAGCAGTTATGAAATTAAAATGGCAGTAGATCTGGGAAATTACTACTGACCTTTGAATGAGACAATATCACCTCTCCCAACCTTTTTTAACGGAAATCTTTGGAGTGAAGGATATTTGATTTAATTATTTCTCCTCTTAAGAGTGTGAAATGATGATTTAGGAAAGAAGAGAGGGTGCAATATAAAGCTGATATCTGGGATTACACCTTTTAAGAGATGTTACTCATAGAAATAATAGCCTCCTGGCAAAAAAATAAATCATTAACAACAGGTAATATATTTGCAGCCACCCTCTTCAAAGGAAAAGAGAACTAATTGTATAGATATGGGCCATTCTGTGCCAGACATTGTCATATTGTATACATATACCATTATTGATTTGGTATCAATATCAAGGAAGTAAAGTTTTACTCGTTGAAATGTATTCATAAGATTCTAACAGTCTTCAGAATTAGAGTCTGCAGAAATTACCAGTCTCCTTGTTAACCTTCTGCATGTATTATTCTATATGGAGCAGCACATGAAAATTAATAAAACCTGGAAAAATTGAATGTAGCATCTCAGTTGGTTATTAGAGTTGTGAATACATTAAATCAGCTGTTCCTTTGCTTACTGTTATTCTGTAGCTATCTACATTCAGATCAAGATGCTGTTTTGACCTTTATGACTATACGCTCATGAGATAATGTTGTGAGGAGCAGGCTCTTTCCCACCACCATTCTCCCCCAGTTCAGAACAATAGAAAAAATCAACTTTGAATAAATAGGAGTAAGCAGCAATTAAGGATTCATTGTGAGGCAGTGTGCCTCCCCCCTGTCCCACTCCTGTCCTTTATTTCCGTTACACAATGTTGAAGTGGTGGCCACCACGGCTGCATCAGATCATGAAGGCTGTATCCCACTCAAATTGGATTCAGGGAAGGCAGATAATGACACAATAGCCAAAGGCTAATTTGAATAATGTGCCCACCTAACAGTGTTGGTAAAGGTCTGACTCAAGCCAAGTTTCAAAGAAACTAACTTCTTTAGTCAGTATGCAAATATGATCATGGTCAATTACCTTACTCCATAAATAGTGGACAGCCCAGAGCCTGTTGAGCTCTCCTGCATGGCAGCAGGCTGCATGCCAGGATGTCCCCTTGACTAGGAGCATCTCTCAAGGTTACTCCTTGAGGTTGAGAGATTCCTTGCAGCAACAGATTCTCAGTAAGTGATTAAGCTTTGAAATCTTAGCTAAGTGGTACAAAGGTTTGATTGTGCACATATGATTTAAACCGTTGACCAAGTCTGAGACTAAGTCTGTATATAGCTGTTTACCTAAACTCTTCTCTGAGGAGTTTAGAATGCAAGGGGGTCCTTTCTGAACCTTGCAAGTCAACAGTTTTGTCTGACCCTGTCCTCTGCATTAAATAATCAGATGTACCTTGCCATCAAATCTTGTTAAACCATTGTTGCGTTTACTATCAAACTTTGTTAAATTACTGGTTTATACCAATAAACATATTGCTGCTTTTCTCTTACCAGTGAAGTGTATCAATCCATCTGTGATGTGTCATCATGTGTCTATCTTCATTCAAAATAGCTGAAATCTGACTCCTTTGGGTGATATTGTATAATCTTTGTCATCTTATGATGTGAAAAGAGGGGAGAAAAAGTGTATTTATAAGGTTTTTAAAGGTTTAAAGGTGTATTGATACCAATTTCAGAAAAAAACCAACATTATAACACCAATATTAATGTGCACCAATGATGCACAAACTTTTTTGTTTTTCTAGATTCTGATAGATCTTACAACAGTCTCTTATAATAATGAAAAAATGCCTTCCTAGTACAGGAAGTCACACAGGCCTAGCTATCATATTAAAAATAAAACATAAGTAATATACCCACCTTCCATAGAAGAGCAGATTTCATGTGCAAAGAGGTTAAAGGAAATCAATAGTATGTTACTGAAATCAAACAAAATTGGAGAGAATGGCCTTGAGTTGATGCCTACGCCTAAGTTGGTCTTTATCTTTAAAGAGAAAACAGTGTTGCTTTGGCTTTGAAACTGAAGGTGCCATAGTTGTTAAGTGTGACTCAAAGAAAAAGAAGTTACAAAAAAGGTGTATTTTTTTTTTTTAGTAAGTGACAGGTCAGTTTAAACAATTTTAAATGGAGCATCTGGTGTTCAAGGAACCTAAAACACTAACCATTAGATTTACTCCCTAGGTTATTTTCCTAAGGAAAGTAACTTACAGTGAGAAGTTAAGACCTTAAAGACAATATGACAATAACATTGCTTAGTAAGCCAGATTTAGTACTTAAAAATAAGCCTGTAGGAAATAAAACCTCATTAGATCTGCTGTTTGGGGAGCAATTTGTCTTTCATATTGTTATGAACCGGACTCAGTTATAAAACTGAAGTATACATGTGAGAAATCAGTTGGTTTGTTAACCTTCATTATAGCCATCTGGGCATGGAAATCCAGATGGAGGGCACCATCCCCCTTCTCAGGGATTTTGGTGAGTTATTATTCTTACTGTTACATGGTGGGTGCTGGCAAGTACAACAAATACTGGGAGAAGTACATTTCAATTGCTTTATCCGATAAAAAGCTGTTTATAGAATACATATATAAACAAACAAACAAAAAAAAGGGCTGGCTGGATTAGTGTTGTCACTATGAACAGCTGAAAGTTGTATTTCATACTCTACATGGAGAGTACACCATGTTAAATAAGGTCCCTTTATGATTGCTCACAAATCAGTGGATTATTTTTTTTTTTTTAATATAGCACATGCATGATATATAAGATTCCAGTTTGCTTCCTAAATGCTTCTGTATTTATCACAACACTTTTTAATATGAAATTTTAAACAAGGGATTTCAAAAATTTCAACTATTCAACACAGGATTTTCATCTGCTGTTTAGCAGTGCTTCCACATAATCTAACCCTGCTTGTTGAAGTAATGAGGACTCTGCTTACAGTCTCTGTATATAAAAACTCTGTCTCTAAGAAAGCAATTTTATATTAATAATCATTAGTTTTAGCACTCATTTGATCAATGCATTCTGTCCACGAATCAGGAACCTATGATACATGAGACCTTTCAGGATCATAGCCCAGTATTTCTGACAGTGTAATATACTATTACTTTTATGAGAAATTATATAAATATGAAATAATGGATACAGATACATACTGGTGAAGTCAGTGAGTGGTTTCCTATTAAACAACAGGCTGAGCATTAAATGCCATGATCTTGCCTAAGAACTGCACTGACTGAAATCCTAAAATTAAATTAAATCCTAAACCAAAATAGAAATCCCAGAAACTGATTAGTCATGCTCCACTCAGTGTAAAGAAATTGTTACAGGTGGCTCAAAACAGCCATACAAAGTTTCACAAACTTATTTTTCAGCTGGTACCACAAGATTTTGATTAATTTTTTATTTTGGGTGGATTAATTATTTTATTTTTGTTGAGCCAAAAGTTTTATTTTTATTAAAAAGAGAACAGAATTTCTCTTCTACAAGATTATATTAGGAGATTTAAGCAGTGACATTTTTGGTAAAGACTGTAGTTTCTAGATGCTTTTACCAATTGAACAAAGATCGAAAATAAATGAATTAGTTTATAACAGAAGTAACTGTTGAATGTTTAATACGACTTTTCCTCCAGAGTGATGTCATTCTAAGAACACTGACTGCAAGCCATTTAATTAGCCTTAAGTTGAAATGAAACATAACTTTGTGCTTATTAAATATTCATGCATACCACTTATTTGTATTTGTTTGTTTAATTATTTTAGAAAGGCATCTATTAATGTTGCAAATTGGTACCTCATATTCAATTTAAAAACTTACTACTAAGAATGCATCTTGTACATGGGCAAGTTTGTAATCTAGTGGAATAAAATTAATTGTTTTTCCACTATAGGACTGGGGTGAGAGTAGAATGCAAGAGAAAAGCAAGAAGGGGAAGTGTCATAAAACAGTTTGCCTTAAATCCTCCTGAAAACCAGCACGGTGGCTGAAAGAGAGATATTATTGTATACTGCAGCAGGAAAATATTTTTTCATCTTCTTTCCCAAACTAATGTTTCAATGCTACAGAGTCTGCTACAACTTGACTCCTGATTATGTCTTACCAAAAAGTAAAGATACCTTTAAACACAGTTTTGAAGTGTGCTCTAAAATATATCATTTTGGCTCACTCAGCCAATCAGGCTAAGCAGGTTCTATAGAAAAAGTGGGTTTAAATAAATGATAGATGGATGCTATCTACTTAGAAGAAAAGTGTTGTTCATAATTTTTACAAAAATAACTTCAAGGATCTGATGACAGGGATGCCAATGACCCTCTAAAGTGCAGACTGTCACTTAGTTTTCAAAGGAAACTGCAAACTAGGGAAAGTGATTTGTTCAGGACCATTGGGAATTGGCCAGGAATGTATGCAACCCACCAAATAATCTACAAAAACCTCCCAAAGAATATTGCATCACATAGGCTCTAGCCACTCTCTTAACTATACAAAATTACCACCAGCAAAATAAGTAAAAGGTAACATATCTGCCAATGGTGCAGCAAACCTATTGAAGAAGGTGAAGCTTTTTTCTTTTTTTTTTTAGGCACAGCTGGAAAGGTTGAACTGGAGCTTGAACATTTTTTTTGGAATCTGGTCTTAAAATGGAAGATAATATTCAGAATATGCCTAGTGGCTGAGAACCATTATTTTACTTTTAATTAATATTAGCCTGTCATTGCAGTAATTTCTTAAGATTTCCATTAGAGTTTTAACTCCATTTTGTGTCACCATTTATTATTAACATAGAAAGACCAAAGGAGAAAATAAAGTTCTCTCGTTTAAGAGTAAATTCTCTGTAACCTTGTGTTAGCTATCTTTTAAAAAATACGTTTGTATAAACCAAAGCAAATTGTACAGAGATTTGCTTAACCACTTCAAGCAGCATATGTAAATACCCCTTAGACACAAGTACAAACTTTAATGACTATTATCATTACTACAGACACCCAAGAGTTCTGTGTTTGTAAGAGTTTTGTTCTCACACTGAGTACACATTGGGGATTCCTTCTATGAATCTCCGTAAGCAAAGCAAGAGAGAACTTTGTAGTTTTGATCAAAAATACAAACAGAAGAACAAGCCAATTTTTAATGCCATATTGAAATTTCACCATGGTGCACAGAAAAAATCTATGTACAGTATATATGATAATATCTGTAAGCAGCAACTAACACACAAAGAGATGCTCTACAATTTCCAAAGCTTCACACTGCCAGCATGCTTTTCACTGGCAATTAACTGCAAGAAATGATACCTTAACAAGTGTCAAGGGGAAACAGAGACTTTGATGATGCACAAGCTGTTTTTAAAAGAGTTTGATAATATTCAGGAAAGCCTTTTTCTTTTCCCATTTTCAATACTATTATGTTTTAACACCTTTCTGGTTTGCAACTGTGTCCTGCCACCTTCAAAAAGCTAAATAAATCTATTACATGGTATATACCACAATTCAAAGCTAAAAACATTTCCATCAGAAAAAAAATTTAGTAGTTGCATTCCCCAAACACTAGAAATGTGCCTTCAGAAGGAACTTAATGTTATCTAGGGCCCAAAAAATCTTAACCATTTTCCCTAAATCTCAGGAACAGGGCACTTAACAGTCAACAACATTTCAAAATCAGTGGTTAGCCCAGAGAAGTTTCTCACTATGACTATTCACCATGAAGGTCTTCCAGATTCTAAAATGTTCATTCTGGGCTTACTTCTACAGTTCTTTCTCCGACAAACAGCTCTACCTACATGTGGAAATAGCAAGCTATATAAGAATTTGAAATATATGTAAAATTGATTTTCTACTCAGTTTGTACACCACCATAATCACTACTTAATGTGATTCACCTGTATAAGATCAGAATAATCTAATTTAAGATAGCTAATTATGCATATCCTATGGCTGTAGGACATTATAATTCTCTTCAAAAATCACAAACCTGCTTTACCTATTCACTGCTATACATCTTTATAGCTATAGGCTCCTATTGACTTCACTGTCTAGTAAAAAAGGGCGACCCTTTGTCTATGTCTAGGGAGACTAAGTTAGGAAGGAAATAAAGGAAAAGAAAGAAAATAAAGACGAGTAAAAATACAAGGGAATGAAAGAAAATAAACGTAAAAAGGCAAGGCAGGGAATCAAATAGCATATGTGGTCCCACCATACAGTATGATTGCAACACTCACATATGTGATAACTATTTTCTGTCACATCCCTGAGTGGGAATCACAAGGCTTCTGGAAGAGAGGAACAGGCCATGGGCTGTGATCTGTCAGAATAGTTTTTTCATCCTGTAACCCCATCTGGAGGATCATGAGGCAAGAGACATCAGGGATAGCCAGTGTTTAATTGCATTCCTTTAGAAGAAGTTTCTTTGGAATTTATAATCAAATTCCAAAAATGACATATCTATGGCCCTATCATGATTTTTATGGTAATGTCCCCCCTTCAGCAGAAAGGTCCTGAAGCTTGCAGCCCATATTTCGCAGCATGTTGATTCTGAACATACCATCATTAAACTGAGTACCACATTTTAAGGAATTTTATAGAACTGAAAAACTCTGTAATTAGTAATGGTCATGTGTTTTGAGCATCTTCGTTCTTCACTGTTTATAAAGACCTTTTTACTCCTTCCCAAGAATGAATGGACTAAAGCATATTGTAAAAGTTTAGTGGCAACATATATATTCCTTTTTCAGTTTTAATCACGGAAGCAAAAGTTATGCTAGGGCTAGTCAATTTGTTGTCTGTTTTTTTTATAGAAGTAATTCTGATCAACATAATCAAGAACTTAAAAAAGCAATAAATTAGTATGTCTGCTTTTTCCCTTTGTTTTTAAGACACATGGGGATAATCACATGGATCAGTGGTAATAGGAAAACAATCATCTTTTTAAGGGTGCAAATTAAAGAGTTGTGAAAGAACAGAATAGTGAAAACTTTTTTCTGCTTTCCTTGTTGAATAAATCTTTGTTTCACAAATGCCTTGTATAAACTTAAATTTAAAAAAAAAAACTATTAGATGGCAGCATGCTCTGTTCCTTTTATCTTTAATGATATGTTTTGATTACAAAGGAATAAAAATAAAAATTACAGAGATTAGTTTAAAAATAGGAAAGAATATTCTTCAGAGAAAATTCTCACAACATATTTTTTCCCAGATGTTGTAGAGAGGGAAGATGAGAAAAAAGAAAACAGAAACTATTCATATTGATAAGGATGAACAGGGGAACAGGCTGACAAAAAACTTACTAAGTGCTGGCACTTATCCCTGAACAGAAAGAAAACTCTAGATTCTTATTTTGGTTTGTCAGTGAAACTGCCAGTGGCAATGGAAGGACAAAATCAAACCAAAACCACAGGACAATAAATCTATTTGAATTTAGACACTTATAGTCTGACTAAGCAACCTCTGTGGGCCAGCCTCATTGCCAAAATATGGAACTTGCTGCCTGTTAAGAGACTGCAAATGTTTTCCTGCATATACAGTAATTACAGTGGACAGCTGGGCATAATACACAGAATTCAGTTTTGAACGACTTACTAGTTTTTTATCCAAGTCTCCCTTGTACTGCAGCAAAGCGTTACGTATAGATTCAACCAAGAGCCAAGAAGGGATTACCATGCTAAACTACAAGTGAATACAAGAATGCAGGATCTGTTTCACTTCTTCAACTAACCTCCCAAATTTACATAAAAAAAGAAACTGGATAACAAGGCAAGTGTAAACACTATTTCTTAATCTGTACACTGGTCATGGTTAAAGGTGTATCTCAAGAGTGATTCTAACATTAGAAGAGTTAACAAATTCTGTAGTTCAGAAAAAAAACTTTGAAAATTTCAGTCTGCTGTTCAATTTACAAAAGGATTATGAGTCATAGTAGGTATAACTTTCCCTGTTCTCTATGCAGCAGAAGAAACTAAGTCATAGCAATCCTATACAAGTAGTTTTTAAATCTCACGTGAAAACATTTTCTGATTTTGCAGCCAGTGGTTTTGTGGGATGTGTTTTCTAATTTTTAAATCTTGGGGAAAGTCTTTCCATACATAAATCTTGACGTATTTCAGATGGAAATAGTCTCACATGCATAAGGTGAGGATACCACACCTTTCATTTGCACCTCATGGGGAACACAATTAGCCAGGGTTCCTCCCTTGCACAATACCACTAAACCCAGGACTATTAACTGTAGAGGAATGAAGGTGGGTTAATTAACATTGATAATATACAGCTGTGGGCTGGCTTGGGGTGGGGGTGGGGGGGGGTTGGCTGTTATAGATAAGGTGCAGCTGTGGCTGGTTCTGTTAAGTGGTTAGGCAGCCAAGGAAGAGAGAGGGGGAAGAAACAGAGAGAGTGAGCATATGTGTGTCCTGGTTGAGGAGAGACTAGGAGAAGGCAGCAGAGGGACTGGTGTGAAAAGTATGGTGGTATGTGATGGTAAAAGACCTTGTTGCAGCTTGATAGTTTGGAGAGTGCTGGAGCAATTAACAACCTTTCTTTTCTTTGCTAAAGTCTCCTGCTCCGTTTTTCTCTTGGGAGTTGCTGGAAACTCCCTCTGTACCAGTTCTTTTTAGCATCTTTTGTGACTTGTTTTCTCCCTGTTTTGCACATCATAAAGTCTAGTCATAATGGAGAGATGTGATGTACACACATGATCCAGGAAGGAAATTCATATTCCTCTCGGTCTCCAATTTACTTCTGTACTCTTCTTTCCCCCAGAAGTTAGTAGAAATTACCTCTTTGACTCCTCTCACTTTTTTCTTCCTTTCTACCTGCTACTCTGAAGCATGGTAGCCTGATAAAAAGTTTCTCCATCATATCCGTCTGTGATAAAACTGTAAGCTTCTCTTTCCAAAGCACTTTCAAATGCAGCCTGTACCTTTCAAAGTACCCAGTAGGACCCTGTGATTCCTCTGCGTACATTCTTCTGTATATAACTAGGGCTTTTAAGAGATACAGGCATCAACGTGCCAGAAGGTTTAGCTGATTTGTACCTTATAAGTGCTCGAGTTTTAAAGTTCTTAGTCTTGTGTTGGCAGTGCAAGAAACAGTTAGAAACCCACTATAAGTGTCTTTGTTTTGTAATGAATAAAACTCCAAGCTACAGGAGGTTTTAAAAAACTTCATTTTTCAGATCCAGGAATGCACCTGCAGTGCTGTCAAATATAATGATTTTTACATTGCATTTCTAATGAGTCTTAGGTGCTTGCTACATGGAAACATGGTTAAAGGCTAGGTATGTGAGATTTTTCCCTTATTCAAAATGGATTTCATGTTCTATTAATATTGATAAGATTGAAGGTAACTGGATAAATGCCATTTCAAATTTCTTCTTGTGGAAGTGCAGCTGCTAATAAGAAAGGTGCAAGACCTCCTGGGTGTTTTTAAAGGTACAGTTACCTTGGCCACAAGTAACAGCATTTCCAGTTTAGAGTGCAATGATATGGATAAAAATATACCTGTAAAAAGACCATGAGAGCCATATGCAGAACAAGGAGATGCACAAAAACAGCAACAGAATGGATTGAAGATTATACAGTGGCAGAGGACAGCAGATATAGAAGCAGTACAGAAGCACTCAGCTCTTGAAGCAGTTTGGGACACAGTCCATTATTTTCAAATCTGGATTTGGTCTTCAATGTCCAGTTTTGAGTGAATAACTTTCTTTAAGAAGCTTTGATGTAAATATAATATTTTGCACATATATTTTGCTTTCAGGACAGTTTAAGGAAAATCCTGGAATTTTTTGAGATTAAGTTTGAGACTGCAGATTGCATTGGGCTCATGTTCTCCAGTTGACAGAATGCAAGAAAATGCTAAAACAGTGCAAAATAGATTTTACCATTTCTCTACAGGAAGGACTAAAATCTCTTCCCATCTTCTTTTTCCAGAGTATCTTTGTAGTTTCTAAGCTTACTTTCATCTCATACCAAAGTAGATGTTCTCTGTTCTTTCAACTGAGCCCTATAGATAAACACAAAGGGAATATGAGACAACAAAAAATGCACCCCTTATAATAAGACAAAATTTGTATGGGATGAATATTACCTGAAGGAGAAATGACAGCTTTCTGACAGCCTGAGCTGTGCCAGCATGAAAATTAATTACACTTATAATTTCCAGAAACAAAGAAGGTATCCAGAACATACAGCCGGTATAATAGGAAGTGCTTCTTCAATCCCCTTTAGCCTTATGTTCAGATACCTCCATAACAACCAAATGGATTTTTATAAAACTTTTTAAGCACTTCACCTCTGGATTGAACACAAGTCTTAGAAATTTTCTTCCAGGAGTTAATGGCTTGGAAAGTTATAAGCAGCAGAAATTAAGCTCTTAAAATGGAAAGAACATCTTAACCATGACTATTAAGCCTGTACCTTTGTCACCTCAAGCTGTGAGATCAGATCTCAAAAGTTACGTGGCATCAGGTTGACTCAGTGCTCAGATGAGAGCCCTTTAGGGAACACTGAAGTAGAAATTCAGAACAGCACTGTTCCCACTGAGCTGCTAATGAAGTAGTACCCATGCCAGATGTTTAAGGATATCCAAGACAAGGCAGAATTATTGTCTTATCTGACTAGTGATATAGTTACTCTGACAGTATAGATGTGAACTCCAGTGTCCTGGTCTGAGACCAATTTACATAGTTTCTTTCTATCATCCCTCAGCCTCATTTGGGTATGCAGTTCCCTGCTTCTTGCTCTGGAAGTATCATAGTTTATAAGCAATAATTGTGTGCCATCAGGAGCTAGACATTCAGTAGTCTTCACTGTCATTTTGTAACTGTAGTGGGAGACTACTAACCACAGAGGTACTGCTCGGACCTTGCCTGTGTCCCTGGAGAAACCACACCAAATAGAGCTTTTACCCTGGTATGTGGAAAGCTAGGATTTTAAACAGGGCACTCTATCCTAATTGTCCGGTGTCTTTGACTGAAACAGAAAGGCAGCTCTGTCTCCTTTTAAAAGAACTCATTTGCTCAATGAGGAGTTAAATTGAAGCATCAGTAAGCAAATGGTAGTGCTGAACTTCAGTCAACCTCTCTAATATCCTTCACCCTATTAAGATGCCACAAAAATATTTTCTAGTCTCAAATTTATGTTTTGATTTAATAACTGTATGGATCCTTAAAGGTGTTAGACTGTGAGAATTACTATGTATCTTGCATATGTAGAATAGCTGGTAAAGTTTGAAAAAGACCTTATGATCTATTTACATGGAATTTATATTGCAAACAAGCATTTGTCATTCTAACAAATAAAAGGAGTAAAGGATGTTCATAGAGCTTTATTTCCCAATACACAATTTCATCTGAAGTTAGCAGGAATTGCTAGTGATTTATTGCTTTGAAAATTCCAACTTTGAACATTTAATCCTGTCATTTTACCACTCCAAAACAGGAATTAATAAACTCAGTGTAAGTTCAGGCAGGAGCCTTTGTGCTCTTCCCACATGCCTTGTCATTTGTTCCAGCATTTTTTTTATATTTTTTTTTTTGTACCTGTTTTGTCTGTCCCCTGGGTCATACTAGTTCAGAATAACACCTCACAGAAAGAAATTTAATGGCCCTTGTCAAGTAGTTTGTTCTGCAGACACAGGTACTCTCTTAACATGAAGAACTCATCCTCCTGCTAAAACTATTGGCTAGCATGCCCCTTAAATATCTGCAGACTTCCTTTTACTCTGGTTTCCTGAGAAAATGAAACTTATGCATTTGCATTGTTTATTTATCCATCTATCTATTCACCCTATGCCTGCTGCCTACTCTTTATTTAATTTATTGGCCAGACTCAACCAAACTTGGCAAGAGGAAAAGCCATTTCAAATATAAATAGATTTCTGAGAATATAAACATTAGTCAGTGAGCAGAGCTGCAGTTACTGCAGTGAGAGATGAAGTCATTGTTTTCCTCTTCTGCTAGAGAGAACAATGGGTGCAATTTACACACCCCACAAGGATGGGCATGCCCCACCTTCATCCTCTATGTGTCCAGCAGCTGGAGAGAGATTGAGTTCACCAGGTCAATAGAAATATATTTTTGATAGAAACTTAATCTGAACCTATTCTTTCTCCAGCATTTTCACTTTTATTCCAAGTTTAGTTCTGGGTCATCAGGCAAATCAAAAGTGCTTTTTTGCCATTTAGAATCCAGAAAAGTGTTTTCTTCCTTCCATTTAGAATCCAGAAAAGTGCTATTTTGTATGCCATTATTTCATGAAAATCTGTGGAATTAAGATTTGTTGTTTTCCATTTTTACCAGTATTTCAGTTATCATCTACATAATATCATATAGATCATATGCATATAATACATAAAACCTGGGTGGGAGCAGACACAGCTCAAGTTATAGTGTGTGCCAGGAACAGCATGTTCCCAAAGGTTAGGTTTAGATGTAGCCACTCCATTTAAAAGAAAAAACAAGAACTGTAGTCATACAGACACAAACGTTAATATGCCATGTGGTGTGTCATGGTCATAGAACACACCTTGGCATTTTGTTTTTATAAATAGAGGAACAGCCTTAGGAGCTAAAAGATATTTCCTAAAGTATTTAATATATAATGAAACACACATTCACACACCTTTTCTTAAAAAAAAAAAACAACCAAAAAAACCACAACCCAGTGCCTTTAGTCTTTGGACACAATAATAACAGGGAATCAGATGAGCAGGAATATTTTCATATTTGCCAGCTGTTCACATACCAATTGATTTAACACTTTGTCAAATTACTGTAATGATGCAGGCACTGGACAATAATGAATTATTCTCTTGCAAGTATACTGAAAAATCTGTTGTTTTGTATGGCATATGAAGTCATTCACATATCATTAGAATAAATACCAAAAAAATGAGCAGTGTTAAGGATATTTAGATTGTATTAGTTTTGGAATATCTTGATTTAGAAATAAATTTTAACAGTGTTCACTGAAACAGGTATTTACTGTTAGCATCTGAATTTTATTCATCAAGAAAATATTTTTTCCTCTATGCAAAACAAAAGAAATGAAGTTCAGTTTCAGAATGGAATTTTGTTAATACTGAACATATGGATGACAAACTTATTATTTTACTCATCAGTGTTAAAGAAATACATTATTGAGTAGAAGGAAAAATACTGCAGTGCAGTAACTTTCAGCAATATTCATGCTCATCAGCTTCCTACTTTGTTGTTTTGAAATATTTATACATGCGTGCAACAGGGACCAAATCATCAGGGGTGAAATTCAACATAGTTTTATTGAAAATAAAACTGTATTGTCTCTGAGGTTGAGCAATTTGTGTACCTACGCAAGAAAAGTATTTAAATTTTACTGAGAAGCTCCCATTCCACGCTGTAAACAAAACTACCTTTCCATGTGAAAACGGGGACAGAGGAGGACCTTTCCCTTTAATCTGCTACAATTCCCCTGTGGTGCTCCTTAAGGCAGAGCTGTATAACCAGAGTCCAGAATAAATGCCCGTTCATAAGAGATTGGGTCTGAACTAGTATCCCTGATTCAAAGCCTGTTTGCAGATATGTGTAATAGACTCTAGCCTCCAAACTCCACAAAATAGGGACTGAACTGTAGGGAATCAACTGTAAAGAGCCCTACACTTATTCCTGCCTCCTGACAGGGCAAGTCTTACTCTGCTCTGCTTGAGTTCTGTGTGTGTTTTGCTCACAATGCTCACCATGTTTTTATTCCCAAACAGAACTGCACAGTGCTAAGTACCATCTGGAACCAGGGTGGCCTTTGTCCTGTACATGGAACCTTTACAGGGAAACATACATTAAAACTTCAGTGCCCCACAGAGGTTACATCTCCAGAGTATACTAATAGGGTAATCATTAGTAACCACCAGTGACAACTCCTCTTATATGTAGGATGGAGAACATGCAGAATGAGTTTTGATATACCTCATTACATGTGCCACTTAAGCAAGTATAGGATGTGGAGAACGTAAACAGCCAAAACCAGGACCAGCACCCACAGCCGGGATCCACCATCATACTTCTTTTGCCAGGGAAGCTCCTATGGCAATAATGGTATGTATTCACACATTCTTCACGGCCAGCTGATACCCACATCTAAATAACCAAAGCCATAATCAGTCAATTCATATACAAAACTTATAAAAAACAAACAAACAAAACAAAACAAAACAAAACAAAACAAAACAAAACAAAACAAACAAACAAAAAAAAAAAACCCAGAACCACCAGAGACATTCAGAAGGGTAATCATTACAAATTATTTGGCAAGCTCAGAGAAAGCACTGTGGTTCACAGCCTGTATGTCTGAGCCATATGACTTATTTTTGTGCATTCTGAGGAAGAAAGCAGTATAGAATTAAAATTGCAGAGCTGTTGTTACCAGGATTTTAACACACCAAGTAGTCTCAGGATTTCAGTTTCATCAAATGTTAAACTGATTTAAAAATTGCTTTTATGACTTATGAAATCATTGCCCAATTTGGGATATTTATGTATATTTATTTGGTATATTTATCTTTAGTTCTGTCTCTGAACTCTGCTGTTGGCCATTCCCAGTTAAAGGAGCACATACTTGTCTTTGCCATGTATACTGACAAAAGCACTGATTTCTGGCTTTAGGATGAAATGCTCACTGAAGCACAATATAAATCTATATCTATATTACCTTTTGATGTTAACTATTTTGTGTATAGCAGGATTTTTATGTTTTCATATTTAACTCTTCTGATGTTGCTAAATGATAGATGCTGTGAAACAGCATTTTATTACATGTGTTCAAAAAATAAGGTTGTATAATGAAAGGAAAAGGAAGGGAGGAAAGGGAGGAAGGAAGGAAGGGAGAGGGGAGGGGGAAGGGATGAAGGAAAGAAGGGAGGAAGGAAGGGAGGAAGGAAGGAAGCAAGGAAGGAAAGGAGGAAGGAAGGAAGATCAAAGTTTTTACCCCCGCTTCTTGTTACCCATACTTCCTCCCAATAAAGTTCATGACCTTGATGTAGTACAAGGAAAATTAAGACAATGTGGAGTTCTTGTGAAAATCTCATTCAAAGAAAATATAAGTCCAGGACCTCCCCAACTAGTACTAGCAAGCTTTCAGACAGAGATATTCCAAGTTATCTAAAAAACAAGAAATTTGATGTGCACAGGACTGGTTTGGACTATTAGGGTAATGGTTTATTACTCCCGTGCTGTGCAGAGTTCTTTTTCATATTGATAGAAAGGTTCATGATAATTAGAAGTTAATCTTGGAATCTCAGCATTTTCTGATCATCTTCCTGAAAGCAGGCATGCCAGATAGAGGAAAGAAAGCTATCTGTAAACATCATAGTCTTAATTTGTAAAATAGAGCCTATACATCAATAAAATTAATTTAGCAGTGCTGTTCCAAGAAGAGTAAGCAAAAACCTTAGCCTGTGTCTCAAACTATTTTTTTTCTTCCTAATACTTGAGACAAATGAGTGAAATTCAAGGTGCACTCAGGAAAAACATTAAGGCAATTGGAAAGTTTGGAAATCGCTACATAGGTACCAAAAGACACAACAATTACTGTCAGTAAAATATGATTTTCAGAATGCTAAAAATTTTGCAAAAAATTCTCAACTGCAGAAACAAACTGTCTTAGGTGAATAAAAGGCATAGGGGTTTGCACACATCTGGGAACAAGAATGAATGATAGGATTTGACACAGTATCAAAACTGACACATTCACATAAGAAATTTTAATAGTTGCAGTCTAATAAGCAATTTGGCATGGATTCAGACATGAAGAATAAAATTACCTAAATGCTGTAGTGATTGCCCAAAATGAATACTAAAAAGATTGCATGTGCCTGAAATTACTTATAAGATGGAGAATTTTGGGAAAAAAAAGTCATTTTAAAACTGTGTTCCAATGTAAATAATATGAGTTATATTAAAGCAAGTACACTAGCTGTTTCCAAAGTAATTCTGGAGATATCTGTCAGGAACACATTTCTACTAATTATGTAGAAAAATGGCAATAATAGTAATATCAATAGACCCTGAAACTAAATATGTTACTGCATTCAGGTTCTATTTTCCTTCAGAAGCGATAGACCTCACAACAAAAATTTTAAACATTTTATTAAAATTTACTTGTGACTTGTTAAATCATGACATTTACATGTAGCTTGGAGGCTGAGTGTTGCAGGGGAAAAAAATCGAGATCAAAATATCATGTGATTTTTATCTTTTCATTACAGCTCAAGTTTTGAAAGAGGAATTACTCTTACATTTAATTCATGGTAATTCCATAGAAGTCACTGTCACAAGAAATTTTGAAAGTTATAATCTTAGCCTAGATAATCATCAAAAAGGATTAGAAACCTATGAGAAATACTCATAGAACCACTAGAAATGATGAAAATTTAGGCATGTAAGTATTCGCAAATCAAATCAACCTGCTTTATGAATGCCAGAAAACTGGGATTAGATGGGTATTCCCTCAGTGTCAGAATATTCCATAACTGTTAGGATACAATACGGATATCATACTCTTTAGAAGGATTCGGTACTGTCCACATATTATGAACCAATTAGATTGAATCGTTGTGACTATCTCTTAAATGAAGCAAAAGTGGTGTCTCCTGCTCAGAAAACATTTCAAATAGGAGATATCACAGGTGGCCTTTAATTGTTTGTTCTCAGTTTCTGTATGTCCAAGTTTTAAGACCCAAATTTGTTTTCACAGGGGCAATCAATACTGAAGGGCAAACAAATTGACTTGAAGTTGGAACAATGTAGAAAAATCGGGCTTCTGAAAAGCCAAGCCAAGATTTTGAAGCTGAGAACTCAAATTAGGTAATACTTGCAGAGGCAAACATCCTTTGTGCCTTGCTGTCTTCTCTGCAAAATGGGGATAATTCAGCTGCCCAGTCTGATAATCATCACCAATAATGTTTGTGATTCACTCTACTATTTGAGTTAGAGTAGATTAAAATTGCTAAGGAAAGAGTTTAATTATGGTATGTTTTGATGATGATAAACAAACACTTAGGACTGCATAGTAAATGAGGAAGATGAAAGAAATATTGAATTAATTCACTGAATTAAGCAATGAGGCATAATCATACCTATGCCTAGAGTTAAAATGGCATAGCCAGATTGCATTTGTAGTTTTAAACTGGGCTGCCTAAGAAAATTATGGAATATCATGGTGGGTTAACCTGCTGGCTGCCAGGTGTCCACCAAGCTACACTCTCACTCCCACTCTTGAGTGGGACAGCCTGCCTCACCATGGTTTTCTCTGTGGGCTGCAGGGGAATCTGCTTTGATGCCTGGAGCAGGGCTCCAGCACATGGAGCACCTCCTCCCCCTCCTTCTTCACTGACCTTGCTGTCTGCAGGGCTGTTTCTTTCCCATTTTTCCCATTCCTCACTCTCATAACTGCTGTGCAGAGTTTTTTACCCTTTCTTACACACGTTATAATAGAGACTCCACCAGCTGTGCTAATGGTTTGGCCAGCAGCAGGTCCAGTTGCAGCTGACTGGAACTGGCTCTGTCCAACATGGGGGTGGCTGCCCCTTCTCGTAGAAGCCACCACTGCAGCCCTCTCACTACCAAAACTTTACTGCATAGAACCAGTGCAAAGATCCATCATTCAGGTTTTTAAATAACATTTTATGAAGAACATGTATCATCCATCATCCTCAATTATGATGCAGACAGATAGCAGAAGGTCCGTGGCAATGTCCTGTCTCAAAAAAAAGGAAACATTTCACAGGCAGACTGCTAGAAATAGAAACAAACTCATTTTCTCATGAGGAACCTACATAAAGCAGACACAATTGTTTCATTGTATCAACGAAGTACCTCAAGACTGAGAAGACATCAGAGAACAGCAATAAAGAGAAGTATTTATTCAGGCTGGTCACTCTGCCTTTCTATCTCCTTGGAGGCCAAGGTGGCTACAGTTCTTCCCTACGCATGGCTCCACAAAGTTTCCTAAGTTGTGGAATTCTCTGTAGGTTATACTATAACATCTTTCTCTATTTCCTGTTTCAAAATTAAGGGGATAAAATATGCATCGGTACTTGTCACTAAGGTTTACTGCTTACTGCTTAAATTATATTGGATGGAAGATGACAGCCAGTACGACAGGGTCTATGATTTTAGGTATATTGCAATGGGTGGCCATATAATTCAGTGTAATTCACAGCTAACTCCTATGGAGTCATGAGGCAGTTTATACAGGAGACTGCTTACACAGCTTTCATTTTAACTAACTGTAAGAACAGCCCCCGAAAAGGTATCATACTTGCCTATTTTTTAAAGATGTTGAAGGACAACTACGGGTCAGAAATAGAAATTAAAAAAAAAAAAAAAAAAAAAAAAAAAAAAGTGTGATCATGTGGAGTATTAACACAACAGGGGGTGATTACTGAGGTGGCTTAATTCCAGCAACAATACACACATTCAAGTTATTCTTAACACTGTATGATGCTATTTAGCACATTTAAATATAGATGTACATTATAGTCAACATTGGGAAAGCAATACAGATTAAGATAATGCAGAATCTAGTATATTAGAACAACTGCTCAGTGTATCATATTAGTCTCATAAAGTCAGTTATAAACCCATGAAAGTTTCAAGCCTTTTTCTAGCCCCTGAAGACCTGTCTTATCAGAAAATCAGGGCCTAGATTCCACATCACTGAAGCAAATAGAAAAATGCCTATTGACTTTGATGGTATTTGTATGAATATTTCAAAATACTGGTTTAAGGTTCCTGAAGTTCAACTTTTCTAAGTGACACCAACATTAGTGTTAAGAAATTTTGTCTCAGAAGGGCTTATTATTATATTAGCCTTGAAGAACAGGAATCTTCATGACCTCTTACAGCTGAGCATGGATCAATGATGTTAATCACACTCAAAATGAATATTTCCAATACTTGGATTCTGCTTTGCTCCTTTGATGTAAGCTTGATGACTGATAGTGGGTAGCTTAAGTCTTTTTGGTACTACTCGTCCACAATTCCTCAGCTAAATATCTTTGCCTAAGTATGGGGTATTTTTATTCTTCCATGTAAATATTTGGAGCAGAAGATGGAGTTATATTTACAAATACATTAAGGATTCCTGTAATATGAGTCCATTGCATTTCAAATATATATTAATATTTCATATCTGAGGGTAGTCCTGGTGGCAAAAGTATGTATAATAACAATTCACAATAGTATTTGCAATGTCAGCTCCATTTTTGTTGGGTGCAGGAAGTGGAGGGAATGGGAGAAAGAAGAGCTGTGTAACTGCATCATTTTACTTCTGTCATGCAATGCAGTAAGAGGAGAAGATTGCCATTAATATGATTCACCTCACTCTTCAGTTTCACTTCCAGTAAATCAATCTCAATAAGTTACATAAACCATAATAAGTGCTAGGATTTTTACAAGTAGAAAGGACAGTGATTGTCTCAGAGTACTTACTTCCTACTGTGCTTATTTTGACTGAAGAAGAAAAATGTATGTAAAAAACCAACCTTGGATAATAGAAGAAAGAAGGAGAAACAAATACGAAGAAGAAAACATTTTTAAAGTCAGGAAGATATATGGGGAGAGCAAAGGAAATTGTAAAAGAAATATGTAATCAGTATGTAAGGAATAATTATTATCCTTTCCCTAATGACAACAAATGAGACAAACCTGCTTGGATCTCAGAATTTGTCCAAGTAGTAGAGGCTGGAGAGCTACTGTGGAAGCAGTGTCCTCTATTGTATCTTCTGCTCTTTGTAAGTGTTGTTCTGAGGCTTCCCCTAGCTGGTGTTTTCTTCAACACCATGTACACAAATTACGTCCCACATAGCATCTGGGTGTTTTGCAGTCTTATATGTATCTGTTTTCACGAGGCCACCTCATCATCTTACAGGTAGGAAGCAAAGTGCAACAAAGCCGCTGATTATAGTACCAAAAAGTTGGAAAATTGTACCCTTAAGATTGGCTGTCCTCATTATCTAGGCTCAGGGGAACCAGCAGGGAAATATACTTCCAGATGGTTGCCTGAGTACCTTCCACACAGAGTTGAAAAGAGTGAGGTGGGAGGAGGAATGGCAAGCACAGAGATGTTGGCAGCAGGGTGTATAGTAAAGCTCAGATCTTTTGGTTAGCTGTACACCTATTGCCCACGTGGGTCTCCCATGCTGAATTGCAGACTCCTGGATTTTGGTATTGTTATTGTAAACAGACCAAGGGCACACCTTTATTTTCAAGTCAGAGAGGAATGTTTGTGAAGTGCTTAGTTCTCTTGAAGCAATATTCAAGGAGGTATCTGAATTTCTAGTGATGCAATTTTCTGAGGACAATTTGGACTGGCTGCTTTTGGAAGCAAGGTAGACTCCAAAAGCCTCTGCTGGGGGCAGGATGAGAAAATAATACTCATGGGAGGTACGTTTCCCTCCATTTTTATGATTTAGCCTAGGGAAAAAAAAAAAAAAGAAAAAATATATAAATATATATATAATAAATATAAATAATAAGGCTTAGGAAAACTAGGAAAAGCAAACCATTATTCACCTCATTCTTTATGAGCTGCTATTGTGCTAGCAAGAGATACCATGCAATAAGCCACAAAGCAATAACAGTTTCATTTCCCTCTTCCAAATTCTTCTCTTTTTGGCTACAGAAGTTATTTCTGAACAACAAAATCCATTCTGTGATCTTAATAACATATGCTTCTATGCCAGCATGATATTATGAAAATGATTTACAGTTTCAGTAGGAGCTGGAAGCATGCAGCACCTCTGAAAATCCATCTGTTTTTTAACCTTAAAAAGGAGAAAGTGCCCACTGCTAAGCTATTGCAAATCAAATATAACCAGTTAATTAATTAAGAATCTATCTTCTTTAAAGTACAAAATTAGGGACTCTATGTGCTATAAAAACACTATCAAATTTACTTAGTTTCACTGTACAAGACCGTTATCATGAGTAAAACTATTATGGGTGAGGCTTGCATTCTGAATCAGTAACACACACACACACCTTTTTCACACACTAGTCACAGGGAGGACCATCAAAGGAGGAAAACTATGAATATTTTTATTTGAGAGAGAAGGCAAAGACTAACATAACCTATTTATTTTCAGTGGGGAGGAGGTATTCATGACACAGTCACCTTAGAATATTATTCAGAGTATAAAGGTGATGACCTGGGTTTTTTTGAATAGTTAGTGGAAACACATGTTCCCGGGGAGGATTCAGAGCACCTGTGGTATAAGCCCAAGGCTGACCTTATGAGCATTTGTCCACTCCCAACTCCCCACACACTTTAACCTCGTCCAGTTTCCAAAGAGGAAGCAACTAAAAAGCTAAAACCACTATTAGCAATAGGAGCATATCAGTCATCATGGCTTAATGCTGGATAATTCAGACCATTCATTAAAAGGTCTCCTAGAATACCTATAAAACTGTTGGGAATTGTGTCTTTAAAGGCTTGGGTACTGTCATGAAGTGCAAAAACTGCTGTGCTGCACAGTGCCAATCAAATAGAAATCCTTTGTTAGTGTTAACAAAGGTGTTTTATGTCATCATCTGGCTATGGAGTTATTTCCAATAATTCAAGCAGGATTTGAACTAAAAAGCTTAAAAATAAGTAGCCAAGCTACAGATCCATTTTTAATGTAGGATTTCAACAACCAAGTCACACAAAAGGGTTTCAAAATCTTAATGGCTTTTAGCACAGCATATATCCTATACTGCCCTAAGAGACTCAGAAAATAACTGCCCCAGTCACTCACACACACAGTTAGAACCTGGCAAACAGCCAGACCTCAGAAATCAAAAGCAATGGTTCAGTCCTTTCAAATCCCAAAACAAGTCAAATTGTAACAGCCCATATTTCTTTTCTGTTTAAAATAACACTGATTTTGCCTCCAGAGATAAAATTAATGTTGAAAAATGTAATCTATCACTCCTTAGGAAAAGAAATGCTCCAGCCTCTGAATCTGATCCTCATTTTCAGCACTCTGGCAGAGAAACAATAATATTTACCTTGAATATATTTTCATAATTGTATTGGGTTTTGGTGGCAGGGAAGCTACAGGATAGCTACAGCTTCTGTGAGTTGTCAGAAGCTTCCCCCATGTCCAACAGAGCCAATGCCAGCCAGCTGCAAGGTGGACCTGCTGCTGGTCAAGGCCGAGCAAATCAGCAACAGTGGTAGTGCCTCTGGGATAATGTATGTAAGGGGAAAAACCTGGTGCACAGCAGTAGCCAAGAGAAAAACAGATTTGTGGACACCAAGGCCAGTGTAGAAGGAGGTGCTCCAGACAATGGAGCAGAGATTCTCCTGCAGCCCATGATGAAGCCCATGGTGAGGCAGGCTGTGCCCCTCAGCCCATGGAGGTTCATGGTGGAGCAGATATCCACCTGCAGCCCATGGAGGACCCCATGCTGGGTTAGATGGGCATACTTAAAGGAGTCTGTGACCCTGCGGAGAGCCTACACTGGAGCAGGCTCCTGGTAGGACCTGTGACACTATGGAGAGAGAGTGTTAGCATAGCTTTACTGAATATATACAGTCTTTACACAGGTAATTTTAACTTATTTCTATGTCTGGTGGGTTGCAGAGTTTTTTTAACGTGCCATGCTAATCCAAATCTGGTCAGTTCTCTGCCAAACTTCTGTTCCTTTATCCTGGAGGCATCAGTACTCTGTGAACGGTACACGAATTCACCTTTTGTGAAGACTCAATTATTATTTTTTCTTGTTGAGAAGCCAAGAAATGTCAGTCATGATAGCATTTTTAGTAAGATGTCAACATCTCAGACCAAGTCCTACATGTACTGAAGTCAGGGTTCAATGCGGAAAGAACTGGTCACTTGTCTCACAGGCAGTGATGCATTCCCTTACAGTCTTAATTGGTTTAAGGGGAATTACACAAAATTACAGCAGCTAATGACTGTGCAGTGTTTTTTATTATCATTTTTTGGAGATCCCCTTTGATATGATGTTGTTGCATTTTAGAAGTTCACAATTAATATTGGAGATATGATAGACTTCTCCTGGAAGTAGACTTCACATCTATTCAAAGACATAGTTTCCTTGGAATTTGTCAATACTAGTTTTTCCATTTTTATAATTTTATTTTGAGTGAAAAAAAAAATCTTGGTTTATTTTCACTCTATGAATTTATATCACTTTAAAACAGTAATGTCACATACCATTTAGGAACTGTCATTTTTATCACAGAAAAAAATTATTTATAACTCTTTATAACTCAGCTGTTAAGAGCTGACAGTTTTAGAACTTTGAAGTCTAAAAGGCCTCTTAGACAAACACACCCATCTTTCACACATTTCAGTCACATTTATATTGGTAAAGAAACAGCATTCCAGCAATACAGAAAACATAACTTAGAAAACATAGCAAAGAATTATTGATCTTGGTCCAGGGGTTTCTAGCCTTTATTGCTGGATAAGCCATGGTGCCATGCACAGCATAAAGAAAGTAGAATCATATCAACAAAATATACTTGTCTTCAAAAAAGTTTGAGTTTTATCAAATGCGTGGCTGCAGACTGAGAAACACTTCAATAAATTTTCTCTCTTGCATTACATACCAGTGAAGATGAGAAGCTGGCAACTCAAAACTACTATTTAAAAACAAATCTCTTTAAGGAGACTTTCTCATTGTTGCTGGGAGAGGAAAGGTGGTGAGTGGTAAAAAAAAATAAATCAGTAACTATTTTTTTAAACTAACTGGCACAAGCTGTAAATATACCCCCATAAACCTAAGTGTCTTATTCAAACCGATCGTGAGCTGAGGATCTTTACACAGAGAACATCACAAGTAACAGAAGCACATATCATAAACAGCCTGATGCAAGACTGTTGCAGGTATTTTGATGATAGTTTTAAACATAAACAGGCATAAAACTGCACCTAAGAACTCTGCAGCTGTTTACTTCGTCCCATTGGTTTTAGAAACACAAACATGTTTTTTTACTGCAAAATGTTTCCAACATGTTTTGATAGCTGTAGCTGTGTTTCCTTTCTTTACAGAAATATAAAAATTCCAGACAAGCAAGATGTCACAAAGAACCCTACTCTGAAAACTTAGAGCTTAATATCTGTTTAAAAAAAAAAAAAAAAAAGGCAAGCAGGATTTCTCTCAATTTACAGAAGGCAAATGAAGATGAAGCAGAAAAGGAACATGTTTTCAACATATGGAAAGAGGATGTAATGGGATAGGGCAACTACCAACACATCGAAACTGAATCCAGATCTCTACAGTCGTAGACATTGTTCATTATAAGCTGCATTTCTGAGCAGTTATTTTGTGGCAGCTTTAAACAACCATATTCTTTTAACTTAAATGTTGGAAATCAAGCATTTAAAGGAAAAAAGGACTTCAAACATTGACTTTATTACTGCAACATAGCATTTCAGTGGAAACCAGTCTATTTGAGGGAAGGTTCTCTTGTTTCTCTTAGTCATCACAATGACTTTGTCATAGCAACCCCTTGTTCACAGATTTGTTTGTTGGTTTACTGTAAACCAACAGTGAATGGCTGAATACAGATGAGGAAGCTGCTGTTCTCCAGTAAATTGGAATTAGGACTCATAATTTTAAACAAAGAAACCGTGTTCTGGATTTTCCCCTAGGTATGAAAGTACCTTCATCTATGGCATGATACAGATCTTCTAACTAAAGTATGGGAAGAATGAGAATTATTAGCACCAGTTTTCTGCTGTTACAGTAAAGGAGTAGAATGTATGACTGAGTAGGCTTTCATATTGAACTCTATGGTCTGATTTTCTCTTTAAATTCAAACTACTCCTAGTGCTATCTGTCATACAGTATTCATGGGTTCAAATGCACTACTATGCTTTGCTTTGTGTAGAAGTATAACACTAGAGAAACTTCTTGGATGAAGTCCTGATACCCCATTGATTACAGTATGCTAGAGGTCACATTTGTTAGAGATCATTCAACACAGCTTAATAAAGATGATGGAAAATATAGTTCAATTTCAGGAGTAACTACTGCCTTTAAGAATGGGTCTCAAGCCCACTAAACATGTCTTAGCAGGGTAAGATGATTTTTTTTCCACATTTTTTCCTACAAAGTGAAATAGAAATAGAACAACCCAGTTTGTTTGTTTGTTTGACTCTCTCTCTACAAGCAGTGTCAGGTTTCTTCCAGTTAAATCTAAACCACTAGTATGGCTTTCCAATTTCAGTTGGAGATTGACATGATTTTATAAATACAACATTTTAAAGTAATTCCCTTGACAATCCAATTGCCCCTTTTATTTGGTCTTTTTTTGAATTCAAAGCCCTTGGAATGTTTGTGGAAGTTTAATTTTAAAGTTCTGGTAAACATCCAATTTCAAGCTTATATTAAAAAAGTCTAATACCTATTCCATATGTCATAAAAAAACTACAATAGCATGATTTCATTTGGCCAATCAGGACTAACCATTATAAATTAACTGGAATAAGTATTTAAAAACTATTTCAGTCATCTGTAGTATGTGGCAATTTTCTATAGAGATGGAAACAAATATATACCATAGAATCATTTAGGTTAGAAAATGACCTTTAAGATCACCAAGTCAAACCATCAACCCAGGACTGTCAAGTCCATCACTAAGCCATATCGCTGCACACTGCATCTGTGTGATTCCAGCACGTCCCTGGGCAGCCTGTTTCAATGCTTGACCACCCTTTCAGTGATTTTTTTTTCCTAATATCCAATCTAAACGTCCCCTGGTGCAACTTGAGGCCATTTCCTCTTGTCCTGTCGCTACTTATCTGGGAGAAGAGACCTACCACCACCTGCCTACAACCTCCTTTCAGGGAGCTGCTGAGAACAATAAGATCCCCGCTGAGTCTCGTCCTCTTCAGGGTGAACAACCCCAGTTTCCCCAGCTGCTTCTCATAAGACAGCTCCATTGCCCTTCTCTGGACATGCTCCAGCACCCCAGCGTTCGTCCTGAAGTGAGGGGCGCAAAACTGAACTCTGTGTTCAAGGTGTAGTATTCAATATATTGATGTTAATTTTTAATTCCTTGTTAATTTCTCTGTGGTAAATAAGCATAGACCAATACAATCATCATAGGCATCACAGTATGTAGTTTATTCTTCGTATACAAAAAAAAAAAAAAAAAAATGTGCAACTTAAAAACTATGAAAGAAGGGGGGAGGGGTTAGAGAGGGGGTGCTGAAGGTTCTCATCAGCAGAAGAATGTATCTGCTTTTCCAGCAAACCGAGGGAGCCTCTGCTGCAGTCACACAGTAACCCTTGTTAAGAAGTAATACAGTTGTTGATCTGCTAAGACAACATGTGTTAAAGGAAATCAACAAATAATGCAACCTGTCTACTAAATTATTAAGACTAATACTTAAATTGCTTTTAATGATTAAAAGGTAGCAAAGTGTACCAAAAAACTGTTTCAACAGAAGACTAAACAAGCTAAACTAAATCTGCAGTAAAACCAACTCAACACACTAGCTAATATAAATCAAGTGTTATATTGCTTATTTCTGCAGTACACTAAAGTTAATTGGTAAATTGGTAGAAATGTATCTGTTTTCAACAGGTGTTAATACAGAAAGTTACAAGTAGTAATGTTAACATCAGTCTTGAGCCCCATATTGTTATCTCATAAAATGCTGTTAATGCAGTTATTTGAGAAAACGATGACCAAAAGCAGAAGAGTTGCATTTCAGCAACACATTTGTATTTTTTTAATACAAAATTTTAAAAAGACATCTGCCATCTATTACAAGAGAAATGAATCTAAATTGTCACCAGCTCTTAAAGTTCCTTCCACAGTTTTCCAGTTCAAAACCAACCTTCACAATGCCCTCAGTAGTCAAACGTGTGCTCAGAACCATACCTTGACAATTATCAGACCTGAGCTATTCTAAGTCTGGGGTGAATGTTTATCCCGGGCATTCTTGCAGAAATCATTGTACTGCCTGCTTGCCTCTAAATCAGAGAATCATTTCGCTCAGATACTCCACATATTACGCCAATAGCATCATGACATCAGGTTTCCACCAGTTTAGAAAAGAAACTCAAAGTAATTAATTACAATCAACCCAGAAGTCCAACCAAACATGGCATATTAAAGAAGTAACTGATGTCCTAAAAAAAAGAATGCCAAATTGGACATCACTAGCTGTTTTATTTATAGGACCATCTTTTGAGTGGTTTCAGAGCAAAAAGAGGAAGGCAGAGAGGAAAAGGTAAGGGGCCAGAAATGCAAGTCATGGTTTTACTTTCCTTGCATATCTACTTACATGCTTTCAAAAGAGAGAAAAAGGAGAACAAATGATGACAGGGAAAACAGGTGCCATTTGCCTAGACTGAAAGCATCCCTTAATTCCAGGAATCAGCACATTTGGTCACCAAAAGGTCCAAACAGTCCTAGCAGTTCTTATATAATCTAAATGAATAAAATATGCCACTCTATCACTTCTATAATTCTGGTGTTAAAATGTTCTGTTTTACACTCAAAATAAAGCAAATATCACTAGCCTGCAAATGACCATGGAAATATAGACTATAATATTTATTCCCTTTGTGATTTGCACAGATTAAACAATTCCTGACTTTACATGACATTTAATTTGATTAGCACTATATATTTAAAAGCAGTACCTCCGTGATAAAGAGAAAATATTCCTCTACAACATCACAGTGAAAACTAATACTGTCCTGAGCATGACTTTCAACATAAAGTATTTCAGTAATGTCATGTCATCTATATTACTCTGCTGCCTGTTTTTTTTAATTTTTATTATATTCAAACCTGATCCAGAAGCTGAATAATTGCATGTTTCACTATAGGCAAGGTAATGATACAATGTATTATTATTAGTCTTTGACCAAACTGAAGAAAATGCAATGTGGAGATTTTAAAATGAAAGGGGCGGGCGGGGGGTGGGAGCGGACCTTTGCCATATTATAAAATAAGATCCAATAAATATGAAACTTTAGAAAAACGAAATTATTATAGTTTATAGTTTATGAATTACAATAAGTTGAATAAAACAACAGGGGGAAAAAAGCAAACCCCTTTGGTTATGTTAGTGTTGAAAAAAGAAAGAAGTTATTTGCTTCAGCTAAATTTAATATAGCTATCTTCAGTGCTGCTAACAATTCAGCCAAGGGAGTATTAGAGAATAGCATAGCTTCCCAAGGACTTATCCAGGACATTGGACGGATTTTACATATCACTTGGAATCCCCCACTGCCATAAAATACTATTAAAATTCCTTGATGTAGTTCGCTTAACATTGTCACACATATCTATATAAACTTCAGTTACACCTTTAGATTTCATTGTATTTATATTTAGAGTCTGATTTTTTTAGACATGTCTAATATTTCCCAAAAGACATTTCATAGACCCATCTGTTTCCAAGTATGTACAGTTTCACTGCATATCTGTTCTTCGCCTGAGCTTTTGCCTTGGCTTAATAAGCTGGTAGGCTACTGTTGATCTGCAAAAATAAGTTCAAGTCAGGCATGGTCCTCCCCTGGGGGTGGCACAAAGCAGACTTAGCTGTAAAACAGTGATACTTGTCACGTCCCAACTGAAAATAGCACAAGCTCTTATCCACCAGATTTCCCCAGTGCAGAGTCCTCAAGTTGTTGAAGATCATGTCTGACTAAGCTCTGAAACACAAGTATTCATACAGCCAATGCCAGCCCACTCAGAAGCAGTAGCTACCCACACCCTTTTTCAGCTTTCAAGCCTGACTCTCATCTTGTAACTTGTCCTGCAAAAGGCTTAGGCTGGGGTGCTATCAGGACTATGAAAGCAGAAGTCAAGAGTTTAATTTGTGTATGCATGACAAATCTAGCCTCAATTTCTAGCTCATGCAAGAACCTGTCTAGCAATACAAACACGTCAAATGTTGTCCAATACATGTAATAGTTTAATGCCAGACATTTCAATGTCGAGTTATGCTATAGCTCAACTACTGAGACTTCTGTATTGCAGAACAGGCCAAGGACAGCCAAAAATTTAAATCCCTCCTGTTTCATAGCACTGCTTTTATACACACTTAGGTGCATGAACCTTTTCTTACTAGGGGCTGGGGCAGCAGTTCACCCAGCCATAGAAGACCTATTTTTCAGGTGGGTTTTTTTCATTCCTTTACAGCAAAATATTATATTCTTACTGTTTCCTACCTGTTGTCATTTTTTAGGCTAGCAGTACCATGACCATCAGGCTCTGGTTTCAACAGAGACATCCATAAGATGCCTTGACTTAACTCACTGCTCATTCTCAGTCTAAAGCTACATTGCTTGCAACATTTTTGTTAAAAGAAGTAAAAATCAAGTAACTCTTTCCCTTAGCTTCAAACCAGTTCTAACAAAACTCCAACACAAAACCTCAGCCCCATTCACTAGGGCTCTGATGTACTGTTGAAAATCTCAGTTCAAACTCCTGTTCAATGTTCAATGCAGAATTTTTCATGACTCACTGACCTTTCAAAAGAGCCCAGAATCAAATGTGATTCTCTTCACACATTATTATCAAAAACATCCACAGTTCACAACTTTGCATGTCTTAGACATGAAACAAAAGGAACACTTGTTTAGAGGTTTGTTTTGCCTGTAAGCGTATGATTATATTCCAATCAAAGCAGAACTCACAGTTTGCAAGTCCATGTAGATCAAAACTGACAAAAGATTTGCATGGACTCGTAGGATGTAGGACTGCAGTGTTTTGCATATCGGGTTCACAGGGTGTCACAGTATGACTCATCAGGATGACATGAAGACAACAGGCTTCCTCAGCTGCTGCAGCAGCTCTTTAGAAGTGACAAGCTGACTGAATAATGAAAGCTGCTGAAACCATAGCCTACTTGGAGGAGGACCTAATACTTCAAACTAACTGGCAGGGTGAGTTTGGTGGGTTTTGTTATGTTTTTGTGGAAAGCGTTGTCTCTTTACATAAGCCAAAGACACTCCACTGCTTTCCTTGCTTTGGGGCTTTTGACAGGAGACCTCTTACAATGAATCAGGAAGTTGGCTGGAACTCGAACAAAAAACCCATTTTGAGTTTTTCTTCCTAGACTAATAGTTGAACATAAAACATTATTTGAACCTATACTGCCTAATCATGCAGTAACTTCTACAAGGAAGATCCATCGTATGAAGGTAAGAATAACAAACTTTGATCAACGGCAATACTTCTCTATATTGTAGCATTGTCTGACTAAGTTGGATAAGGTACATTTTAATTGTAAAAGCTAGACAGATTAGTTGAACTAAATCTGAACTGAAAAACAGTTTGAGAAGGCCTTTTTCTTTTCTTAAAACACAGCTGACTGTGAGCTATTATTTTGAGGCATTTTTTAATTTAAACCAGATATGAATCAAAAAGAATGCATCATTGCTAGTAAATCATAACAATTATATGGAAACATCTTACCCTCCCTGGCAAAGGACGTATCCATAAGGGGACTCTTACTGTGTCTACATTACAAAGTAATGCAGAACAGTAAATGCTTATCTGTGACTGAACAGCTGTCACTGACAAGTTGACATTGACACTGTGCATGCTCTAAATGATTAAAACCTATTTCAGCCTAGACCTGTGGACAAACAGCCCCACAGCAGTAGGAGCTCACTGGGCACATTCCCAGGACTCATCTGCCAGTTTAGGCAAGTTTCCACAAAGGGAATCAAGGCTATGGTCTTGACGTATTTTTCATGATTTTGCCCTAAGTGTGGTTCACAGGAGTAACTGGGATATTTACTTCTCCCAGTCCTAACTATACTGCTACTGTAGGTGCACCCACTACTTGCTAAGGTCTGCCTCCAGTGTTTTGGCTGTTCCCTCTGCTCTCCTTTGGCAATGTTCCACTAGCATTTCCACACTACCACCATGAATACTCACTTCTAAAACATGAAGCAGACCTGAAACGAAATGTAAATATTCAGTAAGGGGGCATTGTACACACCTGAAGTAAACCTGAATTAAATTTCCTTTAAGAAATGGAGACTAGGGGAAAGATAGCGACTACATCTTTAATTCTGTCTTCTCTGTGATAGAAAACATGGCATTGCTGCTGGCAGCTGGGTCTTGGAAGCACCCATTGGAACCATTAGCGTGTTCTTTCCTGTCTCTCCACTGATAGACTGCACTGCAAATAAATTTCTGCATGTGCATTTCTGCTCCTTCTTTCATGTGCATAAAATTTGGCTGAGTGGGTTTGGTCTAACCTCCCTTTCCACTGAAATCTCCTCCTTGCACTGTGAAAGCAGCATTTTAGCTCATCTTCCTCTCTGTGTCACGTGCCCTGGAGAGCTGAAGAGAAGTGGAAGTGGTGAGGCAGAGGCACAAGTATCAGTGCTGCTCCTACAGGAAAGCAGGGCTACAGTCTTTTCCTAGCTGTAACTCCATGCTGATGGACCTTTCCCTCTCTTAATGCACTGTTTCCCAGCATGAGTCACATACTGCATTGGGTATGGCAAAATAAATAGATATGGATTCAAATTCTTTCTCAGACAAGTTGGTATGTACTTGACAGCAATGGAGCTGAGAGAAATAATTTGCTAAGTGAGGTAGATTGGAATATCATTATATATTTAATATTCAGCAGTGTACTTGTTAAAGTACAAAATAGCAGCACAAAATAAACTTTGATTACATGCAATTAATTTGCCTTCCTGCAGGCAGTTAATGCAATAAATAAACTAAATAATTTCTTATTAGGGCCTTAAACTTACAGTGAGGTTTTTATTCATTTGATTAATACTTAACAAATAGCCTGCAGTTAGGTAAATCACGTCAGTACCAACTGGCATTTATTAATCTATTTTCTGATGCTTACTTAACATCTTTAAAATGATTTTGTAGAACAAAATGGTTAACATAACCATATTTTCTGGCTGTTCTGATTTATCAGAAATTTTGATTCAGGTGTCCTACCCAGATCCTTCTTTCAATATGTCTTCCTATTGGAAACATCTCAGTTCTGTTCTACCTGGCCACTGCTAGATTTGGTACCAGTTTTACAAAGTCAAAAAATCTTTCAAATATTTGTAGCAGATAGATTATATTTTGTATGATTATTTATTATAATTTCCTAGAGAAATTAGTTTTCAGTTGCCTGACTCTTTTTAAAGAGTAGGCAGCTTGACTGGCTTTTTGTTTTTCATTATTTTTCATTAAGGAGAAAAAAAACCCCAACTATTAAAACTGATTTATTTTGTCCTTAACATCATATTCCTGTAATGAATTAATACTTAGCCCATACATTTATATGTTGCAACTGACTATCTCCTGTCTGTTTCACAGAGACCAAAATTTTCTGCAGCAAATTGGTTAGCAAGGCACATTTATTACCCAGAAATAATATTACCATAAGTGATGAAAGCTTGTAGGAAGAAACAACTAGTTCCTGTACTAAAAAACCTGCCTTAGTTAAAAAAAAAAAAAAACACAAACTTTTATATGCTTATGGGGTCCAGGGAAGTAGTTTGTTCTGCTTAAAGTAAAAGCGGTAAAAGCAATTTCAGCATGTCAGAAAGGTTTGTTGTTTGGGTTTTTTTTTCCCTCCCTAAATGATGTACAGTTTATCTTCATTGAGTTAAGAGATGAAAAAAGTGTGTGCTTGACTCAGCATATGCATAGCAGTACATTAGAGAGTGAGGGAGGAAAACTGAAATCTATTTGGTGGATTTCCCTCCCTGTCAGAGGCAGTGTGTTGCATTAAAATGATTCAAGAAAGAAATGATGGTCTGCATTTTGGGCCAGTGTACCCAAGGTACAGAGAAACACTAATGTACAGAAAACACAGTTTGGGGACAGTATGTAATATATTCAGACCAGTGTCCATAGGCTGAGTATCTAAATAAGTTAATTTTTTTTAATACGATATAAGTATCTGTAACCAGGTATCAGTAATGTTCTATATGTTTCCACTAGAAACAGTCCTGCCAGTTGAAGAAAATCTGTGGTCTCATACACAGCTTATTATGAATATGGACAGCAGAATCAAGCCTTTAATAATTATTTCTTTCTAAGCGTACTGTGGAACTGAACAGAATTTATTCTGCATGTAATATGCATATATATGCATATGTATGTGCAGCTATATATCTATCTCTACAGAAATTCAGGGATTGAGACACCTGATGGAAAATATTGGGAAGCTAATTCAAGAATGTACTGTATCCCAGTTAAGAAAAACTGCACCTACAGAAGTGTGCACTTGCATTCCTCTCTGTCTGAAGTAAGCACCCGCTTTTTGCTCAATGTTTTACCAGTCTTCTTGTGATTTACTTCAATCATCTAAGAATTATTTGGATCCATCTAAATATGTATTGAAATTACTTCTATGCCATTACGTGTATACATCCAGTTTTAGGTATCTTACACCATAATTAAGACTTATTTGGTGAGTTTTTCTTGGTAAAATATGATGTGTACAGTAAAAGCTTAGGCAGCTGCATTGTAGCTGTTCAACTGAATAGGATTGCTTCAGGGTGAAGATAGATGTTTTCTTTTTCTTCCTCTCCCCTCCCCCCACAAACTTGTTTTCTCTAATTTTGCTATACATTTTCATGCACTTTTTATTTAGCGTGATGAGAACAGGAAAGGCTGAACCTATGGGATAAAAAAGCTCCACTTATCTCCAGTACTAGTGTACTGAAAGAATCCCCTGTTAGTAGTATGGCAAGTGTTCAAGAGAAATACCTACTCAAATGCTATGATTTATCTTTTATTATAATTGTTCATTGGTCTAAAAGATTTATGCAAAGGAATATTCAGAAAGATATCATTCTAATGCAGCATGAGACAAATTGCACCAGTGGACATTGATATGCCATGCAGCCCTGTGTTCAGTGTATTCATGCCTAGTAGACCTACACCAGCAATCTAGCAGGGACACCTCTGTCACTTTGCACAGACCTAGTATGGGAGCAGGAGAAGGAAAGGCTGGGGGTGGTTTCACCCTGGCACTCTTCTGCAGTGTTTCCAGTGCCTCTGCCTGTCTCCATGCCAGACTCCTATCTAAAAGAGTCATGATAGTGTAGTGCCTTTTGAAAGGACAAAATGCAACAGAGATGAGCAATACAGTTCCATACATATTTTAATGAGAGGTATATTACTTCCAGCAGAAAAAAAAAAAAATACTGTATTTTTTCATCAAGTGCATAAAAGATGCTTATGCGACAAAACAATGCAATTTCTAGACAGATCTGTTGATTTATCTGTGTTCTCTCTTCGGGTAGTGGAAAACTTGCAGTCCATTTTAGTGGATGGACTGGTACTAAACACACTGAAAACTTTAAAACTTGTTCCCTTCCCTCAGTCACTTAATCTCAGATAATCATTCAAATGCCTGGTTCGTCACATTCTGTGCAGATGGCACACATGAAGACACCACAACACCTCACTTACCTGTAAATGATTAGTACGTAGTAATCTATCAGAAAAGAAGATGCCCAGGAAAAAGATGGCAGTAATATCATGTTATTTAAATAATCATTTTCAGTCAAGTCACATTTTTTAGCATCAGGAAGAACAACTTTTTAACAGGAATTTTGCAGAAAGAGAAATGTGGGAAATTAATTTACCGTTCAAGCATTATTTCATATCTCTATTTTTAAATCATTATTTTAAGGTGGTTTTGTTAGAAATGCTACTTCTCATTTTGATAATCCAGTTTTTAGTCATGTTAATAAAGCCATGTAATTCTGTTCTTCTTTTCACCTTGCCTAAGCAATTACTCATGTTGACACAAATAGGAAAATAATTCACCAATAAATTTAATTCAAAACACAGAATATGGGTTCATTTCCTGTTTATAGATATTGCAACATATTTGGTATGTAAACAGAAAATACTTGTCATGCTTAAGGAAATAGAGACTATCACTGTGAAAACGTAACTATTATTAGGATAAACATTTATCTTTAGTGGCAGACTTGTGTATTTATTTACTTGCTAATGTTATCTGCTGAAATTTCTGTTGGGAAATTAGACATAGGACTACATGGTACATGCAAGCTTTAAAAAACACAGTATCATTTTGATAGTGAAGTCACTAAGCAATTAGAATTGCCTAAACTACGTTTTTCAGATCAAAAAGAGTGTGGACTACACATCCATTTTCTGTAACTAAACCTCAATTTTTAAGACTCTCTGTTTTTAGGTTCAGTTATCATTAGGATGTGAAATATTTGAATAATGACTTTTCATTCACTTTTCCACTTTTCTCCAGGGAAAAAAATCAAACATAGTTGAATCCTACAATCTTATCAATATTGTCAATAAATAGATGAAGTGGGGAAAAAAACATGTTTTCTATAGATGTGAATCCATTGTGGTGACCTTTCACAAGTCTGCTTCTGCAAAGCTTAAAACATCTCTCTGAACTGGAAAGGTTATCTAGGTTTACAGGAGACCTGCAGTTTGTATGCTTCATACATACATTTCCAACAAGTTTTGTAAAATGGAAGAGATAACCACGATCACATCAATAAATGAAAAATATTTCGTTGTGTTCATTTATTCTAATTATCACCCTCAAATGACAGGATCTAATTCTGCCTTTAGTTTTAAACATGAGCTCACTTCTGACATGAGCAATAGAAGTTGGATGTAGGTCAAAGAGTAAAGATGGACAAAGGCTTTCTGTGCAAACAAGGATATGGCAAAGGCAAGAAGAACCGCACTGAGAGTGTGAGCAATTTTAGCTGCAACAAAAGCAGCTATGAAGAAAGTCTTGACTTACTTCATTACATTTTGTACTAAATACACAAATAAGCATCTTGGATGCTCTCTCATCATGAAGAACCAGCAAGATCGGCAAACAGGACTTCAAAGAGATAATTGGTTTTCCCTTTTCTTTTTCTGATTCTTGGACAACTACTTCTATTGCCTGAGCTTCTAATTACTTGCAAGAGAGGAAATTACACACTTTTCAAGTGTGGTTTGGATAACTACCATATTTTGAAATACAACAATTCTTTGAAGACAAATAGCCATGAATAGGTGGATCAAATGTTTACATCGTTAGAGCTGCTCTAATGGAGAAAATGATCTGTAGGTTCTACAAGGTATGCCAAGAAGGAAGTCAAGGCCATATAAATCATTTGATATATGTAAGGGAGATGTCGTGACTTAACTCATTAAGAGTTTATGCAGCACTGTGTGGTATTCAACATTTTCTGAAACTATTTTAAGTATCTAGATTAAAAGACATGATGCAAAGGTATGACCAAGGGCCACAGTATAATTTTTAATAGTAAATCAAACTAATTGACAAAGAAATTACAATTAGTTATGTGAAATATACATGAAATATGCATGTATACCCAAGCACCAGCTTATAAAACCACCAATTCTAAAATGTAAAATGAGATGCTTTTATCCTTCCTAATCTAAAAGAACTTAAATTGTATCCTAAGAAGGGATGTATGCATGCATGGTGGGTGGACAGAGTTGCCTACCTGAAGAATTCAGATCCTCAAAAGAGCTGAAATTTCTGTCATATCAAAGGATATCGGTCCCTGTGTTAATTGTTATGCATACCTGTAAAAGCTTCCTATTTAAATAAAACACAACAGCCACCACCACCAGAGGTGAAAACTTATCCTGAAATCATACTCTGATACAAATATATTTTAGAATTAAATTAGAGACATACTTAAATTCTTCTGGTTTACTTCTTTGCACCCATCATGGATTAGACTACAGGATTCTTAGTAAGGACAAGCAGCCACCATCAAGAAATAGAGTTTGTTAGAGCGGTGTTGGGAAGCCTTCTTTTTCCTCACTTTTTCACATAACCTCATTGATGTTGCTAAATTCTATTGACAGAGTAAGACACATTCATTCATATCAATAAATTTAGATAAATTGGTCCCAAAATATCCTTGATTTTTTGTTTGTTTGCTTGCTTGTTATGTAAATAAGATAAAAGCATCTCAGGAACACTCTTGGCTAAAAAGTCTCATGTGAATTAACAGTGTCTTCTTTCCCTGACTACTTTTTATTGCCATGGAAAACTTCTTTTGAAAGTACGCTTTGGCTGCTTGACCTTAAAGACAGGCACACATGAAAAAAATTATTAGAGTCGATTTGGTGTTTACATTATCTGTAATAAATTATCTCCAGATTTCAAAACATTAATGACAATACATTAAAATACTAAAAGTTCAAACAACAGGTCCTTTTACATTCTGCATGTATAATAACATACACATATCCATTTGATGGCTAGATCCACCAAAACATTACTTCAGTTACTTTAATTTATATTAATGATACAAAGTAGTTGTAAAATTGATTTCTTCAGTCCAGAAAGAAACACTGAACCTGGGGCATATCTAAAACTGTCTCATTGCAGACATGCAAATGGAGAAAGAATGACTCTGTCATTATTTTGTTATAAAAAGGAATGTTATTTATGAACATTTTACTAATGTAGAAGGCACAGACTGGAAAAGACATCCCACAGGTTGGTTGTATTCTTAGGGGAAGCTGAGAGGAACATACTTGCTACTTGTTAAGTGAGGGAGGATGGGAAGACAGAAGCATAACACATATTCTCTCTGTGGTTAATGAAAGCGATTCAGTAGAGGTCCTTAGACTTATCGTGAAAGTTCAACAGACTGAACTGACAGCACTTATAACAATATCACCAAATACCCTGTCTGGATATTCAATCAATTATGTGGCAATTTCAAAACAAATATAAGGAGAAAAGGAGTAAGATTTCATTTTGCTTCTTCCCCTCCATCCACCCTTCTCCCATATCCTTTCTTTTAAATTCAACACTTGTGCAGAGCAAACTGAAAGAAACTGAGAAAGAGAACACAAAAAAATGGAAAGGGAGGTGAACACAGGATACTATCAGACAGACATCAAATACCTGAACTTTTTAAGAAGAGTTATGTTTTAGAAGATGATTAATAAGCTGAAAAGTAATTGAGAATAAAATGGATGGAAAAAAGTATCAAGCTTATTTTTAATGGAAACCTGAGTTTTCAACTAAACAAGATTTTCACCAAAAAAACCCTCCGCTTTCTGATCAAAGTTTAGCTTTCCCAATGCAAAGCCAACTCTTTTAAACTGAAAATACTCCCAGGGTACCTTATGGCTGTAATTTATTTTCTAAGTCCATGAAACACTGTGTGTGGTGACTGCCATAACAAACTCTTTCTCTTATCAAAGGAAGAGATGATGTTGCTTCAGTGTGATTTCAACAAAGACCTCAGACCAAAGAAGAAAAATGGGAGCACATCTGCCTGAAAATGCCTTCAGGGCATCAAAGAAGCACTTCCAAATCATAACACTCAATTTTCCTGCTGAGGTTATAGTGAAAAGTTCTTAGCTTTGATAAAAGAAAATTTTGTAGGAAAAAAGTATTCATTTTAAGTGTGAGATTATGAAGAAAGGATGCTCAAAGTAGGAAATGCTCTAAAGTAAAACTACAGTTCTCAAATCTTTAAACATCTTGTTATTACTTTTTTATTCTTATTTTTTACATAATTGACTACGGTGAGTTATTATCACAACTCCAAAGAAACTCTTCTAAAGGTAGCATGTTGCACCCTTACAGGTGATTGCACTATAGACCCTTACCAGAGAAAGGAAGACGTTTCTGTGAAAGACAGGAAGCAGAGAAGAGGAATGAGCATAGACTTTGAAAGGGCAAACCTAGAAGAATTTTCAAGATAAAGACATATTCTTGTGCACCAGGAGAACGCTGAAATTATTTAAAGGAATGAAATTTCAGCACTTTCCAGCATGAAACATTATCAAGGTCTTCTTATGTTTTTGTTAGAAGATTTATATAACATGGATAGAATTTTTATAGCAACTGAAACACTAGGCAGTAAGAAGCATCTAGAAACATCTAGCAAGCTCAGAGCTTAAAAAGCAAAATGTGTATTTCTTAGAATGCTAGTAGAAACATACCAGAAGTTACACCTTTAATTCTGTGTTAAACCCCAAAAATTGTTTTATAAAATAAAAATAGTTTTCAGCAATATCTTGTAAAAAGACAGAACATTACGGGCTAGAGGTTTGGAGCATTCTGACAGTAAAGATGCAGCTCACACAATGATGCTGAAAAGACAACGCATTAATAGTCACTCCTGTTGTAATGTGTGAATGATTATTGTTTGCAAAGGACTTCTGTCTCCTCCTTCCATCTCATCTTCACAAATATGTCCTGAAAGTCTACCTCCTCAGACCGCTATGTCCACCTATGTGTGATGAAATGACTGAGCACTAAAGCTACAACAGCAGGTTTTGCTCCACTGGCAGTGCCATCTTAAAATTGTACGACTGAAGGGGTTACTCACCCAGGCCAGCTGCCTCCCACCTCTCATGGCTATTCATAGAAGGAAGGCTGAATGGCTTATGAAGCAGCTCCTGAATCATCACAGTTTTCTTGTAGATCACAAGATACAAATAAGGATCCATTAGTGATAGTGCACCCCGCTGAAAATAGTGTTCATTCAGGAACTATTACAGGTTTTCCCTGGTCAATGCCACAAAGCAGAAGAGAAAACACCCATGAGTGGTAGCTCTTTAAAAAACTGATTTTTATTCCTCACTGCATCTATCAGAGCTTTCTAAGAGCTGCTTAAATAGGTATTCTCAGTGACTTCAGAGTTCAGTAAGGCACAAGCTTATGTACCTTGCTGTTATGTCAGACTATTTATTCCACCTGTAAACTAGCTGGCAATTTTGCATATACCTTTATGATTTATTGACTGCAATCACTTACTGTGCTTTCAGAAATCAGTGTTGTTTACTCTGTGGGTACTTTTGGGTTTGTTATGAGCATTAGAAGACCTTTTTCCTCCAGTGTGAAATGCTACTCTTTTTTTTGTGCATGGTTTCAGTAGAACTGAAAAAGAGTATGTGTTCTCTGTGTAGACCTAGGATTGAATTAAGGACATCAGGATAAGATTTTGCTGTCTGCCTTTAATACATGGGAAAGCCAGCTTTAAAAGTGCTTGTCTTGCTAATAGCTTTAAGAAAATGCATTACTAATGTTTCATATTGTTGAATTTTATTTATCAAGTTCTTCCAAGTTTAACATTTTGTTGCCTTGTCAGCATTCTGTCTGGTTTTCTACAACTGCTAAGTCTATAAAAATTAGGATTTGATTGATATTAAGCTGTGGTATAATATTGTTAAGCCCCTCTATATATCAATTAAAACAAAAAATCACTTATAAATTAACTGGAGCTTCAGCAATGTTTCATTGGAGCAAACTACATGGTCTTTAGCACAAAAAAAATTAAAAAAAAATATTGTTTGACTGCTAGTATTTTTTACCTGACTAATAGCTTATTTGCAGAAAGGGAAAAAAAAGAGTATCAGTTTCTGTGGTTCTCTTGCTCTTCTGCTGGCAATTCCCTACATGCAGATAATTATCACTTCTAGATAATGGCTTAGTGTTACTGTAGACATGATCAGCTTCTGGTTTGGAGTTATACACTTCAGAAAATGCAAAATGAACCAATTTACCATTATATTTTAGACTGCAACACCTTTCTTGGTGATATAATATTTTATTTTATGGTGTTATTAGCAGAAGCAATATTAATCAAGCCTTTATGCTACAGCAGTTGAACTCAAAGACAGAACGCTGAGTCCATGCAGTTTTCAGAAGGCTGTATTGGCTGATTAGTCTTTTACACACATTAGTAGCAATAGCACAATTGACTATGTATCGTGTTGGAAAGAGGGAAAAGGACTTTGGACAGCTTTCTTATGGTTCACATTTTTAATGACTTTCAAATTAGGCATATAAACTAAATTTTCTCCTTTTCTCTTCTCTTCTCTTTCTCTTTTCTCTTTTCTCTCTTCTCACTTCTCTACTCTTCTCTTCTCATTTCTCCAGTCAGACTTTGAAGTGTGCTTTTCCAGATTCCAGAGAACTTGAAACAGAGTTTGTTGTGAAAACTTAGCCTCTGTTAACATAGACAGCATTGATTGCTGGTGTTCCCAGTTGTAATAATCTCAGAAATAAATCAGTGCTTATGAAACTACATCTGTCAACAGGGAAAGATTTTCTTATTTTCCTGGACATATGCAAAGGGAAAAAAAAAGGGTTTTTTTGTTTTGTTGTTGTTTTTTTTTTTGCCAGTGATTAACACAAATTGACTTGACATGGGCTTTTATTTCAGTTTCAAAGAAGATCATTGTTTCTGTGATTAGAAAATCCTCCTAGGAGTACTTAGGTCCAGAATTTAAGTATAATGAAGGCCTTCTTCAAAAAGATTGATTGTTAGTTCAATGTCTGGCACAGAAGTATTTTGAAATTGTGCAGATATTAGCAGTTTCAAACCATCAGTTCTGTAGCTGAATAAATGACCTCACTGGAGGCAATGGGACAGGCCCTATCTGACAGGGCGCCTGCTCTGCAAGCCTGGAGATCCCTAGTAGCTTCCAGCCTGTAGGGAACAGCCAACCCTTGCAGCATCCTGACATTGAATCAAAGAACTACTGTTACTATTAATTTCCAGTATTTTTTTCACTATTAATATTATAAAGTTCAGCATTATTTTCCAGTATGATTTAGCAGCAGTCCAACATCATTTGCTTGCTCTTTTCAAGGAAACTTGACAGCGTCACAGAAACTTGGCACTGAATTCTTGGCATCTTTCTGAGCAATCAAACATAGCATCTAAGAAGTAATTTTTCAGAGATGTTTAAGAGCATTTAGCTTAGCAGCTACTAATGGCTTTATCTCCCAAGGTGCATACCCTAACACCTGTTCTGGGCTCTGAACATTTGTCCTTAATAATATTTAGGTTATGTTTTATGCTAAGAGCTCCCAGAGTAAATGCCTGTATAAAGGATAGACTCTATTCATTTCATCAGCCATAACTGGGTATGTAGCGTGCATATTTAGAAATTGGATATGCTTTGTAAATTTGCAACAGGACTGGCAGAATGTGCAACTGTGGCTTCAGGAGTGACATTGATTAATCTGTTGTATTTCCATTATGGAGCAGATCTTCACATATCTGAGAATATTACCTTATTTTTCTCATCTGTTTTTCAAAACCCCAAGACAACATCAGCTCAGTCCACAGAAGTGTATCTGCACTCTGAAGAAACTGAATCACTACCAACAAGGCAGGTAGTATTTGCCTGGTTAAGGAAAATTACTATAGTAGTAATCATGCCTCTTGATTCTTGCTGTATAGGAGCTAAGTTTTCAATAGTTCATTCCACTTTTTCTAAAACATATGACCCTTTCTGAACCTGAGGTATCATGGTGCCCAAGTTTAGAGTAGTATGTCTAACTACAGAACTGACTGTGTTACAGAATGTAGAGTTGCCAGAGAAAAGCATGAAAGTGGTTATTATTCTGTTCTATCATTAGTAATGGGATTATTTAAATTTTTTTTTGAAGCTATGAACAGCATTTTAATCACCTAAAAGACACATACAAGGGCTGCATGATAAAACTGAAAGCAAATATTTGAAGCCAGTGCTGGTGAAGTAAATCAATGTGCTTCAGAGGTATCTATGACTGTCTTCTAAAACAGCTACCCAGAATTCATTGCCCTATGGTTACTTTTCTGCCCAGAAAATGGAAGAATCTGGCATCTTTGGTATAACACCCTTTTTAAAAAATAATACCTAAAATCCTCTGGAACCTAGCAAGAGGAAACTATATTTTTGCTAACAAGTCCAAGCTCCTTTCAACTTGCACTTGACAGGTTTTTCATGTCTAGCTTTTTCTCTTTCTCAGCTGTGCTGCTGGAAATTCAGACATTTCCCTGATACTTTCTCAGGTGCTTTTTCTTTCATTTCATGGAATAGTTACAAAAATACTGGCCAACAAAAGGATATTTTTTCCTTTAGATTCACTGTTAGATAATGACCTGCACTTCTCTTTGGAGCAGGGTCATCAGGCTCTGTTAGTTTCTTACAGTTGTCATAAATGAAGAACAGTAATCCCACTCAATCCATAAGCAGTCCTCTTAAATCATGAACATTTTTGAATGTCACTAAGAACAAAAACTTGCAATAAAGAAAAGGCAATGTTGCTGACACTGTTGTTTTCTCAGACTAAATTTATGCAAAATATTATCACAAAAGAAGGCCAGACATAAAGCACTGACTTTCATAGCCATCTTTACTGAAAATTCATCTGTCTCACTAAAAGAGTTTGCTCATCTCTTGGCTGGTTGCATGCACGTTGTAGATGGGTAATAATTTGGCATGATGGAGAGCTTCACACAGCATTGAATTTAGCAGTATTCTATAAATTATTCAATAAGAATACTGACAAGAATTATTTTGTCTGACTTGCTGATGTTGAGGAGTCCTATAAGGAGATTAAATAGAGGAAGAGAAAAGCCATAGATCAATCTACAGAAGTGAAGATTTGACTGATTAATATCAGATTAATTCAGTAGGAAACAAAGACAAGCTCTGTGTACAAGAATGAAGCAAAAGCTTGTTCATTTTATCTTCACAGTTACTTTGTGTCTTACCATCTGAGCATCTTGATGACCCAGACACTAATGCATTTATCCTCACAAAACCCCAGAGACCCGTAGACAATGCTTTGGAAGCCATACCTCATATAGCTATAAATATAATGTAGAAAGTCTATGGCAAAAGCAGAGGAACTAACATCCCAGTGGAGTAACATAAAGGTATCCTTATAATCACATAAAAATAACAAGCAATTATCATTCATATAAAGACTGAATTGCTTAAACGATGCAACCTATCTTTACACCTGTATTGTATAAATACTGAGTATAAATATTTATTTTCTTCCCACATATTTCATTCCCACTGACAGTATATTTAATATTTTTTTTTTCTTTCATTTCTGGTCTTCATTAAAATGACTGCCTCCCCATATCCTTGTTTACATCCACATATGAATTAAAACACATTGGACTGAGTATTTGTTTCATAACTGATGGACAAGACATTAAACTTGTCTGTTGTTTTCCATGGACAAGTATATAAGCAATCATATAAGCAAGTGAAATAGTTTTGAAATCCTTTGTTTTTTTCCTGTTTGCTTTTAGAGTAGTCTGTAACAGTTATTTTATAAAAAAAAAATTGTAGAGAATTTATTTTTTAATAAATATTTTAATTGAAAAATCTGAAGTGCTGTTCTAGCCTTGAAATAAAGAACTGCAAATCTTCGTGGGTATCAGCTTCACTGTCAGGCTTATTATTGGAAAAATTAGCATTTGAATGGCCTTGCAATGCAGAATAATTTGTTTCTTCCTTGCGAAATTATTCAGCTTTGACAGACTTACCACAGCTGCTGCTTCACAACCATTGGAGATGGATCAGTTAATCAATGGCTTCCAAATTGTGAATGTTCTCATTCTTCTGCTAGTTGTCAAGTCCAATGTATTCTCATATCTATAGATTTAAACACTACAGAAAAAAAAAACACCTACTATTTCCAACAGACTTTCTTCACAGGACCAGGACCTGATATAGACATGGCTATTTATCAGCAAAGTGAACTCTTCTAAATCTAAACAATTGCCACCTGATTATTTAACTATCCTAAACAAAAACTGTGTTCATGTGCACCAATGGTTGTATGAACAGCTCTATAAGCAGTACTGTACTGGGTCAATTGGTAGAAATCAGCAGAAGAAAGCAGGAGAAAGGCAGTAGGGATATCAAGCAAGCTACTTGTTAACATAAACATTTTAGACTATAATACTATTAGATAAAAACAAGACAGTGTGATAATCTATCTCTTTACTGCATTCTTCCCTCTTAAACAGCTAAAATTAAGTAATTATAGGAGATGCTTGTTCCACGAGAGGAAAAAAAAAAAAAAAGAAAAAAAAAAAAACAAGCAAGAAAACCCGCAGAATACTTAATACACTATTCTTAAAAACAAACAAACCAGCAAATCAAATCTGCCAGCAACATCTAATATTCACAACTTCTTTGGCTGGGAATGAACATGAAACAGAATAATACCAAAGATCTCATAATCCAAAAATATATAAAAAACCAAACAAACCCACCATCTGAAACAGGCTCAGCTCTTCAGTTTATATTTTCATTCATGGTCATGTGTGCACCTAATAAACTTGGTACACATTTCTTTTCAACATTCGCAGAAGCACTTCAGTCACTTGATATATCCATTTGAACTCACAACTATCTCAAAGCATGTGATGTGAATGCAGCCCATCTTTACAAATGTTTTCTAAGGCATGTCATTACTAAAAAGTTTACATTGCCCACTGTATGAACTTTCCTGTCTAAGGGTTGCACACATTAAGAACTGCATGATTTTATTATCCCTGTGGTGAAATAATGCTTTCTCTTTGAGGTAAAATATTTTGTTCTATTTATTTCCAAATAAGAAATAGGTAAGGATCCTAATCAGCAAAACCTCTCAAGAACATGCTTCCTTTTCACTTGCTGTCAAGGTGCTGGCAGATCCAGGGGGTCCCCGGGTGGGCAGTGGCAGGGGCTGGCCTCCATCTCACCCCCAGCCAGTAGCAGGGCAGCCGGGGGGCACCGGGGCAGCCCCAGCCCCTGCACCGGGCACCTCCCTGGGGATGGGGCCAGGCCAAGGCTGGACTGGGACATGGACCCACGGGTGGGCCCAGCTCAGTGGGACCCATGGCCGGGCAGGGCAGCGCTGTGGGCAGCTGGAGACCAGCCCCGCTGTGGGGTCAGGGGCTGGTGGATCTAGGGGGCTGACATGGGGTCCCGGTCTGTGGGAAAAATGGGGGAACCGCATGACGTGGGCAGGGACAGTCAGGGCTGGCAGTGCCCTTAGGGCCATGACACTCATCTAAGTAGTAACTTCAATATCCTGCATACACTTAAAGTACACTTAAAAATTCAGTGGCCCCACAGGCACGGTGCTGACCTAGATCCAAGTATGGCAGGGGTTTAGCCTGGAGGCCTTTGGGTGGAGGAAGCTTTCTGAGAGGTGCATTAAAAAGGGCTTAAGACACTTGATCAGAATTTGTATACAAGTAGTAACTAGGCCACTGACAGGATGAAGTGCTGTGCAAAATGACCCCTTCCAGGGCATGGTCTGTGAATCTGGTGTGACCAGAGAGCATTAGGTACAGGCTACTGACCTGCACGAGGGCCGGTGTGGTGTCACAGACAGCCTGCAGCACAACTGTCTTACTGGGCGCGCACAGCAAAACCTCCGCAGCAAACCTCTGCTGTGCCGCCTCTGTTCTCCGCGGAACAGAATGCAACCCCAGACTGAGGCTGAGCAGCATAAAAAGGTATGACAAAATAGTCACAGCCATTGGATTTTCATGGCTGAGAGGAAATCCTTAATAAAAAGAGACACCAACAGGAATAAATATGGCCTGTGCCCTGTCGTCTCATCAAAAATAGTTAACAGTGTCAAGAGGAGTCACAGAGAAGAGATTTTACTTCACAGGAAGACAGCTGACTGAAAGGAGGAAAGCTACTTTCTGAGGTGTAGGAAATGAAGGACATTTTAATACCAACCAGCAACAGAAAATGGAAAATCATAGCCACTAGAGTAGGAGTTAAGTCACAGAGCCAAACTGTGACAATATTCTACAGATGGACCCTTCTGTCAGGTGCTGCAGTTAAGCCTGAAACAATACTTGCTGGAGAGCCAGATGGCAAGCTTGAGTATACAGGAAGAGTATACCCTCATTTCAGGACCCAATGAATCAAGAGCAGCACAGTGGCAATCACCAGATAAACTGCTTTGAAACCATCGACACCCCATTTAGCTAAGCCTTCCAGCTTGGTTCACTTGTTCTCAAAGGGCCTTGGCCCTCTTGAAAGATTTCTTCAACACACACAAGAATACTCAGAAACCTTAACTAGAGAAGCAAAGGTCTTTCTCATTGACTTACTTGAAATAATACAACAATCTCACTTTATTCTATCAAATATTCAATATCCTAAGCAGCATATTCTAGCTCTAGTTCCAGTTTAAAACAGTAATGCATATGAGAAGATCCTTTTGATGGCTTCTAGTTCTACAGTTCTTTGTGCTTTCACTTAGTCAGAAAGAGACTGCTGGTTTTTAGAAATTCTGATACATCATTAAGGTTTGTAATTAATTTCTGTTTTAAGGTAGAAAATCCAGTTTCAGTATCATCCATGTCGATAGCTCCAATTAAAGCTACAGCTCAGTTTCAAATATAACCATAGCTGGAACTATTTACTGTAATTTTTTATTTTTTTTTTTTAGTAATAAAAACCCTATCTACAAGAAAGTAAACTGTAGCACAAGTTAAAACCAGTTAAGTTACAGAAAGCACAATCGTGTCAAGATTAGAGATGTGTCTTTTTTTTTTTTGTTATTTTTTCATTTCAGAGTGACTAGGATGTGATGGCATCTGCTTATCAGATTTACTGACATGATAGCTATTAACATATTATATCATGCAGAACTAGAAAAAAAACTGAATCAAAACCACATATCCAGGACACTAAATCCAAATACTCAGAATTTTAGTGGAAATTTAATTCAAATTTCTCAATACAAATTCTTCTTTTTGCTTTCAATTATGGGTCAGATAGTCTATCATCAGAAGTCTAAACATCATCCAAAGCCAAATGTCAATTCTTCAGTTAATCTCAGCTTATAACAAAATAAACACATTTGATATTAAAATATATGAAATGCTTTAAATCTCAAATTTCACATCAATATGCACCTTTCATCAGAATGTACATTTCACTCTTGCCTATAAGTCAGTGGATATATAAATAATTTACAGAACAGTAGGGGAAAATCAGCATCTCAGTGACAATGGAGATCATTACTTGTTAACTGAGAATTTTATCAGCAGTCTCAATTTTTGCTTTGACTCACTTACTAATCCCACCAAAATATTTTAGTCAAGACTCCATGGCACTTTGAAAAAGTTGTTTTCCTTGACTCTGTTTTCAAGAGAAAAAGAGGAATCTTTGAACAAAATTATTTTCTTGTCCTGATTGTTCATGTATAGGGTTAGATTTAAGTAAGTTTTAATGTTGTAAAAGAAAGTCATGGATCTCATTCAGTAAGCTCAATGATGATTGTTGTGTTAGACAAGAACTTTTGTGGTTCTGCTTACTTCCTGTTAAGCAATTAGATCTGTGAACATTCTTTCTATTATGAATCTTAAAAAATCAAATTGTATTAATGCTGTGTCAGATAAAGAGGAAGTGACTTAATGCATCTGGACATCTAAAAGACAAAGATGATTCAAAAAGAAGTAATGAAAGTCAAATTTATACATCTTGCTTAATATATTTTCTGTATATTTTGTACTCAGACAAATAATATAAGCTATTTGCATATCAAATTATATATATGCACACAAAAACACCTGACCATTTGGAACATAAAGTTTGTATTAACTGCTTAATTGCTGTAAAGTCCCATTTATAGACTTGTAATTTCTCTCCCAATCAAAGTCTGAAGCATTTGAATCCAAATATTGCTATAACCTTGTAAGAATTGAAAGGATAGATTTTGTTATAATTTAAGTCCATTGGTTAAGAAGGACACTGTGTAGTTTCAGTGACTCTGAGAGGAGAAAGGTAGAAGTTGACAAAATTACAAGCCCACATTTAGACAAACATCAGTTTTGGAGGCATCCATATTCTGATATGAATGCAGAGGTTAAAAGCACATTTGCTTTCTAATTTGGCAATAGGACCTGGAGGAGAGATGCCATTCATTCCTGTTTGTATCTCTTGAATGCTGAAGACACTCTATCTCACAAAGGGATCTCTGGTCTTTTATAGTCGCTGTCCTGGAATGGTCTTTTTTCCAACTCACTAGGAGGCAGTGTTAGTGCCACAGAGAAATGGTCAGAGGACAAGCCAAAATGCAAACCAAAAAATCACCAGCTTCCACAAGCTCAACCACTGCTCTCTGGTCACTGAAGACAGACTTCAGTGACAGCATCTTGACTTCCCACCACCAGAAATTGTCAGCCTGCTCTTCTCCTGAGGTAGTCCAAAATTGTCTTCTGTTCCCCTTTTCAGTCTTTCAATATCTAAATGCGGTAGTGAGAACAGCAGGACAACGATGTTTAAGAGACACAGAACTACTCCATAGTTTCCTGGCTACTGTGGAAACCATATACACCATCATACAACTAAAATGGAACCCTGAAAACTGAAATAATAATAAAGACCAAAAAGCACATTTGAAACTGGTATTTGAATTTTGAAACACATTGAATAGTTTTGATTAAAAGATTCACAGGTTATTTAACTATTCATGAGCTCTGCAAATGAAAAAAATATGGAAAAATTTTAAAAGATCACAAAATAAAGGAATAATCTTAATTATTTTAATTATTGATTATTTTTATTAATAATTATTTTAATTCTAGCACCCTGCAACTTGAGAATATTTTGCAGAAATCCAGTCATTTCCTCTTTGTGCTATGTGGTTTAGGGGACTGCTGATCTGAAAGGTTGTAAAGTGAATGCCCTCCCTTTCCCCCTGATTGTCCTTGCACTTCTGTATTTCACCCTTCATATTTAAGCCCTCAGTACTTCTGGTGTAAAGATTAACAGAGAACGCGGTGATAACAACAGTCAGAGGATTAAACACCTCTTATTGGATTTGGTCGTGATTAGTATTTTCTAATTAATATGTTCCTATCCCTGTTGACATCATAAATGTCTGCCCTAAGCACTCCTTGGCTAAATGGGTTCTGATTCTTTTGTTTCCAGAAACAAAACAAGACAATTAAATATGAGACATTGCTATTAAATTACATATATACATTTCAGGTAGGAGCAACCTGACAGATGGAGCAAGTGACTCACTGAGCATCCCTGGCCCAGTTTTCTCAGGAACTCAGGCTTCAGAGTTTCTGGCTGAATTTCTTAAGCTTATTTTTTTCCTAAACTCAATTTATCTCATTTCTACCAAATAACTTTCAAAATCTCCTTCACTCTCCCCAGTAGTTCAGCACATAATAAAGTATCCTGTTAGGGGATGGAAACTTTTTCTGTTTATAAGTAACTGAGACAAATTTCTGAGGAACTCCAGTCATGCCCCCTATCTAGAAAAGGCCAGATGCTCACAGTAGGTGCTGGATTGTTATCTTGTTTGAAAGACCTAACCTATATGCAGACTTCCCTGGACTTTTGCAATAGGACATAGTAATGCCCAAGGTGACAAATATTTTCTGTTTGCATAGCCATTAACCAGTTTTCTTGCAATTTTTGTTCTCTGCTTGTCATTTCTGTACTTCACCTGGAGAATCTTATCTTTAAAACACAAAGTCACAAATATATAGCTGTATCAATGGGGTTTGCTTCAGGGATGATGCTGGGATAACGTAAAAAGACAGTACTACCACCCTTTTAAAGTTTTATGTTTGCTTTTTTGTTAAACTGCTGTGCTAGAATGTATATAGAAAAAAGAGATATAATTAAAGGTTGCTGACTAACATTGCAAAATAAATTTGATTTCTTGATTTTACTTTCTCTGTTTATTTGATACAAAACAGAGTAAATCTTTTCAAATAAGGAGTTAGTTGTCACTTGTCAGGAATTAGTTGTTTAATTTCTACCCTTCAGTGACCTTTTAAATAAAATAATAAAATCTTAAATGCAATTATTTCAATCTTTTTTTAAGTCTAAATTTAAGTCTAAATACATTTTATACAGAACTTAGGAACATAAACCTTGACTAGGACAAGCATTTAATGAAAAGGCAAGCAAAATCATTTTTAGTTAGCAAGAGTTGGAATATTTGACTCAACCAATCATTAATTCAATAATAAAGATCAATCTAACAGATGTAGCACATCAATTCTACATCACTGTGCTTTAGGTTACAGCATAGAATGACTTAGATAAGGAGGCAAATTACTAGAAAAATCAGTAATATTTGATATATGGGTTCAGTTGTCTGCAAAGACAGCACTGCTTAGCATGTGTTTGCATCCATATTTGTTGTCTTAATAGTTATTTAATATTTTTAAGGTTGTGTTTACCAATTGGTCACATGCAATATCTTTAAAATTCTTTGGAATTTCTGCTTCACAATTACTCCCTTTGGAACCTGAGCATCAAGTTAATTAAATAAGACCACATTATTTTTTAAGTGCATTTCAGGCCAAGCGTTTCTCCACTTTATTAACAAAGTACCATTCCTACCTGATAAACAATTTAATATTCACAATTCTATTTTTTGCTCCTGATTCCATCACTCCATTAAAAAATAGCATGTTTCCATCAAGTGGAAGAAACTCAGTACAATATGAATTACTGCTATAGCTGGGAGCCTACAAGAGTTACTCTTCTCTTTAAAACTAGCAGAAAAGGTTTGAGGAGAGGAACAGACATTCTTTTACTTCAATGTCCTACATTTTATCTCGAATTTATTTTATATCATTTACATTTTGAAACGCCTTGATTGGAAGGGTGGGGTGGGGGTTGTTGCTGGCGTTTGTTTTTACTGTTACTCAGTAACAGTGCATTCCTACTCAATGGACTGGAAATAAAAATTGGGCAGGTGACAGAAATAGTACTTCAAGTGGAAGAATTGCTTTGCTCTAAAATCAGTCTTTATTCCAAACTGAAAAAAGTCCGTGATCATTTCAAAATTCATGGTGGATTTTTTTTTTTTCTTTTATAGAGAAATTGATTTTGATAATCAATACTTTAACTTTCATTAAAAAAAAAAAATCCACATTCTAAAATCAATTACAGTGGGATTGAGTGCACCATCAGCAAGTTTACCAACGACACCAAGCTGTGAGGTATGGCTGACACACTGGAGGGAAGGGATGCCATCCAGAGGGACCTTGACAGGCTAGAGAGGTGGGCCTGTGCAAACCTCATGAAGTTCAACAAGGCCAAGTGCAAGGTCCTGCATATGCGTTAGGGTAATCCCAAGCACAAATGCAGGCTGGATGATGAGTGGACTGATAACAGCTCTGCAGAGAATGACTTAGGGGTACTGGTGGATGAAAACCTCAATACAAGCCAGCAATGTGCATTTGCAGCCCTTAAAGTCAACTGTGCCCTGGGCTGCATCAAAAGAAGCATGACTAGCAGGTTGAGGGAGGCGATTCTACCCCTCTATTCTGCTCTTGTGACACCCTACCTGGAGTACTGTGTTCAGCTCTGGGATCCCAGCATAAGAACATGGACCTACCTGCCTGAGAAGGTCCAGAGCAGGGCCATGAACATGATGAGGGGGCCAGAGCACCTCCCCTATGAGGACAGACTGAGAGACTTCAGGTTGTTCAGCCTAGAGAAGAGAAGGCTCCCGGGAGACCTTATAGCAGCCTCCCAGTACTTAAAGGGGGCCTACAGGGAAGGTGGAGAGAGACTATTTAACAGGATGTGTAGTGATAGGATGAAGAGTAACGTTTTTGAATTAAAAGAGGGTAGATTTAGATTAGCTATTAGGAAGAAATTCTTTACTGTGAGGGTCGTGAGGCACCAGACCAAGTTTCCTAGAGAAGCTGTGGATGCTCTGACCCTGGAAATGTTCATGCCAGGTTGGACGGGTCTAGTGGAACGTGTCCCTGCCCATGGCAGGGGGGGTGGAACCACATGATCTTTAAGGTCTCTTCCAACCCAAACCATTCTGTTATTCTGTAATTCGAGTGTCTTAGCAGTTCCCTCCATTTTTTTCAGAAAAAGTAACAACAGTGATCACTTGAAGCATAAGTCAAATACAATGTCAACCTATGTGTTTGGTATGAATGGAGTGATTAAGACATTTGCACTCAAGTAATAGTTTTTGGGATTCTCCAAACTTGCTTTCCAAAATTAGCTGCTGATATCTGAGAATGTTACTTGTTGAACTGAAAACTATTGTTTATATAAGCATAAAAATAAAACAAAGAATGCAGTTAAGAAAATGGGGTGCTAAACCTCTTAATTATCTTTGTGGCAAAAGGAATATAAAGCCTCTATAATTATCTCAATACTTTCCTCTAAGTGAGCACAAAGAAGAGGTAGAGGTACATAAAATATGCCATATACTTTTTACTATGGTGGTCATTAGTGTTCCAAGCTTAATGCATACTTCATTATCTAGAAATTCATGACATTTGCATTTTAACAGGATTTTATTTGATTTTACCCCGTCCCTGCTCATCCTATAATATTCAACAGCTAAAGCAAGACAGTGAACAAGGATTATAGAAATCAAATCTATTCATTCAAATAAATTTCTTACTTCTTCTTAGACAACGCGTATTCTAACACACCAAGAACATCAGATGACACGATACTGATACAGATCATTATTTTATCTGCAAAATTATTTTTATTAATTGACAGGCAAATTTCTTCATTTATACTATTGATTTAAAATCTGTTCTGAGAGTACCCTCTACAGAATTGAAATTTCTTATTCTCATTTGTATGCTAGCTGCAAAGAGTACACACCAATCACATATTATCTTAAGCTTTTTGCATATTTTTATAATAGACCTCAAGTACTCTACCAAATACATTCATTAATGTATTACAAAGCTTTGTGAAACTGATATATAGAGCAACATTGCATTACTTAGTGTCAGCATTCACATTTCTGCTGAGAGGAAAACTATTAGAAGGAAAAGAGTGCTTTTAACAGAACCTCAATCTTCTGTACTCTAACCCATTGCAAGGTTTTTTCTGTTACTCTTAAATCGGTATGTACTCTTGTATAACTTATTAATCTGCAATACCCATTTCTAATACCCATAATCTGAGTTACAAAAGAAATCCAAAATCTTCACTTTATACCTCTGGGCATCAAATTCTATAATTACAAGAGCTATCTCAGTATATGACTATTTTTATTTTTAAAAAATCTGAAGGGAATGTATACTGCTATATCAAAAATATGTTTCATTAATACAAGAGAGATCTTATCTTAAAAGTATCATCTCTATTTTAATCTGGTATCTTCTCTATTAATATACAGTGGTGCTCATTAAAAATATAACTTTATAACAATGCTGAAAATGGGGGGTTATAAGACAAATATCTCCGTCTTAACTGTTAAATATTAATGGTCTTTCTTATCTACCCATGGCCCTTCATGATAAAGAGGCAGCAAGGATTATCTATTAAGGGAGTTATTGTACTCTTTAAAAAGTTATATTAATTTAGCACTGTGTTTTATATAATCAGTCAACACTGGTTATTGCCACCATGAACTTGTCAGACATTTTTCATTAAATAATCCTAAATATATATGAAGAAAATTAATCAACACTGAACATTCAAAATGGGTAAGTCTACAAAAGGTACTTTATTGTTTTCTATTTCTTCTTTCATATTTTGAGTGAACATTAGAAGGATTTTTCATGTTTCTTCTACATCAAACAATGTTTTGATGACTCATTTCACACATTTCTTTGTGGATCCTTCAACATTTTCCCCTTCCTTGAAGAAGTACACTAATTTCTAAGGTATGAAATGAAAGCACGTATTTGGGTGAATAATTTGAAAGTGCAGGATCATCTCCTTTCTCCAAGCATCTGTAGCTTGCAACCTTGTGTCAGCTTCCTACCTGCTTGAACTCACTTTGGAGAAATTTTTTTTTTTTTTTTTTTTTAATCGAACAGAATAAAGGCAGTGTTTTTGTCATCCTGTCAAACTAATGGTCACCTTATATACATTACACCTTAGTAGCCTTGAAAAAAGTGAACAAAACCTAACTCATGAAGGAATAAAGAAGGAGTAAAGTAATACATTTCTGCTTCTTGTTCTCTGTTACATTTCAAGACTGTTTTCCTAATGCAAATTCTTCTAGGTTTTCTAACTGAAACCACCTCTAACATACAAAGGGAAATAATTAAAGCTATAAAAAAACAATTGCAGATAAGCTCTACATAAATGGTTTTTATGGATGCCTATTCAGCCTAAAATGCAAGTTAATATATATTCTTCAAGGTTTGTATTTTCCTACCTTGGCACATGATGTAAACATTTTCAATATTTGCATTCTCAATTCCCTAAGCGGCACACCAGCACCACTAAATACCTTCTAAAACAGCAATAACTTATATATGGTATTAAAATCTGTGTTATTAACACTGATTCAGTAATAACTAAGGTTTTCATATTTTTATTTTGGGTGCTGGACAGAAGCCGGAACTGATGCTTCTGAGAGATTATGCGACAGCAAAAAGGATTCCTCATATATAAAAAATATTATTGTTGATATTATTATTGTTATTGTTATTATACCAGATTTTTTTGAAGCTGATATGCAAAAAAGGAGCAGTCAAAACCTCTCTCACATCTAAACATTAGCTTTTATGGGAGCACACCATGAAACGTGCCAGGTTATTACCATTTTTCAAAAGAAAGCTTTATCTAAAAATCAGTTCATTCAACTGAAATGGCAAATCCTAGAAATAGCTTATTTTTAAAGTATTTTGAATGATAGAACAACCTTAATTCTTAACTGTTCTGAGATAAAATTTGAAAAACTTAAGACCTTAAAACATTTGGGAGGTACAAGAGGTAGTCTGAAGGGAGAAAAAAAAATATTTTAAAAGGATATGAAAGACAGTGGGGGTTGGGGTAAATTTTTTAATATCAAATATCACACCAGTGATCACATCAGTTCTGATTATACTGTATGCTAACTTTTTAATAAGACCAGGATTCATCAATATTTTATTAACATTAAAGTAGGTTTTGAATTTCACCCACTGCCTGTAGCCAGTTTTGAATGGCAGAACTCCTTTTGGGAGAAACCCAGAAAAAAGAATGAAGCAAAATCATGCAGAAAGCAAGGCGTATTGTACTAGATCATGGGGATTTTTTGGCAGTCACTTCTAATTGAAATGTTAAATTTTTATTCTTATTATTGTTCTTTTTGACAACAGTAAACATCATTAGAACAATCCACAACATTCAACCTGTTAGTTTCAAAAAATAACTTCCCCAGAAAGCTCAGTTTGAAAACACATGCTGCATGGTGTTTTATGTCAAAAGCTATTGAATGCTTGTTCTTCACAGAACTTAAAAGTGAAGAATATTGCCAGATAACTCAGAAGAGCTTTCTGAAACTCACAGATAGAAGGATTAAAACATATTCCTTAATATGTATACTTTATGAGAAGCTAGCAGCATGACTGTTCTGAGGAACAATCTATTTCTGCAGTAAATTTTCTTATTAAGAGATATGCACTACTCAGGTCCTCATTTTTACAAGTTATAACATTAAAATCTTGTCCATGGGCAAGTTTAAATACATTTACGTAAGTTTACATCTGAACTTCAAACATGATCTCTTTATGTTGTATGTCATTCTTCACTGTTTAACATATGATACACAGATTCATTCACATATATGCTTCTGTTTAATAAAAACTCTGACCTCTATACCTCAGCACCAAGGAGACACGCCTTGAATAGGAATTGACCATACGGCAATGTCTGACTGTGGAAATGTACCTCATCTACTTATATTCTCACTCATAGAATTTTCTTTTAAAAATAACAAGCTAAAAGTAAATAAAACATGGACAATGGGATAAGCCATATGTGAAGTTTAACACATGAAAAGTTTCCAGAGATTTAGATGGAAATAGTCAGAATAGTAAAAAGCATTTTAAATTAACAGCCACAGTATACTACTTAAAGGTTTTTAACAGAGGACGATCAATTTAATACAATGGTCTGTCATAGTGATTCTCCTGTTTCCAGAGCTGCAAAGCCTAATCTTACAAAGTAGGTTAAGAAAAAAATAAGAACCCTTCCAGCCTGAAAGAATGGTTGAAAACTATGACTGTGGTTTGCTTTGCTTTCCTGGGGCCTCATTCAGATTTTATGGTTCCCTTGCTCTCTTAGTTGCCTTCTTTTCCTGTTGACTGAAACTGCACTCAATATATTAAAGAAACAATTCATGCATGAGAACTTATGCTGCGTGCATAAACCAAACCTGGGCAGAGCCCTGTACCCTGCTTTAGCTCTTCATCACCCCCAGTATGACTGTGGGTGGCAGGGGGAACATTGACTTATGCAGACAACTGTACCTAAGGATGGCAGTTGTACCGCAGCCAAAAAGCAGACATGGAAGTGATTCTGAGATGATGTCAAGCCAGAGCAGCATCACTGCCCAGGCACAGCACTTGGGAGCCCTCTCAGAGACAACTGGATTTTCAGCTGCTTGCCCCATCTTCCCCTCTACTGCCCATGCACAACACAGCCCTTCTGTTTAACTGTGATTGCTAACTATAGACTTCTTTCTGGCCTCTTGAGTTGCTTCTTGCCACCTCATTTTACCTTTTATCAGCACAGCTTCTTTTTACTCTTGCATGTTTTTCCCTTTCCTCTTTGAGGAGTGCAAAGCAGCAGCTACTTATTTTCTTCAGCAGGTGGCTGTAAGGACATGAAGAACCAGAGTCTCTAACTGCGAGCTCTCCCTTAGGATTTGTGACCCACAGGTTCAGAACAGGGATTTAACTCTTGATCTTCCCCTAACTTATACAAGTACCCTGAAAATGAGTCTGTCAATGCAATAGCTGTTGGGATTTTTTTCTTGTGGCTTTTCTCAATGGCAAGAGGAATTGACTGCTTACATTTTGTAGTCACGTAGGTTTATTATGAATTTGCACAGTGTTGTGAAAAGCTACATTTATTTGATTTAGCTATAGTTTTGCTTCCCAGTTTCTAAGATCAGTCTTACCACAGACAAAGATCTGGATGCTGCAGTTGTAGTTTGTAGCAGTGCATGATTTATTTTTTGAAAACACCTACATGCTGAAAAAATAAACACAAAGCTGCAATAAGTTAAATTACTACAGTCATATGTGGAAATCCAACACATGAGCAAAATGAGATTGGTTCCTTACAAATATAGATGAAAAATAATTATATTATCAATATAATTTGATTATCACTGTCTGTACAAAGAAAAGAGAATACTATAGAAAATTAAGTCTATGCCAGAAAGCATGCATTTGAATTCTAAATACAAATCACTTACTAAGAATTTTAATAGGCATAGTTCAACTAATCATTTATCAGATTTTTTAGGAAAATTTGCCCAAAAGACCTAGAAATGTAGTCCTTACATATTTCTTTCTGTGCTATTCAAATTGTAAATTTAAGATTTTTCTGACAGCAACTCAATAAGCTTGAATTTTGCAAATACTCTGATACCCTGATAAAAATGCAGAAATTGCTAAAGGCAATTATTTAGCAATTGCTAAATAATTCAATATTTAATAATCACATAATTACGATATTAATTCAAATAGGCAATAATAATTCAAATAATTTTAGCAATTGCTAAAATTTTACACTTTTTTAAACATTCAGACATCGGACAGAATTACACAGACCTACTGAAAATCAAGATACTACCATGTTACATGAGGTATTGAGATACATGTTTTGCTCTTTTCTGTAAGAGTAGCTGTTATTTGGTTCTTCAGAATAAAATGAACTTCATAAAATAAATGTTCTATGTAGCAGTGGGAGACAAGGGGAGTTTTCTAAAACTTTATGGATAACCACTTGTGCTCATTTATTGGGCAAGGGAGGAGAGAAGGAAGAAAGGAAATGGTAGAGCTACAGACACCCTACCTTTTAACTTGCAATGCAGTATGTACAGACGGCTACAGACTCTAAATTGTAGTTTAGCATCAGCTGAATACACTGACTTGTGTTTCCCTGGGTTACATTGAGACTGTTCTGAATAATGTACCAGGATGTCTCCAAAAGAATCCTAGACATGGTTAAATACCATAAGCCCTGAAGTTGTAATAGATCACAGGAAAAGACAAAGGCACCACTTTTCCTAGGTCTTTCCAGTGTTGAAGATTTGTCAAGTAACATGCCCAGATGTCTCAATGCCTTTTTACTTCTTTTTTTTTTTTTTCAAATCACTTTTCACCACACAGAAATCATGACACATTTTTGCCTTTTATCTCTTTACCAGAAAAAATCAGTGCTAATTCCTGTGAAGAATAAATGGAAGCTCCTTTACTGGAGGCCAAGACACCCAGATCAAGATCTATTTCTAAAAATTGAGTCACTTGTTTGTTAGATCAGTAATAGAATTCTCCCAGACTTATTGTTTTTCCTCCTTTTTCTCATATAATTTTCACAGTATGAGTTAAAAGAGTTTAATAAATCTAAAGTACAAAAAGGCTTATAATGAACCTGTCAAGGGGCTTGCTTGCAATTTGCCTGAAAGGATATTATTTCCTGAGAATGTGATTCTGTCTTCATATAATTCTTCCTGAGATGCCCGATGCAGAACCCTGAAAATGGATGTTGACAATTTTGAGTAACATCCACTGGTAGTTGCTATACTAATATACTGACTGAAATGCCTCAGAGTAAAGATCAGCTATAAATCAACTTCACCTTGCAAAGGAAAGTGATGATTATTTTTTTTTTTCTGAAGTAATTCTTTTCTTCTGAAATGGTTGAACCTAGCAATGTATAAATGTATCTTTCTCCTTGTTAACATGCTTTTAACACAGTTTAACCACTACTGTTCAGGTTAATGCTATCAGCATTTAACTGGTTTTGTTGGGATATTCATCACAATAGTAGCAGCAGTGTAAAAGCAGAGTTGAACAAATACTGTATACCACAATTCATTTTACACAGGCAGGTATTCAGCTGGTGTGTGACTCAGGAATTACTCTTCACTATCTCTTTCAGTGCAGAACTTTGTTCAGCACACTTTGTGCAGAGTTTCTGGGAGTGAGTGAGGCTGGTGCTTCTCTCCCTAATGGCCTATGCAGGGAGCAGGATCATGGGGAGATCTGATTTAGTGCAGCAGCCCTTATATTTTGTAAATCCCAGCTTGTACTCAGCAAGAAACAGAACATGGCTGCTTGCCCTTGAAAGCATAGCAGGAAAGATCCCTCTCTGTTTTCCTCTTGTTTCAAAAAGAGTAGAAGAATACAATACTTTTTTTCTGTAGTACTTCCCTCTGCCAGATATGCTGTAGGCCAAACCTGGTTCTACCTGCCTGCAACTACTTAGTTCTGGAAACACTGGGACACTCCGTGCCTGTACTGTTTCTTCAACCATTTCTCAACTGTGCCTACAACTGCTTTTGAAACTAGGTCTAAACAGCCATTCTAGGATCTTGTAGCCATCCTTTCATGAACAGCCAAATCAGACCCATAACACAGGCCCATATAACCAAAAATAAAAAATTCTCATCTTCAGTAATACAATTAACCTCTTTCCCTTTTAAACCATATAACCTCACTACTATTAAAGTATAGCTTAAAAACACAATTCTTGGAAGTAATAATACATGCTATTTTGTGAATTTAGACATTGATTTTTCAGGCATTTTGATGTTCCACCGTTCCTTGCATATTAACTTAATTTACTCTTTACAAGCTTGGTGTGGGGTGTTTGTGCACCCATATACCAATAAATGTTGCAAAAGTTATTCCTCATAGGATGTATTGGGATTTAATTTGGATTTAACCTATAGGACAAAATCAGCAGATCTAGTCCATACTTAAATGCTTATAATATAGTTCAGCTTCAAATGTGATGTCAGCAATATGAGTATATTTTCTTCGTGTAATACATTTTTTCTGTTCTAAATTTTCTTGATTACATGAAAAGAGATCTTATGAAATATTTTTTTGATGGCTTAGTGCTTTTTTTGAAAATCACTACCACTGAAAAATGGTTGCCTCATTTTCTATTCTCTAGACACTGAGCAATTCAAAGCAATCCAATTATTACACTGTAACTATCCCTGTTTATTACTAATATAACTCTGAGATTTCATTTAGTATCTCATATGGAATAGCAGAGTATGAGATTATGACTAATAGTACACTAATAAACAAAGCTCATTTCAGCTCATAATCAAAATTAGACTGTTGATCTGATCTGGAGCAAGATTTTTCAATATTTGGGGAAGATTTTTATCTCATGTTCTTATTCAGAAACATGTATGGAGAATCATAGAAACACAGAATATAATATATTGATTTCTTCAATGACGTTTACTCTGCTATTCATGTACAAGTTTTCCATGTTGCTTGCCAGGCTCCTGGAAAGCTATCCAACATTAACTGCAATATATCTGTCCTGACAGAGTGAAATATTTCTACAAGATATGTTGTCTGCTTACTTTTTTCATGGTATCATCAAAGGTTTGTCAACCAGTGATACAAAACACACAAATGTGTCTGGACATTAATGACTGAGCCTCTGGCAAAGTTATATTCTTTCTTTACAGGAGCCTTGATGGGTGCTTCAGTTCAGACAAGATATCAAACATTATTCCTGAATGCTGAACCAACTCTGCTGAGGTCAGAACATGTCTGAGACTACTTGGAAAACAGTTCAGAACCTCCTATGCAGTCAGAAAGGAAATGATTGTATGGGATAATATAGGTCTTCTCAAAAATAGTCTTGTAGTTTTAATTTTCTTTACTTAGAAGATAGGTAATTATGAAAGTTTATTTCTCAGACACCTTCTTGGAAAATAAAGTCACATAACTAAAACTATTACTGAACTCGAAAGAATGTTATACTGTGCATTGATGTAATCTTTCAAGTAGGATTTTTGTCTCTTGGGTTGCCAATTTTTCAAAAAATGTAGTGAAACAGTGCGAAAAAGAAAGCCTTAAAATATGTTATGAACAAATTCACTTTTCTGGGCAATATACTTTCTCAGGCAACTGTAGCATTCACTCCATTATCATACACTATTTCTTTCAATACCAAGTCATTCTCCATGAAGGCAACTTTACAGGTCTATTAACTAAATGGCTGATTTCTTTGTTCTCCAAAACAAAGAAAATTTTCTCTCTTGTTTTTTTTCCACCTTTATTCAGCCAACTGACGGAAGCTATTCTTGTCTTCCCAGCCCTCCTCTTCTGCTTCAGCTAGATATCTGCTGATCAGGAGAGAGGCCTGACAGCCAGATCTTTTTGCTAATTACAGCCTTTGCTGGGGTAATCTTGCTGTTTCCTAATCCTGATCCAAATAAAAATGACTAGCAAGCCTGGCTCACCTGTAATCTCTCCTTAAGAAAGAAAAAGGCAGTTATCAAGTCACCTGGACTGGCCTGTCTACTTCCTTCTACCAAATGACTCAAAGACTTACGTCCATTTCCAGAAAGTGGTAGTACTACAGTTGTCTGGTTTCTTTTGCCGGTGGGCCCTGCTATTATTGTTAAGAGCTACTACCACCATCTTTTTAATATTATATAAAGAATAGTTAAACAGTTTATAGCTGAGTAGTTTGCCAAGCTACTAATTATAAGTGATTGGAATAATAACACAGAAAAGCTTATAACTTTTTTTGGACATTGTTACATCCAGAGCATTCATTTCATCGTTTCTGATACTACTGCTTACCACTGGAAATAACTGTGTTGTTTACAACACTCATCTTTTCAAGTTATCAAAAGCAAATGGAATTTTTTTAGAGTTCCACATGTATATCTAATTTGAGAGGCCAAGAAGCCCTCTTGTATCCCACCTATCAGCAAAAGATTACAATTATCTAAAAATCCATAGTTCTTATAAACCATTCAAAATACACATAAACATCTTCTAATTTGTACAAATTTTGCAATATTTTAGTTCTTTACTCAGAACTAGGTTAACCAACCACCAAGTAGATCTGGATTACAACCTAGCCCAACCGAAAATATACACTTCACATTGCTGAATGTAGCATTTTAATCTATTTCTACAGTAGCATAGGAATATAAAGAATACAAATGTCTTTCTACACATACTACAGAGTACGTGCTTTACTCTAACAGAAAAGCTCTTCTCAGTAACATTTGCTCTGCAAGACACTGCCACAGTTATTATTAGCAGTAATAGCTGATCAGTACCATGAAAGATAAGGCCAATAAGAGAAATGTGTGCTGGAATAAAGTGTGCATCTTTTCTGGCTGGTAGTTGCACTTGTGAAAGTCAAACTACAGAGTGTATATAACACTTTAGCTGCATATACGTGTTCCTCAGTATCCGAAAGAAGGCATTAAAAAAACTTATTTCTCCTCTACTTTCTGTGATTACTTTGTCTGTTTCCTTCTGTTCCCTATTTTTCCTCCCAAATAAGGTATTTTGTCTTTCACTTTCTTCCACCAAAACCCACCCTCAGTCTGTCCAGGTCCATCCCCAGGCCTATCTCTGTTTCTCCCCTTTCTCTTTTTGTAATGTGAGGAGCAGCAAGAGCAGCAGCAGAACCCTACTGACAAGGGCACCTGCACAAGCAAGAGATAGTCACATGCTCAGGTGTGCCAATACCAGAACTAAAACTCTCCCACAGGGCTTTTGATTGCCTTTTAGCACATACATGATTGTTTTGAAAGCCTGAATATTGAAGTGTGTCATAATCTTTTTGAGGCTGTGGATAATGGAGTGATTAATGATAGCATGGATTCTAAAGCAGATAAGGTAGCAAATGCTTTCATCATTTTTACTGTGGCAAAACCCCTGGAGCAAAAATATATATTAAGACCCAGTGAAACACACTTTGTTTAAACACAGATGAGATTGTTGCCTCAATTGGGGATCTAGAAAAAATATATTCAGACAGGAGAGATATATGTAAAGCAAGACAAAACTGCCATGCATTTTTAACACCTAGTTCCTGTATTTGCTTTGTATTTCCAATACAATATGACTGTGGGTAGAAAAGGAAAAATGGTAAAGATACCTGCTAGTGAAATTGTCAGACATCACAAGTGGCTTGCTTTTAAACTGTATTCAACCAAAGAGGGAGAGAGAAGAATCATTGTTAGATAAAGACAGATCATGCCTCACCCAGTAGCATAAGAGAGTTGAGGTTGCTGCCACTCCATGTCCCCAGGTCCAAGTAGTAGGCAAGGCTGAAGATGTATTTCCAGTAGGCACACACACATAAGCGCATATATTACACCACATATATACATATATTCATGTCCAGCCACATAGATTGTAGACAGACACTGAGTTAAAAATACAAGTGCTGTTAAAAATACAGATTTTTTTACAAATAGAAAAATATTGAGACTCTCACTTAAAATCATATCTCCACAATGTATCTGCATGTTAAAATAGTTTACGTGAATCTGGGCCAGTTATCATGTTCCTGACAAGTTCTTAATGTAAGATTAATTCAATAGCAGTACTTTGTATTGTTACATTGGTTTTGCCATTTGTTCAGTTATTTTTATAAACTTGGAAGTAAATGCCTGTCAGTTACATTTGATTAATATTTATTATCTTAATTAGGTCATAGAAATCATTGGTTCATTTCAATAATGTATTTTTCCTAGAGTTTTCAATGAGAAGATTATAATTTGACTTGTAAGGTTCAGACCTTACCCAATTATGCAACTCAAACCTTAAACTATAAATTCTTCTCTAAGTAAGAACTTTGATTTAGTCAGTCCTGCTCTATATCACCCTGTATTATTTAGGCTGCTAAATTACTACAGAAATCTCTAGAGAAGATGTTATGCAGGTTGTAGCTTTTCCGTCCACCTTTGTAAGATGGCTTTTCTCTGAATGTTCATACGTCTACTAACTGTGACATTCCTAAGAGGTGAAAGGGTGACATCTGAATTATGTCAGATAGTGTTTCAGCTGAATAGAAGTAAATCTTGCAGGATCATTCTGTTGTCTTCTCATTACTTTCTTAGAAATTTAAGTGTCTTCTGTAGAAGAATATGCATTCACTATAACACAGGATAAATCCTTACCAGTTGCTTGTCATTAATTAAAGGTTTATTTTTTTTTTATTCCAGCTGAATTACATGCATTTTTTTAAGTTGTGCTGAACATGCCAGAACATACCATCTTAGATTTAATTTACCTTGTATTGTAAGTGGACCTAAAAAGTTTGAAGAACTTCATGCATTTGACTTGCATTTTGGGCAAGACAGATAGACATATGTGTTCAGGGTCATGTGATGAAAATGTCCAAAACATGTTGGAACATTGATCAGGGACTTCTCCAAAGGACTCTTCTTCCTCAGAATGGATCTTTCACTTGAAAATTTCTTGCTTCTTGTGACCATGTCAGAAAGGCTGAAAAAGAGTATGTAAAAAACATGGCAAATTTTGTTTGGCGCTACATGCCTAACAGGTTGATATTTTGCCAATTTTTTGTGAAAATGGTTCAGTCATTTCAGAGAACAACACTAAGGGAAATCAGAAGAAATTATTTCATTTCGCCTGAGTCCATTTTTTGAAAAAAAAAAAAAAAATGGAAAAATCTATTGCTATCTGTTCAAGTTAAAAATCATAACCTCAGTAAATATAAAAAAGGACTCTTGAAGCTAGAAACTTAAATTTTCCTCTCGGTCTTGGCCATACTTCAACTCATAGCCAGAGATTTATTTATTTTTTTTAATGTCATTGTGAGCTGGTGCTATAGTTTACAGAGGTTTCAGGATGTTGATCTGACAGTAGGCATCCATCTTTCCTGTATTGCTAAGGACAACTTTGGGCGCTAAAGCAGAACAAACACTGTATTAGACAGGAAAAAAAAACCAGAAAAATAAAAGGTAGGTTTGGATGTGGGTATGGGTTTGAAGGGCAAGGAAGGGTAGGAGTGTTTCATGGGGACTTTATCTAGCAATATCTGTAATACATGTTTCTCTAGCTCAGGAAATCCCCGAAGAGCTGACTGTCAGAAATACAGAGAATAAGAAAGATCATTTTAATAAGCCCTTCTGTTGTACTCTTTCTAATTATCTGATACTGGTTATTCTTCAACAGCTACAGGAGTGAAATAAGGACTGGTTCAGTAGGGCTTTGTTAGGGTTTTCCTGATATAGCCCTGTCCCTAGTGGCTGTCCCTAGGACCTGGAGCCTGCACCCTGACTTTGGCCTCAGCCCTGCTTTACTGTTTGGAGCATGGTGAGACTGTACCCCACCAGGGAAGGGCAGGGCATGTTCCTACCACCTGAGCCCACCTCCCACCCTTGCCTAGCTCTTAGGGCAAAATGGGATCATACTTGAAGAGGTAGGGAAGAAGCATTTGTGTCTAACAAAGCATAATTCTGGCCAGAAAATGTCCTGCTCCAAATCCTGCGGTTCTGAACAAATTCAATGAAAGCTATAAGCAAAACATTGCTTTTGGTCCTGCTTTTGTTCTGGTCTCCATAAAAGCTATCCACTTACTTCTGTTATCCAGTACCTTATTAGGCCAAGTAACAACATCTTGCATGGTGCAAAGGGTTATAACATTGCTAATAACCTGGTAAGTATCAATACAATATTACAAAATGAAAACTGTTTTCTCAGTGTGAGTTTCCTAGGAAATTGCACACAAATTGTTAATACTGTAACAATAAGTACTCAGAAGTTAAGAAATACAAGATCTAATCTCCTATGTAATCTTTATTCAGATGCTTAGTACATATGCATCTTGATTCAGTCTTAATTATATGATTGCAATAGTCTGTTCCCCTGTGTTTAATTCTGTGCTCTGGCAGGATGATGTTTAGTTAGAGAACAGCTGCTCAATATTTTGTCTCGGCCTTGTGCAGTATGTTACTCTATATTGCATTTTCTGTACACTTTTCAATCCCTCTATGAACTCAGAGTTATTTATTTACTTCCAGGGTTTTTTATAGCACTCATCATTACACAGTATTAAAGTGCTTCACATTTATTAAGAATTTTCACAACATCCCTGGGAGAGGAAAGCATAGTATTTATTATCTCATTGTTACAGATGGGACAGATAATTTAATATCAAAACGCCTATTTTTTCCTGGAGACCTGTCTGAGACACTTTGCATGTGATCTCCTAAAGTACCCTTCCTTTTTACAGCACTTAACACATTCAAAGCATCCCCCACTGACTTCAGTTGGGAGTTCTAGGCATTTTTATGAAATTCCAGTCAGGCGTTTAGAAATGAGGAATTTTTTTCCTGTGATAAAAACTATTTTAAGTAGACTGCGCATCAATGCAAAGGAATCCTATGACAGTCTTAAGAAAACTAGTTTCTTAGGGCAAGAAACCTTAACAAACTTATTACATAAGCTCACCTTCTGAAAATGTCCTTTTGCTACACAGATCTACATTTATCTCCAGAGAAATGGATTCTGTACAATGAAGAAAACACTTTCCATCATCGTCCCACTGCAGGTGGGGTGGTGGTGGTGGAGTGGGGTGAATGAGGTAACTTGTAGCTGTAGGAACAAATTTAGGTCCTGATTTTCAGGGTTTGGGTGCTCATTCAGGTGCTTAAAATCTCGTACTTTCATTATTTTAGTTTGTGTATGTGGTATCTGTTCATATTTTATATCGCTTTATATCTAGAAAGGTGCAGATAGATATTTTAGGTAGAAACAAAAAGGTCCAGTTTCAAACTGGAGAAACTGACATTTTATTATGGATGAGTTCATGTCATCCAATCTATGAAAGATTTGAAGGTTAAAAGGCGAATTCCATTCCTTAGAAATTACTCACAGGGGATATTGCTACATGAATTCACTACATTAATTTCAAATTATGGATTTTTCCAGTGAGTGCACCTGCCTGCATGGAGATGGAATATTGGAGACAGGGTTGCAATCACCTGTGAAAAAAGCAAGTGGACCATCACTGCTCCCAAATGCTCAGGAAAACTTTAGTGATGAAGGGCAACCTTTTAGAGGTACTCTTGACTCTTGGGTTTGGAGCATGTCTCCCATATCTGCCCATCCGTCAAACATTCTGCTGATCTTTTCAGTAGATTAACTTCTGCAGGAGCTATACCCCCAGTTGCTTGCCATCCCTGGCTCCCAGGCCATCAGATAAGGAATCTATCCACAGCACTCTCCCTGCCACCTCCTATCTCACTCTAGTCTGATGACAGGAAGGAGTTTCTTGGAAAAGGTTATTCAAGCAACGCTATTCCACCCTTGTGAGGTATATGTAAATACATTCTTCTTGCTTGGGGCAAAACTTACTCTCCACTGAGTGGGAGGGGAAAGGACAGCCAAAGTCACAAAGGTGCCAAGGGAGAACAAAAGAAAAAAAGAGGCGCAAGTTTTGGAGGGAGGAGACAAAGATGTCAGAGAGTAAAGCAAAAAGAGCAAGGAGGGAGTCTTTGACAGTTCTTTTAAAAGTACTTTAATAGTATATAATAGTTTCCTAAGGTGATTTAAGATTACACAGAAGAGAAACAGAGAATAGAGAAGTGGTAGTGTGAGGGTTACAAATTCTTATACAGGTGATAGGCCAAATTTATGCAGCCTGTATATAAACGTCCCGCTCCTGCTTTCACATTTCTATCCATATGCTGATAAAGGAAGCACATTGTGTCTCTGGTTGTCAGGAATGAAAGTTTTTCTCCAGAAACAGAGGCGTAAAGAAAGAAGTCATTCACACATATCAGTAAAAATCATCTTTATTTTGTTGCTGACAGCTTGGAAGTTCGTGGTTTTGTGACTGATCTCACATCCTTGGTACATTAGGAGGCAGGAAAGGAGACAATTTATAAGAATTACTTTGAAGCACGACACTGAATGAAACGCCATGCTAAAATATGGAAGGTGTTACAGTGGATCAGAGTGGTGAAGGCACTATTCACATCTACGCAAGCATGTCTCCCCTAAGTGCTGACCCTCATGCCAAATAAAAATTCTTGGTGCTTTTGATAAATTCTTAGTACATTAATAATTCGTGGTAAAGTATGATCAACACTATATGTGATCTTGTTGGAAGATTTAAAAGAATGCTTCATTTTCTCCACTAATGATTATTAAAAATCATAAAAGCATATAATTTCTGCCTGATCCAATGGCTGATTAAACTACTTGGTATTGCCAGTCTATACAGCATAAAGGCTTTCACCTCTTTGTATCTAAAGTTAGGTACTACACACCACTACTAAACAACACCTGAAAGGGTTTGAATTCTGCTCCAGAATTTTTCCTCATTTAGTTAGTCAAGACAGAGGTTTATGTTTACAGATCTTTCTTTGAAAGCATCTTGCCTCTTGATTTCATCCAGTTGAGACTTGAAGGATAGCTGAGGAAACAAAAGAAATAGCATGGAACACAAACTCCCAGCTAATTTAAGGAACACATAATAAAAAAAAATCAGGAGACAGGCTTACCTTTCGAAAAGAAAACAAACAGATACATTAAGGGGGAGGGGGAAAGTGGTCAGCCAAAACCAACCCAAATAAAGAAGGTTAAATAGTATTACCAATAGAAAAACAGATTTATAAATGTAACCAGTATTAAATTGTAGCAAAGATTAAATGAGAACATAAAGATCAAAGTGTATAAAAACACAGTACTGTGTTTTGTTTCTTCTCATTCTAATATGTAGATAGGTAGTGGCTACATATGTGTGGCAGCTGATGACTATACAATGATGTTAATCTATCAGAATGACTTATTAGGAGCTCATATCTTTTATATATATACATATATATATATGTATATTGCTATGGATAATGCCTAACCTCGGAATATAATCTGACTTATAGTTGCATACATTGTAGAATTATGCAGTCCATTTCATGAAAAATACAGTTAACATAGATCTAGTCCTGCAGTTTAAGCATAAAACTGCACTGAGACCTGAATTTATCCCCAGGAAGAAAAGGACTGGAGAATAAATGGAGTGATCAGCCTTGCTTCTATCATGGCTGTTACATTACCCAGCAAATTATACAGCAGCAACTTTCATGTACTACAACCTTGATGCAACACCAGGCCTGCAATCCCTAAGAGGGTTGATAGCATCATTCCTTTCACATCATTAAGCTGTAATCCTCTTTTCACATTCAGGATATATATCAAAGTCCTCTTCATTTGTTTTGTTTTGCTTTGTTTTGTAAATGTATGCAGATGTCATTTAGTCATATAACTTACCCTCCCACCTTTGTGTCATTTTTTGTTACCCTTCTCCTTCATTTCTGCAATTAGTATTCTTGAGTTAGTAGGCTCTGAAATCATCTGATATTACTCATGCTGAGACTTTTGAGGAAGTGTAACTCATTTCATGCATTCAAACTTTTCATTATATAAATGGGAGTAGATGGTTTTGGGTCTCTAAACAACTTATCATCTGAGTAAAAGTATATTTAGCCCACTGTCTTGCTACCTTACATTTTCCTTCGATACATTTTAGACCACTTCCTATTCAATTTCTATTTATGCCATATATTTCCATCCCCACCAAAGTACAATGTAAATGGGAGGGTGCCTATTGCATTGTTTTGCATATTCAATACCTTTGTCACTCATGGTAGTCTCTGAAAATATAAACATATTTAATTGATAAAGTAAGGCAATCAGCCCTAAAGAAAGTCACAAAGTTGGATATATATTTGTCACTTGCATGAGAGAAAGCAACAATGGCAACCGAGTCTTGAGGATATACAATCTATTTAAAAATACGTATTTTACTTTGCTACAGAAGATTAGCAGATAAACATTCATAGTTAGTTACTGTTGCTAAATGCTGACAATATGGCCATCGCTTGACTTTTGCCCTTAAAGTGACTCAGTGTTAGACCAACATTGTAATTGTAACAATGCAATTAGTAGAATATGACTGGTAATTCAAGTTTAGCATGAGATTGTCTGTGAAGATCTATTCCATTTTTTGAAGGATCAGTGCCATATATAACCAACCTGTCTCAGGACAAAATCCAAACAAATTTTGCTATCATAAATATTGTGGAAGTTTGCAAAGAGGACATTGTTCTAGGTAGATAAAGGATAAGATGTCAGCATATTCAGAAATAATACGGTATTGTCATGGGTTTATAGGACTTATAAAACTGGTTCTGTTGTATGCCAGGGTTTTGGTTTTTTTTCACGATAGTTCTTCACAAATCAGAAAAAGTTTTAAATTCAGATGTTTTAGTGTCTATAGGTTTACTTCTGTGTATGTCACACCTGTGCCTTTTTCAAAAACTTACCAAAAGACAATGATGGTGTTCTATTCACCCTTTTCACAAGTCTGTATGACTACAGGAAATGTATTCCATGATGAAACAGTCCTAGTGTATTTGATGCGACAGTATAGTCCCAATATCCTTCCTCTACACATACCCTGTAGTCACACACCTCTGTGTTTTTCACATGTCAAGAGAAGACACTTATTTAGGTGGAACTGTAAACATAACAAATACTAAGCACACGTTGCAGCATCAGAGTATCTGAGCACTCCTGACTATGCAAACTAAAGGAGCATAACTTTTGATGCATGGCAGGCGTTGCATTTTCAGAGAACTGTCATCATCACATTTTGTAAAATACATTAACTTTCAAAAATTACTTAATATTTTCTGAATACTTTACTGACCCTAATTAACGTAAAATTAATCATTTTGAACCCAGTCACATTAAAGATGTTAAGAGTCTCAGAAAACACAATACTGCCTGCAGCTGAAAGAACACAAAAAAGAGCTGTCAGGTAGAAATAGTCTAATTTGAAATGAAATTTAAAAAACAATAGCCAACTCAAAAGTGGTAATTTTTAGTGAATACTATTGAAATATTTTTTTCACTGTGAGAACAAGTAGTTTTATGGTATCTCAGCAAATAACTCTCTTGTGGCCCTTTATAAGAAATATATATATATATATACTTAGAAGGAGAGAGATATGGGACTTTTCCTTAGTAATCTGTTTTTTACTAAAGAGATAAACAACTTTATCCATAATTTACAAACGTATAGTGAGACACAATGATTTGTCTCCTGTTTAAGACCTGTCTCTGCCTTTAAATATATCTGTGAGATAAATTGTTCATCTTGTGAAATTTTAATGAAAACATATTCACTATGCAAATCGCCACGCAAGTAGATACCTGACTTCAAAAAATGTCTGTTTCCAGTGGAGTTTTCTGTAAGAACATCTATATTAATGGCAATGTCAGGTAATTATACTAAGTACTGAAGGCAAATATATACTTCTAACCTTTTAAGAATACTTCAAATTCTACATCACAAAGACTATAGTTAACATGTTAATCACTTAACTGTATGAAAACTGGGTTATCTTTCAGCCTCTGGCATTTTTTAAGTTCATTAATTTTCTTACCTGTCTTTTTCTTATGTCTTCTTTTTATTGAGAAACTCTAAATATAGTAGCATCATAAAGACTCAGCCCAACAAAGAGGTGAGTAAGGAACAGCATTTACTGAAATGGCATACACCATTTTATATTGCATGCATATAATCATTGTTTAGCCATTCAATTCTTTTCTTTTCCTTTTTTGCTGCTACTTATAGCCAGTTTGAAAATGACAGACACTACTGTAACCTGATACTTCTAAACTGATAAAAGGCAGGGATTATTACAATAAATTATTAAATACTTATTTAATATTCATTAAAGAAAAATAATAATACTTTGAAATATGACAGTATCAGATTTAAATAATAAAACATCCAAGGATTCAGTCAACTGGTAAAACTATACAACAAAGAGACTTATTCTCCCTTTTTAATAGCCCGTGCTGCTAAGCAAGTTGAGAGTGACTCAGAATTAACCAGTTTTAATGAGCACCTTACAAACATCCCACATTCATGTCAGTTATTGCATGAAGCATAACATAAAAGAGCATCTACTCTGAAATATTTTCATTCTCTAGAAATTTCTGAATGAGAGTGCTATGTAACTCCCTTCTACAGTCTTTAACTCAAATTCCCTTTCACCAGTAGTAAGAAAATACTTCAAGGTTAACATGACTTGCTGAGAAGCAGTGGAAACTTGTGAGGTGAGAAATTTATACACCGACAAAATAGTGTCTGCAGTCTCTGCTAATTGGTATCTGTGATCCATCTGCAGAGCTACATATGAACAGTATGCATACTGCTGGTCACAGTATAGGAGGGCAATTTTAAAGCGAGCCCATTGGATGTCCTTCTGCACACAACGTCCTGCATGACCTGGAAGATATATATAGGCTGTACCTGGGGCTGTGCTCACAGTTTCAAAGCTTGGATAGCTGCAAGGCTCATCATCTGGGCAGACTCAGGACATAACATACTAACAGAGTAGGTAGGGGTATGCACTTGAACAGGAGCATGGGGGGGGTTGCCTCTTGACAGCAAGGAAGGCAGCCATGAGATTAAAGTGCAATAAAACATGTTCAGCAGCTGGCATGGAACTAAAGCCTGCTCAGTGCCAAACATATTTCTGTTATTAATTATGTATGTCAATGATGTGTGTGTTTACCAATGCCCTGGCAAGTTCTACTTCCAGTGTTGATAAATGGAAAATATACTTTACACCTTCAAAAAAAGTAATTTAAGCCATTTTAAAGGTTGCATATTAATCATCTGTAGGGAATGCAAAGCAAGTGTTGCTTTAACCTATAATTTAGTTCACCTTTTCTTTACACTTTGATATAGTTGAGTTTGGATCTGGCCACACGTATTGATAAAAGCTGGTTTTCCAGCTGCATACTCAACAGCTGGAATATAAAACCTAATAGTATGTGCTTTCCAAGGAAAATTCAGAGCTAATAAATTAACAAACAGGTAAGAACAAACACGAGACTGCCAAAAGACGTAAAATTCACTATTATGCCTCAAGACAACCTATCGAGCAGTAGCATGTCCCACATTAAAACACAATTATTGATTTTCAGTGTTACTGAGTTTAAATCTGTTCCCTGAAAGACCTCTGAGTTAAATGGCTTTCATATTAACATGTGTCCTGATTGAGTCTCTACCTGAATTTCTGTCTCTTTTATGATCCTATCATTGTAAGAGTTTAGCTGCAGCTCAGCATTAAGATAAGGCATCACAGCTGAAACTTTATCTCTGTCTCTGTTGATGATAGAACTGACTCATTTTGCTTGAAAGTTTATTTTTATATGTTTATTTCTGTGCATAACTTGGTCTGCCCAAGCAACTTGCTATAAAACCTAAAGTAACAGCAGACAGATCACAGGAAAACACTGTCCAATTTATAGCTGTATATTCTATATATATAGTTCTGTATATTATATTCATATATTTACTTTAAAATATTTGATATTGTTTTAACCCTTTGCAAAAAAGTAACAGTAACTGTACTGTAGAGGCAGAGAGAAGAATAGAACCTGGTTTAATATTCCATAATGTTATCATGCATTTTGTTGCTATAAGACTTACAACAGATGAGAGCAAATAGTATTGGCAGCTGAGAACATCCAGCATTGGAAGAGGGAATCCTTAAAGTTGTTTTTTAATCATGCATTAATTAGAAGGATAATTCAATGGTTAGATTTCACAATGGCTATAAAGATTATGGACCGCAAATATGACACAGGGTTTTACTGATTCAAGTGGGCTTGAATTGCTATATTAAATTAAAACAATAAAAAGAATTAAAAAAACCCTAACACAGTCAAAACACAATTATATAGTGTTTTCAGTGCCACAGGTTGCAACACTTTTCTGCATATGTCCTGGGTTGCATGGAACAAGTCATCTAGCCTACCTGTAAAAAAAATGCTGTGAACTTTTAGAGATTATGACATTTCCAAAAGGTAGGAAGATTGGTCTGCCGAGAACAGCTTTTAGTAGCAGAAATTCCTACTGCTGAATCAATGAAACTTAGGATGTGCTATTTTAGTTCAAAAAGATATGCCTTCTCAATCTATTTGCTCAATAAACTTTTAAATTAAAGAAAATGAAGAATGCTAAAACTGGTACTAGACATAAAAGTTTCTGTTTATTTTCTTGTTTTCTATTCAGATCATGGCATTACTGGTGAAGAACCTAAGTTGGTATTCTGTTTAAATCGACACTGAGTGTTTAATTTTTGAGCAAATATGCCTTGTTATTAATTATTCATTTATACAAACATTTCAGATTTCAGTAATTAAAAAAATCATTTTAATAGTCATTATTCATATAAAGGTGATGGGACTGATGTTGATTAAAGTTATCTTTTATTTATGTTAAAAATTAATTTATTTTTGAGAACCTGGAATAGTTTCTATGTTTTCCCTATTTTTAGAATCCAGTGGAAGATTATTTGTTGACACTTCTGGGGATATCTGGCATAGTTTCCTGGTAACAGCATTGCTGATGTTTCCGATGTGTGAACGCAACATCGACAATTATGAAAAAAGCTTCATGATATTTGTGTGACAGCATGTGTTCACCTTCAGTGATACTTTTGACAAAATAACCGATTCTTAAGCATTTTATTTTGGAAATATCACCAGAGTGTATCCAATATAATTGAAATAGTACAAACATAGACTATTGTTACATTCGTTCCCCAAGTCAATGAGAAATCTGCTGACAAAGTAAGACTGGCGTCAACTAAGTTACACAATTCACTACATTGTCCTCAGGGAGTAGTATTGATCCAAGCATAAGCAAGTGGATTGTGAAAGAAACTGTTCACAGCAGTAGGCAGAAACTTCTTGAGGTCTCAAGACTGACTGCTTTTGCAGTAATGTTTGCCTGTCATAAAGGTCTTCTGCTCCCATGTCACACAAGGACTGTTCACTGTAGAGCCGTTATTGTAGGGAATGTAGGCAAAATTTAGATAGGAATATGGTTGGTATAGGGCTAATTCCTCACAAAGTGGTCTGCAGCTGAATAAGAGTTGCACAGATTCACACTAATATTTCAGCCAGTAGAACTCATAGAGAGAGGGAAAAAGCAGTCAGAAGAATAATGAGAAAAGCTTTCCTTGATGTATTGTATCAACCTAATAATTCAAAACCAAGCATATGTGCATTTGTGTGCGTGACTGCATCATACTTATTATTTTCAGAAAAAGGTGATTCGGGACAGAGAAACTTTACCATATTTGCCAAATAGTTTGAATCTACCCCAAATCAACTCCTCCTTAAGAATAAATTAATATGACACTTGTTTTTCTGGTTTTTGTTTGGGTTTTTTTTAGATGAATAGGACTGTGTGCCTAAGTGTTTCACAGGATGAAGAAAAAGGGAGGGTTTTTTAACTCCTGCTTCTGCCCAATAGCTCTGGAGACCTCTCTTCTTGGAGGATTTTTTTTCCCTTGTAGGGAACAGCAAAGGTAATCTGCTCAGAGAGGAAAAGGGAACCAGGAGCTGAGTCTCCACACAAGGCTGGTGAGACAGGGCCAGTCTCATGGTAACTGAGCAGGGTGAGCAGAACCATTCTGCTCACAGTAGTCAGGTTCATCCAAGAGTCTAGATCGCCGGGCACACCCATCACAGTGAGGCAGCTTCAAGGTTAGCCAGGAACCACAGTCAGCAAGTCAGGGTCAGGGTGTACACATCTATCTGAAGGAGCACAGCTTTTCACATAGGCAGTGGTGAAGCATTACTGCTGCAGCTCTGTCTTTGTTTGCCTGAACATCAAGATCACAACTCTCAGATGAAAACAGAAGATGCCAGGGTCAATGAAACAAAAGAATGAATCTTCAGTCTGCATCTCTATTACCTTTTGACAGCCTCCTCTGGGGTGCACTTGCCAAGTCTCCTGCCCTCATATAACCTCTTTATTTTCAAGCCCCTGAACACCAATCTGCAAAAGCTGCAGCTGAAAGGTAGGGAAAAAAATCTTGTGGATACCCATCTGTTGAGATACTCTCCAGTTTACCGTCTTTACAGTATCTGTTTATGCCATAGTCTTTGTGTTATGTGTTATCCTTAAGCCCACAGGATGGCAGAATCACATTTTGGCTGTACAGTGAGTTCATAGGCAAGACTCTGCATCTCCTGCTGCCAGCTGATACTTGCCAGGACAGAGCTCTTTCCTTGCTAGTGGGAATCCTGTCTTCAGCTGCTGTTATTAGGGAAACCTGCAACATGGACCACCTACTGCCTTGCCACCATAAACACATAAACGAGCTGGCAGACATAATTTACATTTTCCATTTCTAACGTGGCTTGTAAATTTTTAATAATATTGTCAGCCAGTCCCAGATTTGTTAGTAGACCCAGGTCTTCCCAGAAGCCCACCAGTTCACAATCTGGGACAACAGCATCCAGTTACATGTAGATGGCCAGTTTGCACATATGCAAATGACTGATGTAATTTTATGCTTCAGCACTCACTGCTCACAGCTCTTACTCTGCATGACTTCCTCACACACACACACACTCTCCTCTATCGAGCAGAGAGGCCGTCTTAACTAGCTATGCCATTTTTGGACAGGAAAATGTACAAACACAATCAGTATATACACAAACAAGCATAAAACCCAGACTGAACTAGTGTTCTTTGCCTAAAAAGCATTCCCCAGACTGCATGGATTCATTTTTGTTACTAGCATCCAAGCAAACAGCAACAAATGTTAAAGAGATGATGGATGGAGCCTATGACATGTACCTGCACTTTGTTTTACAATGTGAGTAAGAGGTAGCCTGTTCTGCTTTCCATTTAGGCAGGTCAAGGCTTTGGATCCAGTGATACCAGCTCCAATCTATGGGGACTGATAAACCCTAGAGCAAATAGGTCTAATAGCTCACTATTGAATGCTTTTTTGAAGTTCCTCCAAATTCAAAATTGTCTCTTTTCCCCTACCTTTTGCTGCAGCATTCTGGGATATAGTAGAGTCACACAGTGTCCTGTATATAGTACTGCATGTGACATCCACAGTACTGGGCTGAGTGGCAGGCAAGCATTGCTGCAAGAGCAAAAATATGGTGAAGGTCTGCTTTGGAAAAGATGTTATGATGGTCCAGGACGCCTCAACATGAAAGACTCTGGAGCATGCCAAAGATTCAAAAACATTCAGTGGGAAGAACAAGTTCAGATTTGTCCTTTAAAATATTTACACCAGGCCAGGACCACTTCAGTACAGACAGGTTCAGTTAGCAGATACACGAATTTATAACCTGAAAACAATTTATTCTGTGTGCAGAAGCTGGTTAGGTAAAACATGCATTGCTCGTGGATGTTGCACTTTTAGCAATGAACTCATTGTGAACTGGTCAGCCTATTTTTGCAGACCTCTATGATTGGAATAATTGAATAACACACTAGCTGCTTATCTGCGGAATACCAAATCCTTAGAAGTTTGCTAAGGTCTGATTCATTATGAAATCCCTGATTACAAATATGCTTTAGCAAATCATAAAATATTGTTGCATTCTAGTCCAAAGAACTTAGGACTCAGCACCCAGCACTTTATAGTCTGTGATTAGTATACCAGTTTCATTACTGCTATTGAGGAGGAAAAACTATGATTTAAAATACAACAGTACAAAAAAAAAGAGAAACATTTTTTTCCAATGGTGTATGATTACAAGATTCTCAAGTACCTTGAGACTGAAATCATGCAGTTTTCTAAAACTTAATTATGTGAAAGTCCAAGTGGTGAAAGAAAACCTGAGTGGATAAATGATCTTTACATTGCACCCTGCAATGTTAGCATACAGTTTCTTAAATATTAGCATTCGGTGTTGGTATGTGTGCTGAAGAGGAGAAAATGGAGATAAACTTCAACGAATTTGCCTTCACCTATAAAAGCTAACTATATAAAACTTCCATAACCTCAGCTGATTTTTCTGTGCAACCAGTACTTTTCCGCTATGATTTATTTTCTTAATAAAACATAGCTACTATTCTATATTCTCTGTGTGGTAGATTTAAATAACATGAACTGTACAACAGAGGTGGGGAAAAATTATTAAAAAGAAAGAAAATTACTTTTCCCTTTAAGTTCTAGCGGTCCATAAGGTTTGCATTTCAATCTCCAATAGGAAAAATTGACTTCCTATCCCTAAGGGAAATGAGAAAAACCATTATCTTTGCTAGAAAATAGGAATTGTTTAATCTTTTTCCATTTTAGAGCCAAGTGGTTCATTCTGATTGCTAAGCAGCACGTTGTACAGCCCATTGTTCTCAAAGTTTTCTATCAGTCTACAGTTTTGATATTTCATACTGTCAGATTTATGCTAGTGACAGAGCATATATCTTCTCATTTTCATCTCAAAATGTGGAAATACTAGATAACAGGATAGTAGCCACAACTCTGATGGTATGTCTGGCCAATTAGTTGGTTTGGGCATTGCTAATTTTAAAATCCTTGTAATTACACAGTCATCTCTATGTACTTTATTTTGTTACAACTTGGTACCTTTTTTTTTTTTTTTCTGTTCCACTTTTTCATTTAATACTAGTCACTGTGTCATCCTGTGGGTTTTATATGTATTGAATATAATCTAATTTAAAAGCCTTTAAAAAATACAGACACTGGCCTTTTATGGTTGTTTTTGTCCCTTCTGTACAATTTGTGACATTGAAAAAGTGACCCATGTGGTTCAAACATGTACTTCAATCTATGCCAGAGAGTGTTGCATGTCATCAGCTGTCACTGAAAGACATTTCAACTTTACCCAATCCTCTTGCAATCAATCTTTGCCCCCAGCTGATGCAGGTAAAATTGAGAGTTCTTCTGCTACCTTCTGGAGGTTTAGAAATGTGAAGAAAAGCACTTGGGGCATTTCATGGGGTGCTCCAGCATAGGGTCAGCACTTGTGGCTGAGGAGGATATTGGTGTTTTCCAGTTCCCTTCACTTAACACAAGTTAAGATAAATATACAAATGCAAAATTTTATTAAAAGCATCCAAACTAGGCAATGCATTTCTAAATGTTTAGGAACATCTAGGTATAAATGACTGAAAATCTATACCTAATCTACTTACAATAGGGTCATATATTGAAAGTTTTCTCTTATCTGTGGAATATGACAGATTTAACAAGTAATTTCTCCTTCCACATCATTAGTTTATTCTTCTAAACTCTAACTCATTTTATTCTTTTTGTACTTAACAGGCAGCCTGGTCACCCACCTAACTAGTTCAAAGTAATTTCCTTTGATAGCTACATGAAGTCTTTTTGTTACATTAGAAGTGATCTCCTGCACTTTAATAGCTAGCAAATAATGATTTGCTTCAATGAATTTTAAAACTCTTGTTCTCCCTTTTTGTTGCCTGTTTAGCATGTTTTAGTGAGAAAAGGATCTTTTACTGATCGTTTTATGTTAAGCTGTATATTACAGCAAGATCCAATACAAACATTTCCTAATTTTATGTACATTACAATTCTTGACTGAGATGAGCCTTGACAGCAATCAACCACTTGGAGTAAACACAAAATGATGATAACATACTTAAGGTGTCTGCTTCCAATCTCTTTCTCTCACATATCTATGACAACATAATCTCACTAAAAATTTTCCTGTTACACACATTATAGTTATACATAAAGCCATAGCATCTAGCCAGAGAAATATTTTACTCATTTATCTAAAGAAATGGAATTTGCATCAGAATAGAGAAGATCCTAGGCTATAAATGCAAGAATGACATCTGTATTCAGAGCACTTGCAGTGAGATAAGAAGAGGGCAGCAGTGCTGGCCTGTGTTAAGCCTCCTGCTCCAATTCCATGCTGGCCAAGGACTTCCAGCTAATATGCACATTTATCAGAAGGACCTGGTGGTACTTGAGGACAAGCGTATTTCTTCCACCCGCCTTGTTGGGTACAGAGAGGGAGCAAATCAAGACCTTCACTCATTCTACCTAAAGGAAGAAACACCACATAGAGCTATCCACCCGTGTGTTATTGAGGACCGTTAACTGATTAACTCCTAGTGTCTAATATATACAAACGTATGTGAGCAATATGAACAAATACAGCCAAGCATTGTAAGTGGAGTTGTGAGAAGAAGGAAATTGGCTGTATGCCTACAATGTTACTGGTTACAACTGTAACTTTGACTTTCCAGGCAACTCTTACTTGTAATACAGTAATATCGTTATTGAATATAGAGGCGGTACTTCTAGGATGAGGCTATATTCTATCTGTGAAGCAGATATTGTCTCCCATACACATACATATAGTGCCCATATAGACAAGAAGTAACGCTATCAGTCATTTGTTAGGTCTGGCACCTTCTAAATGAAGGAAAGTAGAGCATTTTTTGAGGTGGAGACCAGGAATAACAGCAGCAGTAAAAGGCACCATTATGAAAGATTTCCATCCAGTGAAGATAACCACACCGGATAATGCTAAACACAGGCTTCTTCTTTGCTTTTATTTCAGATGATTGTTTTTCACAGATTTTAAACATGAGAAGGAAAGATGTCCATGTGTCTCTGTGGTACATCTTTCACATGGGTTCACTACTTTTCTTATTACAGTGGATACACCATATCAGCTAGATTTATGAGGACTAGAGGAAGAGTGCATAATTATTAATGCAATACTAATTAAATAAACACTTGCCTTGCAACTCACTGAGACCACTTTCTTCATTTTCTTTTCTTAATATTTTCATTTTCTTAAATTAGTTTAAAATTCTTCTAATTTCTTGCTGTTGTTCAGTGGTTAACTTCCTAAAAAAATCTCACCCTTTTGTATAGTTTATCTTTTCTTCATCCTTTTGTTCTCTGCTTTATATCTATCGTCTAATGTTGACCTTCATTTACAGTCTGTACTGTTAGGTCTTTCCCTTACAAATAGTGCCGAGAAGTGGATTTTAACAAAGGAAAGTATTTCCTTCACAGCAATCCATTAGCTTTTTACAAAGGACATGAAAAGCTGCATATACTAATGAATGTCACTGAAGAGATAAAAAAGGAAAATACTTTTCTTTTGATTCAGAACATGTGTAGCTTTGTCATCTCAAGGTCGCTAATCAAGTTTCTGTCAGAGATACAAAAAAGGTAATTGTTCCAAAATGAAAAATGACAGGAAAAACACCTTTTAGAAAGATGGCTTCTCTAAGAATTGGTATTGGGATACTTGCATGACAATGTGCTAATGAGGTGGTATCATTTAATATCAAATTAATGTTGTATGTCAGATCTTTCAATCATAAAATCAGAGAATCAGAATTTTTTGTGTTGGCAAATATCTTTAAGATCATCAAGTCCAACTATTAACCTAATGCTGCCAAGTTTACCACTAAACCATGTCCCTAAGCACCACATCTAAGCATCTTTTAAATACTTCCAGAGATGGTGACTCAACCACTTCCCCGGGCAGCTTGTTCCAGTGCTTGGCAACCTTTTTGGTGAAGAAATTTTTCCTAGTATCCAATCTAAACCTCCCCTGGTGAGATTTGAGGCCATTTCCTTTTGTCCCACCACTTGTTGCTTGGGAGAAGAGATCAGCCCACCTTGCTACAACTTCCTTTCAGGTAGTTGCAGAGACTAATGAGGTCTCTTCCAAGTATGAAGAAAACACATGAAATTGTGTTCTTTTCTCTGTCCAATCTGATATAAGGAAGATTAGAAGCTACACAAGATATATTGAATTGCAGTTTAGATTTTTTACCTTGCTTATCCATAATCAATAACTTTCAATATAAACATTGGTACAGTGAAGTGTATGTGGTATATGTTATATAAGGAGTTAAGGAATATTTATTTTTCAGATATGCACACAAAAATTGCTTTTCAGGAAAAAATTACAAATGTAATGAGTTTGGAGAATGAACGCTTATTCATACTAGAGATGAAATTTAGTTCTCCAATGCTGTATCTTAATGACCTACCAAAAAAGATGAGTATGCATCTATTAAGACAATAGCCATAAGACAAAAGTAAATAAGTCTGTAACACCACACACTTTTCTTCAAGTAAATAGTTATGTCCTGAGTCACTGAGAACATTTTGTTTTAAGGTGGCCTGGCGTCTAAGTTGTCAGACAAACCTGTGTTATCTTCCAGATCCTTCATTCCTGAGAAGGCTGAAAACATGGAATGCCTTTTTGGGTATGGAGGACATAGAAAAGTATGATTACCACAGTCGTCACATTATAAGAGAACAAAGTATGTTTTCCATAAGCAAAAACCTACATCTGTATCAAGCAATTCCTAGAGTTCTTACCATCATGGAAAATCTGATCATAACATACTGGATGTTGCAATTCTTTCTGATGCACTGAACTTCTAAAACTGCCTTAGGAAAGCCTGTGTTGATGCAGACTCCAGGGCTCCCAAATTAATACTATCAGTTCTGGGATAATGAGGACTATTTTTATAACAAAATGCTCTGTAAAAATGAAATATTTTTTCGGAGTGTGGCTGAAAAAACATTAATGAGAAATTACTTGTGCTCAAAATATCCACCCAAAAGATAAACCAGGTTTGATGATTGTCTAGCACAGAACGGAAGATAGCAACTTGATTTTCTTCTCCCTGAAGACGGATTCTCCCTCTATTACCTTCAATGGTACAAAGGCTAGATTATTTAAAACTGCTTGGACTCCTCAGGTTTCTGGGTTACTGACAGTTAACTTGTCAAGTGTTATGAGAATAATCGGTCTTCTAGGTACAGAATGCACACCCAGGACCACTTTTTTCTTGGTCTAGAAGCTGCTTTTTTTCAACAGAGCAAAACGCTTGGTGTTTCTTACAACCCATTGTCCTATGATACTGCTTTGACATGAAATATTAAGAGCAATAGTAATTTCATTTTGTGGCTTAGTCGTCTAGACTGCTCTGTTCATCCTAGATACAAGATCCTTGAATTTTAGCCACCACGAAGTATGGAGAAACTCAGTCACAGATATCAGCACTCTAAACAAGTTAAATATTTGTCTTTTCCTTATGAGTTCACTTTCTCTGATAGCGTATACAGAACATAAGATTTTTAAACTGTTAATCTAAGTCCATCTGTCCCTTGAATTTACTCTAAATTATACGGATTTATTTACTAGCTTAAGAAGCAAATGGAATGAGAAATCATAAGAACTGTTGCATGTTGTGTTAGTGTCGTTCACTGGCATTATAACTGAATTTTACCTAAACACTCAGTCTTACTAAAGACAGCTTCCTAATCTCATTAATTCAGTCTTACTTTATGTCACCTCTTGTAGTCTTTTACAAGGAAACATCTCCCGAATTTCCATCCAAAATATTTCAGATTCATATAGAGTAGTAGATCTAGGTAAATAATGGAGAATATATAATATATTATTATTTTCATGAAATATATTCTGTCTTATTTTCCTCATCATCAAAATCTTCCCAGACCTTGAATTTATAGATGTCCTCAATTCAGCAGAGTAGATAAATTAATTCTTCTCTTCAAGAAGATCAGTATACTAACTGGGATAAAACTTGGAAAGCTGTAAAAGACACTGTGAAATTTCAATATTTAAAAAAGATAGATGAAAAATTGCATTTTTCAAGTTACCTGCTGGAATTTTTATTCCAAGGCTTAGTATTAAGTGACCAGAAAAATCCTATTGATTAATAAATACAGATAAACTTAGTTGAAGCTGCTTGCTCTATCAGACCCGATAGCCTCACCTCCCCCATCAGTACTGCAAGAAATTTCTATTGCATTATGAGGATATTTTTAAAATTCTGAGGGAATTCTATAAAGCACAGAACTTGAAATACACAGGCAATATAACAGAAGTTACGTAACTTTCAAAGTGTGGTCTTTGTTAAGAAACCTAATGGCGTGTTTCATGAGCTCTAGAAATAACAAAGTCTAGTTTCAATGAAATTATGAAGTTAAGTGTTAGCCATATTAGCATGACAGATTTACATGGCAAGAGTTTGGTAGCAGGAGAGCTACAGGGGTGGATTCTGTGAGAAGATACCAGAAGCTTCCCCCATATCCAACAAAGCCAACACCTATCATAGCACCCTCAAATCGAGCCAGCTGCAACAGCGCTTTTACCATCCCATAGCAGGTTAACTTCAATAAGTAGCTCCCATGCCTTGCCCCAGCACAGCCACCAACCCCCCACAAGGTTTCAGAAGTTCATCTACTGTCCATGCTATTTCTTCATCCTCTTCAGGCCAGTCCACCCTGTTCCTTCTCTCTGCTGCATCCCCAGGGCCCTACCTTCGCTTTCCTACAACCAGGGTACTCTCTCTCCTCTCCCTGCTTCTTCCACATCTCTCTTCATCCCCTACCCCTTAGAGCTATTTAACTACTTAGCAGGAACCAGCCACAGCTGCACATTGTCCATGTCAGCCAACCCACCGCCCCTGAAGCCAGCCCACAGCTGTATATTATCAATGCTTCATTCCTCTACAATTCCTCTACAACTGCCAGCTGGCTATAATATGGACCTGCCACTGGCCAAGTCCACTCATCAGCAACAGTGGTAGTGCCTCTGGATCGCATATTTAAGAAGGAGTGGGAGAGTGTGGGAGGTAACCCTGCAGCAGAAGAGAGGGATGAGGCTATATGATGGCAACAATTTGGCAGACACCAAGGTCAGTGCAGACAGAGGACAGGAGGTGCTCCAGGCACCAGAGCAGAGATTCCCCTGCAGCCTGTGATGAAGCCCATGGTGAGGCAGGCTGTGCCCCTGCAGCCCATGGAGGTCTGTGGTGGAGCAGATATCCACCCCGTGGATATCTCAGGGATATGGATGCTCATGGCAGTTCATGGAGCAGGTGGATGCCCAAAGGAGGCTGCAGCCCAAGGGAAGTCCATGCTGAAAGAGGTTTGCTGGCAGGACTTGTGATCTCATTGGGAAGCCATGGTGGAGCAGTCTATTCCTGAAGGACAGCACCCTGTGGAGAGGGCTCATGCTGAAGCAGTGTGTGAAGAACTGCAGCCCGTGGGAAGGATTCACGTTGGAGAAGTTAATGAAGAACTCTCTCCCGTGGGAAAGACCCTATGCTGGAGCAGGGAAGAGTGTGAGGAGGAAGGAGTGGCAGAAACAGTGTGTGATGCACTAACCGTAACCCCCACTCTCTGTCCCCTTGCGCCACTCAGAGGGGGAAGGTAGAGAAATTGGGAATTAAGTTAAACCTGGGAAGAAGGGAGGGTTTGGGGGAAGGTGTTTTTCTAATTTGAAAGGTAATCCATTAAACTAATTACCCCAAGTGGTGTTTGTTTTGCCTGTGACAGTAATGGCTGAGTGATCTCCCTGTCCTTATCTCAACCCACGAGCATTTAATTATATTTTCTCTCCCCTGTCTGGTTGAGGAGAGCAGTGACAGAGCAGTTTTGGTAAGCACCTGGCATTCATCCAGGGTCAAACCACCACAATTAGCTAGAGCACCATATGAACTCCAGATGAAAAATCCTTTTTGAGCTCCTGCTATCTCTTAACTCTTTTTTTTAATCTCCTAACTGTGAGGGGTAAAAGAGATGGCAAGTATTGCAGCTAGTTTTAAGTAGTACAAAAATCATAATCTGATCAACACCCATTTTGACTAGGCACTTGGCAGGAAAAGCTGAACAAGTACTTGTATAAGCCTTAAATTGGATCTTTCATTTATACGAGCCTGCTATTTTCAAAAAAGGTACAGGAACATCCAATGCTTATGATTTCTAACTATCTGTCAAATCTGTGTTAAACTGATGAGTGGGCTCACATGTACTGAGAAATAACTACCAAACATAGAAGGATGAATGGTAAAAATCACATTCACATTAGCTGCTTCTGATGGGAAATTAGACTGACTGAGAGAAGTGCAATGTCTTAGACGCATCTTCTTTCAGAAAAAAGAAGCAAACCCCACCCAAATATAAGAACTTATTAGGATTTTTCTTATAAATTTAAAATATTATAACTCAAAAATAATCAGTATTATCCTAAAGAGTAGCCTAAAATCACATAGCCAATCTATATTTCTTTCATGATGAAAAGAGGGAAACAACTGAATTTTCATTGGGGAATTAAAACAAAAAAAAGTCTGACAGCGTATGTTTCTACTGAATTCTCAACTTGTGTCTGTTTCAGACAGTTCTCTTTCATAGGATGTGACATGCACTAATCCCTTGCTTTAATTTCTTCCAGTGCCTTAGCTGCTGTTACAAATATTTTTGGGTGTGTAAAAATTCTATGATGACATCCTCAGTTGTTACACGCTGTACCCTGTGTGTTCTTGAAAACTACATTCATAGCATTAAGGTATCCACATTAAGTTTGTATAGAAAGATGTTGCAGATGGAGAGTCAACACCATTCTTTGTTCTGTTGCTCAATTGTTCTCTGCACAATACACTAAGAAATGCAGAGGGGACTCTGCTGGACCGGCATCATTACACTAACACAGTATATAGTTAAAATCCATAGCTAAACATTTAGGATGTTTACTGGCAGGTACACGGAAAGGTTCTAGTAATAAGACTTTCAGCATCTTTTACTGAGTATAAAGGCACAGGTCCGTGTATACCACTAACAGCGTACATCTTTACATGTAGCAGAAGCATAGGGCAGTGCTGCCTGTGGAAGAAGTACTCAGCTTTACAAGAAAACCACATTCAACACTTTTCACAAACACTTTAGTTCTGGACTTTTTTTAACGTCTTTTTGAATAGTGAACCAGACAGTGGGAGATAACTCGATTCTCAAAGAACAGAGGAGCAGCAGGGTGTATAATAAAAACTGTGAATGTAATAAAGCACCTCACCACCTAAGGATGCTGTTCAAAAATTAGGTTGAAAAAGCAGCATGATCCTTACTGAGATTAGATGTTTGCAGGAAGGGAGGCTGTGATTCTTACTGATATTGAGACCTCACTGTTTGGTGGTATTGCAGTGCCATCACTTCTTTACACTTTATTCTGTTGGGAATTGTCCCAGCCTTTGTGTGTGTCATGAAATGAGTGGTTTAGGTTAGGTAGCTTAAAGAATCACCATCAAAGGTATGTGTGAAATAGTTTTAATATGGATTTGTAGGAATGTGTCTTCACCAAGTTCCATGGCAAGGTTCACTTTATTACTTATTATATGGATGGAATACATAAAGAAACATCAAATTAAATTCAAGTTAGAATCGAACCAAAATGGTTTACATAGAGATCAAAGACATTAAAGGGTAAAGGAGGTGCTCCCACTGAGCCACAAAGTTTAGAGTAGACCCCCTTGTTTTCTAAATGCTTGGTAGACTGTAGGTGCAGCTAGGTCAAGCCTTAGTCTCAGACTTGGTCAATGGTTTACGTTTAATGGAAGAGATGTAAAGAATAGGACAAAAGAGTAAGAGAGACCCATTGAGTCACAAGGCTTAAGATAAACCCCCTTGCTTTCTAAACTCTTCATAGAGTTTATGTGCGGCTAGATCTAATCTTAGTCCCAGACTTGGACAACAAGTTTTAGATCAAAAGAAGCATAAAGTGTAAAAGGTATCCTGTCACTGAGTCACAAGGTTCAGAACAGATGTCCTTACACTCTAAATTCTTAATAGAGTTTATGTGTGTCTAGGTCAAATCTTATTCTCACACCTGGATAGATAATGGTTTATATCTAAGGAGTGTATGTATAGAGAGAGGTTGTTCACAATTCCAGATTTTTCATAGGGGTTTTAGCAGCATTTAATTTATGATTGTTCTATCATATACAAAGTAAATCAATAGGATTTGTTTAAATTAGAAGATTTGAGATTGTAATCCTTACACTATACTTATAATAATGTATCTAAATCAATTGATGCACATATACATACAAGCACAGGAGTGATAGATATATAGGGATTGTCACTTGAAGATTGGGAGGGAGGGCAACGGGGAGGGGAATCCTCTCAGCCCCGGGTGTTTGATCTGTCTATTAGCGCCCCAGGAAAGCTGAGACCCTTGTGCCCAACCAGTCTGTCAGTGTCCCATTACAGGGACCCTTCTCTGAACAGTCCCACTGCATCAGAGGGCGATTTGACTGCCTTGTTCAGGGAAACACACCAAGAGCATCGGGAGGACCCCTCAGCAGGTCTTCCCATTTTATCTGAATGTTACCCTCTGCCGGCAACTGCTAGCACCCACAGAGGATTCACACTAACAATTTACAGAAAAACACTGTTTAATAATATAAAATTATGACAAATTAAGGTTCATGATAGCCAGTGATATGGACTGTCTGCAAAAACAAGCTTGAAATAATATACAACTAAACTACACACAACAAATTATAATCACTGGTAACAGCTAGCATGAGTTAGTTATTTAGCACACATAAGACAAAGTTCTTATCGAATAGGCATCCCTATGGGGGAGAAGCCTGTTGACTGCTCCCAAGAGTTATGGTGGAATCTTCACTAACTTCTCATCTGTCCACTTTTTATACTTCATAGTAACTTGAATATTGATTCATCATACACAGGATTGGTTACAAGTTTCTCGTTTCTAATGCAAATTAACGTGCATCCTCAGATAGTTCTACTGAAGTTCTCTACTAACTACACATGGTCCTCAGGTGGGTTTTTTCCCTCTTCTGTAGGACAGGGAAAGGGCTTCAGGATGATTTTCAGCTCATCCAGCTAAAGTCATGTTTTAGTTGGGATTGAAATATAATGTATTTGATCTCTTGAAGATACAAATAGGCTCCAAATGAGGAATTAAAGAGGAAAGGCCTATTGAACTCTCTGAACAATCTGTTCCACCATACAGCTTCAGTTCAGAGGGACAACGTCACTGGAACTGATAGTGGGGATAGCAATTTCCTTCTCGTCTATCCCTTCATCTTAAGATTCATAGCAGGAGAAGGGGAGTTCCAGTACAGCTGAGAGCAAGCTGGAAGTGAACTATTTAGTGGGATGATAACGTTAATTTCCGTAGGTCTCTGCAATCTATAAACTATTCACAGTCACTCTCTGGAAAGAATGACATGGAGAGCAGGTGAAAATATAGTGTGAGACAATAAGCAGCACCTTCCTATTCCTCCCTTATAGAGAAGTAAAGACTGAAGCTTTTCCTGAAGTCCTGACTCTGAGGGTTAACAATCAAATCTCACACTTGAGAGCTCCAAGTAGTTTTCTAAAAGGTTGAAAAAGAAATGCTTTTATTCACAGAATCTTAACTGAGTGGGTAAAGGCGAGGGGCTTTTCACTTTCTCTTGAGGTATCACATGGATATCTACAGGTAGAAGCAGGACATTGAGGAAGGCAGAACTGTTTTTCTGGTGATGATCATTAAGTGCTGTTTCTTCACAAGCCAAAATGTTGGAAAACAGATAAAAAGTTACTATAGCATCAAGAACCAGACCTAACTTGTTTCTTCTTGGAAATATTTTTTTTTTGAGGGCACTAATTACAAAAGTAATTTGCAAAAAAGGCAGGTTTATATGGAAACATAGATTCATAGAATCGTCTAGGTTGAAAAAGGCCTTTAAGATCATTGAGTCCAACCTTTAACACAGCACTGCCAAGCCCACCACTAAACCATGTTCCTAAGCACCACATCTACACGTCTTTTAAATACCTCCAGAGATGGTGACCTCCCCTGGGCAGCTTGTTCCAGTGCTTGACAACCCTTTTGGTGAAGAATTTTTTCCATATAGCCAATGTGAACCTTCCCTGGCACAGCCTGAGGACTTTCCCTCTTGCCCTGTTGATTGTTACTTGGGAGAAGAGACCAACACCCACCTCACTACAACCTCCTTTCAGGTAGTAGTAGAGAGCAATAAGGTCTCCCCTAAGCCTTTTTTTCTCTAGGCTAAATAACCCCAGTTTCTGGGCTCTTCATAAGACTTGTTCTTTAGACAAGTCAGCTTTGTTGTCCTTCTTTGCACACACTCCAGCACCTCAATGTTTCTTGTAGGAAGGGGCCCAAAACTGTCCTGCTGCCAAAACTCCTATGCAGTAGAACACCATTGTTGCATCTTCAAAGAATTGTGGAAAAATGTATCAAAGGCATCAGATATATGACCATGTTTTGATCTCTCCTCAGGGAAAAAGGTAAATGAGATGATTTGTGAAGACCAGTTAATGTGCCCTGAACACTGTGCCATACTCTTAAGGAAGTTTCCACCAAAACTGTAGTCATTAGGCATGCTGTATTCAAGGCTGTGAGAAGCAATTATGTAAGCAGATGTTTACTGAATTCCTATTAACCCCCAAATGTCAACAAATTCCAAAAGATTTTAAATAAATAATTTGCATCATGCTAGGCATCTTAGACAAAATAATAAAATTATATATATTTTATATATATATTATATATATATTATATATATAATATAAAAATAAATGTATGCCATTTGCAAATGCAGTTCTTACACAGCTAGGCTTCTCTATTTCAAAATCCTAAGTAGTCCAATAGAAACTGTTTTTTTCTGATAATATTCTATTCCTCCTGTAGAAACAAATTTCCCAAGACAGTCAAACAATGATCCATACAGGTAATTGGGGGGTGGGGGATCTTATTTATTTTCATTTTCCTGATAATGTATTTCATTCAATTGATTTTGGTTTGCTGTCTGTTTATAGTTTCCTTGTTAATATAACAAAACGGTGCGAGTCATTCCCTTATCCACTAGTAACTTTTTTTATTTGGCTGAAGTATGGATAATTTTCTTATTTTCTTCATTAGAACATATTTTTTCCAAGACAGAACATCAGCCTTTTTTCTTTGTCTCTCTCATAATTACTCCTAGAGCTAATGAGCTTATTTTGTAAGAGGAGCCCAAACTATTCATACCCAAAGGAAACTGAATTTCCTGCACACTTATAGAAATATATATGTACACGTTTCTGGCATTTATTAGCGGTCTAGGGGGAGTTTTCCTAGCTGAACATCCACCTGTCTCCTACAATTCCCTTGTCTTATTTTCTGATTTGTTATGTACTAACTCAACTAAGAATACCAGGACAATGTGGTGATTATCCTATTTTCATCAAATGACAGATGTTCCAAATGCTCAGCCCTGTCCTGCAGGGGTTGGACCTGGGAAAATGCATCTGTTGCAATGCGACTGCAGTTAGGCAGCAAAGATGAGTATTGCTTTGGTAGGAAACAAAAAATCTTGCTTCAATTTCTACACTTCCTTTTTAATACAACTTCTCTTTATAGGATTTTATCACTATAAACAGATATTTCAATTGGAACTTTAAGATCTTACTTATACTTGCTTTTGAGACAGGGTACTTCAAAAAATAATTTTGTCCATCTTTCCAGGAAAACCTTTTGACAACGTTCAAGGTAAACAACTGCAGTGCCTATAATTCCTGAAGATGAGCTATTTGCTTGTCCTGTCAGGTGTAGAACTGTATTGCGATGTTCTTACATTTTATATTCTGTGGCTCCTCACTGGTAGAGTTGTGTCATTAATAAAAGTCCAACTCCAGTCACAGAAAGCATAGAGGAAGTTATTCTAGCTCAAAGATAGTCTGCCACCTTTGCTCAGTAAAGTAAACCACTCCATGCCCTCAGGGAGAGGCAGATTCCTCTGCAGATTTGATGGCTCCCATGTGGCCTTTCTCTATAGGATAAACCCAGTCATTTATGCTGACCACTTGCTAATTTTGCACTAGGAACACAGACCAATCCCCATGAGCCTCACAGTCCTGCAGCAATTTTGCACTGTTCTCTGTGATGCTAGAAGAAAGTTCTCACACTTTAATTGGAAAAGATACCATATAAAGCCGCTCAGTTTACTGCAGGGCAAAGTACCATAGGATATATCCACACAATCACAACAGCAGATAAATCTTACAGCTCAGCAAAACCATGGATTTTCGTATGACTACTTGTATCCAGGCTAGATAAACTTAGTTACCAGAACTGTATGTGAATGAACATGTTTAGGTTCCTTTTGTGTACTCATTGCATTCACAGAACAATCTAACATAAACCAAATTTATTCATTACAGACCATTTGTATGAGCACAACCTGGCTAGCAGTTTTAATATTACCTATTACTGGAGTAGTGTGACACAACCAGCTAATTTTTAGAACCTATTTTTAGTCCAGTTTCAGTGTCTGTTTGGGCAACTCTTGTTTTATAAGTATGAACTTTTACTTTGTGGTTTAAGCAAACATATTATGCAGTCAGGAAAGACAGAAAAACTTGGTACCTTCAGTTTGACATTTGGCTCACAAATTCAGCATATGTCTCTTAAAGAATCTGCAAAGTACATGTAGCCAGCCACTGTTAGAAGCGTCTAACTCATGAATACAGGAAAATTCTTCTGTTAGACTCTATTAATGGACCAAACAATTGTAATGCAAACCCTCCTTCTTGTCCTCTATTTTTAATGTGCTACTGATGGACAGAATTGACTTTCATTATAATCATCTTTCAGGTAACAGTACATGCCTAAATAGGTTCACATATGTTGTTGCCTGGAGAGATTTTCACTCAATGAAATACTTAGTCTTCTGGTGCATATTTTCCCACTGGAGCGTTCTTAAAGGGAAAATATGAGTGTTGGAATTCAGTAAGAACATTTAAGTACCTAATTGTTATACATAATTAATCTTATGATTTACCACCTCGCTATCTACTGAGGGAGCAATGTGATGTAACATGAGCAATCCAGGAGATTTCTGGACACTGTCAAAGACAACTGATGATGATTAATGAACCAATGAATTGTTGATTGCCGGGTCAACTAAGGGAGATGCTCATTGTTGGACTGGTTATTCATAAATGAAGAAAAATGGATAGATGTTGTGGAGGTCAATGGCAACCTTAGCAGCAGTAACTATGAGACAGTAGAGTTTAAGATTCTGAGAAAAGTGAGAAAGACAGATGGTAGTCACAGTCTTGGACTTCAGGATACCAGATCTGGGCTTATTTAGGGATATACTCGGGAAAAACAATGGGAGAAGTCCTAGAGGGCAATGGGGCCAGGAGAGCTGACCTCTTCAGAGCGCAGAAACAGACCATACTTTGAAATCAGACTTTCTGGTATTGATTCTATTCCTGAATCAGTCCTCTACACATGCTTCATTTTTCATTACATACCAACACTATAATCCCATTCTACTTTAGCATTTCTATCCCTTCCTAAAAAAAAAAAAAATATAATACATCAGTCTTACATATATGCTCATCTTTTTTATTCGAAAGAACAGATGCAAAAAAATTATTTAATTTTCAGACTTTATCTTTCAGTCTTTCCTGTCCTGTACAATTTCTGCTACATAGCTCACTAAAAAAATGCCTTACTTACCTTCTTATGTACTTTTAACAGTATTGAGGTCAATTCTGTTTATCTTTATCAATGAACTGGTGAGGGGATCGAGCGTACTCTCAATAAGTCGGCAGTCAACAGCAGGTTGATTGGGAATGTTGATCTGCTAGAGGGTGGGAAAACCCTACAGAGGGATCTGATTAGGCTAGATTAATGGGCTGAGACCAACTGTATGAGATCCAACAAGGCTAGGTGCTGGGTCCTGCACTTGGGTCACAACAACCCCACATAATGCTACAGGTTTGGGGAAGAGCAGCTGGAAAGCTGCCTGGCGGAAAAGGACCTGGGGGTGTTAGTCAACAGCTGGCTGAATATGAGCCAGCGATGTATTCACGCAGCAAAGGAGGCCAACAGCATCCTGGCTTGTAACAGAAACTGTGTGGCCAGCACCACAAGGGAAGTGACTGTCCCCCTGTACTTGGAACTGGTGAGGCCGCACCTCAAATAGTGTGTTCAGGTTTGGGCCCCTCACTACAAGACAGACATGGAGGTGCTGGAGTGTGTCCAGGGAAGGGCAACAAAGCTGGTGAAGGCTCTAGAGCATGGGTCTCATGAGGAGTGGCTGAGCAAACTGGGATTGTTTAACCTGGAGAAAAGGAGGTTCAGGGGAGACCTTATCACTCTCTACAACTACCTGAAAAGAGGTTGTAGCAAAGTGGCTGCCAGTATCTTCTCCCAGCAGCAAGTTATAGGGCAAGAGGACACCGCTTCACATTGAGCCAGGGGAGGTTTAGATCGGTTATGTGGAAAAATTTCTTCACCAGAAGGGTTGTCAAGCACTGGAACAGGCTGCCCAGGAGAAGTGGTTGTCACCACCACCTAAGGTGTTTAAAAGACATATAGATGTGGCACTTAGGGACACAGTTTAGTGGTGGACAGTGGTGTTAGGTTAACAGTTGGACTCAACCTTAAATGTCTTTCCTAATCTAAATGATTCTATGGTTCTAAGATGAGATGACTGTTTGAGCAAGAAGAGAGCAGTGGATGTTGGTCACCTTAACTTTAAGAAGGTTTTTGACACAATCTCTCAATTTATCTTTACCACCAGATTGATAACTGACTGGAGACTAGAGGTATGAGGAAAATTGGCTGGACCACTGGGCTCAGAAACTATGCCTAGCAGACGCCAAATGTTTCTTTTTGTGGTATTCATCAGGGCTTGATACTGGCACTGATACTATTTAATATCTGTATTAATAGCCTGATATAAAAGAATGCAACCTCATTAAATATAAAGGTGAATCCAAACTCGTGCTAGTGGATGATATGCTGGAAAGTAAAGCTGTCATTCAGAAAGCCCTTAGAAGCTGAGGGTTTGTCATCTTAAAAGTGAGTTTGTTACCCAGTGTGCAAAATCAAAGAAAAAATCTGGGAATATGAGACACTGCTTTTAATACAAAGTTGCTCAAGTTTGGGTGCTAGGTTAAGAAGCACACCTTGGAAGTATACAATCACCCTTCAGCAAACTGTTATATCCTTGGTCCTATGGCATAGCTTTTGATGTTCAGAATCAACACATCTGCTCCAGTATGAGTGTCTCCATAAGTTGTAATAATTCTCTCAGAACTGGAGCATTCCAATTACATATTACATATTACAATTACAATACATTGCCCACTAGGTGTAATTCACCAGCCATCTTTATTCTTCTTGCACTCCAATAGTTTGGCCAATTTATCTTCCTTTGCTGGATGCTTGGGTGCAGGCATTGTTAATTGAGGAGCAGGAATTAGCACCCAGATCTTCTTAAATGATACTCATTTGGCTGCTTCATCTGCCCTTCAATTTCCTCAGGCAATGTTTGGCTGACCAGGTTGATGAGTTTTATAATGCATCACTGCCACCTCCTTTGGTTCATTAATCTGATCAATTCCCAATCTCCTTTGTCCCTTTGAAATTTCAAATCCAAGGTAAGTCACTGTTTACTTTATTAATTGTGCCTTGGTTTGAGATACTCCATAGCCTGCAAGTCCTAGGAAATTCAACAAACTTACTTATCATTGTTTCTTTATGCTGTTATTCAATTCCAGTTTCTATGAGTAGGTCATCCACATATCGTAACAAAGTAATTGAAGGATTCTTACTCTGCCAGTCTTATAATTCTTTGGCTAAGACATTACCAAATAGGGTTGGACTGTTCCTAAATCTTTGAGGCAACATGGTCCAGCGTAACTGCATCTTCCTTCCTGTAATCTAACTTTCTACAAAGAAAAACTACTCTTGGCTCTTAGTTTTCCATGGGATACAGAAGAAAGCATCTTTCCAGTCCAAAACTAAAATAAATGTAATTTTTCTGAGACATTAGACAACAACCTATATGGATTAGGAACCACTAGGTGTACATCCTCAATTTGTGTGATTGCTCGTAAATCTTGAACCAATCTGTATTCCTGTGAATGATGCTTCTCCACTGGGAGGACTGGGGTATTACATTCAGAACTACATTCACATAACAATAAGAAATTATTTATCAGTGGTTCAAGACCAGTTCTAACTTCTAGTCTTACAGGATACTGTTTATTTCTTACCAGTTTTGAATTGGAGTTACAGTCTTAGCTCTTCTAGGTTGTTCAGTGGCCCATATCATGGGAAACGCTGCATCCAGAATTTCCTCAGGTATTTCTTCGCTCATCTCACTGACAGCATTCTGCAGTAAACATAACTGTGCTTTCCAAGAATTTGAATCTTATTTTTGACAAAGGTTATTTTAGCTCCCAATTTGCTTAATAAGTCTTGACCTAGGAGTGGCATGGGATATGCTGGCATATATAAAAATTCATGTGTTAAAATTCTATTTCCAATTTTACATTTCATAGGAAGTAAGAAAGGCTTTACCTGATGCTTTCCCGCATCCCAATCACTGATATATGGAATTTACTTAATGGTCCTTTAGAACTTGTTACTACAATAATTACTCATGTGCCTACCAAAAAATTCATAGTCTCGTTCCCCAGCTGAACTGGATCCAGGGAATCTGCTGGGGAGATACCTGTTCTATCCCCTGGTCCCCTTCACTCTGAATTGTAAAGTCGCATCATCAAGAAATCAGCCTCGGGCACCTCTCTCTAAGGTGTTTGAAAAGTCCTTCGCCCTAATTTTGGACATTCCTTTTTAAGCACATTGATTTGGGCCTATGGATCAGAGGTTAGTACTCACGAATTAGAAACACACATGCCTCTTTTTCTTCATCCCAGAACACTTTTTTCTGTTGTTTTTTATACAAGCTTTCTGCCATTACCAAAACACCTCCTTCACCCAACAATTTACATGTATTCCTAATCACAGGATCATCCTGTAGAGAGAAAAACAAATCTACATATAGAACTTCATCTTGTCTGCCCTGTCATCTACAGAACAACATTAACTGCAATATAGAATTATAATTCAGAATTCCATTTTCTGACCATTTTTCAATATCAGCCAATTTATACATTGGTCACAACTGATTACAGTATTGTTTCAATTTATCTTTTGTCAAAGGATCCCCACCAAATTTATTCCAATGTTTTAGGATGCATCCCAAAGAACAGCAAGGGGGAATCTTGACAGAGGTACCTGTACCCATATTACCTTGGAAAAATTGTCATAACCAATGTATCATATATTAAGCCTGAGGTTTCTCATGATGTGTTTTTCACTGAAAGATGTACACCAAGATTTTTCTTAACATCTTATCCAAACTAACAAAGACACAACAGCTTTTTCGCAATGTGATCCACATACCAAGATATTTCTTAACAAATTTTCCAAAATAAAAAAGAAAAAATCACAATCAATTACTACCCAAAATACAATAAACGTATTTTCTAAATATTCCTCTGTCAAAAGAAAATCTACCTTAGCCTATATATCTTGATTCTTTTTTTCACCATGATGTTGCCTGCTTACCACCGAGCAGAGGAGAGGAACTGATGGAATCCCCGAAGAATCAGTTTGGTGCTCACTGGGGTCCTGTCGGTCCATTCCCTCCACTGGCTGAAGCAAGTTGATCTGGGCAGCATGCTTTCAGCACAGTCCCATTTGGGTCACCAAAACTGTTGTCTCAGAAGTGAGTTTTTTAAATACTGTGCAAAATCAATGAAAAAGTCTAAGAATATGAGATAATGCTTTTAATACAAAGTTGTTCAAGTATGGGTGCTAGGTGAACTAGCACACCTTGGTAAGTTCCACAATCAGATTTATACGCAATTACATGGATATTAATTAGTCAGCTTCTAGCCCTTTAACACTGATTGGGTGGTAATCTGCGTAACGGCTACACAATCTCACTGGTTAACTATGCATGTTCATTGAGAAAGGGTCTCTTTGCGGACGGGGGTATCTGATGTAGGGGGTGTGATTTTTAGTATTACAGTGAAAGCACTTCATCTAAGGATGAACCTCTTTGGCTTGTCCACCTTGCCCAACAAGTATCAGATACATCTTAATTGCAAGACTCTTGTGTTGCCAACTTTCCAGGATGTAACTGTTCTTCAAAGTCACCTCATCCTAAGAAGCAATTACTTCAGTTAATCATCCTTGAGAGTTCTTTGAGTGGGACATCCTGAGTTGAAATAATGTGCGTGCTCTGTTTCTATACATTCTGGTTACAAAATCTGATAACAGGTTGAATGTTAGTGAGACAAGCTAACAAACCTCCCAGAGCAGAGGACAGTATTTCACTCATGGTGACCTTTTTCGTTTCAATAATTACCAATTTTATTTTTCTTCAGCACCTGACCAAAACAAAATTCTGAGTTACTGTTCTTCATGTCTTCATGATAGTTTTCCTCATAAAGAACCCATTTTGTTTCTGTGAGATGTAGAAAAATAGAAAAACATTGTCTGGGTACACACCCTGACATTTGCCCAACTGAACAAAACAGAAAAAACTTGAAATATGTGATGACTGAAGGTTCCCAGCACTGGAAAACTTATTGGAAGAAGAAATCATTGACATAACTGGAGTGGCAGTATGATAAAATTGTGTAAAATCAAAGTGGCAACAGTTATGAAATTAAAATAGCAGTAGCTTTGGAAAATTATTACTGATCTTTGGATGAGCCAATATCACCTCTGCCAATTTCTTCTAATGGAAATCTCTGGAGTGAAGATTATTTGATTTAACCATAATATTTCTCCTCTTAAGAGAGTTAAATGATAATTTATGAAAGAAGAGGAGGCACAATGTAAAGCTGATGCCTGGGATTAAACCTTTTAAGAGATGTTACTCTTAAAAATAAAAGCATCAAAAACCAAACAAACAAAATATCAGAGTTCTGAAACCACTTATTATTTTTCCAGCACACAGCAACATTGTTCTTTTCATCCTTAACATGGATAATTTTCCTTTACATGGTCAAATTCTTTGCTCTGATGAGAACAAACTTTCCTGGTTATGGTCTACTATATATGAACTAGCACCTATGAAAACTACTTGCAAATATCAGACACTTTTTTCAGATTAAATGAAAGGACAGCTTGATTCAAGAAAACCACAGAAGTCTTTAAGCTCTGCTAATTCCAGTATCCTTAGTCCTTGGTAATTTAATTATTACTCATGAGGGGATTCATCCTTTTTTTTTTTTTTTTTTTTTTTTTTTTTAACTGGAATTCTTGGTTCAGTGGGCAATTGCAGGCTAAAAGCTGCATCTGCAGCTTCATTCTGGCAAATGCCTACCCTTGCCGTGCACCCGTAATGAAGCATGCTTATACCACCTTAGAGACACGGCAGCTATGAAGATGGGAGTAACAGATGTTTTCAGAAGGGCCTGGGGACCAGTAAAAAGAGCCAGATGGAATTAGGGACTTTGAAGGAGGAAAGCAGAAGGGAGAACCTCTATTTTTAAAGTTTTGTTTCAAAATAAATACCAAGGCCAGTACTTAATTAAATACTGTGGGGCTTGCCCCTCCCTCTACCCCTGTCCCAAGATATTTAATATCATCTTAGCTGATGAGGTGACCACTGCTTGTGATAACAAAATATTTGCAACGAAACAATAGTCAAGAATAGGATCTGAGAAACCAGAATATTTGATTGCTTTTCATTAAAATGTTCCCAGCTTTCTCCATCTCAAAACTTAACTTTTACTGGTTTGAATTAGTTCTCAACTATAATGTTTGAGGCAGCCTATGGGAAAGGCTAGGAGATATATTCAGATCACATAATGGAGCACAGGATTTCATTTAAAGCTCCTCTTGCCTGGACTGGTGCAGGATTATCAATGTGTAAAATATCAGGGGAAATTTATTAATATGAGGCAAACTTAGAAGCATACTTGTCATATTCTCAAACATTCCCTAGCAAACCTATCAGGAATACTTCTGTGCTGAATTCAAGTTCGGTTGGCATTAGGAAATTCACACTGGTGCAGTTTAGTTGTTATTGCTGCCCAATGAACCTACACTGATATACTTTAATCATGCTTACCTAAGGCTTTCAGTCTTGTTTAACTCCCTCAAAACAGTATCAGAGCAGATTTCCTTAAAGATAATAACAATAAAGGCCATCCTAAGCAGAATAACATAACCGTCAGGAAAAAAAAAAAATAACCCACTATGAAAATCCAGATGTTTACTGAATGAGATACAAAAGCATGCTCATGATTCTGTCATTTTTCTTTATTTGTCCATTTCCAATAGACTGTGGCAACCCTAATATCCTGTAGAGGGATGTGTTGTCACTCTGAAGGAAATGATCTAATTTTAGATGTCCTGAATACTCTCTTAGCAGAGTACATATAGTCAAGTGCTGGAAAAAAGTCAACGATGGCTGTGGACAGCTCACATGATTTGTTCTGACAATGCGGCATCCTAATCACACACATGGGACAAGGTACTATCCTGGGTACTGTGAACACAACCGGCTCTAAAAGAGAAAGAGCTCTAAACTGCATGAACACAAACTTTTCCAGTTCATCTGGCTTGCAGGCAACAGAAGCAGTCACATAGGTGAGTTTCTCTCCTCATGCAGACATAATTTATATCTTTGCTGCATTTGCAGATGTCTTTTTGGACTAAGATAGCTAACTCATCATCACTTTTCATGAAATATTCTTGAAGGTATGGAGCATGGATCTTTTACTTTGATGTGGCTAGATGAAGAGAACACTGGATGAGATGTGACATTGAAAGAAACACAATTAACTGTCTCTAGAGAGATAAAACCAGATATGCTTCCAATAGCACTTCACATCAAGGAAATTATAGCAACATAAATAAAACATATTTACAGTGAATATGAATAATTTCAAATTATTCTTTAATTAAAGTTTAGATTCTGAAGGACAAAAGAATAGAAACCCACTAGAAAAAAGTATCAGGAAGGGAAGCTGTTGTGAAGCGGTACAATTCCATACCTGCTTGAAATCTTATGAACAAAAGGCCCATTAGGAAATGTCAGGCCAGCAACCCCTTAGTGGCAGGTGAGACGTATGACCTCTGGGCAATTTCAGTGGCAATCCTGGGCTGTAAATATTCCCTTCCAACTTTCTTGTAAAGATAACTGAATTAGAACAAACCTGTAACATCTTCACCATGTATCTCAAGAGTGAATGACAAAAAGATTAATTAGTATCTACAACAATACTGACAAAAGGGAAGTAAATGGCTCTAAATGATGTGCATGACTTTCTGCTTCTCCATTAGGTTGCAAATTATAATTGTGTTTGGATATGGTTATGATATATTAGCATGTTAGTATGACTTTGCAAGGTTTCCAAGTAAAGCATAAGAGACTGAGTCCCAGGGAACAATTCTTTATCTGCTCAGTATTGCAGTGACAGAACTGGAAGGAAATACAGCAATAGCACTGAAGACATCATATTGCTTTTGATATAGATATGGACCTAGAGGTAAACAGGCTGAGGAAACAGGCCTCCAACTTTTAATAGCAAGTTTTTAAATTTAGTAGTATGCAACTATCCTCCAGGAAATCCCACTGCAAGTTAAAAATTTGGAAGCATAGCTGGTACTGTTAGGCTGTTTTTTTCTACTCAATAAAAAGAGTAGTGTTTCTTAAACCATTTTTAAAAGCCTCTTCTAATTTTCACATGCGGCTTTCCTCTGCTCTGGATGGTCTTGTGCTTGACTTGCCAGAGTCACTTTGCCCCAAGCTTGGTTTGTACACGTTGAAATGACTTGCACTGATATTCGCTGATAAGATAATGCAGATTCTGGACTCCCTCTTCAGTGAGCAGTATGCTAGTGCTGCTTTGGCAACAGATGGAAGGATGCCTCTTGGACAGTTGCCTAGCTGCCTTCCCATGCTTCTTTTGCACTACACATATTCAAAGCATTTAACCAGGCCTTTTGCCTAAGTGCTCTTTAGTGATTGTTCTGGTTTGGGCTAGGGAAGAGTTAATTTTCTTCATAGTAACAGGTATGGGGCTATGTTTTGGGTTTGTGCTGAAAACACCGTTGATAACACAGGGCTGATTTAGTTATTGCTGAGCAGTGCTTACACAGACTCAAGGTCTTTTCTGCTTCTCACACCAACCCACCAGCAAGTAGGCTGGGGGTGCACAAGATGCTGGGAGAGGACACAGGTAGGACAGCTGACCCCAGCTGACCAAACTGATATTCCATACCATATGTCAGGGGTCCTCAAACTACAGCCTGTGGGCCAGATACGGCCCCCCAAGGTCCTCAGTCTGGCCCCCGGTATTCACAGAACCCCCCCACCCCCAGGACCCCTGCCATATGTTGTCATGCTCGGCATTTAAAGCTGGGGGAAGCAGAAGGAAAGAGGGGAATTTCAGAGTTACGGCATTTGTCTTCCCAAGTAACCATTCTACGTGATGGAGCCCTGCTTCCCTGGGGATGGCCGAACACCTGCCTGCCCATGGGGAGTGGTGAATGAATTCCTTGCTTTGCTTTGCTTGCATGTACAGCTTTTGCTTTGCTTATTGAACTGTCTTTTTCTCAACCCATGGGTTTTCTCACTTTTACCCTTCTGATTCTCTCCCCCATTCCACCAGGGCAGAGAGTGAGCGAATGGCTGGGTGGTGCTTAGTTGCCATCTGGGGTTAAACCATGACAGTGATGTGAAGTCATGTTGCCTGGAAGTCACCTCCTCATTCAGATGCTAGTCTCAGTCAAGTTTGGTCAGTTGGCTGTTGTACTCATCCATAGTCTATATCTATATGATGAACTGTGTTACTACACCAGTGTAGGGGAACGAAGACAGTGGGTCATAGGCTGTGGCCTTTGATGATGTGCAGCTGTGATCCTACAGCAAAGTGTTTAAATAGCTCTGAGGAGTGTGGGAGAAAAAAACTGGATGAAGCAGAGACAAGGAGCAGTGTGGTCTGGCCTCTGGAGGATGGAGAAACAGCACAGACAGTAGAGTTTGACCAATGGTAAACTTTTTTGCTGCTTACTATTTTATTTGTGTTGTGTTATTTCCTGACTGCTGTAACTCCATCGCAACACACCAGACCAATTACATTCTGTTGAAGCTGTTGGGAGATTGTGAATCTCCTGGTCAGTCTAGAAAATCACTGGGGGGGGGGGGAAGAAACAAACAAACAAACAAACAAAATCCTACTCTTTACAATACAGGTATTTCAATAATTTGCTAAAGGGAGAAAAATGTGAGAAAATGAAATAGTAAAAGTGTCTCTTTTACTGTCACTGGTATTAATTATCATGAGGGCCCAGTTAAGCCCCAGTAGCTGTAAATAATTGAAAATATCTAATGATTTCATTTTGACAAGTACATTATAGCAGGCATAAATAGAATTTTAGATATTTACTTTGATCATCACTTTTTTTGAAGTTACAGGCAGAAAATTGTCATGCAACTTATTCCACAACAGGTAGTTTTGCTTTTGCTTCTAAGAAACAATGCTGTTCTTCAAAAAAAGTCCAGTTTGGGGTTTTGGGGTCTTTTGGGGGTTTTTGTTTGGTTTTTTTTTTTTCTTTCTGGTACATGGGAGGCACCCTCAAAGTAAGGGCTTCCAACAGAATATGATCTGAAATTTTATGTTTTGTTAGTTCCATATTTGTCTACCTTAGTTTTGAGTTTGTTTAATATTTATACCTTTTCCTTTAAAACAATATTTATACCTGTTTACACTTGGATTTGAGGGGAAAGTTAAGAAACAGGCTTATTCAGCTATCACAAAAATATTATTAAAATAAAAAATCCAATATATTAAAACATATTAAAAAAATACAGACCCAATGAATTATAGATATTTTAAAGTATGTAAGCTTAGAATTAAATTGTATATACTTAAACCAACAGAAGATAGGACATACTTACCATACTTTTAAATGATAAATCAATAGTCTTGATATATTTCTTGACATTTTCATACAATTGTAAGAAACGTTAAGTATATATTCCATGTCATGTGAGTCGAGAAAAGTAGTAAGGGCTGTTATCTTTGGAACACAAGGTTTTCAATGTTCATCACTATGGGCATTGCCGTTTTAAGGAGAATGTCTGTCTTGCTCATAGCAATCAGAAAATATCTGAAAGACTTTCTGATTGATAAGCCTTAATTAGGTTATTTTTCTGGTTTGCAGTTACTGTAAAAAAAAAAAAAAAAAAAAAAAAAAAAGTCCTACCAAATATTGACATATAAATAGCAGCATATCTAGAAATACTGCCACATACTGGAAGAGTTATTTCCAAAGCAACTGGTATATGTTACCCTCTTGTCATGAAAACTATAGACAGGGCATCTGCCAATACTGACAGCAGAACTACTACAAATGTTGCTCAGGAGGGTGAAGGTCCAGCTTGCAAAGCATAACAAGCCTGGCATTCAGATGGTTTTTGGCATGTAACCCTGCAAAGCACTGCATATTTGAAGTAACCTATTCCGTAGCACAGAACAATAGTTTTATCCTTTCTGGCTGGTAATAGCTATAAATGGAGCCACTTGGCCAAAGCGAGAGGCACAACAGGATATTTGGAAAAAAGAATCTTGGCGCTTGACCTCTGGTGCCAGAACGGCTATTGCTTGAAGCTGGTTCTCATTTTTTTTATCACAAAATGTGCTGTGGGAAAAATCCCACAGTGCACAGAACCAGTGTTAAGGCAAAAAAGGATAAAATAGCTGCCCGTGAGGCTCATCAAGAGAAAACCTTGCTGTGATTTTGAGAGCAGTGTGAGCTGGCTGTCCAAGTCGGCACATTTATGGCTCATTTACCAGGTAATGGACCATCATGTGATATGATGAAGTTCCTTCTTCCTGTCAACTCTGCACAAAGTGAAGAAGTCTTATAAAATGTTTTGTTTCCTGATGCTTTTTCCCCCCTTTTCTAAAGTTACTTTTCTTTGAAACATTACCTACTCAGCAGCACAAGCATATCCTATGTTAAACATGGTTACGCTATTCATATAATGAACCTTGCACAGACTGCTGCCATAGAAATCATATATTTGGAATCAAAATTACTGCAATCAGATTGTACTGTCGTTTTAAATGCAACTGAAGATAGATACATTTTCCTCCTACTCCTCAAAAACAGAATTCACCACAGAAAAAAGCTATCTCTGTGAATCACCACATTGTTAAATGTAGAGGACAAGTAAGATTTTTGGAAATAACACACTTAATTTCCCTTCAAAATCCAGTTGCAAATGTTGCTTTCTGTGATGGATGCCATCTATTTTGCTCACAGTTAATCTTTTCTGTTGAAGAGCATGGCTGGGCAGAGGAGCACTCCTGTTTTCCTTGTTCTGTGTGCTAACCTTGGCAGCTAGCAGGAACCCAGCAGGGAGCAGGGGGAGAGAAGTCCACAGAGCACCAATGAGACTGCTCAAGTGAGCGATGCTCCTGACATACAGGGGAACAGGCAGTGACCGAAAAAGGGCATAAGAAAGTGTAAGAGCATAAGAAACGTTCTGGAGAACAGTGGAACAAATAAATACACAAATGTCATAAGTGACAGAATGATAAAAGATGATATGTTAGTGATCCAGAAAAAGGGTGTGGCACTTGCTGAAACTCAGAAAAATTGCTGAACTGAATGTAGGACTAGTAAAAAAGACCTTTCTATCAAGAATACAGCAAGCAGGCAGAACAGTTATTTTCAACTCATTTTATTGTTAGTTTTCCCATCAATTGATCTATGAGTCTCTGTTTATAAAACTGAAATCCTTCTAGTCCTTTCCAACAAAACTTCAGCTTTGGAGACGCAAAGTCTTTATGGTACATTCAGTTTCTGGAAATATGTATGAAAATTTTCTTACAAACTCTGGCACAATTCTACAACTATAAAATTTAATAAAGGCCTATCCCTGACATTTAGAAAATGAAAAGCTAAGATTATCAAAATCGGTTCTTCCTCAAAGGAAAGGGTGGGTGTAAATGCTAATCTTGTTGCTATCATATAAGCACACCGGGAATAATTCATTTGTTTATGCTGGAATAGTCTCCCTGTCTGCTAGAGAGGACAAGTATCCAATTCATTATCAAAACAATTAAAGTCTCTGACAGTAATTTGTAGGAAGTCACCTTAATACTGTGTCTTTTTGTTCAGCTCAAGAGTTGTAACTTGTCCATGTGCATCAAAATGTAGGAAAAAGTGTCTTATTTAGTCCGCTACAGTCCTAGCCAGGGGAATTTCTTGTGATAGCATCTCACAGGTTACCAACACAATTATCCAGTTCAACCCGAGGAAAATGAATGGTAGAAATCTTGTGTACAGTATTGTTTGCCAGACTTGCACTACTAGCAAGAACAGAAGGCCAGACAGTGACAGAACATATAGAAAGGTATTTATGTATAAAACTTTCCATATTATTTACCATTCATGATGTAAAATGCAGGATTTAAAAAAAAAAAAAAAAAAAAAAACCAAAAAAACCCAACCAACCAAAAAAAAAAAAAAAACCCCACAAAAAATAAACAACAAATTTCCATGCTATTTTACTTCCAATTTTGTTCAATATTTCAAAGTTACTTTTCAGTTCATGGAGTGAATTACAGCAAATGCATGCTGGCAAAGTGAATTGAAAATACAAAGCTTTTACTTCATACTGTTGCGGCTCATTATATGAGCTCTGAAGGCTTGTGTCTCTACACCCTGCCCTTCAGCTAAGGTAATGACTGTGGGATCAGCTTTGTATAAATACAAATTGAGGAAGTGCTTTAAAGAGACAGGTAAAAGGTCAGTAACAGGTTTTAGAGATTAAACTGGTGGCACAAATGGCTCCGAAACCCTCATCTCTACTTTTAATTTCCATGTCTTATTCACTAGACCAGATCTCTAAGTCCCCTATCAGTAACCTTTAATGGAAAGTAACCAAAAAGTATTGTTAGTTTCCAAGGAGCTGAAAAAAATATGTGTTTTAATCTAAATTGGCTTTTCAAAGAATCAGGAGTCTTCAGCTACTTCTAGCATCTGGGGAAAAAAATAAAAGAAAGAAATATACAAACACCAACTGGGAATCATAAATGTGATTAATAGTCTGCATCTTGAATTTCAGGTGTTACGTCTGTACACACCACCCAAAACTCAGAAGAAAAACATTTGAAAATTACATGTAGACTATACCTTTTTTAAAAAAATGAGCATGAAGTATGCTAAGACATCCAGTTACTTCACCTCTGCAAAGCTAAAGACAAGCTTCTCAGCATGCAAAATTTTTTGTGAAAGTGACTTACACATCATTAAACAGAGATGATTTTCAATTGAATGACATTAAAAGAGGTTCCATGCTTTTAATAATTAAGGAATAGAGACTACATTCCCAGGCTTCGGTCAGCATGCTGATAAAATTCAATTTTATGTAAAATATGGGCTCCAGTACACACTATAATGAAATATAATGGAATAATGAAAAGTAAATGGGTTTATAAATGAGATCTGAACTGGTCTAAAAGGTGACATACATATTTAAAATGAAACAGTTTCCTCTGTTATTTTGTACCTTGTACAACCATTACACTTATTACAAAGAAGGTAGCACAGAACCCAAAACATCGGAAAGATAACTCTGCTTATTGTCTCAATCCTTTCTGTATCACTGTATTTGAAGATGCAGTTCAATGAGATTGGGTTTGGCAGCATGTTCACCTTAAGAGTTTCTCTTTTATTCCTCTGCTTGCTTATGTGTACCATTAAATTTCCCCTCATTTTGTCAAGACAACTGTTTGAAGGACTGTCATGGTTCAAGCAGACACTGAATTATCTTGTTTAAAAAACAAACTCTGAAGAACAAAGTCACGGGAAGGGTTAATATTACCGTGGTAAGCTCATTGTAATCTTGATGTTCCCTAGGTATCCCTTTGGCCTTTGCCAGGAAAAGGCAGAGGGGAGGCAAACTCCAGTGCAGGGACAGGATGAGGGTTGGTGAGAATTTCTTTAGTTAGTCTTACTGCCAAGGTCCATGGCTCATCAAACTACACCCGGAGAGAGGAATCCTGGGATGCTTGTGTTGCACTTTGTGAAGTCTTGAACAGGGCAACACTGCTGAAATTCAGTATAGTTCACAGTGTGGTCATGTAACACACTTTCTCATCCTGTCCTGCAGTGACTGATGGCACAAATCAGAGTGGGGGATTATACACAGAAACATTTAGACTAATCTGAATTTTGTAGGGGGAGAGAATGCTTCATTTCCCTCATGTCATCTTATAAGTAGCTTGATACTTTTAAGTAGAGTTAATTCAGTCTGATCCATGATTTATTTCCAGCCAAACATCTGCACTAATAAAACCCCATATGTATACAGCAATGCTGTGTAACCATGATTAATGGAGTGACTGCTTTCTTTGTTTCTTACAGAAAAAAAAAAAAAAAAAAAACCAAAAACAAACCAACCAAAACAAAAAACTGTACAAAGGTTTTTTTATATCACTATATCCATGCAGGGGAAGAGAAGATTATGTCACTTACTTGTATCACAGTTCTGTGCAGCTTTCTGACAGCAAACCCAAAGGCCTCAGCATCCCACAAAACCTTTTTACACAAATGAAGTTCCTTCAACTTCCTCTGAACTACTTTTTCTGCCCTCTTGATGAGCAAAGATCTATTTCAGAGTGGCTTTCTTTGCCCCTCCATTCTTTTCTTTTTAAAAAAAGGTTTGGTGTGACTGGCCTTGGCAACTTGCCTTATGTCCTTTATCCTTCTGTAGGCAAATCAGGCTCCAGGCAGGCTCTGCCAGCTGTTCCACTTGGGAAGGTGAATAAATTGGCATCTTACCTGCCTTGGAAGAGGTTATGAGCAGTTAATTATACAAGATCCTATGCATGGAAGGCACAGTACATGTGTAAATTATTAGCCTAATTGCAGCAACAGAACAGTAAACGGTAATCAGCAATGAGGAAGCTGCTGCATAGATGTCTAATTGCTTGTATGCAACAGCTGTTGTAATTGAAATTGTGACAAGACCCTGGCATTAATGCAATAATTCTAATAGCTGGACACACAAATGAAACATAAATGAGGAGTTCCCTCTGGCAGGACAAAGTGAAACAGAAACTGCGATTAAGTAACACACCAACAAACAGGAAAGTACACAACATGACGGCACCATAAAAGAGCAAGTTTTGCTAGCAGTATCCTCAAATATTAGACTTTTCTTCCTCCTGTCTTCTGAGATTCAGAGTGCCCTCCCATTCTTCTGAATGAGAAAATATATTATATTCCTCAGTGTTACAGTTCCAGCAAAACCTGAAAATGGTAAGCAGAACTCTAACTTCTGGGGCTATTCTCAGAAGAGGCTCAGTCGAGTGCTAGTTATGTGGATTCACTTAACCTCAGCCATCTGAATGGAGAGGCGATCAATAGTTCCTTGTTATGAAACGTACTTCGTAGCTAACTTTCAGAACACTTAGTTTCACTACTTATTTTCTTGATACCATTGCTATAATGAGACCTTAGGTTATTTTGAATAAAAATTCTGAAAGCCGTAACTGGATTGTAAGTAAAATTAACTGTACATACTGTTAATAAAGATATATTATCTGATGTTCAGATTGTGCTTCGAAAGGAACACATTTCTATGACCTCATCATAATTAGGACTGTATTTTTTTAACATAAAAGAAAAGAGGGATTCAATGAAATGCAAATATGTATCAGTGGAAGTGAATGATCTGGAGCTTCCTTCCACAGATAACACCTTATTTGCAGTTAATTCATAAAAATGCTAAGTATTAATTGTCATGGATTTCATTAAGAAGTTTGTGATATTCATCTGTAATTTTACTTTGGTGCTTGATTTGCTTCATTGTAATATTTTGCTTTATTTTCAGACAGTATCAATGTCACAGAGTATATCTTATATGCTTAAAAGAAAACAGCAAGCCATACTATCCCCAAAATTAAATTATATAAATATGTAGTTTTAACAGTAGCTTCAATATAATACTTCATTTCTAATTTTCTAAGAAATAATATCTATTATTTCACCATTTTCTGTGCATATGCTTTATCAATACTTACACAATAATGCTAGCTTTGCCATTTCCTCTAGTAGGAGGGTATGTAGAGAATACCTTGGTGCAGCCTAAGCTGGGAACTCACCCATGGCGCAGTAATGAAATCACTCTACCAGCTAGCAGTACTGCTGCTGCACTTATATAGGAGTCCTAGTTTTCCCAGATTCTCTCCAAAGTGCTGTGTCTGCCATCTATTTTATCATGACAATACAAACCTCACTGCAGCAAATATATTTTTGATTACCTAGCCTGTTTGCCTGCCAGTGAGTAATTAATACTGTTATCACCTAATCAACTGTTGTTTAAATGCAGAATGTAAACTATGTCCTTGGCTTTGTTCTTTTCACTCTGAACACTGGTAAAAACAATAGGCTCTTCAATAAAGTTTCCTGTAGCTCAGCCTTTTGAAATGTTGGTGCACAGATATTAAAAAGCAGCTGTATTGCAAGAATTTACATATTGCTGTACCGAGAGAATTAAACACTTCAGTACTCTATTTTAGACATTTCCAAACTTGTGGGTTTTTTTAAGATGAGTAAGCATTATTGTTTTCATACATATTTTATTTGCTGATTAAGACTCTTTATAACACCAAATTGTTTCAGTAGACCACTGAGGGACCATTCGGCTCTTGTCAGGAGACTGAATGTCCTCTAACATCATGCACTTGACTTTTAGTATATGTTACAATCTTCTCAGTTATTTCACAGGACTTCAGTGAGGTCCTAACAGACAGATGAGCCATTCCTGTGCCTTTTCTAGAGCAAAGCTCAGGGCTACACAAAGCCACAGCCAAGAGGTCGGTAGTAACTGACAGCAGCATCATTGCTGGGAAAGCACACCCCAAACCCCACACTGGGCTGTGGCGGTACCCTGAAAGTATCTCATCTGCAGGCTTAAACAGCAGCTATAAGCTGCCTATGCAGCTTGCAGCAACACTGGACTGGTTTTTCACTGTGGATCATTCTCTTGTGCTCTAAAAAGTTTTTACACACTCCTGATATAAAAATTGGTAGACAACACAAGACTGTTCTTTTTTTCTTTCTTTCTTTTTTGTTTTTCCCCTAGAGACAGAGAAACAATACTCCTACAACAAGGACTCCTAGGTGAGATGCAGAAGACTCCGAGGGAAGATCATATTCTGAGGTGCTCCCACATTTCAGCTGAGTCTCTTATCTATTGGATAATAAGAAGTAGGTGATTCTCAGTCTCTCCTGATATAAAACAAAATAATGAAAGCCACCTTTGTCATCTGAGAAATTCTGCACCAGAACTTAGAACTTGCAAGAACCACATTAACTAGCAAATCTTCATGCCTAACAGATACTCCATCTCTCTCTCTCACCTCCATCCATTTCATTCTGCACAATCTATTGACTGGTTCCAATCAAGACTCCTCAGAGGAACGCCTGCCAGGGGCCTTTTCACCATCAAGCATCCAGATGGTTACTGCTGGGAGCCTCAGATCAGATCTCTATCTGGATTTCTGTGCTGCAGAGGTCTTTGACAGCTTTTCACAGTAATATGTACTTTACCTCATGTTCAAAACCCTACCATGAACTTTAGAAGTGGTATCTTAGAAGGTCAGCCACCAGAAACAGGGTAAACTTTATTATGCCTGACTATAGGAGATGACAGTAAGAGCTGTAAGTGAATAGCACCAAAGTCCAGATTTAACTACTTAAGTTTATGTAATTAAAATACTTAAGCTGGGGTTTTTAGACACCACAGACCTCCAGAAAACAGACAGGAGCATATTTCTATTTTCCTTCATTATTTACAGTGAAAAGAGTTTTGATTTAGCTATACAAGTTAAGTATCTAAAATCAGAAATATAATCCCTGCATCTCATAATACTGTGAAGCAAAAGATACTTTCACTTCCCTATGTTTATAGAAGTAATGAGTAGACTTAAAAATATTAGAAAAATCAGAACAATTCAAGCACTGCAGACTCCCACAGCTTAAACAAAGCTGTTATAATGGCATTGACTAAAAGGTCAGTTTGAGAACCTTTCTGGAACCCTATCTCATATAATTTTCAGTGAATTCACTATTTTTATTGTCAGATACACAATTAGGAGAGTTCCTGGTGTTTTACTGTTTTGGGTCCTGAAAGAAAAAAGAATTTAAAGACTAATTTCTCTATGCACGTATAAAAGTGTATCAAGTTAAGCTTCGGTTAATACATTACAACACAAACATATACATAGGTTGGTATTTCTGACAGTGCTTGCCTTCTTTGAAGGGTTGGTACATGTTTAAACATTTCTTTTGGAAAATGAAAATTATTCTTGGAAATAAATGAAAGTTATTCTTGATGTTTTACTTGTCTTCTTAGAGCAAATTTGAATGAACACTTCTTAATCTATTGCATTACAGCAACACAAAAATAAATATAGTTAATAAGTAGGTCAATGTTATGTGGTATTTGGTAAAATGTAAGTTCTATAAAACATCCTACTATCTGTTAAAAAAAGCCACACATTAATATCTATAATGATAAATGAAATGTGGCACTAGAATGATGTCATATAAAAGATTTCTTTAAAGTGCAGTCTACACTCCACTAGCTCTTCCCAACATTATCTTTGCTTTCCTGAAAGAGCTTATCCACAAATAAAGTTATTAATGTTTTACTAATGACAATCCATGACCATTTAAGATGATCACAGGGACATTGAAGATTTACCCAGTTCCGCAAGTCTAAGTCAAAACTTCTGATGAAATAACAGAGCAGGTATAAATATTTCCAACCTTTGTTTACCAAGTTCTTCAAAATACCTAAGGTGCCCACGACCCCAGATGCTGTTTCCTACTCATGTTGACACTGACAGGAGGCTGCAGTCATGCTGTTGCCACTTCAAAAGTACCTTTCAAAAAAATATTAGAACAGCAACTTTTTTCCTTCTAAGACATCACACACAGTGAATATAGGAAACCTAACTGAAAGTAAACAGTCTGATCTAAATCTGAGAAACAGAGTGACTGACAAGGATGCCTCCCAAATTAAAGTTTAATAAGCAATGACAAATACGAAAGGAATCAATACTGCAAAAAAGCTGTTTTTCTTGTAACAGAATATAGTAATTACATGCTGTATGTAGTTTCTCTGTGTCCTGGTGGAACAGCATATATTGGATCTATCTGAATTCTAGTGATGCAGAAGATAAGTAATGAATTAGCTTTTGTCAATCTTCTCCATAATATGCTATTATATTTAACTTAAAGTTTTAGAAATCCCAATTTTATGAAAAATGTCTGGGAGAAAGGCAATATATTCACTTCACTAACTGAACAGTAAATAAATTATTAGTGAATCAGACTATTTACAAGCCGCAGCTTACTATTATCACAGTATGTCGAGATGAAAATACTGTTAAAAAAAAAAGAAACAGTCCACTTAAAAGTTGGGGGGGTTTAATAATTGTCAAAGTTATCATTTTGTTTGGGTTTCAGCTGACATGAGCTGTGGAGCTTCCATATGCTGGGCTCCAACCATGGATCTCCTCTGCACAGATGCAAAGTAAATAACTTTACATTCTTGGGGTGTCATGAAGCAGAGCACTCTGCCATATCTGCGTGAGAATTGATGGGAACTACTGCAGTACAGAATGTGTTTCCAGATCCACAGTGTCACCTATCCAAAACATGCTGAATAGATTTGTTGAATGCAGGTGTCAGTTAGCATGTTCAGGTGTCTTACAGGAATCGTAGGTTTTTCAATCTTGAAACTATTTAATTGCAATCCAGCCTGACACTGGTTGCTTCACATTAGACTTAGCTTTACATCATTTACATCTTTTCTAGGTACACATTTGAAGCTGGAGATGTACCAACATTTGGGAGTTCCTGATTTCCAAAACTGGGTAAGAAATGAAAATACAAATATAGTAGCGTTAAATAAGAACTCCTGTTAGATTCACAAGATCAAATGCAACAAAAATTTCCATGCTATACTTGTCCTTTCAACTATCCTCAGAAAATTCCAATAGTGCCATGGAACACTCACAACTTCATTTTTGTAGAATAAACCAACATTTTTTTTTATGTCAAAAGACAGGGAGAGACAGAATTGTTTAAATAATACGATATATAATTGATTAAACTAATATATGCTGCAAAAGACAGACCATCCTAATTTGAAGGTCTAACTAGATGCTACTGCCTTTTCTTTAACTGTACTCCCTCAGTGTTAATCAATAAACTTGCTTTTTAAAGCTTCTTTGGTCACGAATTACAATAAAATGGGAGCAAGAAATCTGGGTAGTATGTTTTAGCAAAAGAGTTGCAGCTTTATTGCACTTTGGATTCAGTTTTCCAAGCATACATAACAGGTGGCTTTGCTAATGATACTATTTGGCTAAATTGCTCTTAAACAGATCTGGCCTAATGTCAGTGCTCAGTTACTGAATGAGAAAGTTTTAACAAACCTCCTAAGCAACAAACTGGTGGACAAAGAAATAACCTCATCCTCCCTCCACTTTTTTTTTTTTTTTTAATTAGGCTTAAAAATTAGTCTAGTATTCAGTGCCTGGTGCCCATTAATAAGGTTGACCCTATTAACAGTCTCCTCATCATAAGTATATTTGCTTCACACAGAGTTGCAAAATTACTGTGTTTGAAGAAAGTGTCATGGCAAAGTTCAACTTCTTGGCTTCTTAATTTTGCTCCAGGGAAGAAGTGACGTGTGCCAGACTCCTATCAGTCTTGACTGCTTCCCTTGGTCAGCATGCTGGGCTGTTTTGCTGGTGTGTTTGCCAGTGGTTATAGAAACAAGCAGTTCTATGAGTAGCAGGACTAATGAAGCCTGGCTTCATTAAGATTTATGGTTCAAAGGATTCTCCTGCACTTACAACATCTCTCCTCTATAGAGTCTTCCTGCCTATCATGAAATGGCCTTATGCTGCAGTATTACTTTTCAGTGAGAGAGGAGGGATTATTTCTGGCGGGGTGGGGGGGGAGACCTTAGCTCTAATAAGGTCCCCTCTTTTGTCTAGATGATGCTAGATGATAAAGGAATTTCTAACCCTTTGTATTCAATTGTCAAATTTGGGTAAAAGTTATTACTCAGTTCTCTGAAGCTGGCATGAAAATCATTGAGGCAGGGAAATATGCATAAACACATATCGCATGTGAGGAGTGCAGCCTCACTAGCCTTGCCTTCTTAGAAAGCCATGGTAAGCGGGCTCTGAGTGCTTCTTGTTTTGCCTGGTCTTGGCACAAAAGCTGTTAACTGTAGGAAGCTTTAGCTTTCTTCTTGTTCTTCTGTGCGCGGCAGCACAGGCGGCTTTTGTGGGGAGTAACACAGTCCCCAGGCAGGCAATGACTTTGCTTGAAACTACTGAAAACACCTGCATGATAACTGGGCAGGTTACTGAAGAACAGGATGCACACATGACTTTGAGTGAAGGTCTATTTGTAGATTACTTTGTCAGTGGACAACAAATCATCCTGGTTCTGAAGAATCTTCCAAAGCATCTTAGTTTTGTTACTTATTTTGGTAAGTCCAGCCTCTTCGCTGTTTAATATAACTGTTCACTGTTACATCACTGAATGAGTAGTGATGTCTCTCAGAATCAGCAAAAGGCTCATTAAATTATCCCTCCCTATTTTGATTACATTATCTTGTTCTTTATTTAAAAAATAAAGGGGGGAGGGAACCCCAAACCTTTGCTGCTTCTTGCAGCATGGTTGGGGTTTTTTTTTCATATTTGCCCTTCCTTTTATTTTCTTTTCCTTCTGTTCTTACTGTTCTCATTCAGCTTAAAGTTTTGAGGTTTTCGCATCTTGCTTCACTAGAATGAGGCTTTGACTTTCACTACCTAGGAATGACAAGACATCTAATGGGATACACAAATATTACCTTTCTAGAATAACCTTCAAACTTTTCCCTATCTGTAAATTTAATTTTGAAATATAAATATACTGCTTTATCTTGTATATTTTCTTTTGAGTCCTTATCCAAAGTTTTTCTGGAGCTGAAGAAAGGAATAATAAATCTTCCAGATCCCTGAGTCAAAGATTTTTACACTGTTAAATGGATCAAGTAATATTCCAGTAATTCATTAAGCCAAATTAATGATAAACATCAGATCTAACAATTCAAGATCTAACTTCCTTATTGTGGCATTCAGAAAGACAAGCAATCATATTGATTCCCTTGAAGCTCATTTCAATACCTGCTATTATATTGTAAAGTACTGGTTTTCAGCTGAATAATAAAATAGAACACATATATAGACACTTAGTTTTAATTGCAAATTTAACTACAGATTTTGCAGTGTATGCACTGAGCAGCAGGCCCTGAGCCAAAGTTGACCTCTAGATGAACCTGCTAACTGAATGTTATATATATGTATATTCAGTGTCCAATCATTAGCAGAATATGCATGATCATTAGTGAAAGATGTAGCTTAGACAGAATATAATCATTAGCAAAGATACAGAGCATCCTTCCTTGCTTAGAGACAGGTAGTCAAGGCTATGAAACCAGATATACTGCCTTGTTTGTAAACTGGTGGTTAAAATCAAGTAGATAAGGGAAACTCCCTTGGTTCCTCCCTGAGCCCTGGCTAGGTTTTGATGGGATTTAAGAGGAGAATGAAACCAGATGTTTCTGCATTTGAAATTAGGTGAGCTTTTTATTCCACAGTACAAAAGCTGGGCCCTCTTACAGTGACTTTGGAGACCTCATCTACAAGTGAATGTGCTGTGTAGGACCTCCCAGTTACCAGGGAATGTTCTCCAAATCTTTGCTGTAAATGGATTTTCCCAGCAACTGCAGATCTAGGTGATGGTGAAGTATTAGGGCAACTGGTGATGTATCTTTCTTAACCATTATAGCTTGTCACATGTAGTGATTAGGTGTGTTATCTTGTCTGATTTTGTTCTTGCTGTATTATTTAATTTACTGTTTATTTCACAGGCTATTCTATTGCTTTAAATGTAAGTAAAGATAAATTCACTTCTTTAACTAGGTGTCTGTGACCTTTGTGCTGACCCTGTCTATTGGCAAAATGATACTTAATAACACTTCATCTGCAAAACAATCTCAGAGACAGAAAAATGAAGGAAAATTCTAGAGCTAGCTGTTGCTGGCTGGTTAGACTGTTGTTCATTTTTAGTATGCTAGATATCAGCTGTTGGTTTGTGTCCAAGATATCCAGATATCTTACAATGCAAAACACAGATTCTGACACCTTCATGTAGAACATTGGCTTACGCTATGTCCCACTCATTTCACCAGAAGAATTTATAAGTCAGGTACTATTTGATATAAATGAATCAAACTCAAGTCCTTTATCCCCAGCACCTCATCCTCTTTAAGAAATAAAATTTGTACTAAAGAATGTTGTATCAACCATTCTAAGAAATATATATCAGATTAGGCAGCATGGATTGCTCTGACAGTTTCTGGCCCTAAATGACAAACAAACAAAAAAAATCAGAACAAAACCAGCATCAATTGATTTTAAAACAAAAGGTTCTGATTTAGAACTGGAAATTCCAGTTCCAAAACAGGAGTATTTCCAATACTCCTGTGACTAGATTGCCTCAAATGCTGTTAGTATTCAAGAGTTTTTTGCAGAGGGGATAATCCATTTAAATCCCTAATTTTGGGTTGTTTTTTGTTGGGTTTTTTTAATGCTGTTCTTGGGTTCTGCGTTTTCCTTCTTACAAGCAGTAGTCTTGGATGGATGTCAGTGAATACCCTCAGTTCTTTAAATGATTTTTTTAAATCTTTTTTTTACAACAGAAGACAAGATAATTTCACATCCTCAGCTTATTTTCTTTTCAAATGTTTCTCAGACTTTCCTTACTGGAGAGCTTGCGGACAGCTTTTCTGAAGAACTGGAACTTAACCTTTTTTGAAAAATACTACAACCCAAAAGAAATGTTGTAAAACACAATCTTAAGTTTTATTGTGGCAGAGCACAATAAAAATGTTAGATTTGGGAAAAAGAAATTCACACCACAGTACCTCTTCCACAGGCAGAATAAGAAAACTGTTTTTTGAAAGGCTAAGCTATTTGGCCAACTAAAATTTTTGGTAATACTCTTCTGCATGTGCATAAAAGCTCTCCTTCCCATTCCACCCAATAAGTAGCCACAAGGAAGAATATGTAACTCATTTAAATTTAAAATGCAGACAGTATTTCTCAATGTCCCTTAATCATTTTTGCCTCATAACAAAGGATGTTGTGAAGCTCAGAAATATAAAGGTATCCCGAAATGGACTAGCCACGCTCATGAAGAAAACAGGTAAATTGTCATCTCTTGTGGGGGTGTGGGGTGTGCAGGCGTTATGTGGGGAGAGGGTGAGACAGATAAAATGAGGGGAGAAACAAAGTTGAGTGGATTTTCCTACAACACCTATTTCCCCTGCAATATAATCCCCTAATAAAGCTGTCTTAGTGTTTTAGACCTATTGTTCTAGTTGGTATAATAATAATTATTATAAATACTAATGCAGAATATTTTAGAATTCTAGAATTTAATGATTTGCTTATAAAGTATTACAAATGTTTCACTTCTTTCCCTAGAAACATCTGACATAAGGTTTAAGAGTTATTTGATTTTTAACGTGTCTGTTCTAATCTGTATTTCCTCAAGAATGCTTACAAAGCCAAATTTACCAAAAGATTATTTTATTTCAAGTTATAATTGCGAACTCTTGAGTAAATATTATTCTCTGTTATGCACCTAACAAAATGTATTCTTACAAAATGTTAATAGACTCAGGTTTCATTCCAATACATAATTTGGGTGTGTTCTACCAAAGCTTTCTTATTTGTGAAAATAGCTTGTTAGTTGTGTCTGAAATACCTTCTTTGCTTATTTAGCTGCAACATTTTGCTGTCAGTGACATTGTAAATGTAGAATGAAAGTTCTAAAATAAAAAGGAGAGAAAACAAATATTTTTTCCCCGTTTTTGTAATTTTGTGCTTACTTGAATATGTATAATGCAAGAGAAGGTATTTGGTTTCACTTGTATAGCGAGTATGTTGCATATGAAAAGCTCTGTGTGATCAGATCATAAGTTGCATCTAGCCCAACTTTATGTCTGTAAAAGTGGATAATTATTGTTGGTTAGAGAAAGAGCTTTCTCCTGCTTTACCCACTTCACTTCTAATTTAGGGTCTTCTAGAGCTCTGAATTTCACTTATATTTTTATTTGTAATTGTCACTGCTTGATCTCCATGTATTTGTTTAGTACCTTTTCAAACCTATTTAGACTAAGCCTCTTAACATGGAAATAAAATTTACTGATCTTTTGTGGTTTTTTTCTGATGTGCTAATAAAGCATTCCTTGCTGAACTTCATTATGATGTTGCATTTTTTTATTAATGTCTACCAAATACTCCAACATTCATGCTGGAGATGTAGTCAGTCTAAGGTTTTCCTTAAAGAAAAGGTGCTACACATTTTATTAATTTTATTACTTCCCTTTTTCATGCAGCATTACAATGAACATATATGATCAGGGAATTCACATGCACGTCATCAGTAACCCCTTGATTCTCTAGCTGAATGCTCTCTGAAGCCAGCATTATTACAATGAATTCTTGGTTGTTTCTTGCTCCTGCAACACCACAACATGCTGCTGTGCTCCAGCAGCCATGACAGCCATGTAAGGCCTACTGTTTCACTGTTGTCTTCATTTAATATTTGTACAGTAGCAGCACCAGAAATGTGACAAGAGCTGTCCCCAGAAAAGGAAGACTGTCCTTCCTCAAAGAGTTTACAGAAAAATGAAAGGCAACAACAACATCAACTAGCTAGGAAAAAAAGTAATTGTTATCAGCTTAAAGAAATATTGGAAGACACAATTATTAGAAGACACTTCTCAAATGCTTAGTGTAGTGTGAGCATCATGTCAATAGACAGTTATACTAGTAAGCAAAAGGAAGACAAGAATCTGGCTCACAGACTATCTGCCACAGTGGGTTTTTTTTCTTGTCTATTGGGTGGTACATGGGAAAGTGCAATGGTGCTGTAGAAAAAAAAAAAATCTTAAAAAATGTTACAGACTGCCTCAAAGATACTGTTAACCCAATGTAGCTGTTGATTATTGTCTGGTCTCAAGGGTCAGAATAAGCTACAGTCATTTTTCTTGTTTAGCTGTTTGTATGACATACGAAATGATACCTTATGGTATTGATTCAATAAATAGAACCACTTCATAAGAAGATGCATTAAGGGATGTATCATTTGACCACTAGGAATTTAAGTGGTTGTTAAATGGTTGCTCAACTTTCAAGCTGACCTTGCTTTGAATGGGGATTTAGAACAGAGATGACACCTCCAAGCTAAATTGTTTTGTGACAGTACAGAAGACAACTGTTTGGCCAAGCTTGCACTGGCAAAAATATTATTCCACTACTTCCCAATTAAGTCAGGAGGTTGTTAGTTTAGTTTAATGTTTCCCAGACCCCTGCTCTGAATGAATAGGAATGTGTAAATTTCAGAGACTACATCTGCATAGCTGTACGTGAGACGAAAAAGGACTATCATACGTTCTCTGTCAACCAAAATAGTTTTGTTTTTTTTTAAACCAGGCTGCTTTCACAGAGAAATAACCTAGCAGCCATAGGGTATAGAATCCCTGCACAGGTGGACTGGGAATGGATCTACTCAAATAAATATGAGAAAAAATGATCTTTCAGATCTGGTTTTGGTATAAATAGATTAAAGTATGGTTTTCTTTCATTTCAGTTAACAGCTGTGGTTTTGGATTATAACTTTTGTACTTGGCTGTCAAAAAAAAGCTAAAAAGCTAGACACCCTTGAATTTGTTCAGCACATTCTAGCTGCTGCTTCAGCCTGTGACAAAACCAACCTTTAAGGGATGTACAGGATATCTGCAGGTCAACATTATGTGTAAAAACACAGAAAACTAAGACTGTAACATACTCTATGCAAAGAGATAGTATGGCAGGGTGAGAAAAACTTTCAAAGGACAACAGTTGCTAGAGGCTTCCGATTAGACAAAACAATGATAAAAAAAAAATCAAGAGAAACTGCCAATGCAGATTGGGAATGGAAGTGTTGATAAATGTAATGCTATCAACAACAGCTACATCTTTCAGGCTGCTACAGTGAAAATACATCAATGCAATATACTGCAGGCAACTTGAACTCTTTCTGCTCACATTCAGAACGATGGGACACAAACCCATTCAGGTTCTGAATGTGATAAGGCACTCACGTTAACATACCTTGCCTCTCAGCAAGATTGCCTTAGATTTAATGCCAATCTATGTGGGTTTTGAAACTTGCAGAGATTTTGTTCAGACATTTTCATAATACAGCATTTGCACATATTCTTCATATCCATCTCCTAAGTGAGCGGCAAAGCAAAAAGAAGAGCCATGTTAGCAAGGAAAGGGCTATAGTAAAACAATCAAAAGTGAAGAAAAAGCTAAGGATTGTAACATACTTGATAAGTGACAATGAAATATGAGACATAACACAGAAAGTCTCTAATGGGATTACAGTGGGATTCCATTTCCAGTAGGGGACAGCAGCAGACGGCATAGAGGGCAGTGGACAGGTAGACACTGCAGGTAGGCAGCTAGAGGACAAGTTGCCCAGAAAGACAGCTTCCCTTAACTGCTTGTTAGTTAACTTTACCTTAACTGGTAAAATCTCATCTTACAAGGCCTACATAGTTCTTTTTCTAAACATTTGGAAATTTGTTAAAAATTTTGTTATACCTGGTCAACGTGTACACCCCTGGTAGCAATTCCTGTCATACAATCAGACAGGGAGGAGCAGAGAAGATCTTCCCCTGGGATGTAAAACCTTGTTACTGTCCCTAGATCCTGGCATAGCCCTATGCCGAGAGGTGAACAGTGCACATCTCTTCCATGTGCTTGCTCCTGCGTAAGCCTTTCCCCTTCCCCTCAATGTGCCAGTTGTACAGTGTTTCTGTAGTACACAGAGTAGGTGAACCATGGTCTGGGAAGTGGGATAGGAGTGGTACTTTGGGAGAGAAGATATTTTGTGGCTTGAGTTGAAGGAGTGAGTGTTGCAATCAGGTGGAAAAAATACACAAGAAGGATAGAAAAAAAATGGAGAATATGGTGTTATTGGAATAATTGGTTAATGCTAGTAGTAGTATGAAAGGTCATTAAATTCCAAATTTGGTTGCAGTTTATGAGTAGCAAAAGTGCACCAAAATGTTTGTTGTGCTAAATTGCACAGTACTATTTTTGAAAGTGACACGATGTTCTTTATACACAGAGGATATTCAGGGATCCTACATATATCATTGCCCACCACGGTCATTCTTGTTCAGATGACGTATCACTGTAACGAGTTAAACCGTAACAACCTGTGTTATTGGCAGGTGGGACTCTGATCTGCAATATTCCTGGTAGTGATGTAGACACATCTTTAGTTTCTCTGCCATAGAAAGTGTGGAAACTGCCTAGAAGGAGAAATAGCGTTCCTGTTTCAACACCTATATTGAGCATCTTGTACAGGGATCTAGTGTTACATAGATCCTTCCATTCCAAGCATGACCCCATAACCCTCTCTCCTGTCTTGAACCAAGACCCCCTTGACACATATTCTGCCAAAGCAGAGGCCTGTTACACGCAACGCAAGTGGTAATCAATATTTGCTTGCCTGAAACTCCAACAAGCACACTAAAATAGTGTAACTGGAAATAGTATATAAGCTTTTTGTAACACTCTAGAACCACTAATAGCATTTTGTAACAGTATTAAGTTTAAATATAGAAATAACATCCATTACTGCAAAGGGAGCAAACGAAAACTTCTGGTATGGTTGCACAAACAAGTGGGAAATATAAGGGAAAACATGAGCAAAACAAGGGAAAATATAAGCAGAGTAAAATCTGCAAGATAAGACCTGAGGATATAGAACAGGCCAGGAAAATGTCTCTTTACACCAAAGTAAGCCTCAGAGCAGGCGGAAAAGGAATCTGATGGAACCAGAATAAGCTTTAGCATAGGTAAGAGACATGCTTGGTGAAATCAGAGCAAGTCCTCATCCTGAAAATACATCAGAAGCAGATAAGATCACCCTCTTTCCTTTTAAGGAGGGTGAGGAACATTAAAAACAAACAATGAATGAAAAACATGGGAAAGGTGGAAGGCACTCCATTTTATTTCTACCTTCCCTCATCAAAGCTCTCTTGGGACTTGTCACTTCAGGACCTTGGTGCCTAACACTGTTAAGGACAACAGACATGACTGAGAACTGAACTGTATCTCTTCCTTTCTTCTGTGTGCTTAGTCAGACAGAGTTTGTTTCTACCTCTGACCATGTGAAGGCTATAGGACTTCATATTGGAACCTGTAATACAGAAACTGTTCAGTCAGTATCTTTTATATTTATCATATCATTTAGGGAGTCCAGACTTAAAAGGAAAAGAATGTGGAAAATAACATTCCTGTGTGATTTTGTAAGTTCTGTAAACAATTCTAAACATAATGAAGTATGGTTGTTCCTCTTGCTACTAAGCAGTAAAAATGACCAGTATGTATATATAAATGCTATGACTATGATTTTACTGTCATATGAAAGATGGAAAGCATTCGTAATTTATATTGTGTTATGTTTTAAGATGTTATGTGAAGCCTTGATGAACTTACATTAGTAAATGCCACCTAATAATTACCTACTTCTGATCCAAACACCGATTTTATAAATTGGAGCCATCAGTCAAGCTAGAATACTTTCATCTGTAGTAAAGTCTTCTGTTATTTCATTGTAAAAAAGAATCACTATGTTTCTATTAGAAACATGACAATAATTTATTTTGAATGAAGTAGCCACAGCTCTGGGTTTGCAAGAGGTGATTATGACTTGCATAAGTACAGAAGAGAAGATATTCCTCCAGCACCCATTAACAGTCACTTTAACATCTCTGGAAAAGAGTTTATATTCTGTTTCATTTTTCAAATTTGCTTTTGGAATTCTGTCAGAGGTTTGGCTTCATCCCACCTGCCAGACAGACCAAACCAAACCAGAGACTTTTAAGGAGTTTCTAGTGAAAGAGTTCAACTAGTCTTTCAGGATGTCGTGTAATGAGTAAAACAACCTGAAATTGGTGTTTTGCTATTATGCTGCAATAGAAGGACAACTATAATATAGCATAGTAAATGTGGAATTTCAGGATGTTCCCTGCTTTTCTCAGCTTGAGCGAGTTTTCTCACTCTTGCCTTCTTACCTATTGTATGCTATATACTAGATAGTACAAGGGCATTCTCCCATTCCACCTTATTATTTTTATTACGTCACTGCATCCAAGACCCTCCTTAACATTCAAATGATAAGAAAATGTATAGACATACATGAAAATAATGCAAAAGGAGCCTAATCCCATTTTACATCTTCCTACAGTTACAGTTTACCACACTAGCCAAAATATAGTATCATGCAGTTGGAAGTTTCCCTATGAGGAGTTTTAGAAAGATTATAAAGAAAAATATTAATAAACCAAGAAAGATAGAAAGCAACAGGATGACTCAGAACATCTCTGAAGTCTTGGTTACTCTTGCTTGGTTACAAACACGAGTTTGGCCCAAGTTGCCAGCTTATAAGGGAACACAGGGGTATTTGGAAGACATTACCTTCAGACAAATGAACCAAGAGCTACTGAGAAAAAAACCAGGGTTACATTTGTGGTGTCAATACTGGTGCCTTATTCACTGTGTTGCCTGCTCATGTGTTAAATTAAGAATAGGTAATCCATGCTTTATAGGTTTTCTTCTCTATCAGGTAAATACAGAACATCAGTGAAGTCACATTTACTCTGTTGTTGCTGAATCTTCTGAGCAGAAGGAGCAGTTTGAACTAGACTTCTTTTTTTTATTGTTCAAATTGCACCATAAGAGCAAGCCTCCATCTACTGTTTCACATTTTGTATAGCTTTGAGCGTACCATCAGTATTTACAAAAGCCTTCCAAAAAGAGTGTTTCAACAACACATTACAGTTTTACCACTTAGTTTGAAAACATTTGGTGCAAAATTTTTCATTCTTTAATGCATCTATCCTTTCCACTTCTATTAGTGTTATGCCTCTGCCTCTAAGCACTGCAAGACAAGGGAATTAGGTAGTTTGTGATAGTAATGATAATAAATGTTTTTTCTTCTTTTCTCCCCCAACCTTAACATTATGACTAACTAGATCAAATTTGCCTATTTCTAGCTGATGTAATCTTATTTGTGAACTTTCTTCACCGATATTCATCCCTATAAAGAAACAAAATCATCACAGGAGAGAAGCAACCTTTCTGCTTTCATTAATTACAGCTGAGCATCCCTTTTTGAAATCCCAGGAGGAAGAACATCAGTCCTATAAGGTATACAAAGTATCATATTATTCAAAGAAGGTTTTTTTTTTTACATACTGACTATGTTTGTTCCAGATTAGCATGAAGAATAAACGAATGAGTACAAAATTTCAAGTCAGGAAAAAATTCTAGAGTTGTATCTATATAGAAAGTGGAACACTACAAAGTTCTTCATGTTAATATATTTCATGTATTGCTTAATATTTTACCAATAAAATACTATTAAAAAGCATATTATGCCTATGCACCAAGATATTTTCCATTAGTAAGACATAATATTAATATTTTGTGCAATTATTTAGGATTTAATTGAGTGATGAATTACAGTCTTTCAGTATTCTGTGCCAACCTCATTGTCAAAATAACTGGTTGACCTTCCTGGTAAATTAACAGAGAAAATATGATTATATACATTTGTAATCTCACCTGTAAAAAAGTCCCCACTCTTCCTACTTTCCTCTGCAACTTTTCTCTCACAATAGTCTCAGACTTCTGGCCTTAGCAGTAACAGGATACAGATTTCCCTTTTTTGACAAACCTGCATCCTCTTTCTACCTTGCAATAGTCATATGAGTTACAAGAGTGAAAAAAACAAACAAACAAAAAAACCCCAAAAACCCCACCCAGACAAAATAACATCTTGTTTACATTACATGTATAATATTAGTAGTATAAGTATATTTATTAATAGCAATTACCTTTGTAAGTGATTTCACAGCTCAGATATATTTACTAACAGTGTAATAACCTAAAAGAACAACCAGAAACTCTCTTGGTTTCAACAAATGTGCAGAATTTCTGATTGTTCTTTCAGGTTATTACACTTTGAAACAGCAACAGGTTTAATATACAGATACTATTTCCTTCAGCTCCAGAGGTGCAGTCCTCAGGTACCCTGAGTTGAGGTTTGAAAGCATTAAATGGAAGAGGAAAATTATGATTTTCAGTGATTGTTATGTTACTGATTTCAGTTTTCAATAATCATCCCTTAAGCAATGGCTAGTTTAGACAGAAGGCAACTTTAATGTGTTCCTGGCAGCACCAACTGCTTACTACTCTGTGATCCATCTACTGTTTTAACTTAGGCATCATTACTATTTTTCTTCTCACTCCACAAATCAGCTACCAAAATTGTATGTGTTGTTTTTTATGACACATATATTCAATGAAGACATTCCTTTTCAGAAGTTACAAAAAGTTTACAGTTGGAGTCTTTGCCTTCTTGCATCATATTTAAGAATTTTACCACTAGTCTATCTACCTTGAGTTCAGTAGCAAAATGTTGACATAAAACAGAGGCACAAACCTGATGATCCAGACCATTGCTTGTCAGGTTATTTGTAGCAGACAGACAGTTATCAATTGCATAATTTCATTTTAAAACATGTATTATCTGATGTTTCCCCTAGTGGCTTTTTTGGGAAAATGTTTCACAAGCAAGACCATGTAGCAAAACAAAGCTAAAACAGGAACTGCAGATGAAGAACAGATCTGTCAGATAAAGTCATGGTCCCAGGAGATTAATTTAGATCTATATAAGCATCAAGAATCTAGCACGAGAAAGCACTTACTAATCAAGCAGCCTTTTTTTTTTTTTTTTTTTTAATAGTCTTCTGAACTATGAATTTATTTATCTAATGAGAGATGACAGATACAGAATCCATTATCTTCTCATAGCTACTTTTCTACAGCAGAGCCACTGGAGAGAATCTACCTGGGGGTCCCAGCTTCCAGTGGGAAGTGTAAACTAACAAGATTTATGTTGTTGCAAAATTAAGATTTCGACTCAACATGGAAATCTGAGTAAGTGGGTGTTCTATATACTTACTGACTGCAGAAAGTATTCCGTTTTTCCCCTCTGGAAGACTGTATTTGATGCAGCTGACAAGAATGAGATGCAGCCACCCAAAAAAACCATTGTTGCATATTTTAGCATCGGTTGCAAAAATAATGTGAAAAAAATCATACTTTCCATGAATTAAACTCATGCCTTATCACCACTTTCCATTCCACCCTCTGAAGTGTAGTGTTAGAGCCTTAATCATGTGAGAGACTCCAGCTTGGAGACTGTCAGCTGCAGGGTGTAACCAACTGGCATCCTCTGTGAGCCCCACAGAAAAGACCTGGATCACACCTGCTGATGGGCTACCTCTACTCCTTACAGACTGTGCAAAATGGCATTTGACAGGAACATACTGAAAGATCAGAGAAGTGAAATCCCAGCAGAGCAAAAAGCCACATTCACGTTGAACTGGAGATTTTTCTCTGTAGTCTGAATCTTTACCATCTTTGAATATCTTCTAAATATATAATAATTCACCTGAATCTTTACCATCTTTGAATATCTTCTAAATATATAATAATTCACCTTTCCTGGCAAAAGAAAGCTCCTTTCAGAATAGAGGTACATGACATTTTCTGTGCAGACTAAGAATGCACCATGAAGGGGAGAATTTCAAGATCTAGGGGCTGGATAAAATAATATACCATCATGAAAAAAATTATTAAGAATAGTATTTCACATTAAAAAAAAAAAAAGGATATTTCATCAAGCTGGGTTTTTTTTAACTTTGCTTACTTTGAAGACAGCTAGTTCCTTTCTTAGGCCCTTGCCAGCCTGTCCTTCTGACTATACAGGTCAGCATAGAGAATGATCAGGAAAAAAAGAACAAATGTGAATTGTGATGGTAGGAAAATTTTAATAGTAGCAATAAGGTTGCTTAAATGAATATTATTTGCTTTAACCTATCTGCCCAACCATTATGCAGCTGCTGCTGGAGGTTTCCCACTGAGCTAGCTGTACTGAATAAAATATTTCTAGAGCCTTTTAGATCACAGAGGAAAGATTTCTTCATTTATATGCCTTCAAGTGGTGCAGCAAAGCCTGTATCTGCCTCTCTGTCTAGTTATAATAAAAAGTCAGCTGTATGTTTTTGCTGCCTTCTTATTTGAGATATCACATGTCCCAAGGCACTCATATATACAGTTCTAAAAATCTACAGATTGCAATTCTACTTGGCTGCTATTTACAGGCTTATCTTGCTCCTTTTTGCCTGACCGTGGTTCCTGCAGAGTAGCAACTAGAACCCGGGCTGTAATTACTCAGCCACCTGCAGATGCGTAGATGAAAACAAGAAAATCAACACTAGTACACAGACAGAGTACAGGCACTTCTGAGTCAAGAGGAATTCAGCATATAGAATCAGGTATACAAAAGATCAAGGTCAGGAAACTTAAGTTGTGTATAACTGGGCCATAAGTGTTGGTCAGCTGTCTTCAAGACGTCTACTTTAAGAATGTCTGAACTCTTCTGTCTATGACTTATCAATCTAAATTTATCAAAGGTAATACATGAACAACACTATAAAAATCCTTTATATTACCCTTAGAAATGCTAGCAAATATTAAGATCTACTTTTTTTTTTTTTTTTTCATTCACTTGTGTTCATTCACTGGTGCAGTGAACCTGTTCCCTTTTCCTTTGCATTAATACATTTTCTGCTTGCTGTGTAACAGTAGTTCATCCTGCTGCATAAATTAAGGCATCAGGAAAGCATAACAACCCAGCCAATTAATATGCCTAGTGGCTAGTCTGTCTGGGACCTATGTATAAACAAGAGAAAGAGCATCATCTAGTGAATGATTTGGGACACATAACTGGCTCCTATGTGAAATTACTCCGTGGTGGAGGCTCTCTGCCTTCCAGCAGAATGTGTGCACGCTAGCCTCTGATCAAAAAGTGCTTAAAGCTAGGTGGTATGAAACTCCCCAGTGTTTTATAACAATGCATGAAAAGGAAATCTTCTGCAGTCTCAATTCTGCATTTCAATTTCAAAACTATACTTTCTGATTTTTGATTAGTAACACCCTAGGTTTAAGAATGGGGCAGGGGAGTTGTTTTTGGAAATTTTGTACAGCAACTGCTGTAGTATGGCCTGGTGGTTAAATAATGCTGATAGGCCCAATGGTAATCAAATGTTATCAGTAGTATAACCTCCATGTTAAACTGCACAAAACCTCTGGTAGCAAACCCTACACTTCTAGAGGCAATATCTAAAGAATCAGCTCTGAAGCAGACTTGCACTTAACCTGTTTCTGAGGCCTCCACCCACCCAGGCCTTTAACCTATCATTACCAGAGCTATTTATAATGCTCTAAAGGCCTGATGAGCTTCAGGTCATGGCTATTTAATTATTGAAGAACTGTTTCAAGCAGTGACAGAGAAATGTTGCCTTCTTCCTTGATGTACTATGGTCATATTGTGGCCTCATACAGAAAATGAGACGGTCCATAGAAGTATTTATATAAGCCAGGTAAAATTATGCAGGCACAGTGATGATGTGGGGTTTTTTACCTGTCTCCTTTTGTTGTTATTGTTTTCTATCTATGCTTTTAGCCCGTTCTCTTGATTCTTCTGAATAATTGATCTTATGGTCTCATATCACAACAAGCGCATCTTCATTTCTTGTTTCTCTGTTTATATGCATTCTTATTTTTGTTGTTTTCTTTCTAAAATGCTAGAAGTCTTTTGCTTGCTTGTTTTTTCCTACTGTTGTTAGTACTAACCAAAGCATCACATGGACTGCCCAGGGATGCTGGGGGTAGGAAGAAGAAGAAAATAAAGCTGTGAAGAAAGAGGAGAAAAATTCATTTTAATTGTCTGGCTTCTGTAAAGTTTTGCTTCTACTGCTCACATTTAATGCTCCACAGGCAAATGTGTTTTATGCCCAGGATCTTTGCAAGTGTCTCCATACCCCCTAAACCTTCTGTCAATCATTCCCTAGTGTCTGGCCCTTCCAAACTAGTATGTAAACAATAATTTCATAAATTAAGCTACTTCTCAGCCTAATTGCTTGAACGTGTTTTGCAGAGCATGGGAAGAAAGTGTTCTATCTCTGCCCCTTCATTGTGGACTTGGTTTATTTTAGATGTGAGTGTTTTGCTGTTACCAATAGGTAAACAAAACTGAGGTAGTGCTCTGCGTTTGTGGGTCAGACCAATTACTTCTACATGTAGCCTTATCATGTGATAATCATTTTAATGCCTGAGAGTCTCCGGCAGTGCATTAAGCAATGTAAAAGGGTCTGTCACGTTTGTCCTCTCAGCTTCAAGAGTCTGTTAGTTGAAATATTGCATAATGGGGCAAAAGCATAGGTTTGATTTTTTTTTGTATAGAAGGGACTGGTTTGGAGGTTTTTTTGTTTGCTTGATTGTGTTTGGGGTTTTTTTGGTTTTGTTTTGTTTGTTTTTTTTTTTTTTTTTAATGAAGTATCCTAAATAATAATACTTAAAATCTTTTAGCCTGACTGGATCAGTCAGCCTAAATTTTGTCTACTACATATTTTTATCCTTGCAGAAGTCCATTGGGTTAGTCAAGCAAAACTGTTGGACAGATTTCTCATCTAGTCTTTCTGGATAATGTCAGGCCAGGCTAAACAGAATTTAGATATAAATTGCATATAGAAGTAATTTCCAAGGAAGGCCCATTCACAGAATATTAAGATTGTGTTGTTCATCTCTAAGAAAGGAAATGAGACCTTTTGTGTCTTTTCACCGGTTTCTGAAGAATATATTGTCACGTGTGCATCTGTGTTTTGCCCATAGGAGTTCAGAACTTACTTAATGCTGCCCTAAACCAGAAAGCTCATGGAAAATGTATTGTATATTATTTATTTTTCCTGTTTGTAAAGTAGGATGATATCTCTTTATTCAGGTACATGTCATGCAGCTCAAGTGACTCTCTTAGGCTTTGCATAACTAATGGATAATAGTCCAAGTGATTAATTACTAAACACATCACAAGCCAATATTTGCAACTCTGTCTAGGCCCCATCTGCATGTTTAGGTGCTCTCGCCTACCTAGACATTTGAAAATGAGACTTTGACTCCTGTGTCAATCACATGTTTTTGTGTAATTTGCCCTAAATATTTTAAAATCCTTTGCTTAGAAGCAGTTGTGGAAGTGCAGAGCTCTTATAAAATATACAATTTTTTAAACTTCTGTCGTTAATATTTGAATATACTTAGACATACTAAAATAATAGTGAATTTCTTTAAAATGTAAATTATTTACAAGAAATCTGTGTTCATTACTTTACATAGAAGGATTATGTAGTTTTGTCAGTAATTGCTGACATTTTTCATAATTCATATCTGACAGTGTGCTAAAAGAGGTTTTTTATATAACTATTTTGTCATGTCTGCTAATGAGGGTGAGCATGAATGCTGTTTACCCATTAAAATGAAGAGAAAATAATATAGTCATGTATTGTCCCTGATCATTCTTTTAGTCTATACATTGAGGTTTTAGGTACCGTCCTAAGTGGAAGAGTTGTAACGGTGTCACAAAATGAGCATAAATTTTCTGTTTAGCAGATCATATTTTCCTGCTTTAGGAAAAGCAATGGGATACACAGGCAAGACACCGGCAGGCTTTTATGTTAATTGCAGGATGCCACAAGGTTTACTGACAGAAACACGTAGACAGACATTACATTAACACGTCCAGGTGAAAAAATGATCTTTATAAACTCTAAGAAATGTTAGTATGTGATACCTTACTGCTGATTGTGAAAGTAAAGGATGCGAACTCACCAAGAGAAAAAGACCCATTCCTAACTCATGAACTTTTCAGTGCCTTAAAGTAGGATCATAGTTTTTCATTCATGATAGAATAACAGACTCTATTTCCTTCTCAGTTCCACTAAATACTTCAGCTTCACAAGACAAGACTGATAAAAATCAATTACTAATATTACATAAATTAATACTTAATATACCTCTAAAGAATTATATTTTTTTAAAAAAGAAAGGTGAAACTTAAAATGAAGGCATATATATTTAAAAAAAAAACAGCAAATCACAATCTTTCTGAGTTTGGATTTGTAAAGTAAGAAAAAATGTATTAATGTTTTACTGATGGTAAATAATCTAGTTGAATCCAGGAAAAAAACCCACAGAAAATAATTGTTTTACTTGTTACAAATGCCTACCAAATTAAAGGATTTATAATCTACAAGAGATGAAACTTCCAGAAAGAAAAGAAGCTAATTATAGTGGAGTTTTTTCCATTTGGAAATCTTCTCAAGAGTCAAAACAATGCATCAAGTTTCTGAGTTATAACTGGGTTGCATAGTAAAAGGTACAACTGAATCCTGGGACATAGAAACACAGGTATTTGTAGCTACAGCCCTAGGGAGATTTTTTTTTAAGGTTTATACAGTGGTATTGATCTTTCTGGAGTTTCTTCACTGCATCATAGTATTGAAACAAAAGATTTTATATTAATTTAGATGTAGTATGACACCACAGAAAGCTGGTTTCCCAAATCTAGTACTTTCATAGGAAGTCATATATCTTTATAAAGAAAACAAAGGTTCAGTTTTGGTAGCCAGTACTCATGACAAAATTAAAACACTAAAGGATTTTAGGGTCAGGCTTTCCCTTAAACGTATTTTTTCCTTGGTCCTGTTTGATCTGCCTCTACTAGTGCATTAATTTACAGGTGGTTATATGATGCAGGTGTATCTGTTATATACCTCATAATGAGAGCTTCATATTTATTTCTTTTTGGATCTGTGCATCTAACCATGGCTGACATCAAGGCAAGTTAGTTCCTTTTATCACTTCATCTTCTTACTTAGAACCAGGACTTGCAAGGCCATGAGAGGTACCCAGCTGGTGCATATGAATAGCGGTGAGAACGCTGTCACTGTCACTTCCAATATTCCTGTAAGGCAAGGACTGCACTTCTGAACAGAGACTGTGGTCTAGCAGAAAGCCAGTCCAGAAGGAAAGGCAAAACGAAACCTCTACTGCCAGCCAGCACAAAGATTTTGTTAACATGCTCGGTGTGAGTCAAACCTATTAAATGATAGCAGTAAATGCAGAAACATTTGGCTAGAACATTGCTATGGTACTAGATGACACAGTCACCTCTCAATTTAAGTCTCTCCTTAAAATAAGTCTGATAAAGGCAGTCACACAACTGAGTAAGGCTAAATTATGAGCTACATCAGTGTTCATCATTAGCAAATCTGTCCATTCATTTTTTTCATTACCAGCCATAGCTTACAGGTTTGTATATTTTTGGAAATCTTCTGTCTAGAAGCATATGTGATTCTTTCCATATATGTATGTATATGTGTATACGTATATATAATATGTGTATGTATGTTTGTAGTAAATTAATCTGAAAAAATGACAAAATTGTTAGTAAAAGCTTGTAAGAACAATGTAGAAAGTAATATATGGAACCATTTTTAATAACTAGAGAAAGCACAGGAAACAAGTGTTTCAGTTGTTCAAAGTAGCCCTAATATGATAAAGAACAGACATTCTTTTTTTAAGCAGAAGAATATAGCAAAAGAGAAGCAAGTATCCTCCAGCACTTTTTAAATACACTTAGAACCAGTGCACAAACCTTGGAACAGATGGTTTTTAGGACAAAATCTAAACAAAACATGAAAACCATAGCCTCAAGTAGGCGATAACCCTAATACCATCTTTGACAGAAATCCTAAGCAGGAGAACATTCCCAGCTACTCTGTGTTTCTTTATGTGGAAAATATCACATTTAAAATACCTTGGGTCATGGGGAGTGTTGAACTTTGCATCTTTCTCTCAGCAAGATAAGAAGAATAAAGACCAGAATAAGATTGTTTTATATTAGCCTACACAGGTAAAAATATAGAGTGCAATATTCATGTCTGATTTCTGAAAATTCAGATATTTAAGGGGGCTTAGGTCAATTCTGCTAGGCAACTTGGAAGAAGCATCTCATCTTCTCCTCATCCTAGTCCTTTGAGGTATTCTGGATCTTAAAAACACTAGGTGTAACCTGCATACTCCCTGATGTTATGTTCAGAAGTTTGTTATGAGCAAAAAGGAAATATACCTCATACAGAGAACCATGAAATTACTAGTGATACTGGTGGTATCATTATGGCTCATATTGATACAGCAGAAGGCACTGCTATTCCAGGTAAAATCACACTCACACAGCGCACCAATAATAAAAAATGCTCAACAAAAATAAAAGGGGTGATGAAAGCAATCATGCAATTAAATCTTTAATATTCTACCTCACAGCTGCCAGTCTGAACTTCTTTCTCAATGTTCTGGTCACGCATGCTTCCCTGGTCCCTGCCTGCCTCCCTTAGGCAAGTGCAGTGGAATGGTAGCTATACTGGTCTGTTAACTCAGTGTTTATGGTTGGACGTTCTTCTGCAGGTCATTTGCAAAATTTTGCAAACTTTTGCATTTTCCTGCAGCTCTTTTTATGTTGATGTTTTTCAGGGTGCTTCTTTTCCATTTGGTCTGCTATTCTATACTTTAAAAATGGTTTTCTTATCATTGTATGCTGGATATTTGATATAAATGAAATAGGGAAGTACCATCGGATAAAGGATAGGTAAGTATTAGCTCAAACCATTAAGCATTAGATTGAAGAGTTTAGTAAAAACAGTTTGAATAAATGCAGAGATTAACAGTAGTGAACAAGGCCTGTAGTTTAGCAAAAACCACCATCTGATTTTGCTGGCAGATTTTAGCCACTGGACTGTTTCATGGCTAGTACAATAAACAATTTAAGATGAATCAAGACCAGACATGGTGCTATACTGACATCCTGCTGAGCTATAAGTGCTATAAAAGAATAGAGGAACCAAATGAAAGAAAAAACTCTCTTAGCGTATTCATGACAAAGGGAAAGTACAATGTCTGGGGTCTTCTTTCCATGCCAATACTGCTATAAATTCACTCAGTGGAGCAACAGCAAGAGCTTAAATGAACTTAAAATCCAACCTCTAGTTTTATTTGAATATGTTTGGCACTTTCTCATAAGAATGCAGAGTTACAGGGAAAGAGTTAAATTTCAGCTCACTTGGGCTTGTGTTCTGCTAGTAATACTTGATATTCTGTCTTCAGAATTAAAAATAACTGGATGAAACTGTGCAAAGGAACCAAGATTTACCTGTTGTCTTTGCAGGGAACTAACATTACAAAGAACCATAAGTGTTCTGGAACGTTTCTGCAAATATTTCATTTGGGTGTCATGTATTGTATCCTAGATTGGACTTTAGTAATAATACTATCAAATGAACACTTTTTTAAAAAAATCCACCACCATCTGGTGATTAATATTGCTTCACAACACAGTGATTTTTCTTGTCAAGCGAGTCTTTTCTAAATCAATATCACTTTAGAAGCCCCATCTATTATAAATAACAACCTTTTACTTATTCAGTGTTTTCATTCCCCTGAGTTTGTTGCAACTTTACTTACCATTCCAGCAAACCTGGTCTGACATCCCTAACATCCTAACCAGTACATGTATAATTAACAGTAAGCAAACAGCGTCAGGAAAATTAATAGTGACAGTCAAAGCACCACGACCTATTCCTCATCTCTTGCCCACAAATATCCAGAAATGTCTCTTACAGTCTGATGTAGATATTACATAGCATCTGAGAATCTCAGAAAATTAGACCTATTTCCAGGAGAAGGTAATATTGAAAAGACTTAATGGAAAAATTAGATTTATCTATAAAGTACCTTAGATTTATCTATACAAGTTGCAGGTCTGGAATAATTTAAATTTTTACTTTTGAAATATGATCTTTCTCTGTCTTTCTAGCTCTTAGAATGTAGTTATTGTAAAGATATGCATTTCTTGTTTCCTGAAAATCTGCAATTCTCTAGAATTTCCACTTTTTTAATATATATATTTAATATTAAAGGCTGTATCTTTAGTTCAAAAAGCAGTCAAGAGATGGAAGACAAAATAAGGACAAGAAACATTCCCCAAACTCTGAAACTGTTGCCTAACTGCTTCAGACTTTCTTATGGAGGCTATAACCCAAGCAATCTTCATAACAACTGTTCATATGACAAAATGCAAAATGTATCTGGGTCTTTGGAAAACAGTTTTGTAAAACATAAGAGGACAGATGACTGATAAGCCATGAAGTATCAGGCATCCAGGGCAGATCAGTAAGCAAGCACACTGGAGGCAGAGAACCTTTAAAGGGACGAGTAATGAAGAAGGATAAGTGAGAAGTACAGAAGGGTAACAACACTTTCCTATTGGTGAGCTACCACCTGAGCCTTTTCACTGATTTTTACATTGAAATGAGATGACTCCTAAAGAAGGAATGGTGTCAGCAATGCCTGCAGTTCTGTCTCTAGATTCTCATTGCCAACAGGTTCAAGTCATCCTTCAGTTAATAATACCAACACAGGCATGATTTCATAGATTAGAACACTAATCTTTAGTGAATATATGTAAATTGGTGCTTTATATTTTATTATGATTAATGAACTACAACAATATTTAAGCTAACATATTTCACTCACCAGTGTAGTCCTAGGGAAGAAGAGATGACTCGCAAATTCAGAACCTTAACATTTCAGAAGTATGCTGCATTGTGTATAAAATTACAATGTTTGTATTCACAAACAGTTCTTGAAAGTGACAAGACTGACATATAGCCTGTATACTTATATGTGCACATATTTTATATCTGATATTCATACCTTTAGATAACAGTCTGAAAAGCTCTTTGCGATCTTGAAGCAGAACAGATAACAAAACATTCACAACTATGGACTCTTAAGAGAACTCCTGGGATAAAACACTTGCACTGAAACCTCCATCTATTCAGGCGGTTGGTTTGTTCATCATTCTTGAAAGAAACAACAAATTTCAGGCTTGATTTGAACAGCCAAGTGAACATTTTGAGAATTTCCAGGAAAAATTACTTCTTACTATATTGCTTTAGAAATGATTACAACTAGTGTGCATTTAATTAATTTTGAAGAAATTAAGGACAGCAAACCAATCCATGGCCAGTAATAGCTGAAGCAGTGGAAGTGTCCACCAGAGAAAGAAGTCATGTGGGCAAAGTTAAAGACTGCAAAAGGGTCAGTCATCAAAGTGCCTTCAATCTACCTGTGGCAATCCAAGAAGAGGGAAGACAGCTGGTAGACCACAATCAGGGTGAGAAATAGGAGGGGAGGATGCCTTGTCAAGGGAGAAGCAGAATCATATTAAGAAATCACAGAAGATACAATCTTTTGATGGAAAATAGGTAAAGGATGAGAGTTGTTATTATTTTCCACATGTCAAGCAAACGTTCATTATGCAACAAACCTTTCAAGAGAAGCTAGCCATCCAGGAGGTTGAGTGAATTAATTGTATAGCTGTGAGGGAAATGAAAGAGAGCTACCTACGCTTGTTCCCCATGTTTTTCCTCTCCACTGGAGGGTCTGGTTTGGGGAAGGTCTAGCAAGGGTTTTGTTTAGTGTTTGCTCAACCACCGGAGCTTTAATTTGATTTGTTTATGCTTGTTTTGCATAACTGTGCAAAGTATCACTTGCACATCATTTTGCTCCTCCTTAGCTGATGGTTAAAACAGAAATTAATAGGATAAAAAAGGATTTATAGAGCACTAATACAAAGTCTAGCTGTTTCAGTTGGTTTTACTTTAATAATACCACTAACCAGTAGAGACAGGAAATCACTAAAGTTGAAAAGGAACTGCATGAGTTTTGATTTTCTTCTATAAGACAAAATAAACAGGCATCTATCATAAGTAGCAAAAAAAAGATATAGGCAAGGAATTTTGTAAAATAGAAGAGATGAGAGGATGAATGATATATTACAAAGATGTCAGTCACATGCATTCCTCTGTTGCACTACAATTATGTAAGTTTCAATTGAAGTAGGTCCTGTTATGTAAAGTATTTCAAGAGGTAAATTCAATACATACAGGTCCTACAAGGCGTTTGGTTACCCATGCATTACAGCATACTAAATATAAAAGCTAAGTTTCTGTAAAGCATCTAAATAATTAAAAAAAAACCCCAAAACTATCAATTCATCCATGCTGCACAAACACCTAATTTTGGCATCTACAAAAAATGTGACCCATTATTTTTTCAACATGGAAGGTGAAATGAGAATTCTCTGCCTACCTGCATGCGAAATTCAGTTTTCAGATAATAATCTGAGTTTCAGAAGTGTGACTGCTTTTATGGAAGAGATCTATTCCATCTAATTTGGTAATGTGTTTCTGTATACCTGCTGTTTTGTTCTTTTGGATGCAAACAGAAGTGCTAACAATACAGTGGTGGTGGGAATGGATCACTCAAAAATCTGCCTATGTTCAATCAAGAAGTTCATAGTTTTCTGAGCTCATACTATTTCCTTATCCTGAGATATAAAATAGCACTATTATTTTGTATATATACAATTTTATTACAATATGTTGTTGTAAAATGCATATATACATATGTTTAATCTGATATGGGAAGGCATCCTGTAGTGGTATACGCACCTTCATGCTTTTTTAATACCAAAGACTAGAAACAGCTAAAGAAAACCAGTCACATACCAGGAATAAACCTGGCAATCAACAAAGACTTCAGAAATAGTTATTCATTTTATAACTTACAGAATAATTTAAAATTTAAATATTTGACTTATGACATGTCAGCTAGTCTGCTAACCATCTTGAACTTATCAAGTGAACATCACCTTTTAATTTTAATCTTTGAAGTTTAAAGATACTTTTATAATTTGTCTTGGAATCAACCACAATTAAGATTTTCAGTAGCAATTACCTAGATTTAGTCTGTTACATTCAGTCTCTGAGGATGCATTCACTTTATGGCATTCTGAACATCCTCCCTATCTGTGTAAAAGAAGCTGGTACTCCAGATATAAAATTGTCTTGTCGGGAAGTAAGAGTGGAAACAGGCTTAGAGTTTTGAAAAACTACAGGAAAATATTGCATAAGATACCAGAGTTACCACTGAAATCATAAAAAGTGAGCAGTGCTGGAACAGATGTTTAATCCTCTCTCAATTATGTTTCTTTCCAAGACATCTTAAATGTTAATCTGCATCTCAATAAAATTGAAGAATGAAACCCTTTTCTACTAAGTCAACGGCAAAAATTTAGCTGATACCTTTTCATATTAAAATCAAGGATCACATCCTCTCAGTGTCGTTTAAATGTATTATAATTGTATATTGTGAATACGACATTAATATAAATGCTATAGGCCTATATACCTAGCATTTAATTGCTTTTCTGCATCAAAACATGCAAAACGTAAGAAAAGCAGTACTCTGCCTTTCATTGCAATGGTCTATAGCAATAAACAGTAGATCTGCAGCTGTACAATGGTATCTTATGCCATGCTTAAGATACCAGTACACAAATGGCATAATGTAATAGAAAATGACACATCATAGGTTATTACTAGCTCACTGACTCAAAGGAAAAAAGAGATCATATTGATTAAAATCAGTGATGGTTTGGAGAGAAGAGCTGCAGAGGAGGGAAGAAGAGATCTTCTGTCCAAAAGGTCTATCATTAGAAGTGATTCCCTTCTGCGTCTAAAGAGAAAGTCTGGTCTGTGACAAGGACAGTCCATTAACTGATGTGACCTGATTAGGCTTATTAATGCTGCTGGCTGTATTATTCAGACAAACAAAAGGTAAAGAAGCGAGGACTCTAAGGCAAACGGATCCCACCTGGGTGGGTGCTCCAGCTTAATTCTTTTTACACTGCATGAGTAAACCAAATGTCCAAGTAACCAAATGTCCATGAGTAAACCAAAGTTCAAGAGAGACAGTCAAGCAAATGATGGGATTATAGTTCAGGATGAAAAGATGTGGGAGGGTAGGGAGGAATGATAAATGCTCTTTCACCAGAGGAATTATAAACAAATTTAATCTTTCTTAATAAAGTATTTAATTCTCCTCCCTGTGTCAAATCATTCAACACATACTTACATGGTAAAAAAAAATATCTTTTTTCAAAATTACAGTTCTTACCTCATAATTTAAAGTATGTGTCAAAACAGTTACTGCGTTTATTACATTTTCCCCAATACATGAAGAAGTATTTTTATTTTGAAACAAGTTACAGAAACAAGTGGAGGAAAATGCAATCTATATTTCTCTATGATAGCAAAGGAAAACAGAATAAGAATATAGAAAAGTTGTAATTGCTAATTTTTCTAATTAATGATGCCCAGACTAAAAACAAATATTCAAAATATGATGCAAATATTACATGAATTCCCGTAACAATCAAATGAGACTGTTGCTTTATGCCATTTAGTGACAGAGACAAGCCAGAAAAAAAAAAAAAAAAAAATCACAGAGGCCATTGCTGTCAGTTTATTCATTGAAAGCAAGAGAGAAGAATCAGTGCATTTGGTTTATGTTGTGAGGTTTTGGTAGCTGGGGGCACTAAAAGGGGTGATTGCTTCTGTGAGAAGAGACCAGGAGCTGCTGCCATGTCAGACAGAGCCAGCTCCAGTGGCTCCAGAACAGACCCTCCGCTGGCCAAAGCTGAGCCCATCAGCACTGCTGGTGGCACCTCTTTGATAAAGGTGTGAAAGGGTAAAACCCACTGCACAACAGCTTTGAGAAAGAGGAGCAAGAAAAATGTGAGAGACGGTCCAACAGACACCAAGGTCTGTGAAGAAAGATGGAGAGGAGGTGCTCCACGTGGTGGAGCAGAGACTCCCCTGCAGCCCATGAACAAGACCATGGTGAAGCGCATTGTCCCTCTACAGCCCATGGAAGACCACAATGGAGCAAATATCCACCCTGCAGCCTGTGGAGGCTACACAGCACCAGGTGGATGTGTCCTGAAGGAACCTGCAGCCCATGGAGAGCCCGTGCTGGAGCAAGCTCCTGGCAGGGACTGCAACCCATGGAGAGGAACCCATGCAGGAGTAGGTTTTCTGGGAGGAGCTGTGGCTTGTGCGGGACCCATGGAGCAATATGTTCCTGAAGGATGGTACCCTGTGGAAAGGACCCATGCTGGAGCAGCTCTTGAAAACCTACAGCCCATGGGAACAGCCCACATAGGAACAGTTCATGGGGGACTGTACTTCACGGGAAGGACCATGCACTGGAACAAGGGAACAGAATGAGAAGGAAGGAGGGGCAGAGAGGAGCTGCTCTGAACTGTTCTGAACTCTAAGCCCCATTACTCATCCCCTTTAGTCACTCAGGGGCAGAAAAGGTAGAAAAGTTGGGAATGAATGAGTGAAGTTGAGTGTGGGAAGAAGGAGGCTGTGGAGAGGATGTTTTTAGTTTTGTTTTTGTTTCTCACTATCCTACTTTATTTTTTGATTAGCAATAAGTTAAATTAATTTTCCCCTTTGATTCTGTTTTGCCTGTGATGGTAATTGTTGAGCAATCTCCCTGTCCTTGTCTTGACCACATACTTACTTTCTGCCAGTGTTGCCAAGGAGGGAGTGAGAGAGCAGCTTGGTGGACACCCAGCAGCCAGCCAAGATCAACCCACCAAGGTCAGACATAGCAGATACAGACTATAATCTCATCCTACGGTTTATATTACTTAAATGTTTAGGGGGTTCTGTCAAACAACTTCTGCTTTTTTGCAGAGAGGTGATCATGCACTAGGACTTATACATAGTACAAGACCTGTTTAGTGAATGCTTAATTAAATGAATGTGTATGCTTAAGTAAAAAGAAATGCAGCTGAAAATTTTGAAGGTTATCTTCTGCAGATCTGCAGATTAGCAAGACAGGTGGAAATGAAAGTATGGTGGAAATGATTTTTTTTTTTTTTTTTTTGGGGGGGGAGGGGATTGGAGTTGGTTTTTTGGTTGGTTGGTTGGTTTTGTCAACCAGCTTTTAAAATACAGCCACTCCTAATGTCACCCCCTAAATGAGTATCTTAACAGATACAGCATTGTAAGCATGTTAAAGAGAGTGACTGCATGCAAAAACAAACCACACAATAACTATATTAATTAGAAAAGGCAGATGATCCTACCATTCCTAAAGATTTTAAAGGTAGCTCAAGCACAAAATGGTGCTTGCTAAGATCAGGACTCAAGAAGCATACTTTTGCTAAGGACACAACGCAGAAATTGATATGTGTACAAGCATGCATCAGATTTGATTACATGCATATTCCGAATTAGGATATTATTTGGCCCCTTCCACATATAAAGGTGATTGCTTTCTAGTCATATGGATAGCATGCATGAAATCAAGAATATGGAGACAGAAATGTCCATGAGCCTGCAAAGATATACTTTCCCCTGTCCAGCTTATATCTGCATAATACAACAGTGTGTAGAGACACAAGTTTGGTCAGAGCTGCGTTTGTATGTTGCCAGGGTTGCACTCATCAGAAGAACTAATTTACTATGTCTTATTACTGTTATTCTTCTGTTTCTAATATAGCTTCATTAGCACTATTTTGTGGGGCCTTACCACATATTTCTTGCCCTGAGCAGGGTTACACTTGCCGTTTTGCAAAACAAGAAAATATGGAGAAAACCAAAATTATGGGCAAGTATGGAGAGGCAGAAAAGGAAAAGAGGGGAGATAAATTATGAGAGAATAATCAATATCAGCAAAGTTAAAAATCAACAAGTAGAGAAAGTGCATGAAAATGTGTAAGGAACCTAAACAGTTGTAGCTCTTGGACCGTGCCTTGCAGAGTATGGCATATTGCCTTACGCAAGAACTGTAAACTTGGCTTACTGGTATAAGATTGCAAAGCACAGAGAAATGTCTGCACAAGGAGGAAGTAATGGTATCCTGGATCAGGACTATCTGCAATGAAGATAACAAGAAGAAAGCTAGTAAACTGGTCCACTTAACATGTTAGACTAGCAAGCATACAACAAGGTGCAACCTATTATGAAGAAAAAAGAAAAAAGAGCATCTGTACACCTTAATACATAGCCAAAATTATAACCTAACTCATTCAGCCTTAGACTGGTGGCATAAATCACATGACTGGACTATTATTCTAAAGAATACCGATTTCTCAAATTCGTAAGATAGGAAAATAAATACCAGCCAAAGGGGGATATATTTCAGGGATACATCCTTCTGCTCAAAGGTCAAGAATATAGAGGAAGATAGACTTTCTGTAAGGTTCTGGGTCATGGTAGATCACCTTCCTTCCTCAGAAGGAACACACCTGGTCTAAAGTAAAAAATTATCAGAAACAACCAAGAATTTCTTAAAGAAACTGTATTAAAAGCACAGATTCAAAATTCCTATTTTGGAAGAAGATGGGAACCCCTAGTGAGAGACCAAGATGTCTGTACCATAAGTTTGTTTCAGAAACCTCACTTGAATACAGACAACAAAGTAGATATTGAATTCTGAATTATAACATGCATGTTAGGACCAAAAATCAAAGTAATATCTTCATTCTCTTTACTCACTAGAAAATTCAGTAGGAAAGTCACTAACTACTTTTATAAGAAAGGGTCAAAGCCCTTCCACTAGTTTCTATTATCCATTAGTATCTATTATCCATTAGTATCCATTAGTTTCTATTTTGAAAATTAATGAAAGATACATAATGTCTCAGAAAACTGGAATTTCTTGGCCTGTCTGAAAGAAAGAAACAAAAAAGACTCAAAATACTATGTATCATTCAATTGAGGCCCAATTTTTAGCAGAACTTTGAAGCAAATAATACTACATACTAGTTGAAAACATCTTAAAAATATTTAAAAAAATGTTGACTATCAGTCACCACCTTGTCAGTGAAGACATTTCTCTGCCTAATCCAATTTCCATCTTGGGCAATGCATTGCCTTTAATGAACAAAGAATAGGTTTCACATATTTAGACACTAGTAAAGTCTGGGATACTATTTTATGTGACATTCCAGGGCAAGTTAGGGGAACATAACCTGGGTGAAAACTCAATCAAATGGATGCAGAACTGGTCAAGAAACTGTTCAGTGAACAGCAGCTGAAGGTCACAGTCAAAACTGAAAAAAATGTGTTGAATACTTTTCTGTGGGAATTGGACCACAATCTTTTGCTATTCAGTATTTTCAAGCTCAGTAATGCCGGACTATCGGGGCACTTATGAAGCAGACATACTGCACCAAACAAGGAGATATTGCAAACTGTGTTCAACAGTATCATTTTCATTTGGTTGTTTACATGGTTGTTAGATGCTCTGCATAGCACTCTGCTTCTAACCCCATCAATCAATGCTTTGTACACAGCCATGCTATGGCCAGCAGTCTGCAGACCATAACTCCTCTGTTTTCCCTTGTGCTTTATTCATTGAATGTTCTTTCCATGTAAGTACCATACAGATAACCTGTCACTCTGGTTCTGTCTTCAGGAGGGAGTGATATGGCATGCTGCAAATCATTGTATGAGCTTTTCTTTCAGTAAATATCGTTAGATTTTTTTTTCTCTGGCTTTTTTTATTCAAAGCCTTTAATATGGATTAGTCTTTAACTAAAATCCACTCTCAGTCACTGTTTCTTTTTTACCTGCACTCCTTTATTAAAAAAAAAAAAAAAAAAAAAAAAGAATACAAATTATAGAGCTACCACATAAGCATGAAATATATATTAAAGTACTAGTATATGCATGAGAATTCTGTAATCATACAAAGGAAAAAGAAACACTAAAGCCTTTTAAAAGAGATCAGCATTAATTCTGATTGGGTTTAGTATTTGGTTATTCAAGGAGCTGGGTAATTACCAACAACACATAGCAAAAAAACCCAAAAAACAACAACAACCCTGGTGACCTGCTAATAAACCCTAAATCCTAAAATCAATGCCAGGCAAAGGGTCACTCTCTAATCAACTAAAGGATTTTAAAGCTGTCAGCTACTTTCAGCTACAAGAGGCCAACAAGTGCACAGAAACAGTTTCAACTTTATTGGCATAATAAGCAAAACCACTGTGTCTGTCTTAAGTAAACACAGTAGTGAAAAAACAAGGAAATTGTGTTGTATCAACACAGAAACATGATTTAAGCAGCTGTAATTTTCCAAGTGTTTTGTGTGTCTATCTGATATATAATCAGTTCACAGAACCAAAGATGAATATAGCAGGACAGCCATTGTTTCTCCAACTCAGCTCTGCAAATTGGTACAATTAATTATCTTATCAGCTGAATTTGACCTATTTTTACTCTTAAAATCAGTGGATTTATGAAAGTGGCTACGCTTCCCAGAACTTGAGATATTACTTTTGTTAGGAAAACTGTCTAGGGAATCAAGCAAGTTTTGAACTTCTGTAGCACGTTAATTCATTTTTTTAAATTATTTTTTTTTAACAGGACTAGATGTATAATCAAGGCAATTCTTTCTAATCTACTTTTGTCTTTAAACCTGTTTCATTTGTAGTGGTCTTTTGAACAGAGACGGACAAAGTAGCAAAAAAGAGCAATTAAATTCACAAAAACCTAATTACATTCTAAAAGCAAAAGTTTAAAATAAAATTGCTGTCATTGAAACAGCAGGTGCACCTTAACACATTTCACTTTTAAGTATTACATCGGTATGGTACTTGAACACTTGAGCAGTAAAGAATTTCCATTTTCCCAGGAGGATACACAGAGTTATCCTAATGTCTTGCTATTGAGCAGGGTTAGATACCTATTTGCCCAGAGTTTGTTCAGGCACAAAGAATGAAAAAGAACTGAGTATGGGTGCCTTCCTTAAAATGCCTAGCTGATATGGTCTGAATATGTATAATTGTCAGTGTTTTTTCAAGGGAGCTAACAGAACTACTAGTGCCAACTTGGAAAGACCACCCATAATCTGAACAATTGCATTCCTTTGACAGCTGCAAGAATAGACGTCATTAGATGGCATTCAGTAGTTCATTTTAATGAGATTCCAACGATTGGTATTAGTCTTCATTTCTTTATCATTCACAGTTGCCTAAGTGTATGAGGATGAAGGAGGGTAATACCTGCTGAATTAGGTTTAGAGTTAGAGGGGAGGAAAAATGTGTGCATGATAAACGGATGCATTTAGACGTCACATTGCTGTGTCTCTCAGATACAATGTTCTGAAAGTGGTTTCCTCTAGGGCAGCGGGACAACCCTCTGAGTGATGATTTAAGGTACACAAAAGCAGCCTACATGTTTGGGGCTTTTCTATTCAGCAAACCTACATACTAAAATTGAACTGATACTGACTGAAATCCTTATCAAACTAAGTCAGCTGCTGTAGTTTTTTTAAACGAAAGTCAGAGAACTTAACTTGAAATCTGAATTTCATTGCTTGCGGAGACGTTTTACTATGCATCATTGAGTCTTGACAGTGTTAACATATAAAGCCTTTTCCCTTCAGTGCAATACTTGAATTTTATTTTTGACAGTGTTAACATAGAAAGCCTTTTCCCTTCAGTGCAATACCTGAATTTTATTCAAAGATTATATTTTTTATTTATGAATCTTGTTCAGGGGAAAAAAATGGATTTTTAATTCAAGCTTCAAATGTGCTGCATGACTACATAGCTAACAAAACACATGGGAATAGCAATTTCTATCAAGTGAAGCAAAAACGACTGAAACTATCTGAAATGTGTTACAAGAGTTTTTTTGAGAGGCTTGATCACTGCTGTGGATAATGAGAGGTAAAGGAGGCAATGTTTAAAATAAAGTAAAGAAAGAATTTCTAGTTACATCTAAAATGTTTCTAGTTGTTCTCTGCACAATTCTACCTGGAGTTTTATAGAACATTCTAAGCAACTAGATTTAAAGGACAAAGAGAATATCTTTTGCCATGCCTGAAATAAAAAGTACGTTGTCTTATAGCAAACACCATTATGAGTGGTGATATCTAGTACCAACTTACTCAGGAAGTAGTTAATGTACTATGCTCTCAATATATGTTATGTAGTATAGATGGCTTAGATGGATGGACCACTTGGTGGATGAGGATATTGGCTGGATGGTCACATTCAAAGAGTCGTGTTCAACAGCTTGATACCCAAGTGGAGAACAGTGACAAGTGGTACTCCTCAGGGTTCTGTACTGGGACCAGAGTGGTTCAACATCTTTGTTGGTAACATGGACACTGGGATTGAGTGCACCCTCAGCAAGTTTAGTCCACCAGCTGGATGGAAGTGATGCCATCCAGAGGGATCTTGACAGGCTGGAGAGGTGGGCCTGTGTGAACTTCATGAAGTTCAACAAGGCCAAGTGCAAGGCCTTGCACATGGGTCAGGGCAATCCTAAGTACAAGTACAGGCTGGATGGAGAATGGATTGAAAGCAGCCCTGAGGAGAAAGACCTGTGGGTGTTGGTGGGTGGGAATATCAACATGGCCTGGCAATATGCACTTGCAGCCCAGAAAGCCAAACATATCCTGGGCTGTATAAAAAGAAGCCTGAGCAGCAGGTCGAGTGAGGTAATTTTCCTCCTCTACTCCACCCTTGTGAGACCCCACTTGGTGTACTGTGTTCAGCTCTGGGGCCCCCAACATAAGAGGAACATGGACCTGTTAAAGTGAGTCCAGAGGAGGGCCATGAAGATGATCAGAGGGCTGGAGCACCTCTCCTATGAAGACAGGCTGAGGAAGTTGGGGTTGTTCAGCTTAGAGAAGAGAAGGCTCTGGGGAGAGATTAGTGCAGCCTTCCAGTACCTCAAGTGGGACAAGAAGAAAGCTGGACATGGACTTTTTACAAGGTTGTGCAGTGACAGGACAAGGGGGAATGGCTTTAAACTAAAAGAGGGTAAATTAGATCATATAGAAGGAAGAAATTCTTTGCTATGAAGAGTGGTGAGGCTCTGGAACAAGCTGCCCAGAGAAGCTGTGGATGCCCCGTCCCTGGAAGTGTTCAGGCCAGGCTGGATGGGGCTTTGAGCAACCTGGTCTAGTGGAAGGTGTCCCTGCCTATGGCAGGGGTTAGAACTAGATGATCTTTAAGGCCCCTTCCAACTCCAACCATTATGTGATTTTATCATTCTTCCACAGTACTGCTGTAACACTGGGCAAGCCTTAGGGGGTCACTGTTTCAGTACAGAGAGATGCGTTATTCTTGTGTGCATAGTAGCTTTTTTTCATGTCAAGTTATGTTTTAGATGTTCCTCTATCTTTATTCCCACCGAGAAATTGCTAACACTTCTGTTTGTGCTTCTTCAGATTTAGTTTGAGGTTCATAGGAATGGCAAAATCTAGTGGTGTGGAGGCAATGCAAGATTTTTCAGCTGTGCAGTCCTGTTTGGTATCTTGGCTTTGTTACCAAGCAAAAAACCAACATATTCTCTGAGCTAGATGTATTAAATCACATCAGCTGACCTCAAGCTCTATTTAAAGCAACAAAATAAGAATAATTAGGTAAACACTGCATCGTCAGAGAGCACTTATTGTCTGGCTGCTAGATGTGAGATGATATTATACGACTACAAGTTGTAGGCACAGTTTGTTCAAAGCCCAGTCCAAAGGGCAGTAACGCTCCTATTGACATTTGTAGAGGTTAGATTGAATAAGTTATGGCTGAGATTAGGGAAAAAAGGAAAAAAAAAAAAAAAAAGTCTTTTGGAAATCATGCAGGATCCAGTGTAACAGAAAAGTCAGTGATTTGTATTAAAAACACAGCCATACTGGGTCCTGCTGTCCAGGTTTTGATAGCAATGGGGTCTGTGGTGGCAGCCCCTGTGAGGTGGTGCCGGGGCTGCCCCGTGCCGGGCACAGCCGGTTCCAGCCGGTTCCAGGCGGCTCCACCGGCCCCAGCGCAGGGCACAGCTGAGCCCCGCAGCCACGGGCGGGCGCCTCGGGGAAAGCCGGGCTGAGAAAGGGCAAAACGGTGCCCGGCAGCCAGGGCTGAGGGCAACGGGGTGAGAAACAGCCCGGCCAGCCCCGAGGGGGGAGCGGGAGGGGGCAGGGGGCTCCGGGCACCCCCGCGGGCCCGGGGCAGAGGAAAAGTGTGAGGAGAACGGAGTGGCAGAGAGGAACTGAGATGGACCGACTGGACCCTGCTTTTGTTTTTGTTTCTCACCATCCTTCACAATTTTTGATTGACAATACATTAAATTAATTTTCCCCAAGTTGTGTAGGTTTTGCCTGTGGCAGCAACTGGTCAGTGATCTCCTTGTCTTTATCTTGCCCCACAAGTTTTTCTGTCGTATTTCTTCCCCCAGTCCTGTTAAGGAGGAAGAATGAGAGCGGCTGTATGGGTGTCTGGCTGCTGGGCCAGGTCAACCTACCACAGCGGTCTGCCAAGAACTAAGGACAGACTGGACAGGAAAACGAATTTAAAGAAGGGACTTGGTAAGTCTATGAAAAAGATCATAATCCACTCATTGATCTAAAAGGACTCTTCAGGTGCTGAGAGGCACGGGGTGGGTGATGGCGGGGCCTGGCAGCCACAGCCCGTTCTACTCCCCAGCCAGGATAAGGGCAGTCAGGGGGGGCACTGGGGCAGCCCCAGTCCTGGGCATCAGGCACCTCCCTGGGGACAGGGACAGGACGGGGACCGGATGGGTGTGGGCCTACAAGCGGGCCTGGCTTGGAGAGGCCCATGGCCATTAAGGCCAGGGCTGTGGGCATTTGGAGACTGGCCCCGCTACAGTGTTACTGGGATAGGGGCTGACCCCAGCGCATCGTCAAGTTTAAAGAACGCATTCACATAAATCATTAGCTGTCTGCCCAAACTATATAGCAAAAATTAATCATGAGAACTTTTAAAGCATCTTAGTTGCTAGTGATTTATTTTGCACTAACTGAAGAATGTAAGAAAAACAGAGAAGTTAAAAAATCATTTTTCTGCTCTAAATTTCCTATTTACTTCTATTTCTGCCATGTCTGAGAGCAAAATCAGAAAATGCAATAGGTTTAAATTTACTTACAAATAAAAAACAAATAATAAAACTAGCCAGTGGAATCGCATAAGGGGAACCTGGACTTGTCCCCTTAGTCTTGAGGCCAAGAAATAAAAAAAAAGCCTCCTGTTAGACAGAATTCTAAGTACCAGACAACCTAAATGAATCTTTAACTCCCAGGTGTAGTGATAAGGAGAAGGCTGCTGAAAGCAGAGCTCCTGATTTCCTCATGCATATGTTCCCGCCATGAAACATGATAAGAAGTTAACAGCCATAACTCCCAAGTGTTGCATTGGGTGACTTCTTTTTGTCATCATACAAAACCCCCTTTCTTATTGTTGTATATCTGGCAACAGTGTGAACACATGGCAGTTGGATATGTGACTAAGAGCAAAAATTCATTTATAAAGCCCTGCTGGGAAGCAGTTTTGCTCCATCCAGCAATACACAAAAGATAGCTCATCATGCCCATCCACAGAAAATATAGGCTTCAGGAACAGCAAGATCCTGATGTAGGTCAGCTTGCCACTGTGTTTTTGCAGGACAGAAGGAAAAAACCCATCATTATCTCTTCTAATACCACAGCCTTGATTTATAGACAGTTACCTGCATTTTGGCTTATCTGCAGTGGTTAGAATAGGAAATTTTTGAATACAAGACACTTGAATTTCACCCATCACTCATATTTTTCCTATACATAATATTCCATAATGCTCTGTAAGGGTCTTTAATAATGTAGAGGCATCAGTCATGGTTAAAACATAGATTGGAACAGTATCTGTTAAAAAAGAAAAATAAATGCCTCTAGCACATACCACCCGCTGTCATTTCTTTCCTAATCTGCTCCCTACATCTTGGAATGCAAAACAGTTTTCCCCCAGGAAGACTATCAGGACAGCATCTTTGAACTGAGAGACAATCTGAGCCTATTATTTCAAATGGAAGTAGCAGAGCCGGTGAGCCATCCAAGAATGAAGTGGTCCCTTCAGTCCTGCAGTTCATGCAAGAATGCTAAAAAACAGACAGAGATACGTGAATATAAATACATCACACAGAAATCTGGCTCCAATGTCACCCCAAATGACTTAGAATTAATATCCCAGTCAGTATAGATCACCAAACACAAAGCTTGCTTTGTTTGTTTGTTTGTTTGTTTTTTTCTCTCCCCAGTTTGATGCAACAGAAGTCCTTGGTTCTACCAAATAAACACAATAGTAAAGATGATGTATTGAAGCTTTTCAGCAGAAGGATAAAAGCTGTGTAAATTTGATACAACCGTACAGAATTTGTTGCTATGCTATGACTTTTGGCTTCTCTCTTTAAAATACTGTTTCTCAGTAGTTTAAACTCTTAATTCAAATCAAGTTATTAATTTTACCATACATTTAATTTTTTTTAAATGGAACAGTATATGAAGGGTGTTTATGTGTGGTGTGAGTCTGTGGAAGGTGTTGATCTGCTTTACTGAATAAAATTGGATCTATAATCAGAACCTTGCAATATAAGGCTTTTATTTTTCTGGTGTTCCTAGAATATTCTAAATAAAATAGGCAAAGGTATTTATTTTTATGAGCAAAATTTTCTCTTGCATTTTGTGCAGAAGCAAATTAAATGCCCGTGACTAAACTGGATTATATGACTATTGTGACCAGTATATTGTTGCAAGTTCGTCATAAATAAGTTGCTAACCATAGGTGGTACCTGTCCCATTTGCAAGTGACATTGACTGAACTAATAAAATGCTTTAAGTTAGACATAAGCTGGTGTATCCTGATAAAATTTAAATACAAGAAACAAATGTTCCACATATCAAGTAGGAAGGAATACAGAGCTCACTGCAACAAAATCAGTCCCCCACAAAATCTCAGTGTGTTATCAATAAACTCTAAGTATGCATGAAATGCAGTCTTCATTCTGCAAAAGGAAGAATTATAAGATACAAGGTATTTACTTTATATGTATATATAGTTACACATATGTATACATAAAGATTTTCAGAGACTTTTATAATCCAAGTACCATACATATATTTTATTATAATCATACTGATTATGCTATGTTCTGTTGAATTGCATGTATGACTTTTTTCCTCAGTAAGCAGCATTTGATATTTTTTTTTTTTAATGCAAAGCAGTCTATTATTACATAGACAGTATAAAATATTATCAGGTAATATGAGTAGTTAACAAATTTAGGTACTGGAAAAAAGAGGAGTAATTCAATAAAACCACTCACTAATTTACAAGTAAGAAGCAAATTCCTATTCTTACACATAATATGAATAATTTATTACCTTATTACATGGGTAATGTAAAAATTCTAAGTTTGTATGCTTAAAATTTGAATTTCCTTTCTTGCAAATTATCACAACAAAATATGTGATAGCTCAATGCGTTCTTCTCAATTACCACTTCAACAATAGATGGATTTAAACAGTTGTCTAGGTTTGCTTTGAATTTCTGAAGTTTTAACATATATAGTAGCGATCTTTAATGTAAAAGTTTTCTTTGAATTACCCTGATAGGGAACAAAGCACATAGCAAAGTTACGTACCAGGTACTTTGTTAGCTACAATCTCAAGCATAATATGAAAGAACCCTATGCATGTCAGAGGAGATGTGATTAGTAGTTGAGAAATATAATGGTTCACATTTCTATTTCTCTTTAAAACTGATTCTCTGAATATTTTATATCATTGCTCTCTAATTTCAGCTCTCAGTAATTTAGTTAAGTAATGACTCACTTCAGAACATGCTGAATAGGATAATAGGTGATTGTGGGTAGTATAAGGATGAGTAGAGGCCAGCAGTTCTTTGACTTCAGTTTCATAATTCATTGGGTTTTAAATGGACTTGCAGGTTCATTTTCATGACCGGTGTTATCTACAGATGAACCAAGACAGCTGAAGAAGGTTCATGAACTACATCTGTAACTGTGTGACAGGCAAATTTTAAAGATACAGGAGGGGATGGAGGTAAGTATTATAGGGTTGGAAATTATTCAATGGTTTCTTCATATTCCAAAGCATTAGGCATGGAATACTGGAACCGGTTTTACCCCTATAGTCATTTGGTCTTATTTTTAGTATCTCTTTCCTTTGCCAGAATCCAGGTTCTTTTTCCATTGCCACTAGGCAAAATTTCTTTGGGTTGAAGGAGTTTTTAAAAACAACCCTAGGAGGGAAGTGCAGGCAGAAACACTGTACCTAACAAGAAATTGCAGCTGTGTGACTTTCAAAGCCACATCTGGTGTAGAAAAGATCATCTCTGTATCCACAACATGACTTTTATCACTCAGTTCTATACCATGTGGAAAAGTATCTACTTTTGTTTATTCTAAATCTGTTAACTAAGAGCTCATTTTATGGTTCCTAGTTGTTCAATTGTGAAAAAGTAGTAATAGTAATTTTTTTTATTTCCTGCGTGACAGTTCTATTATAATTTATTTTCATAATTTGTTATTCTCATCAGTAATTTCTTTTTCATATTGAAGAGTCCTAACTTTTAAAATTTGAGATGAGTGCTATTCCATATCTTTGAACATTGTTCTTGATTTCTGCGTGCTTTCTCTAGTTTTCCTATGGGACCAGATTGTTTTACTGAGTAGTTGAAATGTGGAATCACTCTGGGTTTCCAAAGTAGCATAAATGACATTTTCTAATTGGCTTTCTACTTCTGCTTAGTAATTCTTAACATCAGATTTATTTATATTGCTTTTGATGAATGCTTAGCAGATATTTAGATTAAAAAAAATAGCTCAAAATATCCTCCCTGAGTAATAGCAATTTATTATGAGCTCATGATGCAGGTGCATTTTGGGTAGGTTTTGCCTTTGCTCATTAACTTGCATTTATTTCAGTTTTATCCACTTCAGTACATGCACTAAGTAACCATTGATTACTTTGCAAGTCTTCACAGTTTGCTTTTCTAGACTACCTTTGACTCTATCAAGCAATTCCAGTCTTAGCGTAGTGCCTAACAGCACTCTTTACAGTGAGAAACCTTACAAAGTACTCCTGTACCTTGTTTCTTGTTATTAAATCGGTTTTCAAGATCATGTCGTTCCCTAACAGGTTTGATGAAGGACCTTGTCAAAAGCTTATTGGAAATCCAAGTGTGCTATGTCAATCAGATTATTCTTATTCAAAGGCTTATTGATGCCTTCAAGAAATTCTAGTAGATTAGCCTTCCACATAAACTAGATTTACTTTTCCCTCACTTATCCTACGAATTGCTGTGTGTACTTGATTTTGTTGTTTGTGACAGTTTCTAGACACCTTTTAGGAACACATTAAGAATAAAACAGGAAGAATTTGATTTTTTCTAGCACTTCCATCCTAAGTTCTTAAAGCACTTAGCAAAAAGGGATTTTCAAAACTGGACATTAAATTTGAGCGCCTAAATCACCTAGTTTTACGTTCCAGAATATTAGTAGAAGTCATCACCAGGATGCTTCAGCACCTTTCATTTTAGCATCTTCTATTTCGTGTATATTGATATGGAAATAATTGATTTCAGGCAAGCAAATCTGAACAGTCAGGACTAATTAGTTACACACTGGAAGAAATACAAGTAAGTTGCTTGCCAATAGGCATATATTAGGTTATTTGCTTAAGGACAGATAGGGAATCAATGGCAGAGACAGGAAAAGATTATTTGTTTACATTTCTTTTCCATGGAATAGAATTTCACTTTTATTATACTAAGCTCAAGGAACAAGTTTTCTTCCATTGTTACATTTCTTACTAACAAAATATTTGGCCTTGATTCTACATCATTATATATACAAAGTACTTTCTTATCACTAAATGAACTAAAGTTTCATGTCCATTATTAATGGATCCCATATGGTTATTCCTCTTTCCTGTGTGTATTGTGAAGTCATCCTTTATCATGTTTCAAAAAAACTGTATCAAGGACTTCTGCTCACCCCTAAGTTTTCCATTGTAGATAGCTAGAAATATTCTATCACTCAGATTCATCAAGTTATTTATCCTATTTCTCTTGGAAATTACTCAGTCTTATCTTCCCCTTAGTTATGCTGTCTCTTGACCTTCAAGTATAAAACAGGACCAATTATTCTTTAGTCCATTCATGTTGTTTCTGTCATTAGCTGGATGACAGCTCTTTTCAGCCTTGTGTAGATGCTAGGGTCCCTGAGGTAGCAAATCTCAGCTGGTGTTTATTCAACACTAAGAAGATCACATCCTGATCATCCAGAAATTCTTTAGGTGATACTACCATATAAATAAAAAATGTTCTGGGAATTTCCCATTTAACAAAGCCATTCTCATTCGAGGCCTTTAGAGTACACAAAAGTCCTGTATGCTGAGGATCCAGCAGCATGATTTGTTCACAGTTTTTTCTACAACAGAGCTATAATAATTCTTATTACCAGTGACCATTCAGAAGCCACTGAACAATCCTCTACATAAAAAAACACCAAAACTTTTCTACCATTTGCTCCTTATTCATTACATGACTGATAATATTGTCACCATATTTTTATATTATTTGGCCATTTTCTTTGATTTTTAATTGTGAAATGTCTTGGTTCAGGTTCTACTTCACAATAGTGGAAGCAACATTGCTAAACTTTAATTGCATGATGAGAGGAGCTGACATTTTAAGCTGTATTTTACATAAATCAAACAGACAAAAATAGAGTTACATTATATATTCGGACAGAACAAGTTTACTTTTTGATGAACTCTGTAGAAAGATGTATTCAGATATTGATAGCTGCCAAGGCATGACAGTGTCCCACTCCAGCGTGGAAACACCACCAGTGATGTAGTTAGGGTGGAGGCTAGAGATGTAACACTGTGCTGAATACAGCCACAGTGTTATTATTTGAAAATTGGATAGGTTTGTTTACAGCAACACTTGTCAAATCCTCAAAGTCAAAAAAGAAACTCAGAATAAGGAGTAGACAGGAATATGGTGATCAGACTATCTCTTTGGCAATGTTATCGTGCAGGTTTTCTGTGCTAACACTAAAGTGAGATTTACAAACAAATTTCATGTAAAGCAGCAGTCATTTGGTGATAATCATGTTTGCATTTCTCATTTCCATTTCAAATAGGAACTAGTGACCTTGAACTGAAGTGTTCAGTATTTCATGGTAATTTTTTTAACCAAATAAATTTACCGTCATACTTTTAATAAAAGTCTGTCAAGAATGGGATGCTCCTTAGCAATACGAAGAACCATACAGACTGCACCATCAACAGCAGCTGCAGAAGGTGCAAAGAGACAGATTGACCATCACAAGCTCTTGCATTCAGGATGAATCCTTTCAAGTTGCAGTAATTTCTGACATAAAACACCTTGCAAACAAGGAAAAGTTTTTTACTTTCAGAGGGCAAATATTTTCTTTTCCACTGGAACAAATCATAGCACCATCTTCTTGGCTATCAGAATCATGTAAAAACTCTACGAGACACCAAGTACCCCTTCCACACACTTAAATTGGTATGTTTCTATCATCTGACTCATCCTCTCGTAAGGTGTTCTTCCCTTCTAAAATATAACTTGGCAAGAAGCAGCCTGAGTTCAAGTCTGCTGTCCAAAGTAACTTACTTTTCAGGTGAGATGCTGCACCTTTGTACATACACGTTAAAATTATCATTGCAAAGACATGACAGTTGAGAAGCCAATGTAGAAGTTGAAGGTCCAAACTAGCCAAAGACTTTGCCCCTTCTCACTTTCTTCTTGTAGGGATAAAGCTTTGACAGGAAGCTGAATATAGCATAAGGTGAAAATATTGTGCATTTATGTTCCATGTTTTAAATTATGTCTGTATTCTTTGGACTTTTTTCTACACAAGCTAAAAAAGTATGATCAAAAAAATCATATTAAACTCACGTAATCTAAAATTTGGTTAGACATGAAAGAGCTGGAAAAGATTCAGAGGTTTTATGTACATCATGACAGAAGCTTTCTTCAATGCCTTGTGCACTCTGCCAATATTTTGTGTGGATGCAAGTCAGGCAAAAAGTAATACATTCCTGTAAGTAGACACACGACCATTTTCACCAGCAGCCCTCTGTGTGGCTACAGTCACTGTTCTTGCCATGTGAAATCTTTATCAGAAAAATTAAAATTCTGCTCCAGAAGTAAAAAAATGAAGTAGTTTTCCATTACAAAAGTACAGTCCAAAGCTTCCAGCAGAACAAACTAAATATTTTCAAAATCCATATGTAAAATCAGCAAGCGAAAAGCCTAAGCATACCAGTGGGAATCTGCATGTACCTGACTAATGCAGCGATGTGGGGTACTTACAATATCAGCAATACAAATTAGTGTATATACAAATTAGCTGAATAGTGGAAAGAAACAGAAATAAACATTTAAATGTCTTTTTCCACTGTATTTTTTCTGAATTCATGATCTATCCCCATTACATATCACATGATTTGTTTTTATTATTTATGACTATGCCATAAATCTTGCAGTAAGTGTCAAAATATTGTAGTATTAATTCATGAAGCCTTACAATAATAATTGTAATACATTACTGAAAGATCTGTCCTGTGTCACTACGTATTTTATTGATTGTATGACTAATCTCGGATTGTTTCACTGTCACAGCGCTCTCCAAACTATCAAGCTGCAACAAGGTCTTTTACCATCTCATACTAACACGCTCTTCATGTCAGTCCTTCTGCTGCCTTCACCTCATCCAGGGCTCGCTCTCTCTGCTCTTGTTTCTTCCTCGGCTGCTCTCCCTTCACTGGCTCTCAACCACTTAACAGAACCAGCCACAGCTGCACCTTATCTACATCAACCAACCCACCACCCCTGATGCCAACCCACAGTTGTACATTATCAATGCTAATTAACCCAGCTTCATTCCTCTACAACATCCCCCCCCCCCTTTTTTTTTTTTTAAACATTGCATACCTTACACTTTTAACAGTCATTACAACCTTTTTACAAATAAATTTTTATATAGTCCTCTATAGTTCCCCCCTTTTCCTTTTTAACGTTTCATACGTTAGGTATTTAACAATCATCATAACCTTTTTAAAAATAAACTTTTCATGCAGTCTGGACAACTTGTCCCTGAATTTTTTTTTTTTCTTCTTAACATTTCATAACTCATGTTTTTACCAACCACCACAAACTCTTTACAAATAAGCTTTTCATATAGTTTGGACAACTTGTCCCTGAACTCACACTCATATTCCTTCTTCACTTTTATCTTGGGCTTTTCGTCTTCTGCAGGTTGATCACCTTTCTTCTTACCGGCTTTTGTAGCATCTGGGAATTTGATTTTTTCAGAGGGTGGTTCTGATGAACTTATAGTGCCTTGTCCTATCACCTCTTGGGTCACACTGGACAGTAAACTGAGTGAGCTTTCAGAAACAGCAGAGCTAGAATACAGTACCAACACATCATTCTGTGGCCCAAAAAACTTCTTAACATCCTTGTGGTCGCCCACTTCTACAAGTGGAGACACCTTCAACAGGCACACAAACACCAGCAAGAATACCACCAGGCCAAGCAGCAGCAGCAACACTGGGAGCCACCTGTGGCATAACACTGCTCCTTCCCCCAGCACAGCCATCCCCACTGTCTAGCTGGACCTGCTCTGGACCTGCTGCCGCTGGACCATCTGGCCGTGTACTCTGTCACTATTGCCTGTTACCCTCAGTCTCTTAACTCCACAGCAGTCAGGCTTCCTTCTCTTTGATCCCAACAGCTCACCTCTACTGGTGTCTAATCCAGATCCCCAGGCTCTTCCCACCTATCTCAATGTGATCTGGATCCCAGGCTGTCCCTACCTGTCTCTGCTACATTGAGCACCGCTGTTACTATTCAAAACTTCAAACATCTCCCAGCACAACCACCACTGCTGTCACTTAGTCTCATAACCTGAACACCTCACACAGGGCACCAATTGTCACAGCACTCTCCAAACTATCAAGCTGCAACAAGGTCTTTTACCATCTCATACCAACACACTCTTCATACAGTCCCTCTGCTGCCTTCTCCTCACCTCATCCAGGGCTCTCTCTCTCTCTCTGCTCTTGTTTCTTCCTCAGCTACTCTCCAAACTATCAAGCTGCAACAAGGTCTTTTACCATCTCATACCAACACACTCTTCATACAGTCCCTCTGCTGCCTTCTCCTCACCTCATCCAGGGCTCTCTCTCTCTCTCTGCTCTTGTTTCTTCCTCAGCTACTCTCCCTTCACTGGCTCTCAACCACTTAACAGAACCAGCCACAGCTGCACCTTATCTACATCAACCAACCCACCACCCCTGATGCCAGCCCACAGCTGTATATTACCAATGCTAATTAACCCAGCTTCATCCCTCTACTTTTCACCAGTAATTGTATCTGCCCTTTGATACTTGCTATCATCTACTCTATTGTCCTACCACTGCTCTTCGTGCTTCTTACAATCCTTTCCTCCCTTACAAATCTTTGCTTTGGAACACTGGATTCAGAAAACTTGCCTTTTAAGCCAGAAATGCTTTACACAACTAATGTCATTTTCTATGTGACCTAGGACACTAGGGTCTTGCCCAATATAAATGGTTAATAACACCAAGATTGTTTAAATTATCACAGAAACTGATTTGAATGTTGTATTATTATGCACAGGGAAAAGGTAAGGAATTGGGCTATGTAATGTTCCATTAAAATGTTTGCCCCAGAGTAAAAAAATGAAGATTAGTACATTTCGCATCACATAACACTGATAAATGTTTCCATTTTTCAGGGAGATTAAGTTTTATTCCTAGATTCCCCTGACATTCTTAAGATAAATTACTATACTACAGTGCTTCAAGCATCCAGCACAAAGAGGGGGCCATTGGGGGTAGAAAAGAAAGAAAACAACATGAAAGAATAAAGGGGGATATAAAGTGAACAATACATAATTCACGTTTTCAGGATCACTCAGCCCCACAGAGCTTGACAGAAAAGAAGAATGCTGTTTTACTGAAAAATACTGATTAAGAAATCAGTAAAAATTCCATTAAATTTGTGATGTGGGATTATGATAAAGGGATAATTGAACTGGGAGATTCCCATCTAACACTCTGCTCTGAAGCCAATCTTCCACATCCAGGATAACGTGCTTTGACCACTCTTATTGATTAGTCCTTGCAGATTTTCATGAGAAGCTCGACTTTGTCAGAGAACAGTCCTTCTGACAGACTTCCCATCAAGTTCAACAGAAGTAACTTCTTAATTTTCTGAGGAAATTAGAAGAAAATTTCTCACAAAAATTTAGTGAGTCTTACTGAAGCGATAAAATACTATTGAAAAAAGCATGACAGAGCCACAAGAAATATTCATTTGGAAAATCAAGACACAATATGAAGTGATTGCTATAGAGGGGTATTTTCATTTTTTAATAATGCTACTACATAGGATACAATATGCTTATGGGATGGTGGTTTCAGATCTGCCTGAAGAGTCTAAATTTGTTTTCCTCATACAAGATTTAAGATTTAGTTTGCCTTTCATCTCATTCTCTCAGAAAAATCTTGTATTTGCGGTTATATAACTAAATTAGTTAATGCTTGAAAAGATACTTTGGCATTCTACATTAAAAGAATTCTCTGTATGAAACAATTTTTTAAAAAAATCTGTCTTGGGATGGACAAAACAGAACTAACAGACACCTCATTCAAAGAGATGTTCTGTTTATATGTCAAGTTTGAAACATTTTAGAGACATACAATAGAAGAAATGGCACCACAATTTCTAATTTGGTGCTTTATGATAAAAACAAGTAAGAAAGAAGAAGAACACTGTTAATTTTATTATTAGCATCATCATGTTCAAGTGACTTGCTTTTCAGAGCTGATAATCCAATTTCTTTCATAAATACAGTAGTTTTCAATTTCAGTCTTTTTTAATAGTTATAGCAGCTAGAGATCAAGAAGATTTTAATCTCTGAATCCCTCATCCATTTCCCAGTTGAAAATTTATGTAGCACAAAGTATTGAAACTAACTAGGAAATACAGGTTTGAACAAAAAGAGTGAGTTCAAAGTGTTGCAAATAGTACAGATTGTGAGCTTTACTTCTTTTTTAAGAAAACCAAACATAGTCTTCGTGTCATAATCAGGAGGTGTATATTTTCATGTACCTTTACACTTTCAGCAGTTTTAAATCAGTAAGACCAAAATAACAAAAAATTAGTTTGCTTAGTATGAGTGAACTTTTTGTACACAACCAGTATTTGATTAGTGCCCAACCCAAATCCTATCATGACGTTTGTTGTTAGATATGCTCTGCATGACAGTTCAAAGCAGGGCTGAATTTTTCTTAAAGGTTCTTTGTCTCCAAATCAATTCTGAAGACACAGGAAAGCATTACTTCTAAAGAACATGGATATTAATTCAGAGTTTAAGTAAACAATGTACAATGTTCAGAAAAAAGTGAAGAGCAATGTAATTTGTTTCCAAAAAGTTAATGTGACAGGTAAAGGTGTATATTAGAATGGCAGCATGCCTCAAAATTGTGTTCACACTGTAAGGCTGACAAACTGATCCATTCCTATCCACAACTCTAGCAGAAGATGTGGCAGCTCAGATATTTGAACAGTTCATTTATTTACATGAACCTTTATTGGGCTTTCCCTCAAGCTCACTAGCTATTTGGACATTGAACATACATGATGGCAAGAACCAACATGGACCCAGATTTTGTTCAGTCCTGGCTAGGAATCTAACACCTTTCAAGCTCTGTGTGCCCTATAATCCTCTAAAAGTCCTAATCCCACTGTCCTTTTTCCCCTTTGAAGGTTGCCTTGCTGGATGAGAATGTTTCTGCTGGTACCAACCGCCCACTAGCTATAATATGCTCTACTGCATGTACTTCCAGAACAAACCAAATTTAGAGGCAGCTAGTGTGGAAGGAGTTTCTTGGCTCTTCAGGGCCTTCTTGATTAAATTAAAGGTTGAGTTGCGTTAATGTATTTGTGAGGAGTTACACAACACAAAAACGCTAAACAGAATTGCGAAGCCCACAGAAAACATCTACTAAATACATAAGCAAAACTTTCTAGCTTTTGAAGACTCTCTGTAGCTATGTTTACCATGCATAGAAGGAGTAGTATGGACTTCAAGCAACCTAAAATTTAATTTAACAATAATATACGAAGATAGTAAGCTTTGTAAAAACCAAACAACAACCAACCAACCAAAAAACCAAACCAAACCAAACCAAAAAAAACAACAAAAAACCACCCCAACAAACCAAAAGAAACTTCAATGAATCTTAGATGAATAATATCTTAGTGTTTCTTTAGAAAGAAACACTGCATATGAGGACAAAAAACTCCCCCACAAAACCACTAGCTCCTCCTCTGAACTTGCACTGAGATTCACACTGACAATATTTGTCTTGTAAATACTATTTTACCATATTTTTTTTTTTCCTGGGGATGTGGTGAGGCTTATACAGGAATTGCACAGTATGATGGCACACAATATAAACCGGCCTGCAGGCAATAAAGAGGAGCGAGTAAGGTGCTATAACAAAATTGCACTTTCATCTCCTGTCAGCCTTAGCTTTATTTTTGAATTTTATGTCAGTCTGGGAAAGAAGCTTTTGCATGCAACAAGTTCCTTGTGAACCGTAATCCCTGTATTTTCCAAAATGTAAGTTGTTGGTAAAGCCTGTCAATTCTTTTGAGAAATTATGAATGATTCCTGTGCATGCCTGAGCTTCATCATTGTGAATGTCCTTGCCTGCTTTTCCCCTTCTATTCTGTGTCTACTTCAGATAACAACTCCGGTTGTTAACACCAATCTGGATTCATAGATGTGCAATTCCCTAACTCACTCATGTGGATAATGTATTCATCCTATAATGATGTATCTTAGTTTTAGGAGAGTGATGGCTGGAGTGGAATAGGTGCCACAAGTAAAAATAACGAACCATTTAGCAGTTATAGTGCAGTCTGTTGCAGGGTATCTCTTGGTGTCTCTCTCTCCCCCTACCCATCTGTAGCAATAATAATGTAGAACAGTCTTTGAAATAGTGACACAACTGAGTGACTATACCAGGTGTTAAAATGTAGTTAGTTACCATACCATTTCTGACATTGACCTCATTAATACTGCTGTATCAGATCTGATTCTTAAAGGACAGAGTTCTTTGGTGAGTATAACATACAGGAGTGAAGAGAAAATAACCCATTCTAGCTGTGATGAGGAATACAATAACCCATCACCGTAGCAAAGACCATATTTTATTTGAAAAATACAAATAAAGGATTTTGTCCCTTTTGTTTATTAAAACAAAACGTAACAATTACTTGCATAAGGAGGTATACTTTACATTACTCTTTTGTTAAAAAAAATATAAGTATTTTTGGAGACTTTGGAAAAATAAGGATGGCCCAATATGCTCCTAATGTTCCTTAGAATGCACTGTGCCATTTATATGTACTGCAAGTACAAGGTCTCAGAACTTTATAATCCATAAAGTAACCCTAGGCAGCATAATTCCATATTCTTCTCTGCATTTAGAATATTTCCTTTGTTAACCTTTGTGTAAGTCTATGAGTTTGGTTAATTCCAGACTGGTCCAATAGTTAGGTTTTCTAAAGGATGATTTTACAAAGCCTTAGATCACAGAAAATTTTGTAATTGCTTTTAAATACCAGTGATAATATTTTCACATAGACATTTTCTTGCAGTATTCACAAATTAAACAACTGCTTCAGAATTCAAAATAAAAATTGTTTACAATTATTTTGGTTTTCTAAGAAGAATGCAAAAACAAAGTGCATAACAGAGTGAAATTACTTTCAACTTTTACAGTCTTCTATGTGTATGTAATAAATGGTAAGACTGATAACCAAATTAATTTGTTTTCAATATATGAGTCTTAATCTAATGCCAGTTGAATTCAAGCTCTTTCTTGTCTTTGAAGTGTATTAATTGAAGTTTTTGACTGGTGTTAAGTTGACAACATATTTTCACATTTTAAAATACAGGCAATTTTCCCAGATGATGTGTCAAGATTACAGCGTACTGAGTGCCCTCACCATTACAAGAAAGAGGGTTTGTTTGAAGAATGCAACTAATTAATTTGGTGTAAATGTACAATTAGTTGGATAGTTGTTGCAGAAATAAAATGGTAAATCAGAAAGCCCTTAAGCACCACTTTATGTGTATGTGCCATTTAACTGTACTCTGTATCTTCCAGTGTAAGTAAAACTGGCAGTTTTCAGCATTTAGTTGTTAAGCGGCATTTAGGCTAAGAGGAAAATATTTGGGAATATGAGTACACAAAAGATCCATGAAAGCTTTAAGCAAAGTCTATACAATCAAATGTAACTATAAACTAGGAAAGAGTTTCCCACCATACTTTCACTGAATGTATACTTTGTTTAAATCAGCAATGCTACAAAATGATCATGCCCTCCATGGCATACAGTGTTATTTTTCTTCTAGTTTAATCAATGTTAATGTAGAAATTCTCAAATACAGCTTACATTTGTTTCTAGGATACAAAGGACCAAAGGAAAAATTTGTGGGATCAGGAAAAGAAATCTGTAAACCTGTTCTTTCTGCACCGTGAGGCCTTTTTCTATGGCCCTGAAGATTTAATATTCTGCTATTTGTCATGCAAACAACACGGCACTGTGATGTGTATTTGAGTAAAAAACAGTAAGCATAGCAAGCATGCAGACGTATCATGATAGAAAAGCACATTTGGTGATCACTGTGGATAGGACATACCAAACAGTACACACCGCAGTATCACTGAAGCAGCGTCTCAATAACCCTGCAGAGTTTTAAAGGATTCAGAATTCCTGGGGCTGTGGTTATGATGCGCGTGCTGTACAGCAGGAAAGGGCACCAGGAATGGTGAAAAGGAGATTCTTGTTTCTCTGAGATATGACCTCCTTCACTCATTAACTTAAAAAGGTCGTGAGCATAAGGAGTGGTTATTTGCTTACATCACTGCACTTCTGTTGGCTTTAAGCCTGGATGTTCTCTGATGCAAATAAAAATAAAACAATGGTGGGAACACTGCTTAAAGCACAAAACACAACTCATTTTCCCTGCTTCGGTGTAGGGCCAGAGGGAAGAGACATAAAGAAAACTAATACCTGGCTCTCAAAATTACAATACAACAATGAATGCAGTTTTCATGCAGATGTGGTACAAAGTATTATGGCCCATGGTACTACTAATGCTGAAAGATTTTCTTCTTAGCACTCTATTCATACAATATAAAGATTCACATGTTGGCATAAAGCGAGAGCATTCTAAATCAAAAGAAAATTTCTCCTCATAAAATCCTGCACTAGTAGTTGCTTCATTTGGGACAAAACTGAAACATATCCTAATTCTACCCCCCAAAAATACAATACATAAACCATTATCAGCTTGAGTATAACACTTACTACATTAATGTATCTGTTTAACTTTAGTCTACAATGAGAATGCCTCCATAAATGCATTTCTAGAAGATTTTGTATTTGGTGAAAATAAAATAAATAAATACTTAAATAAATCTGAACACAGATTATTAAACTACTTTTAAACCATCAGCAGGACATTTTAGGGTCTGGGTTATTTTCCTCTCTAAATTGCCTTGTGGGTTCAGATGTTGACAAAAAGGGAAACATTACCATTTTCAAGTTGCAAACAAAACAGTATAGTAAAAACAAATTCTGAAACTATAGTGCAACTAATACTTTTTAGAGTTTGAAAAGTTTCTTACAAAGCTACTTGCTAGTTTCTCCAGAAGGCTGTTTAAACCAAAAGCATCTCAGGACAGAGTTCATAAAAAAAAAATAAAAAAAATTAAAAATCCTGAAAGTATAACTGATCAGAAATTTCAGTCACATCTAGGACCTACTCAACCACACAGTGAAGAAGGGAAGGCTTCTGGTTCACCTGTGTGGCCTACAGTAGGTCAGCAATAAATACAGACCCTTCTCTACTAAGCTGAAGGTAAGTGGCACCTAAAATGTATAGGAAGGAATCCAGTGGAGTGTACAGATCTGTATCACTGTCCACACCAGCCCAGGGACTGAAAAAACAGTACACAGCTTCTGCTCTGCACAGTTCCCCCTAAGATGCATACTGCAAGAAGTCCACTTTCCTAAGTGAGGCTTCAATTTTCTTAGAAGCAGAAGACTGCCATAGATGGTGAGCCTTATAGGTCATAACCTTTCTTGGGATATTTTTTTATTATGAGCTCCTGGTCCTCTCATAGTACTATCACAAGAAAGACAAACAAAAGGTTAAAGTTTGAAACAAAACAGAGGAAAACCTAAGAATTTGCTGGATTAGGTCTTAAACAGCCTGAAGTGCTAGGCAGAACTGTTTAGCAGTTCTGCAATGCTAAAAAGTTACTAACATAAGAAAGCAATTTACTTAATCCATAGGAACCACAATAATGACACACTTTCATTTTTTTTCTTACTCCACTGACTTAAAATGTTCCCAAGCTCCCATGATGCTTCAAATAGGGAGAAAAAAGCTTGCTCTTAGCTGGAAATTACTCTAGGGAAAATTAAATACCACTAGATTGAACTAAAATGAAAAAAAGCATCATCATCTTATTCTCTTTGTTTTATTTTTTGCTATCCCAGTATCTTACTAGTAGTTCTATTTTGCTTTTAGTTACACAGGGAATAGAAAGACATTATGATTAAGAACTCTGTTTTAAACTGACTGTTGTAGCTTCTGGACTCAGACCAGAAAAAGTCTTGAAAAGCTTCATCTACTGACGTAAGTGAAGCACAGTGAACCAAACAACTGTATAGTTTAATGGTGCTGCCATTGTTGTTTTTATTGAAAGAGCCTATGCTTCATCTGCTTTGCTGCATAAAGAGTACGTTGGACCCATTCCATTTAAATGAATGATGTTCCCGTGAAAAGACAAAACCAAAAAAACACAACACTGGAAACAGCAGTTCCTCTAGCACGCAGTAACAGAGCAGGTCTGGTGTTATAGTCTAGAGCCATGTTTGAGCTAACAGCTAATGATGCCTCCCCTCTGTTAGCTGGTTATGGATGAAAAGATTATGAAGGGCGTAATGAAATGACACCATCTCAAGGCAACCTGATTATTCAATAAGATTAAATCATCACAGGACCGTTTATTTAAGAGGACAGTATTGGCTGATCCCTTCTGTAAAGCAAACAGACTGTTAGCGCTTCTCACACTGGTAGTAAACTCCACTGGCTACCTCACATTGGGATCACAAGGCCTAGAGCGTAGCTAGAAATGCAAAATCACAACCACCTGCAAGAGAATTGCTCCCCCGTTAGCTATCTTCCTAAACAGGCATGACCATAAATTTACTGTAGCTTGGAGATGGTAAGCATATTGCAATAAAAATGTCATTGCTTGGCTTTACTTTAGGTATTGTTACAGATACGGTACCACAGACTTCATTGAGCAATTAAAAAATATACACAAGGGACAATAGCTTCTTTTTTTCTGTATTTTTCAAAATTTGACCTTCTTCCAATTGGAGAACCCAGTTTCACATACGAAAAGGGCACTTGTTCTACAGTAACTGCATACAACTTGCTCAGTTCCAAGTACTGTATTCATTTTTTGTTATCGTTGCTGTCATTTTATCTCCAGTTGTTTAGGGACTTCTCTGTTCCGGGAATTACAACTAAGTTGTTCTTTCTGATTCTATTTCCCCATAGAGTTCAGCCAGCTTCTTGAACTCAGGTCCCCAGTCTCCAAGGTAATTGTAATCCTGGTCAGAGTGTGTTGTGGCTGAATCCAGAGAGCTGATAGATCCAGCTTCTGATCTATGACCCTCATAGGCATATGTCTGTAAGGAGTCATACGGGGGCACGCTGGGGTCCAGATCAGCCTCTGCCAGTCTTTGTTTAATGAACTCCTGAACATCTATACTGTCAAGACTCGAGGAGGGATGATGCCTGGGCACAGGCTTCACTTCAGGACGAATATCCCTCCGGTATTTTAGCTCCTCAGCAGCTGATGGATTCCGCAGTGCTGTGATGTCAAATGCTTCTGTGTCTTCTTCTCCACCACCCTCATCATCATATGTCACAACATTTTCCCGAACATCTTCTTCTGAAATGATCAGAGGCTCCTTCTTGCTGCGTCTTAGGGTGATGAAAAGGACCACAATTGCTAAAGAGAAAACTGCAGATATTAGAGTAGGTTTAAAGTTTACATCTGATGTAAGTAGATATACACTGAAGAAAAAGCAGGCACTAAGTCACAAATACAGTGTGTGACTGTAATATTTTCAGGCTAATATTGGTATTTGGAACCATTTACATCAGGCATATGTCTGTAACAAAGGGTCACCAAACTTATCCAACCTGGAAAAGAGCGTACTTATATTCCTAAGTGAGCAATGCCTTTGTTTTGTAATGTGTCACCTGAACATAATTACTGTATGCCTGGAAAGAATCCCATGAAATCCATGCACAGCAACATGCCAAAGTGCAACAGGCTGAGACCACACAACTAAGGGGAAAATTAATAATGCTGTACTGCAACTACGAACTTCCGATACAGCCTGGTCTCCCAAAGGGTCAGTAAAGAGCACTCTTCTACAGTGTATTTTCTTTGTGGGTATTGCTGGGGTTTCTTGAGCCAATAATGGAATCCACTAGTTGGATCATTAGGGGTCTCAAAAAGGACATAAAAGGGGACAACATTTTTTCAGTTAAAGGAGAAATTAGTAACTAGAGCTGACATTTTTCAAAAGCGTTGTTAAGGGCTTTCAGGCTTCATTAAAAACAGTATTTAGCATATGCACTGAACTGAAATATAAAAGGTTTATTTTTTATTTTAGGAATAGTCAAACTTGTATGATAAAATATAAGACTATAAAACTAAATGCGGTACTATAAATTTTAAAACAGCTTTCTGACGAGGAAGTTCTGATATAAGCTGTAAGGAAAGTGGTCCTTAGAGAACGTAGAGCCTTTGGGAAAAAAATGTCCTCAAATTTTCCAATGTGGGTCACACTGTAATTCCCATTATTTCTTGACATCTCTGTAAGAATGCAGAAAACACGAGTAGTACAGAGATATGTACCCAGCAAGTTATGCCTCTGCCAGAAAAAAAACAGAAAGTATATTAACTAATGGGTAACACTCAAACTGGCCTGGGCAAAAAAATGAAAAAGAACTCAAGAGAAAATGCACTTGCAATGGCATTTATCTAATGGAGTCATCTTATAGTCTCATATGTCCCTTGCCCCTGTGGATTATGGTGTGCATTCCTATCGGCTTATCCCACAAAGGTAATTAAGAAATGGCTTTTGTACAGTGCTAATGGTGCTTCTTACAGTGTAATGCGTTTTAAAAAAAAAGCTTTCCTCATCTATTTTCTATCATTTTTTCACACTGTTTTAAGACATGGAATTAGAGCCAGTGGCTTTTTGAGATCGTTCCAAATTACAGAAAAAAGACCTGCAGTGCTAATTATTTGATAACCTCTGAAAAAATTTCCAGTGTTCCTAGTGGATTCTAAATATTCACAAATGTACTTTAAAGGCATTTTTTCCTATTAATTTTATCTAAACCTCTTCCCTGTAATCACAGCTATATACTTCTAATTACCTACTACTACCAGCCAGCCTCTGGTTCAGAAACGGGTCGTATTAAAAATTTCTGCCCTGTCACATTCAGAAAGCCAGTGGAAGGATAGCATTACTTAATAATAAAAGTGGCTTACCAAGAAGAATGATGACACAGAGCAGGATTGCGATTAAAGCTCCTGTGCTCAAGCCAGTTGAGGAGAGGAAAGCTTCAGCATGGCAAGTTCTTACTCTTCCATCTCTTTCACACACACAAACCCTAATTGTGAGAGTACTGCTGCTGCTGAGAGGGGGCACTCCACCATCAGAAATCAACACTGGGAGGTAATAGATATCTTGAGTGGTTCGACTGTATCTCCTTCGTCTTGTCAGGATACTGGCTGTATTATCTACGAATATCAAAACCAGAATATCATTTTAATGAAGAAAAAAACAAATAATGTTATGGACCGTACGTTTCCTGTTGAGTAGAAGCATAGGGCATCTTAAAACTAGGCAGTCCTAATCTGTAAAAATGCACAATCTAGAATTAAAATTTGTCAGGAAGCATATGTGGCCAATGAGGAAAAAGAAGAGGCAGGAGAAAGTAATTAGTATTACATAAATAGGATTATTTAAGCTCATGTACTTTTCTTAGAGTCAAAATGAACTTTGGCAAACATTTTAGGCCCAGTCTGCAAGTGTTTTAATCCCATGTTATGCTGTTGGTAGAATATGGACCCTTGTAAATGTGAATACCTGGAATTCTGAGGATATCTGTATAATTAATCCACAACATATAATTTAATAACATCCCCTTGATTCTTAGAAGAATTTTAAAAAGTCTTTAGTAAAAGTTAAACTTTCCTGTTTTACTGTTTCTGATAGGCTTTATAGATCAAGTGAGCTTTCAAAAAACATCGGAAAGGACAGTGGCCAAAGACTCATGCTGTGGAGAGGTCAGGAAGAAGGGCAAGGGCAGGGAAGGGGGATGGAGGAAGGGAAGGAAAGAGGAAAAAAGGAGATATTACATGTTCTGAACTGGTAGAGGTTAAAGATAAGTAAGCAAAGGGGAGACAGTGATGTAAGATGTTGTCACCATAATGTTACCCACAGGTTCATATGGCATATATTACAGTCAATGAGAATTGTAATGTTATTACACACAAATTGCAAGAGCATTTATAGACACTAATTAGAATAGTAAGCTGCCACCTGTATTCCTTTAAGTCCAAGAATTCAAGGGGCATAAAGAGAGTGCGTGGGAAGAAATGCTACAATAATGTATAGTTAAATCTTATTTTCATATGTCTAAAATTTAATTCCAGTCTGTTGCCACCACTTTAACAGTACTGACCTCTGAATAAGAGCCTACAGATAAATCAAGAATTGAGACAGTGAGAAATCAGACATGAGCAGTTGTGGAGAAAGAGAGAGATGGGGACTGAGGAATGGAAGACACATTGGAAGAAATGTATCTGTAATGCTTGTCCATGATTAACAGCTACACAGTTAAATTGTGGGGTTGTGGGTTTGGAGTTTTTTAGCAAACAGCACAGGGATGGTAAATGCAGAATTACATCTGCTGGGTTTCTCTTCCTTTTACAAACCAGACTATTTCTTCTATTTCCTTACCACTGTAGGTACAGCATTAAATGGATTTATCATAATCTATGGAAAAAATTATGTCTGTGGCACTTTGTGAAAATCTAGTGCAACAACACAGATAGTGTGGCATATTTTAGCCCATAGGACTGATAACTTGCATATTTGAATGGAGGAGTGGGTTTTGTTTAAACTGGATACTGTTTACTAGGTGACTACTCTTCACGCCACATCTTCTATCAAGCTCTGTGCCAAATTTTAAAATTCATTTTAACTCACTTCTCTCAACATTTTGCTTCTGCGTATCATCTGACAGTGATACTGAGAAAAACTGGTGGTATAGCCCCGTATCAGCATAATATCATAACGTAATATATTTAGCAACAGGTTTCACACAAGAAATCCATATGAGGTGGGAAGTGATACCCTTGCTGCTGAGCCAAGAACATCAGGTTCCACTGCACGGAAGTTCATTAGCTTTTATTCTCCACTCCCCTAACTTATATTCTTGGAAATGTCTAGCATGCTGTTTTTTATAAACTCATTAAGTTTTTTTCTTGCTTGCAGGGGGTGCAAAATATTACTTCTATTTATGTATTTATTTATCTATTTATTCTCAGCAGGCCTTGAAGTTCTCTTCCACTTGTTCATGTCAAGGTATACTTTTTATGACTGAACCCCAAGATTCATGCCAACTTCCTCTTTAGAGGCATGACACCAGCCACTTTATATTAATTCTGTTTACAGACCCTTTTTGGAACTGTATTGAGATCAACATATAATTCTTTCATCTGAAAAAATCTACACAGAGTAAGATCATTACACTGTGGAAATTATATTTCCATAGAGATTATAAAATACCTATGGCAAAATATACTGTTTTCCTTACAAAGCTATCACACAGACACACACACAGAGACACAGACACACACACAGACACAGACACAGACACACACAAAAGTGTTTTCAATAACCTGCAGAAGAACCCGAACACAGAGCTGATTAAAAGATGTCCAGTAAACCAGTATTTTCCTTTGGTGTAGGGTTCTGGAAATAATTCCTATATACCTATAGAATATGACATGCACAAATATTTCTACCATTTTTACAAAAACTGCAGAACTTTAGCTGTTCTCGTAGTATTGCTTATTCTGGGCTTGTGAAACCTTATAAAAACATACTGTAGTATTCTCATTCATGCTGCTTTTTTTCATTATCTTATTGTTAAGAAATCAATTATTTCCACATTTTCTGCAATTAGACTAGGGAACAAAGTGTTCTGTGACAGAATTGAGTCAATTCACTGAAGAAATCAAGCTTGATAATCACTGAAATTCAGATTGCTTTTATCGTAGAAAGAAAACTCTCCCCTAAAGCAGAGTGAGCAGTGGCCTTATGACCATAATTACAGAATATGCCCACCCATGGAAGCCCTACTAGGCTTTGCCAGTCTAATTCTAAAATTAAAAAATTCTAAAAACCCCCAGAAAACTCCAAGTCTTGTTTTAAAAATTTGGACCAGCTTGCTCTTTAATACATGTCTGGCCTTCCACTTTTAATTAAATGCAGTACACAAACAATAGCTCAGTGATCTATTTCAAAATACTCCTATAACAAGCAAATAATCTTATGGAACATGGATTACAGAGGTACAGATTAAACAGATGTAGATTGCCTGCAAGTCTTTTAATTTTTGAATACATAATTGGTATAATCAGGGGGCAAAGTAAGCAGCTGTTTTATCTTTCTGCTACACAATGTCACATAAAAATCTTTTGCTTGCTTTTTTTAACAATATCTTGCCCATTTCTTTGTGCTAGACTGTCACTCTCAACTTCCCTAATATTGCTGGAAGACACAGATAAAATCTTCAGTGTTTCAAATAGGGAAACCACCATAGAATACAAAATAACCTGCTGGTCTGCCTGTCTGCTGCCAAAGCAATGGCAGATTGAGCTCTAGATACAGCCCAAAAGCAGAAAAAACCCTCACATATCTGTGATTAGTATGGAATTTCAAATGAATACGTATTTTCCATAAAAAGGAGTTAATGTTAGCAGTATATATATATGAGGTGATGTCTGCTGCTTCTGCCTTTCTACATTAGGAAACAAGCTTCATCATCACTTCCTCCATATGCATGAAAAACTCCACTGACTTTCTAGCTGTTCAGAATCCAGTGTATGATTGCTTTCCTTCCTTGAAATGCAACTTATTACAGATTATTAGCAGGGCTCTTCTCTAACAATTTCTCTTTTTATCTTCTGCAGTTGCAGGTTGTTAAACAAAACAAGGCTGGGGAGCAAGCATGATCCCTGGAACACCAACTGTTCACACTGCTGAAGTTTAGCACTCTCCTTGGTATTTTGTTGGTCTGAGCCAACTAGGACTCTCTCACGTAACACTCAACCGCAGTCAGAGTTAACGACATACACCAAGACCCTTCCCAGCAGGCAGCATGGACAAGAGTGCACCAGATTTGTCTCCCTCTATTTTACACAGTGCTTCAACATCATTCGAACAGCCTGTAGATCCTTTAACGTCCCTAAATGACCTTGTGCGCTACACACTCTGCAGCCCATAACTTCCTTTTGTGACATGCTAACCCTGCTCTTTTGGGTTGCAATACAACTTCAACATTATTTCATAAATTCAGAAGAGAAAAAAAAAATTTATAATAAAAGCTGAGCTCCATTGGGTACTACACAGGGTCCAGAGGAGGTACAAGGCCAAGTGCTATGTAACGTACACAGCCTGGGTTATTGAGCTTCATTGCAAGAGAACAGTCATAGTCCTGTTTTACTTTGTGGATTGCTGTTCTTTTTTCTCAGCAACAATACTGCCACAATAAACAAGTCTGTGTGGTCACCTAAAAATCCCATTGAAGTCATTAGAGAAGTACAACACTGCCCATATGCACTTTTTGGCACAGAAAGAGAAAGCAATTTCGAAGAAGTGACAGTTTTAAGGAGAATTATATTTCAAGGTACAACAAATGAGATGATGACAATCACACAACAAAGTTATCCAGAAATAATACCTTAAAAACTGAAGGATATGTTGAAGAACTCAGCTTGAAATGTAACTCCCTGTTGGTAGTAACACTATCTCCATGAGCAAAGCATTAGTATTAAAAACTCTCATGTCTCCATCCCAAAGGAAAAACATCACAGATCTTATACTGCTAAATTCAAAAGGTGACATGAAGTGTTATTACTAATAATCAGAACAGTCTTTCACTTCTGCTTAATACTCTATTTTCTGTTAGTGTCTAGAAGCCCCAAACTCTTCAGTTCGGGTACTTTGTTCATGTAAGTAAGAAAATCCTACAAAACTTTGTCCACGTGAATCTTCCTGGGCTTATACCCAAAGAAGACCCAGTACTCAAATCTGAGCAGGAATGAGTAACTTCTTCCTTTCATTCTCTGGCATAAACCTAAAAAAGAGTGAAGGATCCAGTATCACCATACAGCTACAGAAGCAGCGATGAAAATGCTGGCTGAAAAGAAAAGCATCAGAGACCAAATATAATGAAGACAAACTGAGGATTCCTGAGCAGTAACCTAGCAGTAATGAAATGATTTAAGCACAGACTACTGGTGAAGATGTAAAGGAAAGAGCATTGACATGTGAGCATGTCTGCTATAAGGCTAACTGTGGACAGATGGGGGAAAAATTGTAAGGATGATGAATAAACACTGTGAGAAAAATACAAAGAAAATACCAAAATGACAACACGGACAAACTAAATAATTCAAATGTTCCAGTAAAAAAAAAAAAAAAAAAAATAATCAGAAGAGCTATAATTAAACCACACTTCTCTGGGGTGGAAGGTCTTGCCAGACAACAAACTGACATTTTTATACCACACAAAATAAATACAGATTGAAAAAACAGGCATTTTTTTATTTTAGTATTGTATTTGTTTATTTAACATTAAATTGTTTTTCTTATATCTTTAACATCATAAAACTAAATATTAGTATAAGGCATAATTTTAGGCAAAGAAGAAGCCAGATTCAAATTTTTAATTTCAAAAATTTGCCACGGTGAATTTATGTTGGTTGTATTCTCTTGAGTAGTAAATAGATTTCTGTAGAAACAGATGTTACATGACACATAGCAGGAGATTCTCTAACAACATACGCAATTATAAGCATTCTCAAAAAAAAAAAAAAAAAAAAAAAAAAAAGCTTTTCCTTCAATGCAATTTCAGAAATTTGAATGAAAATAAAAAGTATGACCATAATTCTTTTAAGACACTGACATGGAATTTTTTAGTTCCCAATAGCATCAGAGGTTTTAATTCTCACTACTACTTTCACTATTAGAGTCAGATACAGTAACTCTTTGTGTATGCCTGTGTGTACATATAAGTCAGTCACTGGAAAGTAACTCAGCCCTCAAGTACTACTCTTTTTCATTGAGTTGTAATATTTTACAACTTAGATCTCTAACATTTTAACAGAGAAGGAAACTGTGTCTAAGAAGTGATTTTCCAAAGATCACTGAGAATCAAGGATTGTGGAAGATGATCAGAGCTAATGACATCGGCATAATACAGAAATCATGTCTCTAATGTTCTAGTCAGAGCTCTATTCTTGAGGATAAATGTATGTAAAGGTTCAACAAAATGGGTAATAAAAATTTAGCCAATATACAGTACTAACTGCATCCTCACAGCTGTTCTGATGTTCTAAGCCTCCATGTTTTTATTGTTTACATTCCTTATCAAAAACTATTGGAGGACCCATTGAGAGAGAAGCTAAAAAGGCGGAACTTTTAAGAGAAGGACCTTAGTATGAAACCAAAAAATCCCAGAAACTGTAAAAGCTACAGGCAGTCAAGTATGAAGACTGATGCTGATGATGTACGAAAGCGTTTACTGAGGAGGTGGGAAAGTTAAAGCAATAAAACTAGATTGAAAGGGAGGACAGGGGTCATGGATTGAGAAACTCCTTTGATACCTGAAAACAGATACAGCAGATAGACAGGGAAGACAAGTGTATAGGACAGCAGCAGTAGCACTAGGATGATGAAAACAACAAATCTGACTCTTCTAGACCTGGAAGGCAAGGCCTTTTTATCTCAAAATATTTAAACTGTAAACTTCACCTCTGAGAAATACGATAAGAACTAGGACTCGCTGGAGATGAAAGGGCTGACTGCTAAGGGAAATTAACAGCTCCAGCATAGGGAAAGAAAATTTATCCAGTTCCTTGTGGCACACATTGCCCCATTTCATGATCTAAACTTTCTCATATTTGGGCTGTGCTTTGCAAATACGGCAATTAGAACTTCAGATTCATCTCAAGTGAATTTGAGGTTACACATGGGAAATTCTGCACAGCTCTAACACAGCAGCTCTTCACACTCCGAAGATGTAGTTTATTAAGCCAGACTGCATGCTTTATACAAGGCTTTATCACATTCCTCTTTCTGTCATCTCTGCCTTTTTTACATAGCTTTGTAACAAAAGAGGGCATAGGAAAATCAAGACAGCTGAGATACAATGAAAACACCATGGAAGGTGACTACCGGAGCACTCTGGAGGATACTCATTTATTATTCACAATTTGAGAATTCCTTTGACATTTTATGCATTACAGGTAGACACAAGAGAAATGGAAGCAAAAAACAGAGTAAAAACCTTTTTATAGCTCAAGAGGTCTTAATTTTCAGCTCTGCTCATATCAGCAGTTCAACTTCTATAAATTTTCTGAGAAGTCATAACTAACTAAACCCAATGAAAGTACACTGGAATGATTTGCATTTCTTATACTTCTAAAGTCAGACCAGTTTATTTGTTTATGTGGCACTATATTGATAGGCATATCTGTTTAATTTCTTTACCGATAACTCTTGTAAATTATTTTCTTTTGTGCTAATTTCAAAGCTATTGCCAACGGGCAAAAAGCTCTTGCCAATTTCTAGTTCAGTGAGTAGCAAAAATTAAAAGCAACATAGAAGACTTTTTGGTCTGAAACACAGTTATTTGCTTATGCACTTGTTTGTAAAACACCAGCAGGTAACAGCACTGAAAAGAAATGCATGAAGAACCTATACGCTATGCTGTAACTTAACTATCAGATCAATCTTTTTTAAATGATAGAACTTTCTCCAATGAAAAAATGATCAAAAGATGTTGCAGAGGTCTGAGGAAGAAAAATGCCTCCCTCTATGGTAGCTAGTCACGGTTTCATATCCTTTGTACTCATGGTACAATTCCTTTTTTATCTTCATACGCTGATTATGTGATAAAACCTGCTCAGGCATTCAACCCGTTTAGAGTAACAGCATTTCTATGGACTGTACTTACAGTCACCATGCATAATGCTAACTTTGCGCTTTCTCAGATACCATTTTTCCCAACTTACAACTTGTAGTCTTTACAGGATGAAATTTCATGGAAGGGCAGTAGTAACTTGCAATACTACATAACCAGAGCCAGGATGCCACTCTGATGTAAATGAAGGCACGAAAATATGTAGTTGTTTCCTGCTCATGTTGGGCTGCAAACCAGGGGGTTTCAACGTGATCTTTTTTTGACACCACCAGACACTCTAAAGGAACTTAGACGTTGTCACGATCTGGTATGTTTATTTGCCACTTTAAAGCCCAGAAGTCTGGCCTGCTACAGATGTCTTCTGCAATATTGTTGGAGAGAATTTTGCACATGTCAGGGAAGACAGTTAAACAGAAACTTCTGCAAGGGAATTCATGCTGGGTGAAATACTCTCTGGATGTTGGTCTCTTCCTAAATAACAGCAATGCCAAGTAAAATTGATTTTGGTTTTACTCATTTTTGATCTGTGACACAAGAAAAACGTTAATTTGCATCACAGGCATGGGTGGATGAATACATTACAAATTTCATTTTATACAGATGCCATTGAACTAATTGTGCTCCAGATTTTACAGTAAACTAGGTCTCTACTTCTGTGGGTATTAAAGTATCTTGTGGCTTAACATTAAGAAAAAGGAATATCCAAAAGGATAGTATCAGAAAAATGTCCTACCTTTGTTCCAACTCCACAACATTCTCCATCAATGGGTAATTTTCAAAGGGCCAGATCTTTGAGAAAAGCGAGCAGAGGGAAAAAATAAAACTGCAAATATTTTTGTGAAATGAAACCTCTGTCCTGAAGAAATAAAAGGAGAGGAGAAAAAATGCTAAGCGTTTTCTAGGGAGTTGTTCTTCCTTGCAAGTAAAGGTAAACTCTGTCTACTTTTAGAAGTTGACAGTCTCAATTTATTACAGTTTGAGAATGTACAAATCGTATTGGGGCTGTTGAGTGAATGTGCACAGTCTCTGCACAAATACTTACGGTCCAGGAAATTTACAATACCCAATGGAGCATCCACGGTATACTGTACATCGTGTGACAAAAAATACCAGTGGAAAAACAGTGCTTTACAGTGCATACAATTCATAAATGTTCTCCTGCACCTACGTGCACTATTCTCTAAGGGTTCAGTCTTTTGCCAGGTCCCTGAAAATTGCTGTGTAACATCTGAAAGAGGTCTTTAATAGGGAACTAAACAGGCAGAAAGAGGCAATGAATTTTTTAAACTCACAGAGAAATAGCCTATGCAAATATGTGTATCTATATATAAACGGTTGGGGATATCATAACAATGACATATACTCACATGCATTTTCATCAAGCTAACAAATTTTGACAAATATATTGATTCTTTAAGGATCTGGAAAACTATTATGATTCTTTCAGGATAAAAATGTCTAATTTTAAAAACTCAGTACTCAGAGGCAGCTCTATTGGGAAGTTCTTTCATTTTTCCTCTGATTCCCCAACAGAAGGTGGTTTTAGTTTCATATTGCCCTGGCAAGTTTTTAATAAAACATCCAAAAGAACATATTTCTGATTAGACAAAAAAATGTAAATTTGAGATATTTCACAAAAGTGAAAAAAGCATTAAAAAATTATCTATGATAACATCCTAAAAAACAAAGTAAGAACACAGATAACAATGAGCTGAGTTACTTAGCATGTGAAATGCAACATAAGAGAATCTCCAGATAAAAAAAAAAGTGTTTGGCTTCTCAGGTTTTAATAGAAATTGCAACATTCTTCTGGATAGAATAAATTGCAAACAGCCCTGTTTTCAATGAAAAGCCTTCATAAGTAAAAATCCCAAAACAAAAAGGCTTTTTCCCTGGGTTTGCCTTCTAAAATTGCAGGAAATTATTACAACTTAACGTGTCTTCCTTGTATAGGAAAGAAATTCTATTGCAGCTCTTCCGTCTTGCTTACATGTGTACAGATAGTGCATCATTTTGTTGGCTGTGCTCTCTTGTTCATACTCTTTAAGTATTTAGTCCCTCTGAATAGTACTTTGTCATATAAAAGAAAACCTCAAATAACAATAATCTACTGTAGCTTAAGAATCTAGTCAGTAGGAAAAAAAGTATCATAGTCTGTTTTTTTTCTGTTTTTGTTTTTTAAATGAAAAAATGTAAATACCAGCAGAATACAGAAGGTGATCCAAGCAGCAGGTTCTGCTGGACTGTGTATTTCATATAGCCCGGTGGCTGTCTCCTGACCTACATTTCCCTGAGGGTTTTAAGCTCTGCATTATGAGGGTACACATTCAAAGGCTGGAGCTTTAACATTGTGGATTGTTACCGAGTAAAAGCAAAAGCTGAGGCCCAGGAGATAAAAAGTTTCACTTGTCATATGATCAACTATCTGGACTGATGCTTTAATAGCTGTTTCCTCTGCTGAAGATATAGAATTTTATTAACCTGAATCATACACATGCTGAGATTGTGTATTGCTGCAGTCTATACAGGTAGGTATGGACAAATTACAGAATCTTCTGCAAGTTCTCTAGATTTCAGTCAAAGTGCATAGATATAAATGTTAATATTTAAAGACCCAATTCACTGTTGTAGAGTCTTTTGATCTTGTCGCTCTATTGATGATCATGGAGTAAGGGAACATTCACATAACAGTGTATTTGGGCTCAAAGAGCAGAATTCTGTTGTTCTCAGTTATGAAAACAAGGGAAGAAAATACCTACTGAGATTTTTGTGAAATTAATCCATTTTCCTGAAGAAATAAAGGGAGAGGATGACTAGATACAAAAATGACTGCAAGAGAAATTTAGCTTTGCAGTGACAGGTACAGCTACCACTGACTACCACTTTCAACATGACATCAAGATTTTTATCATTCTGCAAAACATTATTGAAAACTCTCTTAAGGCAACTGCTGTATTTTTTTTTTCTTTAAAGAAACATAACAAATAACTGTAACCCTCCAAGAATACCAGCCTTCACAGAATTATTAAATTCAAAGGTAAAAATAGTGGCTGTCTTGTGTTAAGGGCATTCTGATTATTTTAACAGCTAACGGTCAAACCCATGAGTTTTCAAAAGTGCAAACTTGTCACAGACATAAGAAAAGCCTCTTCTGTCCACCATCTCTCAGATATTTTCTAGAACAAAAATTAACAGAAATTCCATTTCTGAATAGAAATAGATGATAATGATGAAAGTTGTAAATGCTAGAGAACTGGATATTGTGAATGCACTTTATAAGTGTCCCATTGATATTTTACATATAGATGGTATCACAAAGAAAAGTTCCCAACAAAGGGCTTTCTTTAAACAGTACAATCAAACAGTCATGTGTCGAGCAAAACAGTGACAATGCTTTGCTTTTTAAGATAAATTTCTTGTTATGATTTGAGTTAAACTTGTATTAATTGCATGGGCAAATTTGAAGCTGTGTTTCTGAAGTCTCTGTATGTGTAGAAGTTTTATGCAAGATGCTACTGGAAATGCATACTTAATTTTTTTATCTCCTTAGGTGAAATAAAAACATAATGCACAACAGGCCTCTACCTTAAAAGAACACCTTTCCCAGTTCCTTCCCCTACCTTCTGCTGCCAAATCCAACTCAGGATAGTCCAAACACTGTCTTCTGCTGTTGGTGGTAAAGTCACTGCTCACTGCTCTCAGGGGGGTAATAAGAAAGCAGCAAGCATTTACTGCTGCATACTTATATCCAAAGTCTGACACTGCCACATAAGAGAGTTATGAAAAGTTCTCACCCTCCTATAAAGCTGTGTAAGTAGATAACTTATGCTGACATGCAGTCCTTAAATTATAAAACTAAATTTTCCACTTGTTATAAACACATATAGTATAGATCCCAATTAAAACATGTTCAAAACCATAAAATATCTACTTCATCATGAACCATGATTTTAATAAAAATTATTCAAAAGCATGTCTTGATGTAAGTTTCTTCTATTGAGATGAATGTGGCCATGGTCTCCCGCATGAGACCACTGCCCAGTACTCCATGAGTTTATCTTACTCTTAGACGCAAATACAAAAATACACAACAGTACACTTCCTTTATTTCAGGAAAAATCCTCTGGCTTTTGCTATAACACTCCATCATGATCTGAATGGAATTGATATAGTAATCTGGGAAAGTGCTGGAGTCATCACTTAAAGAATATTTTTAATATGTTAATACGTTAAATTTTGATACATATTGGACTGATCACTTTTGGAACCAGAATATGAAGGCCATGAATCTAGTCTGAATAAATAGCATGACTTGATTTTTTTTTCTGCTGTTAGTTAAACATTGGAACAGATTCTTTAGGAAGATTATGCAGTCACCTTCCCTGAAAGGTTTTATAAACAGATAAAAAATATTTGTGAAGAATACTTTACTTAACCCTGTATGTACCATATGTACCAACGATGGAGTTAATGCTTTTCAGCCATTACAGATGAGTAGTGATCTGTAAGAATTCAGAATGCTTTCCACGGCATTAGTGCAAAAAACCAACTGTAAAACAAAGCCAAGCCCTGGCACTTCCACACATGCACACAAACAAAACCACAACACAGACACACACAAAAGGTCAGGCGAAAAGCTACAGATAAGCAGTAAAAAGTTTACTCTCGTTTTCATCAGGCTGCAAAATGGAAACCATGAAACAATACTCAACGAAGAGTAAGGCTGATCTGTTTTTTTTTTTTTTTTTGAAAGGCTGGGTGGTTCTTTGATTCAAGAAATGTTCAAAACCACTTGGCTGGGTGACTCTAAAGGCCCTTTTCGTTCTGGGCCTATCTGCTATGAATTTCCGATAGTATTTTTTATGCACACTTTATTAGGAAGGGCATGAAATGATAGACTATCATCCAGGAAGCAATGATGCTCTTGGTATCATGTCTGTAAAAGTAAGCATGAAATTCAACTTTTTTTATGCCCCTTAAATTCTTACTTTCTCCTTTAAGCAATAACCGGCAACAACCTTGACACTACCCACTCAGTGCTATTCACCTAGAAACAGATCAAATTGCCAACATCTTTTTTCATGAATCCACTTTTTAAAAACATTCCTGAATGTATGAAGTATACATTCTGAAATAAAATGCAATATAAAAATAAAATGCAGTATCTGATTACTCATAGTTTGCAATATATGTTATACACCATGTCCTTGATATAAGCCTGTTCTATGGTGACAGATACTTTTCCCCTTCTTCTGAGGAACGTATGGAAATAGTACTGTTCGAAGAGACATCCCAGATGAAACAGAGACCCATTTCTTTGAGTTTTGTGAGTTTGATTTACCTTCATTGTCCCTTAGAGTAAAGTTGGGATTCAAAGAAAGCCCTTCATCAAGGGAAAAATGGAATCTTGCCCCATTTGCAGAGTTATCTTTGTCAGTTGCAGTGATAGTCTGAATTACCTGAAATAAAAATTAACAGTGAATGTGTTGAAATTTGAAGTTGACCCAAATAGTGCCTGACCTCAGCAGGATGTTCAAACTTGGCTTATTTCAATTTTCTACTTGACTGCTGCTAAATTCGACCAATGACTGGGCCATTACCCTGATTTCTCTAGCATGGAACACTTTCGCAACCACACTTCAGAGCCTGGTAGAAGCATCTAAAGCATCTATACTTTCTGACATTCTGGTATGGTCAGGACTTGGTACGGAGATTTTCACCATCTGTGTGGCATCCTGGTGGCTTTCACAATTACAGTTTCACCTACATATCTGTTTCTACAGAGCGACAATTCAGCCTGAACCAGGATTGTCTATGAGGAGCATCACCTGCTTGCCATCCTGATAATTGGATACACTTCAGTATCGGTTAGCAAAAATAAACGTTTAACCAAAAGTGGAAGGTGTATAATACCAGCTCTCTGTTTAAAACTCCTGCTATGAATCAGTTTTAAATAGCTGCAGAACAGAAGAGGAAGAACAGCAGCCACTCCTGGGTTTAGTTTTGTTTGGTCAAAAGGAACAGAATTAGGTGTAGCAACCATGTATAGCAGAGGAATTTCGAAAGGTGGGACCTTTGCATTCAAAAGCCCTAGTGGTTTTTAAAATTTACTTTCTACTAAAACTGAGCTAAGCTTTTGGAATGTGTGACCAAGCAATAATTCTACCTCTGCTTTCATTTTCATGCTGGGTCTGGAAGCTCAAGTGCTATAGTAGAATTTCATAAAAAGTCGTTCTTGTGATATAGGCAGTGAAGCCCACACAGACTGCTGCACAGAGCTGATAGATATCCTGAGGGAAACGCAAAAGGCAGAGGGAAAGTGCTTTTTTCATGAGAATTTTTCTGTGCAGTGTTGAGCTGCAGTCTGTCTGGACTGAAACTTAAGCATAAACAGTGTGGGCTCAAGTTGTTTGGTCTGTTTTAAAAGACAGCACACAGTTCTCTACCTCCATTCACATAAAAGAGGCAAAACAAATACATTTTAAAGCCAATAGAGTACAGTGCTTGTTCCATTGTCTTTATACAATACAGAACTTTATATTGACTATACACACCTGAGAGAATTAACAATACTGATGAATAATTGCAGAGAATATTTTAAAAATCTGTTGTAATACTTTTTTGCTGAACTGAAGCAGAGTAAGATAAACCTGAAACATCTATAATCACGTACTTTATCAGTCATGGCAATATGGGTGAAAGAGTTCGGCAAAAGCTACTTGTTCTTTAATGGATTTTGGAAAGGTGTTATATCTGTTATTAAAACAACTGCCATATAAAACAGAAATATAAGATTACCTTAGCTATAGATTACTTAATAATGTTGAAATGCTATGAGGCAAAGTAACATAAAAAAAAAAAAAAAAGTTGATGGAAGAGTATTTTCAAAAGATTGTTTCTATAATTACTCAAATATTAAAAATACTGTGAAATACTGTGCATAACTGCAAAAAATTCACATAAGACATTTAAAAATATACTAATGTATTAAATATTGTTTACAAATCCACAGTGCTGTTTATCAAATATAACATTGTGCCATGCATCTTCAGCTTTTATTTGACAGCCTAGTAGATAAAACTTCTGTCCTGTTGCTGTCTTGTTGCCCTCTTACATAAAACATTTCACAGAATCTTGCTTCAAGAACATGCCATTTTGCAACAAAAATACCTTTGATCAAGGCCTCAGTGCCACAAGACTGGTTTGAGATTTATTTGGTTTTAAAACTAATTTTAAATCTTAACAAAATACACTGTTAATAATATAATTATAATATATATTATATATATATTATATATAATATATATTATATATATTATATATATATATATAAATATATATATATATAATATATATTATATTAAAATATAATAACTGTTATAATTCTACATCCCCTGAATTCATCAACGTATGTAAAAAGTATAGCACCAGATGGTACAGAAATCATAGTTTTCCATGTGGAAAATAGACACTGTATGTGTAATAGCACAGGTCAAAATATTTTTGACAGATACATCTTTAAACAAAGTTCACACTCCTTCAGAAAAGGCTCTTGCTTTCTAAGGAAAAGATTTCTAAAAGACATTCATTCAGAGGTGAGGAACAAGTGTGTCCTCTTGACACCCAAATGTACTGTTAACACCTTTCTAACTAATAGGTTAACTAATTAATGGTCTATCAGCAGACATTAACATGCACCTTACCAAAGCTGTTTAAAATAAAAATTTAAACATAGCACCTCAGCTGCTGTAAAGCTCAGTCCACAGCACTGAAGCAATGAAACTAAAGGATTACGCTATTATTTAAAGGGAAGAGTTAGTAAGAAAAGAGAGAATTTCAAGAACAGAGGAGAGCTAATTGAAGCCGATAGACAGCAGGTGCTAAATTCTACTCAGATCCTTTTCAGAAGTGAATCAATAAACAAGTAAATATACACACAAAAAGCTTATAGCAGAGGCATTCCCTGCCAGCTAACATTGATTTCCTTTGACTATCAGAAATAACAGCATCCAGAGTGAGGTAGCTCATGTTGGAAGCGCAATATTTATACACCCTGATTCTACAAAAGTTGTTTGTGTGTGTGTGTGTGTGTGCGTGTGCATGTGTGTACAGTGTGTACACATATACACACCTGTGTGTTAATTTACAGTGATGGATAGTGTCAGAAAAATGACATTTCACCGCTATCACAACTTCTTCTATTACTCCTCTGAAAAACACCCAGAAAAAATGTTATCTTTGGAGAGATATAGTGACTATGGCTAACAGTTATAGTCAGATTTTAATCTAACCTATTTTAATACATTTATACTCTGCCAGGACAAACACTGAAACATTCAGAAAACTGTCAATGATTCACTCCTTCGCTTTCCAGAACAAAGCATTTAAAGAAGTTGCATTTCAAGAAAAGGAAAATTTAATTTACAAGTTCATTTTGTGGAAGATGGCAGAATTTTATTTTCCTACATTGGCTAAATTTCACAATCATTCACAAAATCAGTACATTTCTAGAAGTCAAGAGTTCTCCATGTCTGAATGCCATCTGAGATCAAATCACAGCTGCTTTATCTACTTTAATATACAGTATCTACCAGGCAATCACCTGGAAGCTGCTGGAGACACTTAGTGTATCTTCTCAACAAGTTGACTGCTACGGGAGTAAAGCTGTCACTGCAGTGTGGAAATTACCATCTTCTCACAAGCATTTTCTGTTCGACATTCCTTAGAGGGGTTCCTTTAAGCACTTAGTTCCTTAAGTTTTATTGTTTTTTGTTGGGTTTTCTTGGGTTTTTTAAAGTAAATAAATTGAGCTGCGGAGGTAAAAAGAAGCAGGAGATAGAGGCTGTGCAATTAAATGATACTGTAATTTCTTTCCATAGAAGCCTCTTCTGAAAACAAACAAGCAAACACAAAAAAAGTCTTCCAATGAGGAAGTATTGGTTAGTTTATCTTGCATACAATTAATTCAAAACAGATGTGCTGAGGAATGAAGTACGTACTCCTACAAGCCATGCAGGGCTAGATCCCAGTCTCAAAGCACTAGTCAAGCAGAAGTGCCTGGCAGTATCTGACAGAACTTGTTCTTTAGTGATAAATCTTATGAATCATTCTCACAAGATGACAGATAACTCAGGCTAAATACTGCCTTTTCAGTGATTCAAAACCATCCAGCTGGGCCTGCTTTTTAGAATATGGAACACTTGTCTTGTTCTGTAATCCTTGTTTATTTGTCCCTCCTTAATATTTGTTGAACATTGTAATTTTCTTTTTTAAACTAGATAGTAAGATCTTCTGAGTAAGTGCCATGTACTTTTGTGTTTTGTTTTTAGTTTTGCTTTTTTGTACAGTGCAATGGTACCACAATCTTTTCTGAAGCCTTGTTGTGCAATGCAAATAAAAATTAGTGTATTTCATGTATGGAAGGGAGTCCTGTTAGTTTAAGAATACAACAGCATGCTGATCCAGCCTTCCACATTAAACTGCTGCTTGTAGAGTCCTTCATGCTAGTGGTAATCTTGGCTGTTAAACTGCAATGCTAGAGGCCAGGAGTCATTCACTTGCAGCAGTAGCTCAGAGAGAAATACAACACTGACCCAAATCAGGAGCAAATGCTTTTACAGTAAAATTTTTTTATCCTTTAAATATCTCACGCAAATTCCATTTGGAGAGCTATTACTGGAGAGTTAAAACTTTCCTAATAACATTAGCTACTCACCAACAGCAACAGCCCCATCAAACAGAGAATTTCTGTGCTAGCTCCACTGCATGCTTTAGCTTATTATTAATTATAACATTTTAACAATGACTGTTAAATCATGTAATTTTAAAAATATCAGATTATGTTGAAAGCAATCGCAAATCGCAATAAATGCTTAAGAGATGTTATTTTTTTTTATTAGTCCTTTAGAAGTTTTAATTCTTCTGTATTTGGCTTGATTTGAGGTGTTCAGAACATTATTTTTCGTTTAATAAGCTTGTTAATTAGAGATATTCAGTTGATAGACAGACCTACTTAGATTTTCAAAAGCTTTGAGTAAGGTGTCTCACTAAGAGCACTGAGGAAAACTATGCAGTCATGAGATAAGAGGGAAGGTCCCAGCACAGGTAATTGCTCAAAAGACAGAAAACAGGGTCTCTCCTGTAAATGGTCTATTCCACCCGAAGAGGAAGTCACAGAGATTTCCTGTTCCACACAGATTTATGCTAGGCCACTTGCTGGTCAGTGTAACAATTAGCAACTTATAAAGACTGTGAATAATCAGGCCACCAAATTGACTTATGGTACTGAGTTGTTCAAGGAAGAAAAGAGGAAGAGCTGGCACTAAAGACCTTCCAATACTCAGTAGCCAGGCAATAAAAAACCAGGTGAAATTCAAAATACATAGACATAAAGTCTTAACTTCACATACATGATGATGATCATGAGCTGACCATTACTTCTAATGATACTGGTGTTATGGCAGGCAGTTTTTTTGTGTTCAGTGCTTACTAGTGGTTAAAAAGCAAAGCCACTGTTAGAAATTTCTAGGAAAGGAATAGAGAACAAAGCAGAGATCCTCATATACTGTGAAGCATGAACTATGATAAGAATTATAAACCACGGCATACCTGCATCCTGAATCATGATTCCCCATCTCAAGGTGAATAGAGAGGAGTTGGAGAAAGTTTAGAGGAGAGGAAGATAAATGATCAAAAGTCTAAAAGGGCTTTCACAGCTTGTCCAAGTTAAGTAGGACTTTTCAGTCTGGACAAGAGATGGCTGAGGAGCAATGTGCTAGAGATTTATGAATGGCACAGAGATAATAAATGGGGATCAACTGCTCCCTATCTCTCTCTCTCCCTCCGCCCACGCCCCAACACAAGAACTGGTAAATATTGATTGAAGAGAGCATGGGAAGATCAAAAAAAAAGTGGAAAAAAAGAAAGAAGATGCTAGGTCTTTCTGAAACATGGAATTAAACTGCAAAATTCCTTGATGCATGAGGTAGTATACATCAAAAGTTTATGTTTGTTAGGAAAAGTTAGACAGATTCATATGTGATGGTTATTAAAGGATTATTAAAACCAGAAACCATGTTTGGATAGGAAACAATCTGTGCAAGTACTTGGGGTAAGTATCAAACATGTTTGCCATGTTCTCATACTCTCAGGTGTCAGCTTTTGGCCACTGTTAGAGAAGATAATTTTGGTCAGCCTGCAGTCCAACAAAGAACAGCATTTATATAGTCTCAACACTAAAACCAGAAATATGCCACTATGCATTTATGTACACTGCTTTTACATATTTGCTGAGAAAACTTTACTACTAGTAATATATTCCTCAGGGAAGATATGAGCTCACAACTGCACCTTACAACCTAACAACACAAAACCAGCACAGAATGCTGGGTAAAAGCTCAATCTATGAACATAGATTTTTATTTTTATTTTTTTTTGCTAAAGCAAAAGAACTTGGTAAAATTGTCAAACCATGGACTGCAATGAAGTTTACTGATCACAGGAGCAGTCGCTGGAATGTGATTCAGCTATTCAGTCTCAGTTCTGACCCTCCCCATCTTAATAGTTGTGAAAAACCTATCCAACATCTTTTCCATAATGACACTGTACAGACAAGGGCAATCACCAAGTAGAGCGAGGATGGCAGCTATGTTAACCAGACATTGTAGTGAGTGTGTTTGAAACCTTGCTACCATGTGGCACTTAGATGAGAGATGTTAAATCTGCTTCATACATTTTGTTCATAATAGTGGTTTGTCAAACTCCATCACTTATCTGACAAAATTAAAGTTTTGCCTGTCTACTAAAGATAGTTTGGATATTTTTTTTGCAGCAACAAGAGAGATATATTGAACAAATTTCCAAATCCTCTTCCTTCAGCCTAATTCAATTAAAAAGTTGAATAAAACATGAAATACAAAAATGAGATCAGGAGGAATTATGACATGTGTTCCCTGAATCAAACTTCTTTCATATGTGGCATTAACAAATGAAGTAATAATTGTTTCTCACTGGGAGAATGATAGGTGTGAAAGTTACCTGACCAGGCTTTGCATTCTCACAGACCACTACGTCATACTCTCTGGCAAGTTCTGGAGGGTTGTCATTGACATCCAGGATTCTAACACCAACTGGAACATGGCTCACTAGCCCAGGATTGTCTGCAAAATACACAGGGGGTATTAAGCCTTTTGAAACACTCAATATTCCGCAACATCCTCAATTTAAACATGGTTTCTTAGCACAATAACTGTGTAAGAATTAGACACACCTGCCAAAATTCAGGTAGCAAGAGGTTGTTCGCTGTCGTTCATTAACCATATCCAAAAATAAATAAAAAGTTGGTGGAAAGTATGGAATGAGTCTTGAAGTCACTGTTATATCAACATAAATGCAAGCTACTCTGGAACTGAAGTAGGAGAAAGTGGTTGGAGTTATTGCATACTGTCACTCTGTGTGCTAAGAAACGGTCAATTTCTTTGTTATGAATGTGAAAGTGTCATCACAATATTGAATAAAATCTGATATGGAAAATAGTAAGAGCTTTTTATCAGTCCCTTAAAGAGTTTTGGGAATAAAATACCAAAATAATAAGAAAATATGAATTCATAGGCACATATAAACCTTTCCCAAGCTTGAGTTCCACTTCCTTAGAAGTTATTATGCTGTTACACAAAGCAGTTAATGAGTCTTGCTTTAGCAGTGACATACCAGTAAGAAAACAATGTTGAAGTAACAGTGTCTTAAGCTATGATCTATACTTTCATGAGAGCTCACCCTCAAAAAGCACAAGAAATAGAATCCTTTCAATGAGAATACACTTTGCATGATAAAATGGGGAAAAAAAACATTTTATTTTATTTTTTTAATCCGTAACTCCCTTGTTCTTATTACTAAGAAAATTTATTTTTGTTGAAATAATTATATATTCAAACTTTTTTATAATCAGCTAACATACACCTTCTGAAGTCTGTAGAAGAATGAATCGGTTATATGACAAACTTAATTTTACTTTCACCAATTAAATGAAACTACCAGTAGAAGATGGCAAAGTCACTCCTTGAAATGCAACAAGATAACAAGATGGAGCAATGGGGTTACATTCCTTACAGACTGACATTTTAAAACTGCGTGTCCCTGGGTGTGCTCATTCAAAGAAAAAAATTTCCCTTGGTTATTTTGCTCTTAATTAATCCACATCATGTTTCTGTCAAAAAGGGTCATCTGTAAAATGCCTCAGATTTGTCACACCTTTAATGGCCTCTGCTTAGAATTCTGAAAAACTCATGTTTGTCTTCAAAGTCACCAGTAATGCAGCCTCCCACTGAAAGAATATTTGAGAATGTTGAAGTTTCTTTTGATAAAGTGAGAGATTTATCCTTCTCGATTTTCATCAGGTATACTAGTCAAAGAGCCTGGGGTTTAGAAGTTCTCTTCAGATTTTTCACATTCTCTTTTTAACTAATATGTCTAAGTTCACCTCATGCTTTTAATTCATTTTTGGAACTTAGTCAATTATTCTCATAAAATGGGAACAGAAAGATTAAAAAACCCAATAGAAAAGGGAGACTTAAGGTAGATAATAAAGGAACCTCTATTCCCAATTAACATTAGTGTTAGAAGAACACACTCAGAAAACATTTATAGACTTCAAAATTCATTCTCTTGATGAATTTTTCCTTGACCATTGATATTTTCCATTTTACTCCAAAACACGAATATCTTTATAACTACTGAACTAAGGGACTACAGTAGGCTTTCTTAATTGTGTTCACGCAAGACTGAGGCTTTCCATTGCTATCCAGAAAACATTTTTAGGGAAAACTTTGAGGAATGTTAAAATGCTAAGAATATATAAAGTGAAGGTGAGGAAGAATGACAGCTGGCGGTTCACTAAGCAGTTGGGAGAAAGGAACCATTCCTCTACCTTTACTTTTATTACTGAAGAAAGCAATCTCCTCTGCACGAGACCCTTTGCAGTATGAGCAAACATAGAAAGATGTTTGGTCCTCCCCTGGATGTAGCTCATGAGATTGTGCAGACCAGCACAAGCAGTCGAGACTGAATATTTCTTACTGCTCACTGGAACACAGCTTACAAACTCATTTAGGTAACCTCCTCAGACAATCCAATTCCAAAACTCCTCTACTTACAATTACCGAACATGATACCTAGCAATAGTTGATCTAGAGATGACCTGTGGTTCAAAGGAGCTTTGTTCTCAAGGCTCTGTTCGGGAGGCCCTCACATAGTTTGTGAGGTACATGACCTAGGAAGTGGTATAAGTTAAAGGAAGGACACAAAGCAGATAAAGAGAGAGCACACAAAAGCATAAAAAGGAGACAGAAGGCAGAGATCACAGTAAAGGGTTAAGGATGAATAAATCCATTTGGGCACAGCTTCATAAACTGTAGTGAAGGAACTGAAGATTTTAATACTTGAGAAGACCCAAAGAAACTTTTGCCAGGAAAAAAAAAAAAAAAAAAAGTTGTGATTATCAGATAATTACAGGATCACTGAAAAATCTTAGTTGAAAGGGGCTTCTGGAGGTCACTGGTCCAGTCTCCTCTCAAAGAAGGGCCACCTTCAAAGCTGTAAGGGAGCATAATACATCTGAGAGGAACGGAGCGGAATAACAGGAAGAGCACAGGGCAGAGGATACCTGAGAGAACTGTTCTATAGGTCCGGCATGTTTGGAATAGCTACTGGGGAAGGAAAAGCAAATGCTTTAGTCCAATGTGTGGCAAAAAAACTGGTACATGTTTCAGTACAGTGTATCAGACCTCTGCCCCACCTTGAATGTGTCCTCTTGTATGCCTGTCACTACCACCCAATGCATTCTTGCTCTTTAGTCTGTTAAATTTGCATTAATTTCACAGAGATTTTATGGAGATTCAGAGAATTTACCTTCATGTGTTCTGCAGCTGCTTTGCAGTACAAAGAATTCATAAATACTTTTCCAGTTCAAAAGAGTTCTTAGTGCATTACTAACTGGAAGCGGTTACCTTAGGATCATTGACATTTACAGGCAAATTTCCATATGGACAGCCTACTTACTACAAAATGCTAACAGAGAAGGTATTAACACCACTTGCCAAAACAGTCTTGAAGTTTGTCAAATTGCGTAAACTACACGGATTCACATGCAAGACAATAGCATGGTTTATAATGGGGGGAGAGAATGAGAATGAATTAAGAAGGGCTTTATAAATTGGGGGTTTTTAGGCTCGGTTTTCTTGTTTTATTATAAAATAAATATAAGTTCCAATCTTTTTCGGGTGTACAACTAACTTGCAATCTCCAAACCACTCAAATACCTGGTCCTTTTAGTAGTACGTTTTTGTTAATTAGGCAAATTTCTTGCAGCAGTTTGGCAGATTTCCATTTTTAAGATAACCAGTGCTGACATGCAGTTCAGGCCTGTGCATTATAAAACAGCCAGATACGTTCTGTGTCCCATCAGCATTGTGCCTCAAAAGTAGGTTTTTCAGAGTGAATGCTCACTGTTTTAAGGGGCAACTGAAGCAGAAATATGGCTCCAATTCACCTACACAAGGGACTTGCTTTCTTATGTTTGAGATTTTTCCCAGAATAAATTGTTCTTTTGCAAGTATACTAAATATCTGTAAAGTGAATCGATTTCACTATCAACCCCTCCACCAGCAAGTTCTCTGCAAACTTACAGAAGTCCCTATCAACAGGCAGCCTAAGGTCTTGAATCTACTCTTCCATTAATTTCTGTGAGCAAATTTTTAAAACCCCTATTTAAGAAGAAAGCTTTTTAATAGCAACTGTTGTCTGAGAATTCCTTTTTGTATTAACAAAATTCCCATGGGCTTTATGAAAAAAAATTGACATAAATTCTAAATGACATTCAGAATAACATTCCTGACATCAACACTTTTGTGGTTTTGGTTTTTTGCTTTTTGTTTGTTTGTTGAGTTGGGTTTTTTGTTTGTATGTTTGTTTGGTTGGTTTTTAAGTTAGAATGGAATAGTTAAACTATTATGAAAACTGAGTTAATAATTTAACCCAGAGACAGCTTGAATTACTTTTAGAGAGAAGGATTTTAGAAAAAAAAAAAAGAGTCATTTTACACGGTTTTGTGACCTAGAATAAAATATTCACCTAGTGTAGGATTACAACGAATGTCTGTGCTTTTGCATCATCAATATTAAACATTGATCTTAATTAATACAATAACAACTTTTTTTTTTTCTTATTTTGACATCTTTTTGAGACCTAATAAGGCAAGGCAATACTTAGGAAGTTAAGTCATCTATCTATTCCAGTATTTTTTAAAAGAGAAGCAGAAGCACTCATCACGCTTCTCTAATAATGACTAGTTTTGACACATTAGAAGACTAAACATAGGTCTAGGAAGAATAAAATATACTATATAAACAGAACTAAAATGAGGAAAGAATTTCTAGTATGTAAATGAGAGCAGTAATATTCAGAAAATACTAAGTTTAATTCAGAATGGTGTATATGAAATAAACTGGCAAGGAGAAGATTATGCGGACTCTTGTAATAACTGTAATGTTCTATTCTGCTTTATTAAGGTAGCGGGTACTTTTAAATATTGTTACCTGAAGTCGGCTAGAAATTGTTTCATTTTTTCTTACAGCAAAAATCTGACTTCTCACTGATGAACACAGACCTGAAGGCACTGATCACTTCTCTTGAATCATGCTAGTAGTGGTAGCAGCAGTAGCAACAGGAGCAATAGTAATAATAGCACTGCAGCAGACTTAAAACAGATCTAGCACTCTCAAGCTGGCAACGCCCTCTGCCTTAATGCAAGCAAAATTCTGCAGCTCATAGACAACACTGGTGCTCAACTCCTGAGTAGATCAAGGCACCACAAAATATACTAATTCTGTGGCCAGAAATATCTGTTTTGAGATTCTGGTACTGATTGACAAAGCCCAGAACAGGGAAATGTTACATGATCCCAAAGACTGTCTCTTCTTTGGGGACCCACCTTGATTGACAGGCGGAGCTATACCCTACACCATCTTCAGATGACAACGCAGGATTATCTTCATCATACCCTTCCTCTAAGATATAGAAGATAAGAAAATCCATCATGCCTAGAAGCCAATGACTAAATAAAAATAAACAGGAAAATAAACATTGAACCTGGAATTAGAAGCATCACTTCTTGAGCAGGATGGAGAACTAACTGTGTTTTGACAACTGGGATTTTTTGAGATAGTTTTAGCAATAAAGCAATAGTTTTTCCTTATTGCATTGATACGTACGTTTACAAGAACAGCAGATTCTGCTAAAAATCATATTATTCTACCTTTATGGTCCATTAGAAGGCAATTTGCAAAAGCTGAAAATAAACTGCATTATTGGAAAGTTTGGACAGGGTACCAGTACTGTGTCTAGCTCTCACCATTAAAAAGATATCAGATATTCAGTTTGTCATTACTCCATGATCAAAACAGTCTTAAAACTCAGACCCTGTAGTTTTTAAGGTCTTCTATAATCTGGCCCACTTTTAGAGAACTACTTTTGTGGAAGATTCTGTTTCTTGGAAGAATAAAGTAGTTGTTTCCAACACCAAAACTTTCTGAAACTGAGCTAGCAGACAGAGTGCAAGTGAGGTCAAAGATGAAGAACGAGTGTGATTTTTTTCTTGGTGGGGACTGGGTTTAAGGTAACACTTTTATGTCTGTTTCTGTAATGTACCTACAGAGATAATCATAAATGTAGAAAGCAATACATATGACAGAATTTCCCTGTACTGATGTTAAAAAAAAAATGAGTGGATTTCATTTTTCAAGTGTACTCTGAATTGTTTAAAAAAAAAACAAACTAGTTTTGAGAAAAAATTATAGACAGAAAATCAGTATAAGGAAATTTTCTATTAATTGTAAGAAAAAAATCACTTCAAGGAAAAACTAAGACACAAAGATAGAAACAAACTCAATGGTATTAAACAATCATCCTGGTGTCCACCAGATACAGAGGGTTACGAGACTGCAACACTATAACAGCATTTTGTTGATTTAGATTACTTTCTTTTAGATCTTGAAAAGGGTTCCTTTTTCTGAAAATTATTTGACACAAGGCATTAAAGTTACTCTTGATTATGGGAAAAAAAAATGAAATGAGAAAATAAATTGTTGTTCTTTTCTAATTCTTTCAATGCTGTACACCACCAGGTAGTACTACTCCATAGACTTATTTCCTTCAGGCAACGTGTATGTTGGTTTTGTTCATTTTAAAATAAACAGAAATAAATTATGCATTTTTGTCTTTTGATTATTATTATTTTTTTTAAATAAATCACTGTGCCTCTTAATGGCATGAACAGGTTTATTGTTTACTTTACAAACTCCACTCTTATCTTCAGTTCTCATTCTCCACGACAGTCATGTAGTGCTATCGAAAGTAACATATATTTTAATCTCCAACCAAAATCTTAGGAATGTCTTTTCTCCTGCAATGGAACCATAAAACATGAACAAGAACTGACAAAGTCTTCTCATAATTAGCTCTTCACTAATGGCAGTATGAGGTGGCAATATCCCTGTGCATCTAAATTAAAGATATAACTGCAGTTCACTATAATTATATACTTAATCTGTTTTTTTTTTTTAATGTAATAATAGAGCTTTCATTATTTATTCAAAATATCAGGAGATTTTATATGTCACTGCTGAAAATTATTATTTCTCTGTGCATCTTGTTTTTCTCCGAGTTATATAACTATATCTCTCTGTTACTGTTTCTGTTCCTAACAAAACTTACTGATGAAAAAAATGCTTATCATATAATTAGAACATGGAATTTTTAAATTTTTTACCCTAATTCTTGAAAACTACATCAAACTATTATTCTTATAAACTGTCCTGCCTTTTCACATATTTAAATTCTGAATAGGGCTTATTTGCCCTCTGTGAAAATACCTCTGAAAGTTAATTCTTTGTCTATTTTTTGTAATGACTGTATTTTCCTGGGATATTTTCAATACCACGTTACTGGGTATTGCATATTTTGTCAGTGAAGGGTTGCTTTAATTCAACACTTTCGTATCTTATCCCCTGCTGAAGATAGCATGAGGAATATGCATGGCAAAGCAAATAAAGAAGACATATAAACAACGACAAATATCTTTGGTTTTTATTCCAATATCTGATTGAGTCTGATAGCCTTAGAGATTTTTGGTTTTTTTCTGTAAAATCAATTGCATAATGATGTCTCTTAAGTGTTTTGATTTCTAATACATGGTGGTATCAAGGCTCTGTACATGTGGTATCCTTCCATATGGTCATTTTTTAGTGTCTCTTGCTATAATTTCTTTAAGTTTAGGAGGCCTGACAGAATCTGGCATGAACCCTATTATTTCAGTTTTCCTGTTCTGCACAGCCTCTCCATGGCTTTACGGATTAGGAATGCTTTAGGGACCCTTCAAAGACAGTTTGTGCATTCATTGTATTCAAGTTGGTCCTTTAGGTAAATAGTGGGAAATTATCTGGTTTTTCATTCTCAGCCATCGCAGAACATTTTGAACATGCACAGGAACATCACAACTTCACCCAAACAGAACAATGTGCTAGTAAACCCAGAAAGCTATTTTACACACTGGTATACTTACCACTCGCATAAGAGTAGTATGTCAAAAATTCCCAATAGAAACTATCTTCTAAATGTCTGAATATGAACTTTTAGATCTGCCCTGAAATATAAGCACTTCCCTTGCTTTCAAAAAATCATGTTTCTTAATATAACCACAGATGTTCTTATTATCCACCTAAATGTCCAGTACTTTATGAATCCCAGTAATCTCTTGATGTTAACATCATCTGAACACCACATCTAGAAATGGTTTGCTGTGTCTACTGAGCAGATATTGAACACAGTCGGTTCAGATGGTAGAAGAAATACCTAAAAGGAGTTTCCTGACACAGTCCTCCTTGCTATATTTCTAACTAGAAATTTCTAGTGAAAGCTATAATCCTCACTTTGATTCTCAAACCAAGCCATTCTCTGATTCCTTCAATTGTCAGTGTTTATACCACCCCGCAGCTTTCATTCCTTCTTATTGAGCGTAAAGACTTCAAGGATACTATTTTTCCTATTTGCAGCACTGCTTTGAAAACTTGGAAGAACATGTTTATTTTTCTAACTGAAATTGGCTTTCGAACAGGCAGAAGGCCATCCATTTTTTAGTGCCACCTTTCTCTTACAGGGGCTGTGATTTGAGATTTTGCTATTATTGTTGCTTTTGCCTCTGTTATCAGCACTACTATATGCTAGAGAGAAACCTTAATTGAATCACACACACTTACTTTTACAGTCACCTATTTTCTTTGAGAATACATCACAATTTGTGAGAAGTAGTTGTCCTTTTTCTTCCCCACATTCCACACATAGCTCCCAATATCACAAAAATCACAGAATCCTTGAGGTTGGCAGGCACCTCCATAGATGAGCAAGCCCAACTCCCCTGGTCAAACTGGGTCAGCTAGTGTACATCGCTCTGGGCCATGTCCAGTTGGGTTTTCAGTATCTCCAAGAACAGAGACTCTATAACCTCTTTAGGTGACCTGTCCCAATTTTTGACTAATCCCACGGTAATAACATTTTCTTATGCTTAAATGGAATCTGCTGTATTTCAATTAATGCACATTGCCTCCTGTCATCTCACTGGGTAATACTCAGATGAGTCTTCTCATCTTTACTAATCTTCTTTACTAACCCCTATCAGGTACTTAAACATATGATAAACTCCTTCTGGGCCTTCTCATCTCCAAACTGAACAGTCCCAACTCTTTCAGCCTCTCCTCATATGACAGATGCTCCAGTTCTTAATGATTTCATGCCCCTTCACTGGACTTAGTCCAGTTGCTCCATGCCCTTCTCATACTGGGGTACCAAATCTGGACCCAGCATTCATGTGTGGTCTCACCAGTGCTGCTGAAGGATCACCTCCCTCACCCTGTTGGCAATACCCTTCCTCACACAGTGCAGGACACCGTGAGCCACCTTTGCCACAAGGGCACATAGCTGGTTCATGTCCAGCTTGCATCCACCAGGACCTCCATCCGAGTACTTTTTTTTGAAAAAGCTGCTCTCCGGTCAGTTGGCGCTGCATGTGTCCTGGGGCACGGGATCATTCCTCTCCAGGTGCTGAACTTTGCATTTCCTATTACTGAACTTCAAAGGGTTCCTGTTCACCCATTTCTCCAGCCTGCTGAGATCCCCCTGGATGGCAGCATGACCCTCTGGTGTATCAGCCACTACTTTCACTTTGTGTCATTTGCAAACTGCGTAGTGATTGATTGGCCTCCAGCTGCGCTTTGGTCTGCTGATCAAACCCTTTGAGCCTGCCATTTCAGACAGTTTTCAATCCTCTTCACTATCCATTTATCTAGCCCATACTTCCATGTGTCTTGTTCCTACATGAGTATCTCTCACTCTTCCTTCATTTTTAGCAGCCGGGGAGGTTATTTGGGAATCTGAATCACTTCCTATCATTGTGTGCTATCATTACAAAGTATTCTAATTGACAGATCCTACACCAGCCCTTAAAACAGCTCAGCCATAACTTCTTCCACTCCCAAAGGAAACAACCAGTTACTATGACTGTATTCCTTTCCTCTAAATCAGTCTTTGTTCTGTTATAGAACTTTGTGCACCGGCACTGTACTTTCCCATTTCCATTACACTTGTCCAAAAACCTGGTCAAAAGCCTTTAATAGTGTTAAATTCTATCTCCTTCCTCTTCTAAAAACTCTCTCATAAACTTTTTCAAAGACGTCTAACAAGCTAATGAAGTGTGAATAATTCCATGTGAAACTGTATTTTACAATCTTATTACCATCAATTTGTAGTTCTTCCCCCTGCCCCAAACATGGTCTGTAGATCCTTCAGTATAACACATAATATTATTTTATCACTTTTCTTATTCCCTAATGCCACAAGGAGTTTTCAGGAAGTACTAGTACTGAAACAATCAAAGCAGTAGCTTCAGTGCTGTGCCCTAGACACCAAAATCCTATTCTTCCTCATTGTATACTACTGTTAAAGAAGAGTGCACGTTAAAAAAAAAAAAAAGGATTGCCTGACCTGTTCTCATGGCAATGAACTCTGGTGTGCTTTAGGAAGTAGCTGCATAATCAGAAAAAATCACTCATCATTACATCAACATTACTCTCACGGAGGGGAGTGGTAGAACTTCCACTGATTGCAGAGGGGACATTGGATCAGTGCAGAGTATATATCACATACGGAGACTAAAAATGAAAGTAAATGCCTTATGAAAGGTTCAGAAACAATAAGGCTGAAGCATGAGGATATTGTACATTCGAGGGTAGAAACAGAATGTTCACTCAAATTTTTTTTTTTGCACAAAATAAACACAGCTACAAAGACCTGCCCAAAGGATGATCTCTAGGAACAACTGTGTCAGCAAAGCAGGCATGAAGTCAACAGAGGAAAACACTTCAAGAAACTAACTATAACCATAATAATACTTCAGCAGAGCACCTCTTTCTGTTGACACAGTACAGTCTTTCTGGGCTGCGCAGATTCTGCTATATTCCTGGCTTAAGCAAATGGTGCCAGAAGCTACAAATACCTTCTACCATGTCACATGAACCTGAAGACTGCCACGCTCACAGCTAAATAATAATTTGGTTATAGCCTTTCACCTAGTTGTCAGCTTTAGTCTAAGTTGTGGAATTCCTTGTGCACGGACCTGAAAGTGAATGCCATCAAAGGCTGTAGATACGGGATAGGTAGCATCTAACATAAGAGTTCTGGCCTTGCTCTATACAGAACACATGCTCCATTTTGCATTGCAGAACCAATTACTGATTTTACAGTGATTTTAGAAGAGTACAGCAGTGTTGCAATTTTCAAATTACTATAGGCAAGAAAATGGCCAGAGAAGTAAACAAAAGGACAGGCTGCCCATGATTTAGGCTGCCTGTCAGTCTGCCTGCCATCCATCTCTTCTTTGCTGCTGCCTCTTCCTTTTATTCATAACCCACATTATAGATTTACTTATCTTTCCAACCCCAACTTTAAAAGTAAGAAAGGCAAAGTGAGGGAGAAAAAAAAAATAATCTCTGTTTTCCTGTAAAAAACTGCACCTGGAATGGAGAATTCTAAGCAGGCTGTCTTAAAAATAAAAGGAATTTCATCCTCATTATTCATTCCATTCTCTTTCAGTTATAAACATAATCCTTCTCCCCTTTCCATTCTATTCTTTCAGCATGGTATGTACTACCACTCATTTGATTATGCGAAATAAACAATGTGTAGAAATCTACACTGAAGTTTAATGCTCTTGAAATTTATTTCTGCAAAATATTTACAATTGGATGGCTTCCAAAAAAGACTAGTGACTACTCCTTTTTTCAGTATCTCCCAATGCGGCTTTTAAATCTTAATGCAAATTAACACTTACTAAGCACCTGCTTATGCTAAGGCTTCAATTATATTTTATTTCATCCTGCACTGAAATAACACGGTATATACAAAGACACTTAAGCACACTGAAGTGTCAGTGGTTACCTTTTTTAAAGCACTAACCATAAGACTAAGATTTTACTATTTAAAATAGAGAATTACTTAGTTCAAAACATCAAGTTAGTTGTGAAATCAGGCAAACTAATAAGAAACAATCTGTTGTCCTTATAAAGTATATACATGATGTAAATTCTGTAACATGTGTTAGTGATGTAGCAGCAGAACAGATTCCATTTTAACCTGGAGATGAAACAGAGGTGAAACCCGGAGGTAAAAGCAGAGGGCGCTCAATAATGTCAGTGGCACCTCGTACAGGTAAAACCTGTATTATGTCATCTGGCAATGACAGAATACACACACAAAAAAAAGATAAAAAAGAAAACATAACGGAATATATATAAAGATTCACAGTTTTGATCAAAATCACTGCCACTGAAAGAGTGTCGTGAAGAGTTAGCAGAACTAGATCTATTGATCCAGGTTGGGGTTTTTTTTTCCATTTCCTTTGTTGAGTTTAACTTTGAAACTTTAAAAAATTCCAAAAAAAAAGACCCTGTAATAAAAAGGTAACTGAAATGTTCTTTAAATTGTCCTTGCCTCATGCAAAAATATTTATCTGGGACTACTCAGTCAGACATTCTTGACTGCTCTTCACTTGGCTTATCCGAGGCAATGGAAATTCATCAGATTTTGAGGCATTTCAAATGCACAGGCAAGTATTTATTGTATCTTTATTTGGCAATTTGCCTATTAAAAGTCCAGAGGTATACCCCCATAATCAGCAGCTACTAGGCACCTGCCAGATATAAATTAATATTAGCATATTTAACATGCAATTCGCTAAAACAGGTTAACAGCAGAATCAAGGAGGGATATATTTCTCACACAGTACTACATAGCGTTATCTTCTAAGATACGTGAAATACGAAACAAAATGGAACAAGCTGTTGATTTTAGGACACTGACGCTTGGAACTGTTCCTGGGTAACTGACAGCCTTTTATCACATACAGAAAAACATGGTAAATTTGCACAGGTGGAACCACACAGGCATGGGGGGGTGGGGGGGGCGGGTTTGTTTATTTGTTTTGTGGAATTAGGGAATTTATGCACACAGAGAAAACTCCCCTTTATCCAAATTCACTAAAAATCCAATGGTGTTAAGAAGAACATCTGAGGACAGTGTTTCTTAAACACTGAAAATTATTATTATCGCTTTTTTAAAAAAAAATTAATACTATGTGCCAAATACATTATTTACCTATCTCAGAAGCAGCCACTGTGATGTTGTACCAAGGCGTCTCCTCTCTGTCAAAGATCTTGGCAGTCTTAATGGTCCCAGTACTGGCATCAATGGTGAAATACCTATCTTCTTCTGTGTTATGATCAATGAAATACCTATGAAGAAATACAACAATAAATATATACTCATTGTAGTATGTATAATCCAAAGCATCAGAAAGCTACATGAAAATATTACTTCCAAGTTTTTAAAATCATAGACATTTTTAAAAACACCCCAAAAAAGCTCTACATTATGGAGACACCTGAAGTAACATGATAGCTCATTTCTTTCATAATTTTACAAGGTTTTTTATACATAGTAAGTTTTCCACCATGAATCACAAAGATATGAATTGCTAACAGGTGATATTTTACACAGCAGTATACAATCCTGTCAAAGGTAAGTTACACATATAAAATCATAAGCTGGAAAAGCAGAAAAAAACCCAGAACGATATTAAGATATTATTCTTCTGCTTGTTTGCTTGTCACTGCAAACCAGCGTGCTTAGTCCTAGTACCTGTCGTGAAGCACGTCTCTCTGACATGAAGTTGATGCCATGATGACACAAGCCGTTTCGAACGGAGCCATTAGAGACTAGTAGCTAAACCAGCTGATTCCCAGAGCTGCAGGTGACACCAGCCTACAGGCAGAACTAAGCAGCCCCACTTATCTCCCTTAGCTCCCGGGCACTTTGCCTAGCAGGGACAGTAAAAGCCTTGAAATGGGTAATGGAAGCGGAGGGAGGGAATACAGGAGGAGAGATTTATAAGGCATTTATTTCTCAAAGCTGGAGACATTTACAACAAGTTTTAACAAATGAAGCAATTACAGACCCTATCAAGCCTTCTTCACTAACTTCAGACTTGATGAAACAAATAAGGAAAAAGATTCTAAGTCTTTTATATACTGTATTTGCTTTTACCTGATAATTTGTCAGCCCTGCTTTCATTCTGTGAAGTTTTTAACATATGGATGCTCTATATAGGTCAAAATGATTTATTTGTCCCATCCAATTGCTCTTATTTTTACATCACCAAAAGTGTAACTGCCAACTAATAAAAAGAGCGGTACACATAAAAGCTGTCAGGCTCAAAAAAGTTAAAAATAACTTCAGTTTTACTTCTCTCACAATGTACTTAGGAAGACTGTTTGTGGAAAGCAAAAACAAGCAAACAAACTTTTCATTGAATGACTTATTGAAGTAAGATATGACATGTGAAAAAGCAAAAGAAATAAAGCACCAGAGGAGAAGGCAGCAATTTAACTGAGGCATCTTAACTGGTCAAAAGTTAAGGACACTCAGTGGAAAAGCCAGCTAGGACTTCATGGCTTAGGTTAGGAGGTTGTTGTTGGTTCCTTCTTGGAGAGAACCTGAATCCGCTTCCCCCCCCTCTGCAAGAAGTATTGTAGATCTGCCTTACAATACGCTATTTTGGCTTGTGGCGTGCAAGTATTTCTTTTCATGCTTCTAGTGTTTTCAGCAATTAAAGAACTGTAGGTCACGCGCTGGAAATTAAAGCAGCCCAAACTAGGCTAGCTCATCTTTCCTTCTGGCTTGCTCTCTGTGTTTCCATTCAACATTGTGAAGAGTGAAGCTGTTCACATATGACTGTGGCAGCTGTTGGAGAGACAGCAGACCTCAGTTCCCACCCATTTTATGTTTCCCTAGAGTAAGGATTTAACTTGTTGTTCCCTATCTGAGCTACAGTGAGAACCTACGTTCAGGTCATTAACTACCAGCACCTGAGAATACTCCGCTTTAAAATACACCAGAAGTGCTCAATAAAGACACTTTGGATGTGCAAGATGGCAGCTGAAGTTGCTTCGGACAAGTAACAGATTACAACTGTCTCCATACTGAAAACAGACTGGCAAGATCTTGATTATGCAGGGGATGGGGCAACCATTTTTAAAAATTTAATTCAGGAAATATTTTTTCAGAGGACGTTATTTAATCAGCATGTCCCAAATTGGATGGAAAAAAAAAAAATCAAAACAATTATGTTGCCAGAGAAAAAACAACAAAAAATTGCTGAATTTCTAAGTGCTGAATCGCAGTGGGCATGCAGGCACCCTTACAAAAGTTGGTATGCTTCTTAGTGTTCAGTAAACTAAGGAGATGAATTAAGAAAGCACTCTTGATCAACATTCATCAGTCACTGACAGTCACAAACTGAATGTTACAGTTGTCCAAGAAAAATTACGTTGCTTTAGAGGAATATTGGAATACTCTGAGGACCCATTACAAAACAAACAAACAAACAAGGACCACACAACTATCTTGCTGGCATTATTTTATGTGCCAGTATTGGCCCAGGCTAGCCACACATCTTTATTTGGGAATCAGGACCTGCATTTCAATGTCAAAGCAATTCATTTTTCCAGTCTCTGCAGGTCTCAGTCTTCCATGAAGCACAGATTTTCAGCTTCTCCAAGTGTATTTGTCATGGAAATGTTCTGAAAGATTGTGCCAATATTTGCAGAAAAGTTGTATCTGATGTGCACCACTAGCCTTACCTTTTATTAGTTACAAAAACTTTGGAGACAGTGCTATCAACCTCTAAAAGTCCATAAAGTTGCCATGCTTGCCATGGAGTTATGTTGAGATTTGAACTTTTTACAGAAGATACATGCATCAGGTGAAGAAATCTCCCCCATGCCTTAAACCTTATGCTTGACAGTGTAGGGAACCTGAGCTTTGACAAAGAGTTGGAACATCTTGACTATACTACCTATCTCTGCCTGCAATATGGCAGAAATAATGAAAGTTTGGTTGTACTGGGCAAGATGGGGAGTGCACATATACACAACTGTGTTTTCCATGATGAACTGGAATGCTGACGGGAAGCATAGGAAGCATAATTGTCCCTCAGTTTTTCTAGGAGACCCATCACTGGTGGAGCTTACAATCAGTTATGCAATGATAAAATTTAATTCCTTCTCTCCTGAAACAGCCTTGTTTTTCTTGACTCTAGGGGTCTCCTGGTAACGATAAGAATTATTGCTAAAGAAAAAAAAAATGCTTCACTGACCTGTTCTTATGGAATATGTACTGCAAATCCCAAACAATTTATAATACAAGAGTCTTGCCCTTGCAAACATTTATTACTGCGGACATTGTCTACTTGTTATCAACATCAGGCACAATGACTGCTCTGAAAGTCAGTATTGAGTTGATCACAGAACCAAAAAAAATAGGGCTATTTAGTACTTTAGATGGTAGCTTAAAAATAGACCTGATTTCAAACTGGGCTGAAATGAGAAAAAAACTTAAAGCAGTAAGAATACTCAGCTGCTTGTTATGTGTGTGTGTCTTACAGCTAATCATTACCTCCCCCTCTGAGTGAAGGACAGAATTAAAATGACAAATATTTGTCCCAAATATGAATTTTGTGTAGAATAACTGAAGTTTGATTCTGTTATGAACTGTGACTACCTAACACTTCGTTTTCATAGACTGATAGTAAAAGATGGTCTTAGTGTTTTAAATATGAACACCTCTTTCTAAATCAGTTATTTAAATGCATTCTATAGAAGCTCAAAGTTCTCAGTTTAAAGAACTTAGTACTGGATGAATAATTTCAGTTGTATTTTCTGTGTCACTAATGGAAATAAAGTGATCCTAAGGTAACTTATTTTACTAACACTTTTAATTCCAGTAACAGTAGAATAATGAAAAATGTTTCTAATTTACCCACAGTAGCATTTCCTCTTTGTGTGCATACAGTCACAGACATTGAAACATTTGCAGCTTGACACATTTCTCTTGATTGTGAATAAGTGTGGCCCTTTCTTATGCATTCCCGTTACAATGTTCAGTTCTCCTCCATTACTCCAGATTCTTTCTTACAATTGCTTTGTCCATCATATCCAAAGCAGCCATTTGCACTGCTGTGCTTTCCAACCTCCATGAATGTCTCAGTAAAACAAATTGCAGAAGATACTCCCACACAATAGAAGAACAAGGAATCCTAGTCCAAAGCACTGATCACAAGAGCTCTAAAAATATTTTGTACAAGAACCTCCCTTGGTAGAGCCACCCATTTCTGTCACATGTAAGAGCCACTCAATTAGAACAAGTTTCACTATATTTAAAAAGTCCTTAACATTTTAGGCCTTTATAAGTATCAGCCACTGATTTATCAACATGTTGAGAATAGAGACCAGGTACATGCATAAATATAGCATATTCCAGAGCCAATGATGGTTTCCTTAGGCATCTACATTTATTTCACCTAGTAAAAAACTTACTTTCAGGTAGATAACAGTGGCAACAAAGATAGTCATACCCTTCCCCTCCTACCCTTCCTTCCACCTCTATTGAGCTGTTTTTCAATGCTTTTTCTAGACCGCAAAAAGCTATAGTGCAAGTTTTGAATTTCAGAGTTAGTTCAAAAGTGAATTTTCACCTTAATTCAGTTGACTGTTTCTTCTTAGAATGCATTCATTTACAAATGAATTCATAATATTCATTGCAGACATTAGTTTACTTTTACTCATGACAATGCGGTGTGAATTAGCATACTTTTAGTCATTGAATCAGCACATCTGAGTTGCATGGCAGATGTTAATAAAGAGACTTAATAACAAGACATGCCTAGATAAACAGCTCTCCATGAACTGTTTGTGTCCAAACCAGCAACAGAAACCAATCTTCAAGAAACTTCATTAAAAAGGATCATGAATATAGAAAACCTATTAGTTACACTACCTGAAGTGAATACGAAGGAAATTAAATACCAAAACTCGATCCTGAAAGCAGTGGGAAGTGCAACATGTACCACCTTTTTTATTAGGCAGAGTCACTCAACAGAAGGGCATCTCCAATTACCACCCATGTCATTATTCCAGCTTCTGACCTGTGGTGGTTTGACCTTGGCTGGAGACCAGGTGCCCACCAAGCTGCTCTATCACTCCTTTCCTCAGAAAAATGGCAGGGGGGGAAAATAAGATGGAAAAACTTGTGGGTCAGGATAAAAGCAATTTAATAAACAAAAGCAAAGGTTGCACGCGGAAGCAAAGGAAAACAAAAAATGTTACTCTCTATTCCCCATCAGCAGGCAATGTCCGGCCACTTCCCAGGAAGCAGGGCTTCAGTACACATAGCAGTTGCCCCAGAAGACAAACATCGTAAGTAACAAATATCCCTCCTTCCTCCTCCTTTCTCTTAGCTTTTGTTGCTGAGCAGACATCATATGGTATGGAATATCCCTTTGGTCAGTTTGGAGCAGTTGTCCTGGCTTGTCCCCTCCCAAGATCTTGCCCACCCCCAGCCAACTGGTGAGGTGAGGAATGTCAGACAGGCAGCCCCGATGCTCTGGGAGCACTGCTCAGCAGCGGCCGAAGCCCTAGCCACTAGCAAGACCATTCTAGCTACCAAGACAAAGCACAGCACTCTGAGGGCTGCTATGGGGTAATTAACTCAGTCTCAGCCAGCCGCAACACAGGACCAAAGCGGGCCCCTGGCTCCTGTGACATCACCCCTTGCTTCCTGTCTTTAGTGAAGCAGTGGTTCAGTGGTGACAGATATTCCCACCATTTTTATTGAAAACTAAAAGCATTTGCAGGAATTAGGAAACAGAAAAATATATATATGCGAGACGGGTCTTAGGCAGAAGGGCACTCCTGGCACATAAACCAGTTTGCAGTATTAAAGTAGTCAGGCTCTATTAATACAGAGGCTGCTTAAAAAAGGAGAAGGTTTAAAAGCTTGAAATGGAGTTTAGGGACATTAATGATTTCCAAAACTTTTAGGAGGGCTTCTGAAGCTAAAACGCATAAGCATTTTCAGAATGCCTCTCCCTAAATTATTCAGTCTTAAGATATTATTAACATCAGTTTGTCGCTTGAGAGACACGTAGCATAGTCTGTTACTATTCCAGTATGTCTTTCTCCACTATTGTGTTTTAAGAGGGAGACGTGAGTTTGAGTTTTTAAATACTTTAAAGTTTTTAACTTGTGGTTTTGTTTGTTTTTAATCAAGTCTTTAGCTTATCCTTTCATTATGCTATTTCTGTTTATTACCCTATTTACCAACTATAAACAAGAACTTTTCCAGAAATTTCCACCCTGCTACAAACCTGTCATTGGTAATAAACTTAAGATGATATAAACTTAATGAACTTAAGACAATGAACAAAAGAAGCCTGAGCAGCAGGTCAAGGGAAGTGATTCCCCCCCTCTACTTCGTTCTTGTGAGCCCCCACCTGGAGCACTGTGTTCAGCCCTGGGGCCCCCAACATAAGAAGGCCATGGACCTGTTGGATCAAGTCCAGAGTAAGGCCACAAAGATGATCAGAGGGCTGGAGCACCTCTCCTATGAAGACAGGCTGAGAGAGTTGGGGGTTTTCAGCCTGGAGAAGAGAAGGCTCTGGGGAGACCTCATAGCGGCCTTCTAGCACCACAAGGGAGCCTACAAGAAAGGTGGGCACAGACGTTTTAGTAGGGCCTGTAGTGACAAGACAAGGGGTAATAGTTTTAAATTAAAAGAGGGTAGATTTAGATTAGATATTAGGAAGAAATTCTTTACTGTGAGGGTGGTGAGGCACCAGAACAGGTTGCCCAGAGAAGCTGTGGTTGCCCCATCCCTGGAAGCGTTCAGGCCAGGCTGGACGGGGCTTTGAGCAGCCTGGTCTAGTGGGAGGTGTCCCTGCCCATGGCAGCGGGGGTGGAACTACATGATCTTTAAGGTCTCTTCCAACTCAAACCATTCTATGATTCTATGAACTCCCAAAGCCACATTTCAGCCAGATGTGGATTCACAGGTCACAGTACTTCTTTGGGCTTTTCTACTGAGACACAGGTAAATAGCCAGCTCTCTAATAACATGTGAAGCCAATTACAAAGCAGCACTTAAAGAAGGTCATGGGAAGAGGATAGATCCTCCGTCAAACCAATTGCACACACCACCTAAAGACTTACCAATTAGAAATCAAATGCCATTATAGGGAAATCTGTTAATAATAATAATTAAAATAATAATAATAATATTAATAAATAAATAGTTAAAAATTTAAGCAAATGAACCTTCTCAGAAACAAATGCTCAGACTGAAATTATAGAGACAATTTTTTCTTGAAATAAAAACAAACAAACAAAAGAAACTCAGAAAAAGAAGCATAAGCAACAACTGCACAGGGTGAGGGAGAGTGGTATACCAGGAGGAACAGTGAGAGAGCTGATCAGCTGCAGCTCTGTGTTTGGCCAGCTGGAGTGCAACAAGACACGGCCCATGGTGGGACATAGTTCTGGTGCGTGCCTTTTATCTTCTCTCTGCCTCCTGGCAGCAGCACTCCTCATGAGTTGGGGAACAAGCAGAATCCCCTTGATGCTGAATGAAGCAGTGGGGTGACATTTCGTTGTCATGACTGTCTTGCACTACACTATCTCCCTTCCAGGATCAATCCGTTTCTCCGTAGTTCAAACAAACTTCTCCTGGAGAGTTAAGCAATTGTGATGTGTGAGTCAGAAGCTGGCTGCCAGTACAGCAGGTAACCAATTTTCTCCCTGCAGCATGTCTGGTAGATTAAGGAGACATTAGATGTTCCAGAGCTCCTCAGCAGAAGGCTACAACTGAGAGCTACAGCCTTTAACTGTGCTTTCCAGTTGTGAAAATGTAATACATTTAAAGACAGCTTAGAGAATGTAATCTCTCTGTTTACCATTCCTTCGGGTTTTTTTCAGACAGGCATAGCATAACTTGAGAAAAATACCGTTCCTCTTGGAGCATTTGCAGTAACTCAGTTTGATATGCTGTTCCCACTGGGTTAGCTGGGGTGCTGGCTGCCATCTGACATCCATCAGCTGATCAGCCGTACCTTGTTGTCTCCCATATGGGACTCCTGGTTCACCTCATACCGAAATCTCAGCTCAGCAAAGTGGTAACCTCTCCTCTCCTTGTCCTAGAAATGTGAGGTGGCGGATGCCGAGGGGCATGGGGAAATTGCAAGCACTGAGCTGCTGCCTCCCGGCAAAGCCTGGGAGAGGTAGCCACTACTGGTTTGCATTGCATGCAGAGGTTGGCTTCCTGATCCTGTTCTCATTCCCATCCCTTCTGCATTGCTAGCACACTGCTCACCTTGGACACTGGAAAATGGGCATGCTGTTTGTTTGAAGGAAATGAGCCATTTATGTACACCCATCTTTTCTAGCTGACATTTTCTGTCTGCATGTTTTAACTACCGATCATCTTTTCTAGCTGATTCTGCCAGTAAATGTAGGTTAAGAACAGCCCACATCCTTAGAGACGTAATTCAGAAGCGAAAGCCAGATAAAGGTTTGTCTTCTTTTCCTGACTACAACTGCCCAAATGCATTTCAAGTAGATGAGTTAATGGCTGAACTGTTATACTGAAGTTACTTTTTATTTGGAGAGATTAACTTCAGATTCCAATGCTGCTAAGAAATAAAGTGCAGTAAGTGTTACAAGAGAATAATTTTTTGTTCCTAAAAGTTTTACTAGCTAAAGAATAGTATTCTACTTACATATTCTTTTTTTTTTTTCCCTCCTTCTACTAAAGACTAAACCAAATAAAACCAAAATTGATAGATGTAGGCCTATTTACTGGAGTTGAATGTCCCTATCAGAAGACCACATTACAGAGATGTTCAGATATGAAGACTGACTCTAAAAACACAAAAGATTTTTAAATACTGAAGGCATTCTGAAACCTGTGGAAATTATAGAAACATAAAGATGGTGTCCTGGCATGAAAAATCAGGCTCTCAGAGTCACCACACAAAGATGATCTGTCAGCGTTTTATCTCACAGCTCTAAGTGAGGGATGGAGGTGGTTCTGGTTTCTGTGAGATTTTGACCACCATCCCAAGCTGGATGCTTCCTAGTCAGAACAGCTGTCAGAACAGCTTACCAGTTCCTGCAGAGAGAGGGATGGACATTTTTGTATGTGGGAGGTCTGGGCCACATTGCTTGACAAGAATCAAAAATAATTTGAGGCCTCAAGGAGAAAAATCTGCAACAGGTCTCTCACCTCAACACTATCAAGAAAGGTTTTAAAATGGTTCCTCCCTGTGAAGACAGAGCATCAGAGAAGAACTTGGAGAAAAGCTCCCCTCTGTCTTTAGCCATTCAAACTAGAGCATTCTTTTTCTGTTCTGATTTAATGACAATCTTAGAGAAGAAGGATACTGGAGGAATACAGAAAGCAAATGAATGAAGGAGGTGAGACGGAGGAGGAAGACAGAGCTCCTGTCTGCTAACAAACTGTGAGCCACTCCCATACCCTGGGAAGATATTAGCGTGTCTCTGTAGGTGTTGATCACAGGATTATGACACTATCATGCTTCCAGGGTCTGAGCAGAGTGGAGGACAGATATCTGCCTTTGCCTCCACAAGCACAGGACTGGCAGGATCTGGGAGGGGATGTTCCTCCATTGGGGATGTGAGGGAGGGACAGTCACTCTATATGATGGCACCCATCTCAGTAGGCTGCTGTAAGTACACCTAACAGCATCGTGTGCACAGGGCAGGAGAAAAAAAAATTGACCTTATTTCACTTATATGACATTCAAAGAGCAAGTAAGACAAATGAACACAACTAAGTGAAAAGGCTTTTACATTTTTCAGCAAGGAAAATAAATTATCCTCTCTCCCTACTGACAGTAGGGGGGGTGGGGTGGGAGTGGTGTAGTAACTGATACTGATCTCAGAGAACAGGAAGAAAAGAAAATATTTACAAAAACAATTTGCATTATACCCCCCCCCGCTCTCTCCTGCACCTCCCTTCAGTTAATATACTGATACTGTGTGACCAAAATTTGAGTGACTGAGTTTGAATCATATTCTACCTCTAGTAAATACAAACTTCACATCAGAAAAATAGACTATAACCAGAATCCTCCATGACATGTTATGTCTTTAAGGTTCTCAGAAAAAATAATAGGAATACATGAAACTTCATGGGTATGTTCTTTCATCTACATATGAACATGCCTCTTAAAATACCATTTACTGAAAATTAACATGACTTTCTAATGGCTGATGCCAGAAAATCTATACCTGTCTTTTACTACCAATGCAGCAAAAGTTAAAATAAGTTCCTTTGCCTGATGCAGGAGTCAAAGAACAATTTCTTACACCACATTAATTGTTATAATCCTATGTACTTGTCATTCATGAATTGTTCAGTATTCTAGCTGAAAGAAAGGAAGAGAAGGATGTCAATTTAAATCAAACCAGGGTAAGGCAACTCTGAATTCATTATAGCTTCTAGATACAAGGTATGGTGTTGGAAAGCATATTTTTGTACTCATTAGTGCATACATGTATCATAACCATTATGATACATTGCCCATTATAAGGCAATACCATAAAACCATTAGAAAAGCGAGAAGCCAGAAACAGCATTGAGATTGTACTTGCATTCTTCACTAACAGCACAAAATTAAAAGTCTGATATTCACACAAACACAAGCACTTTTTCTGACTCTTGGTTATTTTTGTGGCTATTCTGTTTTTATTGTTTTGTTGTTGGTTGGCTGGTTCTGCCTTTCCAGAAGTAAAACTATTATTTTCTATAAAAGGTAACTGTGTGCACCTTTATGTTTCGTATTTATTTCTTCTGTGTGTTACTGCTTTTTGAGCAGTGGTGTCTAGAGCACAATGAAGAAAGAAGTTAATTTTCTAGTGACATCAGGAAGGCACTAAGACTACTTCAGTTTCCTATAGCTAATCAATTTCAGTCCTAGTGAATAAAATCCATTGCAGTAAAGTAGACTACAGACTGGTTAGGGTCCAACATAAAAATAATTTGAATTCCAATGTATTAATGTAACAAAACCTAATCAACCTTCCAAGGATCCCACAAAACATAAGTTTATTTTTAACCATGCCATGATACACGTCATTCTGAAAAGGGAAGGTGTTTATATTTCATATCGTTTGACACTACGATCACACGCAGAGTTCTGATCAGTATCCATGCCCTGTTTGCCAGAAGCCTTCTGTTAAATAGCTGGGAAGAAACCAGTCCTGCCCAGAAATGCAAACAACCTAAGTCAAACATAATAAATGGGAGTAAGAAAAAAGCAAAGGGGACAGAGGCCCTATCGTTAGTGCTCAGAACAGGTATTTGCCTCCTGCACCACTGCATGACAAAGATTGCACAGCAGCAGCAAAAGGAGTAAGCTGATGTTACAGTACTTCTGTAACAGCATGACTGACTTGTCTAAAACTACTCTTACCAGGCTATAGTGTTAACAAATACTTTCAGTTCCTCACAGGACAGGATCAAACTGGGATCAAGTTAATATAAGCAAACTTGCCCATGTCATGCAACTGTTTTCACTATTATAGTGAATTTATTATAGTTATAATTCAGAGCTTCAGAAAGCATCATGGTCTTAAAACTGTTCGCTCTTTTCTGAATCATGAACTCGGAGGAGGCTTGGTGAACAGCAGCAACATTATTTTTTCTGAAAACCACTTCACTGAAAACATACCAGATGCGGCCAGAAAGCTGCAAGGATCATCACAAGCACCTGTTATGGCTAGAAGGAGTCACCACCCAAGAAGCACCTACAGGAAGATGGCAGTTTCAACAGTCACCAACTGCTGCCCTGAGGCAGTACTAGCAGCCTAGGGCTGCACGCAATGCACACATACAACTTCCGAATTAAAGGCTCTCTCCACCCCCTAATCTCCACAGAAGTCTTCTCTGTGTGGGTTCAGGAAGCAAAAAAGTTTTATAAGTAAGTATGGAGAGATTTAAGTTTAATAATATTCTAAGGTAAAATTATAATTTGAGCATGTAATAGTCATGCTTTCTTTCGTATTCTATGGGACTTAAGCCTGACCTTTTCAAGCAACAAAAGATTATGGTATGCAAGCAGACTACTTGACACAATGCAATGAAAGAGGATTAGTTTCTCAAAAATATTCCAACAAGGCAGTAATCCCTGTGAATGAGTTACAATTTGGGATGTTTTCTGTTGATTTAGAACACAATTTTTCAAGTGTCTTTAAATTACTTCAAAAACCTTTAAAATAATAAATGCTGAAGTTTTAATGTCTTTGGGTTTTAAGCTTTCTACGATTATTTTTGCTTTTCTTATTTCAATAGAATAATAATAGTTTATTTCAAAACATAGCATTTTTAAAATTTTTCCATGAAAATGCATTTCTATTTTCTTGGAAAAAAAAAAATCCACTTAAAAAGAAAAACCATTTAAACCAGTCCAAATCACCAACCAGATAATGTTTGAATGAAAGAAGTCTGTAATAGTTCCATTTGTTATCACAGAGGTTCTTTTGCTGGGGTTGGAAGAGTAAAATAGTAGTACAAGCACTGGCACAAAATCAGTGCCCTCTGAAGACTGCTCAGATCAGGAACAAGCTGAAATTTCACTGTGATGAAATTGCAGTGAGGAAATAAGGACAAAAAAAGCCTTCACTTCCCTCTCTACTGATAACAATAGAGCTTGTTATTTATTTTGGGGTTTAGCTCAACTTTTTTTTAAAAAAAATATTTTCCCTCATCATTTTTAATTACTGTAACTATTCCTCTATTATTCTGGTTATAAGAATTATTGTTGCCACCAAAGTAAACTGTTACTGAATTGGGCAGTGTAGAAAGCACAGTACTATATCTCTTTTAGCAACGAGGCAGCAAAGAGGTGATATGGTTGCAACTGTGTATGCCTAATGCTTTATCAACCTCATACACAGCAAAAAGCATCCTCATAAAGTGGAAAGGATGCACAGGTGGATTAGGAAAAAACTTAAGCAAATCACTGCTCTGTAGCTTGTCCTGTAGACTTGTAGCATTTGGAGATGTGTCTGAGCCATTTGGCTGAGGAATCATTACTCCACTGCTCCACACAGATCAGCTGTGCAAGTCCTACCTGCAGCTATCTTGTCTGTGTGATCTGTGCTTTCTGAGAAAGTTACACTGACTCTTGCTGGTTTTATTGTTACGGTCACTATTTTTATTTTCAATGAACTAGGAATTCTGTGGAAACGAAGGATAGGCATGATCTCATTACCCTCAGACTATCTTTCAGACTCACCAGGGTTTCAGATGAACAGTGGAGGCATTTCTTGCAGACCAGCAAAGAAGGACATAAGTGCAGTGTTTCTGAGAAAAACCGCCTCCCCCAAGCCGTGAGCAGAGCGCGGAGCAGGACTCTGCCTTTGGCAGAGCAGCAGCTCAGCCCGGGTTGTTTCCCAGGTTGTGGGCAGTTTCCAACCCATAATTTCCGACCCACAGTTTCCCCAGCCACAGGCAAATCTTAACACAAAGCCCTTCTTCACTGTCTCAGTGTTTGTGTGCTAAGCGAGGTGAGGGGAAGGGGGTTAAAGCTGCCTGTTCCCAGGGCAGCCCTTCTCCTCCTGCAGGAGGAAGCTCCAGGAGAACCTGAGGGCACACCAGCCCGGCTTGGTGCCTCTTCACTCACGGTTCCATGCACCAAGGTGTTAGTCCAGGCCTTAGAGGATCAGCGTCTTCACAAAAAAGCCCGCACGCTCACAAACGGCATTCACTGCCAGTTCCACCGAGGCGATAAAGCCTGGCTAGAGAGCGGACCCGCTCCCAATATAACGATACACCAAGGATAGCTCAGCTGCTACTGCCCTTGCCGAGCCCCTCCAACATGTAACTGAAGGCTGGCTCCTTTCAGAGCTTCACAATTTAGTAAGTTCTGCTCGCACTTTGTTTTTTTCCACATTGAAAGAGAGTAAGATAGAAGGAACAATGTAAAAAAAAGCCTCAAGGGGCGGGCGGGGGGCGGGGGACGACAGGATAGACAAAGGTAAGGACAATTTTTCTCTTTACCTATTTGAATAAAATACATATTTAGCATTCTGCCCTCAATCACTGGTTACAAATTCGTGTTTGGGGCGGGGGGGGGGGGGGGGGGGGGGGGAAGGGCAACACAAAAAGTAAAATATTTGGAAATATTTTTCTTTCTAATCCCTCTTTCTCCAAATTACTGCCTGGTTTTATTTCTGCCTTCCAAGTCTTCTACAAACTGCTGCTGCTTCCTTTTTATGATGGTTGTCTTACCCTCTTCTGGACACAACTCTTAGGACCACAGCCAGTTGAATGGAGAAATTAGTAAAATCTGTACTTGCCCTTCCTACTCCCAAACTACCATGACAGCTAACCTGTCTGACTGTTGTTTTTTTCAGAATTATAGTTTAAAAATACAGGTACTTGGCAGTTATTTTTAGTGAAATTTTCTTATTTATGTTATAATTTAGACACAAATACCATAGTGGCAATTTTTCAAAGGATACAACTTGTCTCAAAGAAATTGTATATATTGATCGTCTGACACTAAACATTTTGAGTCTTAAGACTATTAGCACAAGAGAACCATAAAAACCTGATACTTTCACTGTTCTGAAAAAGTTGTTTCATCATACCAAGACTATTACATACCCAGCAGATATCAACTCAGTAAAGAGAATGAAAATGCCCAATTAGCTTAAGAAAAACTGTTTTCCAACTATATACTCATACGATTTCCACAAAGGTTATACCATTATGTCATAAAAAGGAATAGCATCAAATATGTTTTCATGAATAATTTATTTTTGGAAAAAAAATTAAATCCACTACCACCTTCAAGACAAATATTCATGTATTGTTCTACAAAATTATCACACTGCATGTCAGTTTAGAAAGCAACTCATCCCACAAATGAAGCCAGTAGAAAATGTCATTGGATCCTATAATAGCCAAAAACATGTAATTGAAAACTTTACCCTAAACCAGCAGTGAATTCAAACTCTAATTCCAGAGTGTTCAAGGTTAAAACTAAATGCTTTTATGTTTATAATAAGTCAAATTAACATCAATATATAAATTTACGGCATCAGTGCTTTTCCAGGCTTGCTGTTGGGGGGTATTTCCAGCTTCATTTCTGTTCCTTAGTTCAGACCATGACCTGTTTCCAAGCCAGTTCTGTTATTATAAGAAGTATTCTGGCCAAAGCAGCAACACAGAAATCTTCCTTTCTTTTATGTTCTTTTTCTTTTTAACAAGAACATTTTATTTTAGAATTCCATTAAAAAGACTACGAAAATATTTCCTTCCTGGTATGTTACATATTCATTTAATTTTCAAATGATGTATGTGATCTTCAAGTGCTTGCTTCTCAGTACTTCGCTTTGCCCTAGTTTTTGTAATTGGAAATGATATGACATACCCTTAGCAACGTCAGTGGGGTACATTATTACACCCATTCTATTCTTTTGATACCCCACTAAAACCGAAGCATATTACAAAATAATGGCTTCCTCCTCAAACACAATTTTGCAAAAATTGCACTGTCTGCCTGTGAGGAAAGGCATACCTAATCCAGTTCCTGTCCTGCAGAAGCACCTGGACAGCTACAGTGTGGCAAGCGTGCAGAGGGCCAGCACAATACTAGCATGCCAGGGGGAAAACAGCATTATGATCCTGAATAGATTTACAACTAGTAGCAGGATGCTGACTGGCAGCAGGCCAGTGAAATGCACCATTTTATATCGTGTGGTAACACACTGGCCTTGTTCTATGAGCCGTTTGGAGGTGCTGTTACAGAACTAATGCACACAGACCTTTGCTCAGAGGCTAGATGACAATTTTAGTGTAAACCAACAAAAGGTCAAAGTTTATATTATTAAATCAAATCCATACAGAGTGATAATGACACTGTTCTGACATGTGTTTCTCTTTAGGTACTAAAATAAAAGACATAGTTTCATACATCCCTGATGTCATTAATCCTTTAGCTACTGGAATTCAATCTCATATAATATGGATTTACTATACCTCACTAAACTGTTGGCAGTGTCAGGATCTTGTGCCGTTACTGTGCCAACAGCAGTCCCAATCTTCGCGTTTTCATAAACTTCCATGACATAGGAAGGCATAGTGAAGAGCGGAGGTTCATCCACATCGCCAACAATGACCTTCAGCATTGTTACATCTTTGAATGGTCCCAAGTGTGAAAAGCGGAAATCAAGGTGAGTATTTGCTCCTTCTATATTAAGTGTATATGATTTCTTTTTTTCATAGTTGAGCGGCTGTTGGCAGAAAAAAAGATTTATCAGTGCCGTTCTGTGCTTCAGTTTAGCCTGTTAGCAACCTACCTGCATCTTCTCCATTTAACTTAAAACACATTTCCTCGTGTTACTGGAGAGGGACAATATTCTGTGACATTCTGGCAGCAACTGTCACACCTTGTAAGTAGGAGGATATACATGAAGCAGGATGGATTCAGGTGTTCTCTACAACAGAACTATGGGCAAGGTACCAGTTTTGGAAGAACTTGGGGTTTAGAGTGAGCCTTAGATTCCTCTTCCGTGATACTATTAAGTCTCTGGGTTTTGTCACCTTTGGTCAATGATAAATACTGAAAAAGGTAGAGACTGATGTATCCCAAATTAAATTAACTTCCCAACTTCAATTAACATGTTTAATAGACAGTGATAAGGACACTAAAATTCTTTTGGGCATCTCTTCTCTTAAATCCTCAATTGAAAAAAGCAACTCCTTGCAGGAATACAGTTACCATTAAGAGACAGGAACTTAAACGTGTAGGAATAGCCTAAACACGTGCTTCTGGGCTTTTCTAATCAGAAAGGGTGCATCCCTAAATTCTAGACCACTTTCTTTTCAATTCTTCACCAGCAATGAGAAAGACAACTCTTCAGCCTGTCTTACCACGTACTGCTGTGCTGTACATGGATTATACCATCACAAATGGGAAGAAAGACTGCAGCTGGGGACGTGCCTTCTACAGGAACTAAAGTTTGAATAAAACACAACAGAAGGCACATCTGTACCATCCACCAGAAATGCCACTGCCACTTTAACACTGCCCTGTTATTTAAATCAATGGATTCCTACTAGGAACCCTACCTCTCCACCAGGAAGGAAGAAGCTGGGGGTCTCACTCATGTATCACACAGCATGGATATGTTCTTTCTTAGCAGTCCCATTTCTAGCTTGCTATTTACACGTGAAAATTTCATCTCCCCAATTTGGCTGATTTTCAGATTATTGTGAACTAATTTTACTGACTTGATATGTTAATTTAACACTACATTAGCATGCTTTTACATTGTCTTATGCAAGGTAGATCAACATGACACTCAACTCTTTCACTGTCAGATAGTTATGCAGTAGAGGGGACTAAAAGTACTGTAAAAGTATTTACCTTAAAAGTATGCAAGTAATGAAGTACCTTTAGCAGATACAGAATTAAGCAATGTTTTTACTGGGACCCATGTTTACAAGACCACAACTATTTTAAGTTGTTTTCTTCAGTCTCACTAAAGTAACTGACTACTTTTCACAGAGAGCCCATTGAGACTTTCATGTGAGAAATTATTATTTTTTTAATATATTGTCTGTTCCAATTACTGAAAAAGCTTTTAAAAAAAAACAGTTTAGTTCCAGGCAGTCATAGGACAGATTTCATGTTTCAGATTGCTATCTTTTAAAAATGCTTCTACATTGCGGAAAAGCACTCATTCTTGATGAGAGACACCTCAATACTTACTGAGTTACAAATTTCTGGCTTCAGCCAATTTATAAAGACAGAGAGGTAGATTAATATTTATTATCATACTGAACAAAGCAGATAGTTTGTACATATATATATATACACACACACACACACCAGTTTCAGAACAGAAGCAACACTAAAAGAAGTTGCATACATGTGGAGTTCTTTTTTAGAATACAAATTACTATGATATTATGGCATGGCAGAATTGCACTAAGACCAGTATTGTTCTGTGCGGACCTGACAGCCTGCCTGAACAGAACTCGGTACAAGTATTCAAGCCTTCAATCAAGGCTAAACTGGTATTTCCTACCACCCCAAAGAGTAGAAAAGTGGTACTGAAGGCAAGAAATATGAGGAACTCAATGTGTGATTTCTCAATGTCAGCATGTGTTTTGTAGATAAATTCTACAGTAAATTTGGCTATGATGTATAAGAAAAATAGTTGGTCAGGACTTACATATGTTATGTATTTCTTTGATTTCTCCTCTGTATATTGAAGGACAATTAATTCATTCTGTTAACCCTAACAGTATGCGACTTGTAAATTGCTTTCTCTGTCTCCTTTTTCTGAATGTAAACCATAGAAATTTACCATAGCCTGATAAATCTCTTACTGTTACGGGGGTGGGGGTGGGGGGAAAGGCATAACACTCAATTAGATCAGTTCATAAAGAAATATGTTTAGTAAATTCTATCTGAAGCATATATATTCTAATATTAAACAAGATTACAAGAGGATTGCAAATTATAAAAAATATGCCTTTTTTGAAAATTAACTTAAGTTTATACTGACGATGACTGGATTAGGTTGTACAGGAAAATTAATTTCTCCCAGAAAACACAAGAGGAATAACACAAAATCTTGGTGTTTTTTTTTTTTTTTTTTTTTTTTTTTTTTTTTTTTTTTTTGTGTAGTTATTCAATCAGACAATACCAAAACTTTTTTTTCTCTAGAAATACAAGAATAATTCATTCAGGTAATCAGCAAAAGCTAACATTTCAACGAGAGCCAAAACAGTTTTTTACTTTTATTTTCTTTCTTCTTCTTCTTCCCATAACATTTCTGAATTAAAGAATCAGATACTGAGACGTAAGAGAAAAAGAGCTTACTCTTCTGCACTGTGACTCAGAGAGGTTAAACCCCACTATTTTCAACACTGAGCTATTTCAGACAGAAAATACACAGACTATACTAAGTACTTCTATTACTAGAGGTCACATTTTTTATTTATATGTGTGTGTATATATATATATGTGTGTGTGTGTATATATACAAAATATATATTCCTTTTTTATTGTTCTCTCCTGAGGAGAAATAAAGAGACTTACAAGCAAAGCAAGCCCTGTGATATTCCACATCTTTGTATAACTCAGAATTCCAGGTGTTACATCACTTTTACTTCTGATAAAACATTAAAAAAATGAAATCTGGTTGCAATTTGAATTTACAGAGCTGTATTTTGCTGGGTTTCAACTTAAACATTGTGCATGTGCTAAAATTGACATTTGTCTTACATTTGAAGAACAAATTGGGATGCCATTTATAGCCTCTCTAATGCTGTGCTAAGAAATTTGCTTATAGACTCATCCATTATTTCTGAGGTGTTTGTATGATCTGAGGTGTTTACCAGTAGGAGGTCTTTATTCCCCGCCCCCCCCCCCCCCCCCCTTTTTTTTTGTTTGTTTGTTTGTTAGTAATCTATTAATCATAACATTCGGCTTAAAATACCTAAGGTATTCCAATTCAGCAAAAACTTGGGCATGAAGATGCTAATGCAAAATAATTTATATTTACAAAGGAAATATTTCAACTACCCCACCAGATTCACCATAGGACTCATTTAAATCCCAACAGACAAACAGAAAGATGCGTCTCTGTCCTGTCTGATCTCTTGCTCTCCCCAAGAGAAGTAAATACTCAAATAAATGACTAGTAAAGATGTTCACTTGTAATGTGTAAAACCCAAAGTTTAAATTCTCCCTCATTTAACTCACAGAGAGGCCTTGACTATCAGTCACCTATCTCAGTCATTAGCTGTAGCTATAAAGTGAGAGGCAGCACTTTCCTGTCCCTCTAGAAATCTACATAATTTCTAGATTTAACTAAAATTGTCCCAACACTGAAGATTATTAACTCTTTCCTGGAAAGGAAACAAAACTTTTAAATTTTAGATGGACCTGAACAGAATTCTGTTCACATTTCTGTTTTCCCAAAGAATGTCCTTCCATGACAATTACCTGTGTATCTGCAGTATGTATTCATTGGTTGTCATGATTTTCATGAAAAACTGAAAATACCAGATGTAGCTCAAGTGAACAGTCACAGGGCTAACTAGAAAACACTGCTTTTCTTTATACTGCAGTCTGTGTTTCTAATATCAGACTCCCAAATGGAATAGCAGAATTTTACAAGCAAATAGTTTATCCCTGAACATTTCCAGTCTCACTACACAAAATGGAAGCGACATGGGCTGTTCACATATTTTTTTTCTGGGAAGCCTGAATGATACTTGCTGACCTGAGGTCAGAAAAGTTCTAGCATACTTATCTGAAAGTCACAAGGGGGGAACATGCTGACGAGTCATTCTCTGAAGGATCCAGAGAGTAATGGCTTTCACTATGCTATTTTGTTTTGGTTTCTTCTAGTCTTCAACTCAAACAAGGAATTGCATGAGGCAAAGGGGAAATCCTTCATGACAATTTGCAATGGACCCATTGTGGCAGGATCTTTGAGACAGGGCTTGTCAATACGGGAGACAGTGAAAGTACCAGACACTTTGGGTTGTCCCAGAATGAGACTAGAAAATATTCCTTCCAACAGTCACAGACTTTACATGCCTGTTGAACAGCCTAGTATGGAGGTGCTGAGAAATGTGATTTTTGTATCAGAACCTCAGATAAGTGAAGCTTCGAAAGGTTTGAGGAAAACTTCAGATCTTCAGACACAATGTATTTACTTCTGGCTTTTTCTGATGTTTATACTATGAATTCTGCTAAAGAAGTGTTAAATGACAAATAATTCTATTGTACTGTTACAGAAGGTATTGGCATCTGATATATGAAACAAAACCGATTCTGTTCTTAGTGGGGATTATCTGTTTTAAGTAGGCTATCAAACTAATTCAGCTTCAAACCCAATCTCAGTTAAAAGTAATTAAAGCACACAGTATATTAAATACTTATTGAACGGCATACAAGCTGAGGAAAAAAAAAATGTTATCTCCATTTTGTACTGTACAAGGTGATATCATAACTTCTCTGAGGAAAGAAAGAATAGAGGTATACCACACCAATTCATTTAGCTTTAAGTGCTGAATTTCTGCTCAACTGAAATATAACACTATGTAAACAAAATGTACCCATTCTTGTCTTGATGGGAAAATGACTCAAATCACTGTCATGTGTATGTATAAGAACAGGTAACATATGCTTTTGTCATATTCTAAAACACAGTGAAAATTTCTCTGAAGCTATTTTGTCTGCCAAAAAATGTAAGAAATATGATTTTATACTTTTTATGCATGGACTCTTTCTTGCAAATTCTTCCTTTCTGCTTCATGTTCTCAATATGCATAAATGTTGTATCTAATGAACAATAGTCATGGTGAACTCCTAAACAAAGAACAATGCTCATTTTGAAGAAGAAGTAACAGTTTATGGCATTAGCTACACCAAGGCCAAGAGGAAATGAGTTCAAAGGTATAAAAAACCCCGTTTCTTTTAATGTGGCTGAAAGAGATCGGCATTAGACAACCTTTACAAAAGATACTGAATTAAAGCTTCTAAAGATACTGGGAGAGACAGGAACCATTTATAAATCATTCTGAATTATAAAAATAGCATTTCCTTCAGATACAAAATATTTTTTTTAAGATGTTAAATAAAATTGTACACACATACATATCTATTCAGATGTAAAAACCCACATTCATTATGATAGTTTTTATTTATTCTCTTTTCCTACATTACTCTGGTTTTCATTCCTCTTACTGTTGATCAGGCCCAGAATACCATTACCAAATATGAAGACAAAGTCATTTTTCTTTTTTAGGCTGTATGACTATAATTGATGCCTACAAGACTCAGTAAGAACAAATCCATGTGAGAATTCTAATTTATGTCTGTTAGTCCCTGTGAAAAATGAAATTTTCACTTTTTTTGGAAATTTCTCTTTGTAGGAAAGGATTTTTTTTAAAAAAATACTTAAATATAATAGCCCATCTCTCTAGGTTATTGTAAAAGTAAATTTAAATCTAGCCACAGAACATTAGCGTAAGTTGGCAGACACTTCAGGAAATGTTCACCATGACCTCAGTTCAGAGGACATAATATGAAGAGGAAATTATCTATGGAATTAGATTTGCGCATCGAATTCAGTTAAGAATGAAATTAAATAGCAAGAGCACTTTATAATTAATAGTTTAAATAGACTGGGATAAATATAGGAAATCTGTATAAATGATAACTGTGTGATGGCTTGGCTCAGTTATATTTTGCGTCTTTATAAAAAATTTGGTATTTACACTAAACAGTGCACAATACTTGACCATTTAGCTGTGAGCGGGCAAGTAAGTTGAAGAGTAAGTCCACGAAAACTGAATTATACTTTCATTGCCACATATAAACTTTCTATATCAAGATTCATGCAGTTTGGGGACAACAGTACAAGTTCCAGCCAAATTTTATTTCTTTCAGAGATACGTAACATGCGAAACCATCATTCAGAAAAAATAAACTATCTTCATAAAAAATTCAATAAGATTAAATTTATTATAACTATTAGATATTATTATTCAAAAAGCACAGAAAGTTTAGGTAACTGTTTCTTTCCTTGGATTTATTTTCTCCCTGCTTTCCTGCAAAGATTTAGAGTGCCTCAGGAAGCAACGTGGAGAAGCTTACACTGATGAAGTTCATGGTTCAATAGATTAACACAGTAAAATAGTTTCATCATGGTATCTGCTTATTCAGCATTCATCGTTATGTTTTAATTACATACACAGGGAACTTTCAAAGTCTATTGCTTACCTTCTTCAGGGAAAGGATTCCTTCCCTTGTTTCTTTGTCAGTAGATATAGAGAACACTCCAGAGCCATCGCCATTTATGATTGTGTATTTCATATCTGCATTTGAACCAGTGTCTGCATCATTTGCCTTGATTTTGCCAACTGCTGATCCAACTTGAGCTGATTCAGGAACATACAGCTGATAATGTTCTGAGGGGGGAAAAAACAAACACCACAATAGCTTGGACATTTTCTAGCCAAACTAGAGAACTGTTATGTGCTTGTTACACTTCTGAGTAAAGAGAAGAATATTTAATATGCCAAACTGACAAATAAACCTATGAACTTATTTAGATTCCTGAAATAATTGGAAAGAGAATTGTATTTTACTTGGGATGCTTTCCTTCCCTATTCAAAATCCAAATAACTAATACAAGATTTTGGTTTTCACAATTACATTTGCTGTTCATCACATATCACAGAAATTAGAAGATTACTTCACACCAGTACTTTTAAAAGTTTATCTTCTTCATAACCAAAAATGTCTTTATTTTCACCAACATACCATCAAATGAGTAGTCAAAAGAGTACTTGTGAGCTGGAAAATCTTTGTCTAATTTGTTTTTCTGAAATCTGATCAGTTTTGCAAAACTGCATCAACATTTTGCAACACTGAATCAACACTTTTTTTTTTTTTTTTTCCTACAGGAAAACATAACAAACATGAATATTTTTACCATTACCACTTTGTAGTGGTATTGTTGCAGCACAAAAAACTTTGCACATACATTTCAAATGGTATCCATGGTAAAGGAAAATCAACATAATGGGTACATTAAAGTATTACCCTATTGTACCCATAAAAAGCATCCATAACAACCATGACATCCTTTCAGTGTTTTTATAACCTGTAGGTTAATTATTACTTTTTTTTTTTTTTTTTTAAGATAATTTTCTTAACTGTCTCTATCCTTTTGGATTAAATCTACTCACAGGTACAAGGTTGCCTGGGGGACAGAACGGTGCCACAAGGAGAAAAAAGTGGCAAACAAACACAATGTGAATACATAAACCTCGATTTCCATTGAAACTAGGACAGAAAGACATCTCAAAGATATGTTATCCAATAATGCTAGTGTTGCAGCACAGTAGGGATGCTGAAACCTACCAGCACTGAAGAGGAGAATATGCATTCAATAGGTGTGCACATACCACCCCTGTCACACAACCCCCCATCCAAATCTCTCCCCAGTAGTCTGCACAGTTTACATCACAGGCCAACCACCAACACAGAAAAGAGACCAAAATAACAACTTCTGTTATTGCATATTTTCTGAAAGCCTACAGAATTATCTTCTATATTTATCTTAGGCATTCTGCAATAGTTAACGCAACAGTGCAACACTGAGGAGCAGGACAGTGGATCAGAGGATAATACACATGAAGGCTAACATTTTTACAGTTTGCTGAGTTTAAAGCAGCTGGCATGACTGCAGAGGTGCCCTCAGTAAGCATGCGGAAAAAGAAAGGCAAATTTTAAATCAAATTCAGAGATTAAACCAGCATTATGGCAGAAAACCATAATCTGTTGGATGATTGAAGAAATAATGAATCTACAGAAGTGCAATTGCAAAGGGAATAGATGTTATCACTAGAATAAAACTAACTTTAGACACCTGTTAGAAAACAGAGGACTTTATAATAAATTTCTCTAATTCCTCATGCAATGGTTCCTAAACCTATTTTTAGTCTTGAATTGTTATTGTAATACTAGCTGATAATACTACTACACAAATAGCAGTATGAGAAGGACAGATGAGTGCACTAGACTTCGTTAGTCCAAAAGGAAAGTTTCCTAGGAAAATAAAAAATGTTACCGTGCATTAGGGAAATCTCAAGGGAAACAACCAATGTCCAGCAGAACCAAAGAAATAGGATAATTTAAAATGTAAAAAAAGAAAATACTGTCACTGATGTAACAGGAAAATTGCTTAGTAGTTGAGTCAATTAAAAAGCATAGTTAATTCTTTGATATGCATATAAAAGCTCTCTTCACAATCTTCCAAATAAATGCTCTGTCATACGCTCCTTTGCAGTGCTTTGTGCTTACAGATGATCTCAACTGACACTTTAATATTCCTGGTTGCTTTATTTCATATGTAAATTCATAGTGATGGGATGAGATTCATTTTGGAATTTACGTATTGTTAAAATAAATGTGACATGTGGTCTTTTGATACTTTTGCTCTTACTAATGCATTCAAAAAACGAAAAGTTAGAGGCCATAAAGAATATGTTATGCAGAGGCCATAAAGCATATGTTATATAATCAAGCCACTTCAGGAACTGGAAGTGTTATAAACCATATGATAGGGTGAACTAATTAGAGACTTCCAAATAGTCAAGCTAGTTCAAATATATCCACATGACACTACACTCTGCTTTATAATCACACTCCAAGTGTTAGCCATCTGTTTCAGAAAATCATTTTACTGATACCAGCATCAAACATTATGAAACAGTAAAACGTCAAGCAAAACAAATATTTGAAATCACTCATTAATAATCTGTTGGTATTTGTAGAACTGAGACGTTTCCAAAAAATGAATGGAATTAAAAGGAATCTGTTAAAAAAATATAAACTCTTAGATCATAAGGTCAGAAATGTCTCCCAACAAGTATTTAACCACTGCTTCACAGAGACAGCCTAAAGATGTCTCACACAGACATGAGCCAGGTAGATAATTACAAACGATATTATCTAAAACCAACAAGTGCATAAGAGGAAAAAATTCAGCAACAGGAAGGTTAGATAGAACATATTATAGACATTTATTTAGACTAGTGGTGGAAATTGGAAATGTTCTTACTAAAACATTGTAAACTTTATAACTGGAAAGTAGAGGAACTGACTAAAGACTGAATTGAAAATTTCCTTGGGCACTGAATAATTTTTTATACAAATTAAAAATAATGTGGGATGTGTATACTGCGATTTTATTGTTCTTTATTGTAAGCTATGAGTCTCTTTCAACCCTCTAAAAGTTGGTTGGAAAGTTGAGAGCCCTGAGGATCAGGTAGCAGTCTGTATCAAAACTGTTCTACCAAATCTGTCCGAGTTGAACAGATTGTTCCTACGTTCCCAGCCTCACCGCCTTCCAGGAACTGTTGTAAAGCAGGAATCTCGAACAATCTTAGGGATGCTCTAAATTGTTCTAGAGGAGCTGCCTCGTGGCTTACGGATCAAGACTCTGTAGAGGTTGATTTGGATCTCAATGTTACGTTACCAATCACTAGAGATGTGTTCACATAGCTCATGAAATGAGTAAATTAATACTCTTTTCCATTTAATGTACTGTATGGGACAGTCCTTTGCAGGACTTCATGCTAACTGAAACATTGTTCAAGTACATTGCGGTGATCTTCATCTTTCTTCCAATAAACTATATGACTTACCTGTCATTATAATACAAAATCAATTTATTGATCTCTAGAAAAATTTACTTCTCATTTCTATTAGCCTAGAGGCAACATATAATGCTGTGTTTTATTCCCAGAAAAACAATTTCTGTGTCTGAGAATCTCAAAAAAGGATGTGTGAAAGTATTTATTGCAGCTCAATAAGCATGTTATTTCATTTATTTTATTTACTAATCTATTCTGTTGATAATTTTTACTTACTTTTAGGGATTATAATGACCTCTTGAATCGTAGGAATTGCCTTACTTAACAAAGGGAGGAGAAGTATAATACTGAACTAATAAAGAAATAAGTAATTATTTGTCCCGCTTGTTATTTGTTTATCCAATGTATCTTTTTAGTAACATTATAAATATTGCTTGGTGGTGAACCAACAGAATGCTGTTCATTCATACGGCACAGCTCATACACTGATGTCTTTTTCTATCTACTAGCAAATCGATAAACACAGCAACTGATTGTCTTAACATAAAATACCACCATATCCTAAATGTATATTGAAGGGCTACATAAAGTTTGCTTGAACTTACAACTAGCTAAATACTCAGTTATAAGCCAAATTGATAAAATATGAAAAATAAATGGAACAGTGAACCAGGCTTAAAAACTGATGATTATGAGCACAAAACTCAACTGGCAGCCAATGAACAGTACTTATTCAGGAATAAAAACTGTGGCCAAAACTATTTCATGTCTTAATTAATGACTTGAACGATGGGTTGCATGTACTCACAACAAGCGAGTGGACAATACGGACTTGGCAAAAAGTTGTCAGTATGCTGGAGGGCAGGGCTGCTGTTCAAAGAGATCTGGACAGTGTGGAGGAACGGGCTAACAGAAGCGTCACAGCGTTCAGTGACAGCACTGGGGCAGGAACAATGCCATTCACCAGTACACGCTTGAGGCCAACTGCCTGTAAAGCAGCTTTGCAGAAAAGGACCTGAAAAGAACCTTTCCAAACTTGCCTAGATAAGGCCCTTAGCAACTTGATCTGTCTGAACCTTTGATAAGCAAGGTTTTGGGTCAGATCACCTAGTGGAGGTCTCACATGAATATATATATATATATATATATATACACCTGGCATTTGTCCAGTTACATCTCACATTTTACTGCCAGCCATCTTTGATAAAACTACAGCGCAGCTCCAGCTGTGGACTGTGCTCAGCTTGCTTGGTGGCTTTCTATTGCAAAGTTATTCTTCATTCGCAGAGCTGCTTGTTTTCATTACATGTAATAGATTGTTCTGAATTTCTCTTTTAAGACTGCAGGTTTTTCAGAAGTCCATTTCTCACAGCATGTTTTGGACATTTGTTACATCTTTCTTTACTATGTTTATTTTTAATATAATGAACCCAATTTTAACACATCATCATTATGAATACAGTCGCTTTGACAATTCCAGAAACTTAAGTCAATCTTGTATCTGCTTTGTTCTAACCACTCTTTCTGATGACAACATCCCTTTCATACAGCTAAACTACGGAAGAAAATTTTAACATGTGAGGTTTGGATTATCCTTCCCTGTCAAAAAAAGAGTGCTTTTGCGCTTTCAAAAAATAGTTGCATTGTAAGTGAAGTTACTGCTTATTCGCAAATATGACACTAAAACAATCTTCAAAAGTCATGACACTTTGCTTGCCTTGAAACTCTGGAGATCACAACACTCTTGGGTCAATTTAGAAAAAAAACATTCTTCTTAGATGCAATAGACTCCTCTGGTTGGAAGAAGGCTTGCGCATCCCCATGTCCCTGCTTTTTACATCTCAGTGCAACCTGGGAATTACGTTTGTGAGTTAAGATTATAATCACGAGTTTAATTTATGTTCCATGCAACATTGCCTTTAGAGACAGTAACTAAAAGTACCTGAGAACATTCTGACTAATTCTCAGAGATCAGAAGTATTCTAAGCTGTAAAAAGTGTGACGTTTATGCCACTCATGGGTAAAAGCAGAAACAGAGGAGAAACTGGTTTCTTGGATTTTCAGATTCATTACTTCCCTGTAGGTACTGAACACCCAAATACATATTTTTTTCTACGCAAATGACATGGGAAAAATAACATATACACCCCATAATTATCACTAATAAGAAACTTAATGGTTGAGCATGATCTGTAGCAGTCTTTATATAATTGCGCTGTGTTGAGAATATTCCATGCCATTTAAAGGGGGACCACGGCTACATCAGGCATCTTGGGTCAGCAGAGAGCAATAGCAACACCTGTGAAAGTGATACACTCCATTTAGACTGTGTTTGGTGGTGTTTCTTTGTTTGATTTTCCCTGGCATTAGCACAGCTAGGATCGGGCTCCCACTGGGGTTAAGCTTCATACAGGATGTGAAAATGAAGGCAGTTCTGAAGAACAATCCTTAAAATGGAGCGGTCCTGCTCCAAATTCTCCACTCAGTAAAAAAAAAACAAAGCAAACAACCCCTCTCATTCTCAAAAACATTCCTGCCTCATTCAGAACCCTTATAGAAACAAAATAAGTATTTTTTTCTATCTAGAGTATTTCAAAATTATTTTGATATGGATGGTATATGTAGTGAATAGTCTACCTTATACACAGAAATCTTTGTAGACAATACAGTCAAGCAAAATAAAAAACACTGCTTGACTCCACTGTGCTGTTAGGAATAAAGTTGATGCACATAGCTGGCATTAAAACTCAGTATACAGAACAAGTATATTCTACAAATAGTTAGTCAGACTTTGAAATAATATATTTTTCTCCCTCCCAGCTCCCCTTTCTATTTGAATTCCGTAAACAATTCTGTGATCAAGTTTTATTGTTGTGAATTCTTTTTAAAGGAGAGTTTTAAAATCAGAAACTTAATTACTCTTGAACAGTATTACATGTACTTTGTTTACTTTTTGCAGAAAAAATCTGATTATGGGAATCACACTCATTCTGCCCAGGAAACAGTGTATTATTAAACTTCCTATGTAGTCAAATGTTGTTAAACCACTTGTATCAGATTTCAGAGATAAATGACACAATTTTGCAGCTTTAACTTCAAATGTTGTGCAAATATGAGAACATATCAGTCTTTTCACAAACACAGTAAGAAGACAATTAAACAAAGCACTTCACACATTTTCCAGTCTATAGAAGCATAAACTCAAAGATACATATACTTTATTTCTTAACTCTGTTTGGTACTTAGTACATCACCACCTCTTAAGTAATGTAATCCTCATCTCACATGCCCCTCTCCTTCAGGCATACCATAGATTAATTATTGATTCTAGGATATTAGAAAGATAAAATGTAAGAGAAATTTTACAAAATCACTCAGATCACTGAGGATTATCCTTTTTACCACACTGTTTCCTCAGGACATTATTGATGCTAGCTGCTTTTTAAACAGCCTGCTGTCCTTGTGCAGCAGCCTTGCTAGGCAGGTGATTCTAAATACTTCTGGAGAATCTAGAAACAACTATATTTATCTTACATTTAAGACAAACAGCTGTTGTCTCTTGACCTGACACGTTCAAGTCACACACCTTCACCAGCTAATATAAGCATACAATAACATTTTTCCCCTTTACATGCATTCCTGGCTGTCACAGTCAGAAGGAAACACGTGTTCTGAAAATTGACAGAAATGGAAGCTTTCTAGCTCATATTTACCTGCACCAAGTTCAGTTTCTGATGTGACACTTTAGCTATTTCTAAATAAAGAACAATTAAGGTCGAGGGGCCTGGAGATTTGCGATGATTCTCTGTAAAGGCAGAAAATCAGTATAATGAGCACCAACCGTACTTGCAAAGGAAGTGTCACTCACTGGTCATTCACTTTGGAACCTGAGCACACACTTTATAAACACAATTAATTGAAAAAAATATTCTGGCTTTAAGAACATGAGAGAAGCAAAATACTCATTAGCACCAGAATAATGCTATTATGTGAATAGGCACTATAACCAAAGAATACAGCTTCTAAAATGTATACACCCTATGAAATGCATTGCCAGATTTTTACAGCAACCTTAAACACAGCCCTAACAACATTCTTAACAAAAGAAAATCTTGCTACCTTTCTTTCCTTACACAAATAAATGAAACCTGATTTATGTAGATACCATTATAATGTTAAAAAGAGTATATACCGAAATACTGTTTACATCTGATCAGCACTAACAGCTAGAATTTCCAGGTTACAAATTATTTCTGTCTTTTTTTTATATCCAAGTTCCACTCCTGTTTAAGATTTCCTAGTAATATACTAAAATGTTCTGGAGTAATATTTATGTTTCAAGTTAGATGAGATTAGCATGTTGGGCAAGAATTCAGTTTTGCAGAAAACTCCTGGTATTAACTAGAGGTGTTTTAAGAGCACAGGAAAAGGAATTGTCTTTGAATAGCCATTAAATTCTCTCATGAGAGTCCACCCTTTAAATCCTTTACATCTCATTACTCAATTTCACAATTTGAGTAAATTTCATAAAAAAAAAAAAGAGTTCGCAAAAAAAAAAGTACTGAAAATAATCTACATTTCATTTTTAAGTAATAGCTGCTTTGGACATAAAATATATTTATATAGGCTGCTGTATTTCCTTTTTGCATAGAATTATCTAATTGTCTGGCATTCTCCCTGGCATGTACATATACATTACTCATTTTATCTCTTAATGAGATATTAATAACTGCATTTCAGTAAGTCGATCATGCACACCAGGCTCATCCAGTCTACTATTTACATGCTATTTCTGCAGCTGGCTTTGTCTAGCCACTAGAAAGGAAGAGTGATCCTCCCTAAAACTTACAGATAGAAAAAATAAGCAAACAATATGATTATAATCTATATTTCCTTGGACATCCTGAAACACATATATGAAAAAAAATGTTGTTAATATGTAAACTGTATTTCCAGAAAAGGATATCCTAAATTGTGAACCACCTGCAGAAACAAACATTGAATATGGTAGTACAAAAACCTTATCTGTGGAACACAGGAAGGAAAAAAATGAGAATAAAATAAAATTCCCAGAATTGGTAACTTCACTTTTGAAGAAAGGTAATAAAGTTATATGCAGGAATAAATCTTCTGAAGAAGAAAATACTAGGGGTCTGTGCAAATCTGGCTTTAAATCAACTTTCTACATGTCCCTTTAGCCTGACTTAAAGTCTTACTAAAAGACCTGAGCATCTCTTCACCAATAACTGAGACTTGGGTTTCTGTTCATTCCCGATACATTTTTCCTTTAGTGTATTTTATCTAGTAGCTATTGGGAATAATGACAATTGTAGTAAGTGTTGTAGTATGAAATATAAAAAAGGCATTATTCTAAATATAATGAAACAAATCTCAATAAATAAGTAACATTTACATACAGAACAATTTCTGGAATGAAATGCTATCTAATAATCCCTGGACACTGGATCATTTCTGGACTCACCATCATCACATAAATGTTGTAATAAACAGGGAGCTAGATTACTAGGGACGAACAAAATCTAATTTACAAAGTTGCAGTTGATCAGATGCCAGCAATCTTAAACCAAATCAGTTATCATGTACTTTTTTTGTGCTGTTTTAAATCTGAGTTTCCTGAGGACATACAGCTTCCGTAATTATTTTAATGCAATAGTGTCCAGTAACTTGGAAGCCCTGTCCTATTTCAGCCAAATCTAACAAAAGGGCAGAGGCCTCAAAAACATTATTCTACATTCTTTTAACAATTACTGGCTGAATAGAGGAGGGAGACCTGCTACAAGAGAATCAAAGAAAATTCCGCTTTACTCATCAATCAACAGGCAGATAGTGCTGGACTAGTCACCAGTGGAGGGCAGGAAAGTCTACAGTGCATGGTAGCAGGGCGTGAGAGGGTGCTGGCAGTTACCTATGGGATTCGTAGGAACTGGTGTAGTATGTGGAACTGGGGATAAGGAAAGGACCGTATTGGAGTTTAAATTCCAAAAGAAAATGAACAGCAGATACTTTGGCACTTAATTAGCTGATGAGTTATATTAACACGGCTGGATAGGAGACACCTTAGTAGCACAGAACAGAGTTAATGCCTACTTCTGGGATGGGAGTTTACTTTTTCAGAACTAACTGGAATATCTTCATACAACATTCCTATTTAAACATGGCTGTGTAGTTTTTATACAATGACACTGTATAAAATGAGGCAAAACTAATAATGCATATACATAATCTCACATTATATACTGCCATGAAACAACCAAGCGTTATAAAAAAATGCTTTAAGTCATGACGTGTATTTAAATTCTGATTTATCCTAAAGATCTGAGCTAGATGTATCAAACAATGAAATCTACAAATGAGGCATCAGATAAGTAATTTCCTTGTAAAATCAGACTATACACACAAAAACTACATATCTCCTACACACTGTCCAGAGTGTAATCATTAGCACTTGATTTATAAAACATGTCATTGGAAGCATCTGCCTAGTGTGATGATCTTGATGCAATCAGAATCTATTCATCCTAAACAAAGCACAACATACAGAATCTATTCATCTTAAACAAGACCAGAGAGAATTAATGAAAGAAATCTACACAAAAAAGTCTGATGTAACCCAAAGCTGATAACAGTGTCATCAGTAGATGGAACATTTTCTATCAAATTACTGAAATAAATTTATGACTATGAAATTAGGGCCCTCAGCCATTCAGCCAAGTATTTCCATCAGTGGTAAAACTAACAAGAACTGAGACATGCTGATTATTGAAAAGCAAAAATCTTCCCATGCAGATCATTGTCTGTCAGGTTGCATTAAATAGATAGTTCATTTAGAACTGAACTCTCCAAATAAAGGAAATTTGTCGTGAAGAAGAAAAAGAAATCAGTATTGTAAAAGATGCACTAAAGTCATTGATAAGTAAAATGTATTTGAGGTTTCAGGTTATTCTCCTGCTGAATTCACAACCCCTTGCCTACTTCTCCCACATACTACTGTGTTTTGCAAGCAGAATTGTTCAGCTATGTTTCCTATTCCAGAGATTGTAATTACCATATATTTCAGAACTGCAACCATCAGACTGATAAAATTATGCAGCAATGTTTCATATTCTTTCTCCTAGACTTTTTGATATTTTGGAAAACTGTAGCTCTTCTGTTTATAATTTCTTTGAAAGAAAGTCATCTATATTTAGAGTGAGTACAGAAAAAAACACAGTAAATTCATTTAAGCAGATATATTCACAACCTCTATTTCCAAGTTTTAAAGAGATTTTTAATGTGTTTATTTAAGGGGAACAAATCCTGCATACCTTACTCCATATGCATCTCTAATGAACACTGATCTACTACAGTCTTAGAAAGGTACGATCTTTTAAATATATACAATAAAGCATATTTCTAGTTAAAACGAATAATAAAAGCATCAATAAGATGGGCTTCCCAGCATGTTCTCAAGTAAAGTAATCATACAGTTAAGAGTCAGATTCAAAACTCACAAGTATGGTAACGGAGAAAAGGAAACTAACCAAAAGAAAGTCTGCTGTTTAGCTGAGGCTCAGCCTGTGCCCAGGGTTATACACTTGATATATGCAGTTTTGGTTAGCACTTCCCTTGAATTCAATTCTGAATGTGACAAGCCTCAGTAAGTCTCATTTAGCATTCCGTCTAATAAGGAAATTGAAGAGAAATTTAACTGAAAATCATGGCATACAAAGAAAAGAGAAGAAAAATAAACAGTGAAGTTATTTCTATTAGCGCAATACTCGTATATTACTGTAATAGTTCATGATGCTAAGATGGCCTGACTTTAGATCATTTATACTTTTGTTCTGTATTACTAACAAATAGCTACCGTTTTTTTGCAAAGGGTTTAAATTATACTTGTTGAAAATGAGTAAACAAGAAGTCATAACTGTGGTATAGGGATCCTGTGTAAGGAAAGATGCAAAAAATGTTTGTATTCTACAAGACTTATTCTAGTATTAATATTTTTTAAAAATGATAAATGTTAAAATACCTTTTTTATTTTTGTTTATTAGTTGATAAGTTTTCATTAATTGTGAAATGATGTTTTGTAGTCTTCAATGTTATTTTTTGCAGTTATTAGAATCCCTTAAAATGTATAGCATATGACCTGAACATTTTATATTTCCTCCATTTGCAAAAAAAATATTAAAACAGATGAAGAAATATATGTGCCAACACACATTTTTCCTGCCAGTCAGTTTAATATCCAAACCTTCCATTCAAAATAAAGGAGGCCAATTCTAGACACTTGATATGTAGGGATCCATTTGTCTCTGAGTTTGCAGGAAATTGAGGACATTTTTTCTACTTTAACTGTTTTAGATGCTATATTTGTTCAAGGATACGCCTTACCTTTTGCCTTTCCAATAGTTAGGAAGTATTAAATAGAGTGATGGATGCAATGACAATTCTGTGGAACATAAAACCAAATATACTTTATTTAAGACTGTGTTTCAAAGTCTTTATGGTTTTATGTCTTTGTGAGGCACAGAGAAAGTAGTCATTTCTATAACTCTTTTAACGAGCCTTTTTACTGCGTGACCAGAGTTTACATAATGTATAATTGTCAGGGAGCTCTATTTTTCCCCAGAGCTTTGTGATTTCTATTACTGTTTATAAATCTTCTTTCAAACAGCTTAATGCATTTCCTGCTGGATGTACCTATAGCTACCAGTCCATTATGTTCTACAAGGGCTCACACAATATCTGAGAACAGATTAAAATACTCTTATTGGCCTTGAGCCAATCTGCAAAGGAAAGTAGGTTTAGCTACGCAATTACATTCCAGAAGACTTAAATAAAGTGTTGACTGAAATCAGAATTCCTACAAGACTCCAGCTGCTGTGTCAGATCAATGTGCACCCAACGAGTCTGACAGAAATGAATTTCCTATTAGTGGTCATATTAAGATATTCTAAGAGTATTCTAGCATATACTTTCCATATATGCATGTGTGAACATTCAGTTTGACATCAACATTGACAATTCATTTAACTAGGATAAAGGCAGGACTTCACCACAGATCAAGAACAGTGAGAAACAGCTTAGGTTTTGATCATCTGCAATGTAAAAAGTGGTCTTAAAAGTTTGCATGGGTGTAGAAAAAGAAACAGAAGAAAAAAATTGGTAGATATGTATGGAGGCAGCCAAAGGTATGCTGGATTAAATCTTTTAATGTTACGTCTTGATGTCTACCATGGGAACAACATAATTCAGTTTTGGGATCAAAATCAAACAGTTATCGAAATATACATTCAAAAAGGACTGGAGAATAATCCACATACAATAAAAGTATTCCTTTGCCACCCATCTCACTCTCAGTGTTTAACTGAAAGAAATCTTCGCTGGTTTCAATATTCTAGCTATGCCATCTCTGTGCTTCATCTGAAAACACTGGAAAACTGAAAGATATTGGTGAACTCAAACACTTCCCAAGCTGCCTTGGCCCCATGAATGTGAATACACACTGGATTTCAAAAATAGCTTCTTACTTCACTGAAAATCAACACGATTTTCAAATCAGTTATATGCTGAAATTGTACATACTCTGAGGAAACCTGGGTGGATTGTCGTTGACATCAGTGAGTGTGATATTTACAGTTGTTGACCCTGAAAGCCCTCCGACCTGCCCAGCCATATCTTTGGCTTGAATGACAACGGAATAATGCTCTCTGGCTTCCCTGTCCATGTTGTGCAAGGCAGTCCTGATGACTCCTGTGATAGAAAGAAAACAAAGAAACAAAAGAGAGATCAGGATTAGCTTGTCCAAGCAAGAGGAAAGGCTGGGAACAACCCTTCTTTCCAGGAAAGGTGAAGCGTGGCACGTTGTCTGGAAATGCAAAGCTTTTCTACAATCAAAATAAGCTGGCTTTATTGTTTTTGTCTTATATATATATATAACAATGCCAGATGCTGCTAAACAATCAACTTGCTTGAGGGTATGAAGAAATTAAAATCAGATATATTACAACAACTATTAAATTAATAATCAATCCATCTTATATGAAATTCCATTGCCAAAACTCCAGTGTTTATTATTTATATTTTATTTAAATAGCTCATATTATTTAAATAGCTACTTAGTAGAAATATTAATAAATGGGAACTCTTACCCCACTGAAGAAGACAGAAATTCCTTTTAAGTAATGTTGATTTCTGAATTAAAATATGACATACCTCTTAAAACTACACAAAATCTAAACTTTATTATTATTATTTGACAAACCTCAAAAAGCTATACTTTCTTATTTGATAAGTCAATCATATGTATTTATGTTCATAAGTGTGATTTACCTAATACTTGTCTGTAATGTGAAAGATAAGCTATTACCGTTTTTGCTACAGTACAGAGAGAAACCCAAAACTGAGAAATCCTAAAATACTATTATTTTTATCCATCACCATCAGAATTTTTTTTAAAACATTTAGTCAATAGCATACGCAGAAGCAAAGATTACAACAAAGGAACAGTTAACTTTGTGGGCTCAGTTTCAGTTATGGGAGACTTTGTAAATCAGTCCCGGCTAATTTCTTTGCTCACAGGCTGACAGAAACCTCATGGAATTCAATAAGGGGACATCTCAAGTCCTGTGCCAGGGAACCAGTACATGCCACGGACAGACTAGCTGGGAAGCAGCTTTTCAGAAAAAGGCTCTAGAGAGTCCTTCAAGTTGGACATGAACCAGCAACATGCCTTTGCAGCAAACAACACAAATGGCATCCTGGGCTACATTATGAAAAGCATTGCCAGCAGGTCAAGGGATGGGATCCTGCTCTGCTCACCACTAGTGAGGCCACATCTGGAGTGCTAAGTCCAGCTCTGAGCTCACCAGTACGTAAAAGACATTGACAGACTGGAGTGAGTTATACAGAAATAAACAAACATGTGAAATGCCAAATCTGTTAACATTAAATTTTCAAAACCTAAAATTTTAACATAACTTGGGTTTGGATTCTTAAACTGAGTGGCTGTTACAATTAGTAAGAAAATATACCACAGCATGATCAGATGTTGCTTCTGGGTAAATTTTTAAACATTTAATAGCCGTTAGCACAAAGCGACTTAAGAAGATGATCCTTGCTCTTCTAGACAACCATGATTGTACATGTACATAATGTAGAGCATGATTCTCAAGTTCTTTGGTTCCCACGGTCTTAGATGATGCAGATAGTGACCTCCAGAACATTACTTTTCTTGTGCTTTAAAATTACTTTGCATTTCTTCAGTAAAACCATTTAGCCATTGTTTCATATAAAATGGAAGTTTTCATGTAGCTTATACCATTGTTTCCATTCTATTCTGAAAACAAGTAACACATAAATAAGTAGAACTATAAAAAAATAATAATATTGCAAAGTATCAATGAAGACTCAGAATTATTTTAACACAGTTTTGCCCTGTAAGTTCCTTTTCATAAAAAGCACAGATTCTGGACAAGTTGGCGAAAAATAGTATACCAGTCTGTTTTAGTTAATCAGTGATTTTTCCTTTAAATGATACAGTTAGAAACAAACCTTTTATCACAAATTTCACCTTGATATACTGAGATTAATCATAATTTATACATACTATAACAGAAAGGTATGGAGACATTTGGATAAATGGTACTGATGCAACTTAAATCTGTAGTTTCATCAGAATCAATATGTTCACAAAATCTGATACTATTGTCCTGAAAATCCATTTTACTAAAGATCAGAATATAGAAAAGTATGAAAATTAAAAATGTCCTGCTTTGACATTTTTCAAATAAATTGCTTCATTTTTTTCACATTGAAACCAAATTTATCAGAACACTTAATGTTTATGAATATGCATGGAGTATAGGATTTTTTTTTTTAAAAAAAACCCCTTCCATTTCAATTTGAAACAGATCACATTTTACATAGTGGAACATCTTCTGTACAGTCCTCATAAACTAGTCACATTTTTAAACTCACTTAAACAAACAGAAAATCCTCTGTATTATAATTACTTTCCTCTTCCTTTTTGCTTCAAGGAGTATGGTACTGAATCAATGTTCGTAGACAGTTAATAAGGGTTTGTGGGTGAGTAATCATTTGATCGCTCCCATTTGCATCAGTTTCTTCTTTTCTGAAAACTGAGCAAATGAAAATGGGCAAGTTTTTAATTCCAAAATCTTGTATCCAAATTTTAGAATAAGAAAATTGATTTTTTGCTGCTGCAGGACAGGAGATAAGGGAAGATTCAGTTTTTTCTCGATTGCATATACATATATACATCCTAAAATTAGATCAGTATGAAGTATGTAACTACTGTGAGGACCCTAATGCTCCATCCTTGTCACTAGCAGCTCCACCAACTCTTCCGGCAGTATAGCACTAGAATTATACATAATTTCAAATTTCTCTAATGACGCCAAAAGGTGTAAGGAGAACTTTCTCAGTTCCCGTTTCCTATAACACAATCTGAAATGCTCAAGCAATGCTCTTTCTAAAGGAGGAATTGCACCTGAGTATCTTGAACATACTTGGCAGGGGCTCCTATACATCCCACGAGAAGACAGGAAATTCATATTGAGACATCTCGCTGTCTAAAATGGTGAGGAAAGAAACTGAAAAAGAAAACTGTCAGAGGCTTTTTAAATTTAAACACAGCCTTAATTTTGCCTCATATTTGTTAGGCAGCACTGTGACCCTGTTAACTGACTACTTTTCAGCTAAGTTTCCAATATTTATTCATCTTTACTAAGAAAGGAAAGCAAGGGAAAAAAAAAAAAAAAAAGTGAGATACAGACATCATTACAGGGACACCCCGCCCTGTTTCAGGTATTAAGTAAAGAATTTTTGCAGAATTTTGACTATTATGTCAAAAATCACATGCAACATGGAGACTGAGATCTATTGGAATGGAAGTGAGAAGGAGACACAGCTCTGGACCTCTGGTCTGCTGAGTTTAGTCATACCTATTTCTATCTTAGAATTATGTGAGATGCATTTTCCCACATTGAAGGATCTCCCAGAACACAGCTTTTCTTCTGACTTCTTGGCTAAATTTATTCACATCTATATCACCACCACTTTTGGGTTTTTTCTCTGACTGTTTCTACAGTCTTGGAAAGCACTTTTTCCAATTTGAACTTATCTTCCTTGACCACGGATGACCAGAAAGCTACCTATATTCCAGATGAGATTTTGTCACCACCTTTTCTAATTACAAGTTCCCCCTCCCCCCCCAATTACATCACACAGGTGATTCATCTGATTCATCTCTGTTTGACTAATACACCCAGGACATGCTCCTCTAATGATACTTCAAAATTAATGAAACCAGAATTTCTGTAGAATGACAAAATATTTTGAGTTGGAAGGGGCCTCTAATGATCATGGAGTCCCAACTCCCTGCTCCTCACAGAACTAACTAAAACTAAACAATACACCTAACAGCATCATCCAGACAGTCTTCTTATTAGTCCTGCAACATAATCCTTTACTATATAATACTATTAAATTTCCTTATGTTAATACTATTAAATTTCCTTATGTTCTCCTTGCTCTTGCCCTCAAAGATGTAAGTTTCTTCCTCTGTACTGACAATTCCTCACAACTACTTGCAATCAGGAAATTTCTTCATGATGGTCCTGCACTTATCCTTTAAACATCAGACAAAACTGCCACAGAACATTTAGATGAAAGACTGATATGTCTACTACTGTGGATAGCTCGTTCTCCTTCCTTTTACCCAACACCTGTGGATTTGAGAAAGCCCTGAAAATAAGTTTATTTTTGGCAAGTTTTACTTCCTTCTCCATTCAGGCTCTCTGACTTCATTCTGGATGCTGAACTGCAGTCAATCCCTTCCTCCCCACCCCCACCCCATCCCCCCTCCCCCAGTTTTCTTTAAGATACTTCTATGCTCTGCAGCATCTGACAATGTGTTATGTTGTCTTTTTTAGCATTCTGTGAAGAACCATTTTACTTGCATGTAAAAAGAGATACAACAGAAGGCTCAACTGTAACTGAGACCATACAAATGAACACTTTTAAATTCAAGTGCAGACAATTATTAAGAAAAGTCTGCCACAGCCAAGTGCCCAACTATGCATTTAATGAAGTATTTAACTATGTACTTACCTGACAGTCTGGTACACTTGAAGTAATTTATCTTATTACTTATACAAAACAAGACCTTCTTTTACATTCAGTAACCATTGCAGAACTTCAGTCAGCTTTACCTTACAGCCTACTCCTGCATGATGTGTGAATGGAACCTTCCCAGAATAAACCATGGTTCATTTTAACATTTTGAGCTCAAAGGTTTTCTATCTAGTGGAAAAAAACCCCAACAAACCAACAACAACAAAGAACAGAACAAACCAGCTCAACTTTAATGACAAATTGGTTTGTCATGGGCAATTGATTTTTTTTTTTTTGTTTGCAAAATTTCCATTCTCTTGTTGGATCCTGCTCCTGGTCACCAAAGATTTTATGAAGGACCAGTCAGTCATACTAGATTCTCCATATTCTAGTTTCTTACATATCTGTCTTGTCATGATCACAACCACTAAATGGTTCAAATATAATTTAAAGTATCTATTTAATAACTAATCGTGTGGTTTTACTAATTACTGAGGGAAGTGAACTGTTGCAGAGAATAATTTCATTAGTATTTTTACTTTGTGAATAAAAGCTCTATTTTTATACCTGCTTTCCTTTAGAATATGTTAGGATATTAGCCAATTTTATTGTAACAATATTTTTAACATATTGTATACATTCAAATACATTTCAAAATCTAGTACTACTCAATCCTGAAAGAATTAGATACATCTTGTTTAAGAGAAAGAAGTATGGGGTTTGCATTTTGAGATAAATATTGAGCAAGTACAAGTCAGCAGATGCATTTCTTTTTTTAAAAAAAATATTTAAATAAACTTTGAATCTAGAAATCCCAATAGACTTTGAATTGGATTTGTGATTTAGTTTGAACTATAACTGTAAACGGAATGTGCAGTAGAGATATCATGGTCATACTCCACATACTGAATGCTTCTATAACATAGATGTTTTTAATCTAGGTTTTTGAGTTAATTATGCTTTATGTAACTAAAAGCATACATTTTGTTCCTCTACAGGGACATCACTAGACACTTCATAGCTAAAAGTCAAAGCACTATAGTCATGACAATTAGTGGTCAACTTTCTTCTATGGTCATGATTATAGTACTGAAGACACTATGCCCTTTCTTAAGGAAAATTACCATTGAAATAAAATACATTACTCCATCACTGAAAGACAACTGCTGTAATAAAAGAGAAATTGCTGAAAAATATGAATATTTAAAAAATAAAATAGTAAAGAGTTTTAAATAAGTAGGTTAGATGAGTGTTCATTTGGTATTAAAAGAAGCGGTGGATTTACCAGACACTATATTACAATGGATACCCCCAGGAAATAAATAAATAAATAAACAAATTAATTAATGAAAAAGCTAACAGTCTATTCACAGAATCACTGAATGGTCAGGGTTGGAAGGGACCTCTAGAAACCATCTAGTCCAACCCCTCTGGTAAAGTAGGTTCACCTAGATCAGGCTGCAGGTTGCAATTCACTGTTAGTAAATAAAGCCACCTCAAAAATCTTGTATAAGAGCCTGAATTTAGAAATTGAAAAAGTCTTCTGCTGAAACCTCCTGAATTAAGGAATCTGAAGAAAGCTTCACAGACTGAGTGGAAAATACACCGTTCTTTGTGGCAATTGCATTGATGCCAAATGTAATCATAGCATCTTCCACTCTTTTCATAATGCAAAGCCTATTCAAATGAATCGAATTAAGAATTTGCTGCCATGCTGCCTCCCAGAATGCAGACAAGACACTCTAATCTGCCATATGCAATTGCTGCAAATCAAAAGAATATTTATAGATACCATGCAAGTGACCACCCTATTTGAGCAGGAAGCTGTCATTTTTTCTCTTGCCAATAGCTGAAGCATATGTATATGGATGCCAGGTTTGCCAGCTCTGTTTCAGTTAGCGTGGCTCACAGTATTTTACCTTTCTCTCCACATCATGTAGGCTGGTTTATTCAGCAGGACATTACTATCAGGGATGTTTTTCCACTGAACTGTTGTGGTTCTCCCATTGTCTTCAGATTGCTGCTACTTTCAAATTATTATGCTATGGAAGAGATATTTTCTAGATTTAGTGGTAGTGGACTTTTGTTTATGCCACTGTGAGTCTTGCCATTCCTGTAAACATCAACTTTTCACTCTGGCCTAAACATCTGCATCAAACTTTTCAAGCGATTTAGCATTTAAACAAAAGTGACTTTTTTTGATGCAGACCTCATTATCTATTCACAACCCAAACTCTTCTAGCAAACCTATGTCTGGTGTGGCTTTCTATAGCTGTAAAGGTATAGGAGTCTTTTAATTTATTCTGTTGAGCTGTACAGACACGGTTTTACTGTCTGAGGACCTCTGTGCAGGTTGGACTGTAAACCTGAGTTACACACACAACACCAGTAGTATCTGGCAGGCTGTACGGCTGCAACTTGAAGTACTGTGTATAAATACTTTTTTCTGTGTTTAAAAGTAGCAGAGGGGAGCTAATCATGGCGAGTAAAAGAGTTGTTAGATTGTAGTACAGACAGGATGGGAAAGTATTTTAACAGAAACAGTCAGTGGAAATGGAACAGAATGAGGTGTGCTGTCATAATAACAATGAAGTAAATTACAGAGTCATTAGATTAAGTTGGGTCTGGTAAGACAGACACTATCAATTCTTCACAATATTTTCTAGTCAAAGGAAACAAGCTTCTGTATCCATCCACAAAGAAACAGGCATGAACTGGACTGTAAGAAAAGAAGTAGTCTTCAGCTTCCAAAAGTATTTTCAGATTCTCTAAGAGAAGTCAGCACTGGGTAGCCACCACTTGACAGCTCAAGAGGTGGGGAGGAGTCACTGGAAGCCAGAAACCTGGCCATTTCTTTTTCTATTTAACAAAGCAGTATTTTTTTCCCAAACACATTACTATAAAATACATTACATGGCTTAACATCCAATTAGGTACAGCATTTGTAGTAATTTGAATCTTCAAAACGGAGACTTTTTAAGCAACACTTTGGAATGAAATCAAAGTTTAGCTAACATTTTTAATATAGTTTATGCCATTTGATGCATCCACATTCTTCAAAAATACCAAGATATTAAAGCTTAATGATGAATTCTTTATCTGACAGATTAACTGTTAAAAGCCAAATGGGACCACCGGATCTTCTGTAGAATTGAGGCCATTAACTGAACTACCACTGCACTGAACCTGGAAGTTTGATTTCGGCTACAGCACATCGTCCTGAAAGCTTGTAATTTTGAAATGAACTGATCAAGAGGTAGAAAGTATCACCTGTTTCCTTGAGTGAATATTCCAGACATTAATCATCAAGTCAAAGGTCTACCCTTGATTTGCTAGCATGCACTTTCAATTTCAAACCATTGACTCTTGCTGCCCTCTTTCAGACTATTAGTTCCCAGTATTTCTCCTTGTAAAGGTACTGCTATATTCTTATGAAGATAACCTTTCTAATAAACTGCTAAAAAAAAAAAATAACTCTAAAGCCTTTTCTTCCACTCAAGTGTTACTTGTTCTTTTCATTTTTCCAAAATTTTGTAAAAATACAGAAAAACTAAATTCATATTTCAATAATGCTAACATCACCCCCCCCCTTCCCAGCACCAAACTGATGTAAATTTCACTTTCCTGATATTTTTACAATATCTAAAGAATCTATTTAAGAGTTGTGTTGGGCTTTTTTTGTTTTGTTTTGGGCTTTTTTGCTTATTACTGCTTTTAGTTCTTTGGAAACTCCTTTTGAGCTGTGTTATTCTTAGTTTACATAGTTCTCCTGGATACTGCCTCAGTCTCCTCAGTTCTAATTGTAGGGTGTTGCCTTTATTGTGGCACAGGTTATAAAACAACCTGGATTATTTTGACAGAAAGGACTGTTCTCATCTTTATTTATCATCCTGCCATTTTTGTGTCATCTAAAAATTTTATCAGCAGTAATCTTATGTTTACTTTTAATTCCCACAGAAAGAAGCTAAATAGGGTTGCTCTTACTCTGATCCATGTAGAGCTCTGGTGGAATCTTTTCCTTGCATGATAATTTTGCCTTGACAACTTTTTGCTTACTCCTAGGTAGCTAGTTCATAGGCATTTAATATGTGCTTTGTTGCTACTGCTTATTGCTTTCTATTAAACTAGAATGTCATGTGACATGGCAGTTATCTTTTTCAATATAACTTGCAATTTCATAAAACAAAGAAATCTGGTTTCTTTACCGTGACCCGCTTCCCAGAAAAACACATGGAAAGACATCATTGCTATTTTTATTTTTGTACTGGTTGAATTCTTTCACAGCTCCTCTATTTTTCTTTTTTTCTTTTTGCCTAAATTGGCCAGCCTTATGTTACAGATTTCGTTTTGCTTGGCCTTTCAGAAGACTGACACATGCTTACATTCTACAGATTTCCTTATACATTTCTTTATTCACGAAGAATCCATCACCCTCCCTAGTTTTCAGACTGGACAGTAATTACAGTTCTTCATTAATCTAATCCTGTTCCTAGAAGAGTTAACAATTCATGGTGAAAAATAGGATAAAAGGGCCTAATTCCTCCATTTTCAGAAATCATTTATCAATATGTTATGTCCTGAAAATGTACAAGTTTTTTCTTTTGAAGTATAAATTGCACGTAAGTTCCTATGAATTTTCAGACAGCAAAATAATTTGAACATTTCTTCAAGCAAATACCCTACCTGAGTGGTTTTGACCTCTCCTAAAATTGCTTCTCCGTTATTGAAGATTTTTTTTTTAAACACAAAACATTGAAGATGAGGTATGGAGGAGCTGAAGAAAGCCTTAAAGAAGACTGATTTGAGTAAAAAGATTGTTGTGTCTAGCAGCAACATGCAACTATATACTAGCTCTCTGTATAACTGTGCATGATGAAATACTTCAATTTATAATAGAAGACACTTCAGTGGTTTTGCGCTGACTTGTGATTTCCTTGGAACTGAATCTGAATTAGTGGCACTTCTACAGTTCTGAAGAAACATATGGTTTAGGAGCAAACAGGGCTAAATGGCCAGATTCCCCAACACAAACAACATAGTGGTCAAACTCTGACATGTTCCTGTAAATGCAGAAGGTGTATATAAAGCAGCATGAGGCAAGCCTAGAGCAGTATAATGCTACTGCTGCGTTGAAAATGTATTTTTCTCCTTTGACAATTCAGTTTAAAATGTATTTAAAAACCAAAGAAGAATTTGTACTCTAACTGGGGAGGTGGCATGTGTGTGTGTGTGTGTTAGAGGAAGGTAACTTTCTTCAAACGACTGCTGGTCGTATAATGAAATACGTAAAGTAGTATGTATGAAACATACCTAGATACAGATATACATGACCAACAGATACCTTAATGCTGCTTAGATATTGAGGACTTCTCCGTAACAGAGGACTTGTCATGTAGACAAGCAGAGGAACCAAGCAAATTATGAATGTGAAGATAAGGCAAAGGCAAAGAATGCTCCAAGGGAGGAAATTGCACATTAAGTGTGATTTCTTCAGATATAAACTTCTTATAGGTGTATTTAATCCTTGGTGAGAAGGAACAGACTTACGACATGAGATGAACTAAACAAGTAAAAAGGGGATGCGCTCAGCAACCTTTGAACATAGCAGATGGAAACTAAGTACGGGAATCTTCTCAAAGGGAATCCCATTTGACATGAAAGAGCTTAAAACTGCCTGGAAAACTAATTGCTTATATTCACAAGCTTGGAAATACCTCTCTTTTAAAACAGAAATTGTATTGACTGCCAGTTATCAAACATTGCTTCTTGTAATGTCGCTTACTTTCAGCCTACAGGAAAATGTATTCAATTTATAGCTTGAATGAAAATGACAAAATAATAGACAGCTGAAGGTTAAAGCTGCTAATATCTCACTCCTAATCCAAAGCTACTTGTTACTTTCTTCATAATGGAACGAAAAATAAAGATGGAGCCACAGACTTGACTTCCTATTTCTCATCTACTATTATTAAATTATACGTTTAGGCAAATTAAACTTTTTGTCTTTGTTGAGTACATGAAAATGTATCTAAATAATTGGAGATAATTAACATAGTTTCCCATTCTGTTCAGTAATATTGTGGTTTCTATTCAAAGTAAATCACCTCAATAAGAAGGACAAGAAGAGAGACAGTGACCCTATAGTCATGACAAAAGAACTTTCAAATAGGGTTAAAACAGTGTCTGGCTAATTAAAAAAACTGAATGCAACATACAAATCTTGAAAAGATTCCACATTTAGATGAAATTTAATCTGCTGACTAAATTAATTACAACTGACAGACAAGGTCAAGACATATGATTCAGATTATCTGTTTAAGATAGCTTGCTTAAGAAAACTGGCTTAACCTACAGACCAAACATTTACATGGTGCTTGTGTTCTTTTCTCCCTGTGATGCTCATTATGTACCCATGAGCATCCCACTCAACCACAATGCTTCACTGACCCATGCGTAACTCATTAAGAAATTTCTAGCAGTACAGCATAATTTATAATTGTTATAAGTCATTTAGAGCACAACCTTACTCAGCATTGAAGTATGCTTGTTTGTAAAGTGCAAATGAAATACAATGAGACTGGTGTCCATATGGAAATGTGAAACACTTTCCAAGTAACCTAGGTACTTGAATTACAACGAAACCATTTCTCCTTGACATGTTATGATAGTAGCCATGCAAGCTAACGTCGCTTCGAAGTAAAATCATCAGATTCGACAAACAGCAAAATAACATCAGCAAAATTTCTTCATTTTGGAAAGTCTTCAGTGCTAGATACCAGAGTGTAAATATATATACACACCCATACATATATATTACTACTACAGATACTACCTTACAAATATGACTTAATTGGTTTCCCTACAGGTCATTGAAAGAAAAATCCTAGAAACAAAGTATTATTGTAATGTTTTCAGGGGGGACAGGCAGATGGGACAACAACCAAAAACCAACCAACCAACCAACAAAAAAACCCAACAACTACAACAAACCCACAAACAAAACCCAAGTCAAAACATTTTAATCACCAAAATTTATAAATTAATTGAAACTTCAGTACTTGTACAAAATCTCGATCTATTCAAACAATGAAAAATATTCGTTCAAACTCCCTGTAGGAGAAAAAATGTCTAGGAACTGCACTCTGGATAAACAGTATGCTGACTCAGGAACCGCAGTAGATCACAAACAGATATTTTTGAATTAAGTGTACCACAGTTTTCATAATGTTCTGATGCACACAAAAACCATGAAGCTATGTAAATAAAAAAAGAAACAGTATAATAAACTTCTGATATGTGAATATATGAAAATTCACAAATCTTATTTTCTTACTTAGACCCAGCGCTCACAAAATCTTTGTCTATTAGATGACATAATAGGTAGCAATTGGCTTCTACTGAGATTCAGTCAGGATTTATTGACCTGAGAGTTAGATACTGATCTAGTAAGAGAAAAGATAAATCTCTGCGCAGAGGTATAATAAATCCTACAGTTGGCTGAAACCAGAAGTCTGTGTTGTTCCATTGCTACAGTGCACTGCTATGAAGAAAATGACTACTGAATTAGTGAAGAAAGAGGAACCTCCACACTACGATAAATTAAAAAGCAATCAAAATAAGGTCACACAAAACATAAAGTATGACAATTCCATGACAGGACACGATTTTAAAAAGTTATTTTTCTCTTTTCGATTTGACTGAATACATTATTCTGCAAGGTGGTCAGACACTGGTGTACGTATTAGCATTGAACACCTCTTGATTTGAAACTGAAGCTTGCCTCCATTTGAAATTATTCTGAATTTAGACATAGCAAAAATTTTTAATACAAGTGCTGACTCCTGAAAGTTCCTACTGTAGCAAGAATAACTCAGGAATAACTCCACATACATTTTGTTATTAGCCCTGGGAAAGCCAGGACATTGTCAAAGATCCCACCCACAGTAAGGAGAGTTATACAACTGGATGAACCAAAGTCACACAAGTACCACAGTTTTATACACCATATATTACAAATTTCTATGCTGGGTTCTGTGAAAAAGGAAAAAACCCTAAAATATCCTCTTTTCTTTTCCTCTTCCTACCTACCATTCTCATGTACAACCATTGAAAAATGCAGGAATAACCTTTGCTTTGTTCCTTCAGGTTTCAATTATTTCTCTAAGAAAATAAGGAAACCTGTCAACTTAATGACTTCATTTTCTTGATCAGCAACATCTTAATAAACTACAGTAACATGCATGCCCCCTTCTGATAAATGCAGTATTTATATAGTTGCATAAGAAATGTAAAAACACACCTTTTCAAGCTCAGTTTGAAACACACCAATTTGATTAAAATTTAAATAAGCCTTTTTAACTGGGATCTTTCAAATGTCTCAAACCTTTATATAATTTGGTTATCTTACTGTCAACATAAGATACTATAATATTTCAAACTTGCAGTGAACCAACATCAGCTGTTTCAATCTTCTAGAAAATTTCCACAAGGAAATTTTTACTGACTGGAATGCAATTCAATATTATTTTAGGATACTATTGAAAGACAGTTTTGAAAAAAAAGCATGACCAAAGATGAAGTGATGAAATACAGATTTTTTTATAAATACAAATATTTTTGAAATTGTAACAAATGAAATAAAAAAGGGCTTGGGAAATTCCACTTAAATTTTTAAAATATGGTTTTCCTAAAAATTATATTTTCAATAGTTTACTTGTCTGGATAATGAATTTGTGACCTATACAGGGCATGAAAATAGACTAATGCAGTGTCAGAGAACTTCTTCCTTTCTCTAGCATTCTTTCTAACGCAAATACTTGCCTCATGAGGGCCTGGAAACAATCAGAAAAGTGGACTTCATTACCCTCTGTCTGCCCTTTCAGAAGATCATAAAATTTTCTAAACTTATTTCTGATTTCTCCATTTCATATCAAAAGCCCACTGTAAGATAACTTAGACAACAGATAATAGGTCTACCTTGATTTATAATTTGGTACAAAGAGTCAATGATTTTTTACCAAATGCATGTTCTAACTAATGATGTGAAGGTTCATTCAAAGTTACTCAAATGAAGTTAAAACAAATAAACTTCCAATAAAAACAAGACGCCTGACTTAACATGGTTGACCTGAAATTAGACTATTACTGTATCTTTTGAATATGAAAGCCAAAAAAAAAAAAAATAAATGCATTTTTCTGCTAACATTTAGGAGGAGTAAGAAAGTTTTTAGAAGTTCATAAGGCAGTAGGCTGTCTATTTAAAATTCAGTCCTTCACTTTGCTTAAGTACCTATCCCAAGGCTAAATTATTATTCTTGACCTAATTGTTCTTGAACACTGTGTCAAGGGCTATATATAAGTACTCCCTGCTTTTAATTATTATGACAAAATAAAACAGATTCACAGCAGTGTAGTATTTTTCACTCTAAATCCTTCACCACTTTTATTTACCCAGTGTTTTCTTTGTATATGCCCATAGAGAAAGTCTTTCCTCTGAATTTAATCTACAACAGCAAGACTTTCTCTATATATGTAGCTGTTTTCTAAATCTCCAAAATGACCTGAGGTAATATGAAACAGTATACCTAATGCAATTCACAGGTACCTACATATACAGTATCTGATATGTAAAAAAAAGAGCATTTCACCTCATGTACCAGAAAAGAAACTATAAAAATCCATGGTATCAGGAGGCCAGACACAGGCAACCCTAATCAAAGTGGACAAGAGCTTTCCCCGTAGAGAAAATGCGGCAGTTACGGCTTGCCATGTTTGGAACTGTCAAGCGTTCTTCCTGTCCACCCTTCTCAAGATCTTCTTGAAGTACATACATGATGAAGGTGAGCAGGACCTCACACTGTTGATCTTGATCTGATATAAAACCACATACTTCAACTCAGGATAATGAAGCTACGCTAATTTAAATTGGTAAAGAATCTTACCTTTTATTTTTAGGCAGAAAGCTTCTTACCACGATTAGTTGTCAATCTAGTAATCTAGTTGATGAGTTTTCGCTCTGCAGGTGTTAATGGCAAGGGGCCCCCTCTATCAGGGAGCATTGTCTTATATGAGTAAGGTTGCTGTTACAGCTCCTGAGAATCTGGGCAATAATTACCATTTCTTTATACCATAATATCTCTAAAATCACAGCTGAAGAGTAAAATATGTTATTTGTGAATCTGTGTTTTAAGGTCAGGAACAGGCCACACAGACTGCATGCCTATTTGGGCCATTTGCTTCTTCTTAGGAACAGGCAATTCCATTCAAATCTCTCTACCTCTACTTCCAACCTGGTATTTTTATTTCATGTTTAAATTTCAGACTGTCCAGGGTCTTTCACCATCTCGTCTTATTGGAGAAAGCCCAGCATACAAGTGAAACCCATTATGTGCTACAGGCACAAAGTGATGCTCAAATATACAACCAGGAGTAATTATAAAAAGAGACTTTACAAGCAGTGTGGGTGCTAATGAAACTCTCATGGAGAAATTCAGAACTGCATGTTCTGAGACAAACTGCAAGTAAATGAGCAGTGGGAGCTTCACAAAGAAAATTTTGACTCCCTGAAGCTCAGCTGTTGTAAATTAACCCAAACATTGAAAATTAAATAGGTCTAAGTCAGGAAATACCTACAAAGAACAATTTATTTCCTGGAGCTAGTACAGTTATTTGTGAAACTTACTCGTTGTAACTCTCAAGAAAGTGAAAATTAAAATGAAGCATACGTATTTTAAGGTATTTCGTGTTTGAATAAATGATACAGATATTTCCTGCTGAATTGGAGTGATCTGCTGGTTATGTTAGAAAAATAACTTACAATATATACTTGACCAGAAAGTTGCAATGGTGCATAGTAGCTGCTTTAGCACCAGTAGAGGTTACCCGTTTATATCTTAATTTTGATTAGAACTTCGTGTACACTTGCAAAACTCCCTTTTAATGAGGAAAGTTTTCCTGTGTATATAGGACAATTATCAGCTTGACCTCAGAGGATATACTATCCTAATAAATCCTTTTAAATACTTTCGAAGACTTAGTAAAAAGTTGTATTCTGACTGTTAGGAATCTGAACAGTAAACCTTAAAACATATTCTGACATGCATAAAACTTTCTCATGGTGATCCATTACAGTAACACAATATTACTTGGGGTTTTTTATGAACTGTTTTGCAGAAGCCATTTACAGAAAGATTGGAAAACAGACTTTTATTACCCTTTTCAAGAGATGTCATTTATCAAATGGACAATGACACGTACATCCTTAGAAGCTTAAGATAATTTAATGGTTTTTACATACATAGTTTGCAAAGGACATGGCTATATTACTCAGCTTTGAACATTTTCCCCCCACCTCCCCCCCAAGAACAAGATAGTAAAGGTTTCTAAAAGTCCTCTCAAAGCATTAAATCTACTTTTCATCTCACTCAGAGGAGGGAGGAGAAGAGGGAGACCTAGCACAACAGTTTACATGATAGCAAGACAATATAGATAAAAGGTATAATTTTCAACCATAAATGCCTGAAAATGGCCCTTTTAAAACATGGCCTGCAATTCAGTATGTCCACTTATCCCTGAGAAATCATACCTAACACTGGGCAATGATATTTCAAAATACTGACTGCAGCATTAGTTTCCTGTATCTTAGAAAATGATTTTCAGAAGAATGCAAAGGACAGATTTAAAGATTCAGTCTTGCCGTGTAAAACAGGGGAAAGTGCTTAGTCTTGCTAAACCCTACAGTACAAAACCAGAAGAACAGGGGTTCCATCAATTATTGTAATCATATCATGGATAGTGCTACCACTCATTAACTATCAATAATAGTAATGATTGCATACATAATATGACTAAATAGTTAGCAGAACACTTAGAACCATAGTCCAAACAGACCTGTGGTGGCCTATCACTTGGTCAGTCCATCTTCCACATCAGTGCTGGGTAAGAGCCATCAGTTGGGACTCCCCTGTGCTGGGCTGAACCGATGGCCACGACAGACCTAGTGCTTCACACAGCACCAGCTGAACTGGTTATTTGCTGCACCTGCTTCTGGCCCAGAGCTCCTTCCAATTTGTACATGAAGTACTAGTCTTGATGCACAGCAAAGACTGAGCAACTAAAAAGCAGCTCTGGCCAGCTGACTCCAAAGCAAACCCATAGCTATTCTCCCTTTGCATTTTCAAGCTCTAGAAAGTTGCTGCTCAGAGCGTGACTGCTGCAGTTCATACATACAATACCATTATGTCTTGATATCAGCAAGTGTGCTACACTTTAGAGTCCAGAGATACACAGTGGCTTCCCTCGCAGTATCTGTGGTCATACTCTGCATTTTACAAGTTCTCACTATTCATTTGAGCTTTCGGTACCTAACACGGGAGGAACCTTTTTTAACGCCATCCCAATTCCACCTAAGTGTTCCTAGAGACATTTCTGAAAGCTATTTCTAGCAAAGGAGTGAAGACATGTCTGTGTATGACAGTCCTGCATAAACATCATAAATTCTCATAAATCTGTCACAAAGGCATTTTTCATTTTCTGTGGCAAGACTATTTTTATTACAAAGGCATATAAAAAGACTGACTTGTCAGTACCTGGGATTTATGAATTAAATCCATATTCTATAATGACACAAGAACATCTTGGCAATTATAGATCTGTTTACTGAGTTTACTGAGTGCAATATTCAAAGGGACATACTGAGCAAATAGTAAGAAAATATATGAACAACTTAACCTTCCCCCAAACTCCAAGAAGAGCTTAAATTTTTCTTCACCTGCACATAATATCTTAAAGACTTAATTCCAGAGCTTTATTTTAGTCCTTCCATGAACAGTGATCCACAGGCTGGAGCCCTGCTTCTCCATGTTGTACTACAAAGGACTCAAAACTGAAGTAGAACATTTCCTAATGGCCTGTGATTGCATGGCTATCATTTTCCAAGAAAGTCAAACCCACAATTGTACCAGTACGCCTCTGTAAGCCAAAACTTCCAGATTTGCTCTCAGAAATGTTTTTGAACCCTAGTGAATCTTCCCATTAAGCTATTTCCAGTCTTACCTCTCCAGACAACTGTGTTCTTCTTGTCTAGCTACTGCCAGTGAGAACATAATAATGTGAAGGTTATCTGCCTCTAAAGATTGGTCTCCATGGAAGGACCCTTGTGGTCTCTGACATTAAACACAAACTCCTTATGCAAAAGCATGCCAATCTTACGATTTCTCACTGTGTACCTGGAGAACAAGCACAACTCCCAACAGATGGACATCAAAGGAGAACACCCAACATGAAATAAAACAAATAATATAGATCATTTAACAAGGATTGTAATGTAAAGAAACATTTTAAGTAATTTTATTTTAAAACGTCTTCAGAACTAATTGCTTGTAAAGGTTAGGAAAAACATCAGCTGTGGTAGTCTTACAAGGCTTAGTAGTGCAGTGCAGGCCCTAAACAGCATAAAACGCAAACACTGCAAAATTGAAAACCGAAGACAAACTAAGACCTGTTTGCATATAGATACAATCTATTTTTTTGGAAAGGGACTTTAGAAAACCTCCATCATTGAACTCTGTCAGTGACTTCTGTATTATTTTCCTTCCAGTAATATACTTTTTTTTAAACTGCCAGCCCTGCAGCTATAACCTTAAGTCTGAAAGCTATGACAGTGTTTCGACTTGTGTCTCATTATTAAGGCTACTCTTCATCTGGAGGAAATATGGTCTATCTTTAATAGTGCAAAATGGAAACCAAAACAATACGTCATTATAGTATGCATATATTTTAATGGACAGTTGCAAACAAATGATGCTGTCTGATATTCTAGAAGTGCTTATGCAAGTGCGTAAGAATTTCCACCAACTTTCAATGTCCTTCAGCTTAACCTGAGCAATTCTAAATAATAGAGGGTCACTTGCAAACAGCTTATTCAGGAACACAGCTCATCTCGAGAAATCCACTGAAATATTTTGTATAGATTTTTCTTCATGTTAAGAAGTCGTATTTCGATTACTCAAACACTGCACCAGGTCAGTAACGGTGAATATTTCTGCACTGTAAAAGGACCACTTTTTCTTCTTGTTTGTTTCCTTCTGTGGTTACTTATCTTAGTTTGTAGCACACTGATTTTCCCACTTCCCTGCTTACAAACAATAAAATGAGCTTAATAAAATGAGTTTCTTTGAGCAAAAGGAATATGGGGCATAGCATGCAATGCAAGAGTATCATCCAAAAAAGAAGGACCCATCTAAAAAAAGGAAAAGTGAAAAAAAATATAAGAAGGATATTCCATGCTCCTTCACTGTGCATGCACATGTGTGCGTGCTTATGATCAACTCCTTCCTCCCTCCTTCACAATTGTGGAAAGAAGGGTCATAAAAGGAACATATTTGTCACATGATATTCCAGCCTCCTATTTTCAAAGCTCCACAAATGAGACTCTCATGCTGAAAACAATGCTGCAAGACTTAAATCAAAAACTGAGGAAAAAAGGAACAGATTTCTAATCAGGTCTGCCATCCATACAGGTTGGTGTTTTTTTTTTTCCATTCCAGGAATGTTCTGCATAACCTGTCTGAAATTTTATCCAGACAGGCTTTCAGAATTCTGTCTGTTTTCCAGATACACAGCAAATCTAACCAGCTGATGCTTCAATGGGATGTCCCATACATCCCATTCTGAATTTACTACAATGTACTATGCAAACGATAAGTACCTACACTGTCAGTTTCATGCATCCACGGAGTAAAGAGACCTTTCACTGTAAATTAAGTCTTTACATGCTCCATAGTTTGCTGTATCCTGAAAATTATGACCTCACTAACTATGCTCAGAGCAACTAGAGTTTATATATATAGGTGTCTGACACAGACAAATATATATTTCTGGAAATGTCAGATGTAAATATGAGACTCCTTCCTCCACTGGGTGAACTCTGTTTACTGTCTTCTAATGTTGTCATGTTTTGTTCTTTACCTACCTTTCCCAGCAATCCATTCAGCCCATTCATCCAAAGACAGCTCAGGAGCAAGTATGTTAATTCGAGGCTAGGCTAATCCTGCATCTCAAAACACCCATTCAGTCACCTCAACAGTTCTTGGTTATTTTTTGTCTGCTGCGTTAGAGATTTCTTTAAAAAAAGAGAACTCTGAATTTCACATTTTTAAAGAAACAGAATATGTTTTCCAGGGGGTTAAGGAAGTTTCACTTTTCCTGCGAGCTAAGGAGTCAGTATTCCAACATGAAAATCACTGTGGCAGCAATGAAAGTAATATTGTCTCTATCATCCCCCCTTCAACACATTTATCAGCCTGAATTAGTCTTTAATCTCTATGTGGCTACCATCTACTAGAACATCAGTTTCAAACACCAAGTCTTACTGCCATAGATGGATCTGCCCAAGTATAAAGTAAAAGAATCACAGAGAAACAAGTCTTCCTGTCCTAAGGAAGGATAAACTATATTTGAAACATTATTGACGCCTATTGGTCTAACATGTTTTAAAGATATCCTTGAAGACAGTTGGCATCATTTAACCAGGCGATCTATTCCAGTCCTTTAACAATCCCATTACTATTTTCCCTAATGACTAGCCTGAATCTTCCTAGCTGCAGGACAAATTCATTGCTTCTTGTTACATTTTCCTTAAAACTGAAATTTAGTGAGATATAGGTGGGCTAGAATACACATCACTGACTATAAATACTATTATGTTTTAGGTTTTTATTTTTTACATAAGCAGAGAATCAGTCAGATCAGAATTCGAGTTTAAGACAGATACCTTAATAAGAAAATTACACAACAACATGCTATCATAGGATAGTGCTAATAGTGCTATCGTCTTTTTTTTTTTTTTTTTTTTTTTAAATGATCTAATGAGAAGAAAGGCCAATTTGGTATCTTATTTTGCAGTGTGGCAGCCAGAAATATATTTTCCCCTTTTGACAGTGGTGCTAACTAACAAGAGTTTACTGTACCACACACTTCTTTCTCACATACACCTGTTGAGCAACACTGAAATAGTTTTCCAGACCATTAGGTGCATTCCCCACCTAAAAGACTGAGATGCTGATAATAAAGCAGAGATAATTCAAACAAGTACATGCAGGTGCAAACCTGTCAAATGGCAAAACATTGGAAGGATAATGGGTTTTCAGTCATCACTTACAATCTTCTACTTGAATGAAGTGTTTGTGTTTGGTATTTATTTCCTCTGTGCAGCTGTCCTATTAGTGGACCAGAATAATAAGAGTATTAGCAGAACCAAAAGAATGAAACCAAATTCTGGTTAAATAAACTGACTTCAGCAAGGAATTCTGGAGGGAAGGGAAGGAAGAGTCACCACATTCTTAAAAGCTACATGATATGGTTTCTCCAGTATAAACTATATGACTATATTTAAATGTATAAATAAATAAGGATCTCAACTAGAAATGACAATCACTTGTTTCATGCCCAAGTATGGCTTTATCCCATTATGCCTACTCATCTCTGCAATGATTCAAAACATGAAAAGGAAATGCAATGTCTTTAAATGTACACTTACAAAAAACCAAAGCAGCATAGCTCAGCTTTGGGTATGACTGAAATGATGAGTAATAAGAAATTCCCAAAGGCATAACTCCTCTGAAGCGTTCTCAGAGAGCACCTACTCAGGTGTTTAAAATTGGACAGATTACAGATTCCCCCAAATTTCTGAAGACTTCCATAATTCATATGCAAAATGTCAAAAACAGAATTTTGTAACAGACATCACAGCAAGGGAAATACTGAAAATGTTATGCAGAAGCCTTAGTATACGACTTCCAAAACAATCCCTCCAATGTGTAAATTTAAAACAAAATAATTATTTTGAATGACTGCAGTTAACATCCCTCTTTGGTACTATGGTTTTCACTCACTCTCAGAAAATTACCTGGAGGTGTTAGTCAACAGACAACTGATATGAGCCATCAGTGTGCCCAGGTGGCCAAGAAGGCCAAGAGCATCCTGGCTTGTGTCAGAAACAGCGTGGCCAGCAGGACAAGGGAAGTGACCATTCCCCTGTACTCAGCACTGGTGAGGCCGCACCTCCAATTCTGTGTTTGGGTTTGGGCCCTTTCACTACAAGAAAGACACTGAGGTGCTGGAGTGAGTCCAGCAAAGGGCAACGGGGCTGGGGAAGGGGCCGGAGCACAAGTCTTATGAGAAGTGGCTGAGGAAACTGGGGTTGTTTAGTCTGGAGAAAAGGAGGGTTAGGAAGGACCTTGTTGCTATCTAAAACTACCTGAAAGGAGGTTGTAGTGAGGTGGCTGTCAGTCTGTTTTCACAAGTAACAAGGGATACGAGAAGAGAAAATGGGCTCAAGTTGTGCCAGGGGAGGTTTAGACTGGGTATTAACAAAAAAATTCTTCACTGAAAGGTTTGTCAAGGACTGGAACAGGCTGCCCAGGGAAATGGTTGAGTCACCATCCCTGGAGGTGTTTAAAAGACTCATAGATGTGGTGCTTAGGGACATGATTTAATGGTGGACTTGGCAGTACTAGGTTTGTGATTGCACTCAATGATCTTAATGGTCTCTTCCAACCTAAACAAATCTATGTGTATTTCCATTTTATTAAACTCTGTGCAATTTAGAAGAAGAACAGCTAAACAGTGCTAAAAAAGAATAGAGTTGGGAGTCAGTTCAATGCTGCAGCTCCTAAATTTGCCTTGCATCATCCATTACATCAATTTACTATTCTTCTGAGCCTCACTTTTGTATCATAGAGACAATCTTGAACCACAACAGGACCTGGTTTACAATTTCAGCACAGTCCCTCACATCCATGAGATGAGTTCAGTTTTCAAGCATTCTGCATTTTCCAAAGTAAAGTTCATCTTCTTATTGTAGGAAAGAAGCAAAGGAAGTGCAATTTTTTCAACATACAGGACAAAATGTCCCCCTTCTCCACATCTCTGAACTGGCAAGCTGATACTGCCCATATTGAAAGTGAAAATATTTCAGTTACAAATATTTTTATTTACAATTTACATTGATTGGGTTGAGAAATGTAAAATACTGTACAAATCTTTGAAAATGAAAATAAGCAGTGAAGCTGCTCATTTTGATGAGACAGATTACTCCTCCTAAATAAGTGGTTTCTAATTTGTTGGTTCACTTATCTTTCCCAATTTCATGTATTACTTTGCATGAAACCAGGAAAGATAAAATGCCTGGTGAGTAAATTTGGAGAAATGTATTCAAAATCTCTGAGTTAAGATGAAAAAAGCAGGAAACAAAGTCAGAGGCAAGGATGTTGTACACTGAATTGGCATTATACAGCTCTGAGGACTTGTCTACCTGTAACAATTCATCCATTAAGTGTCTCAAAAAATAATGGCCTGTTTCTACAGAATACCTGAAAGTTAAAAAAGAATATTAAAAATAATGTAATTATAAAATGTCCAGTCGTATGCTTTATATAGTTTGAGCTGCAAGAAAATTTCTGGCAATGATTTAAAGGGAAAGGACATCCTTAACCAGTAAAGTTTTATTTTCACTTTTGATTCAAATTTGTATGAACTGTGCATCACGTTACTATAATGTATTTGTAATCTGATGGGAAACAACCTGTATGATACATGAATTAAATATATGATTTTTAAGTCATAGGTTTCTGTTGATCATGTTCAGTTACAAAATCCACTTTCTGGCTAAAATATATATTTTTTTGTTGCAAAGTAGTTATGGATTTTACTCTTTCAAAGGGAAGCTGTTGCTAGTTTCAGATATGATCTCAACTTGTTTTGCATTTGAACATCTGTCCATGTGAAACATGCTATATTTCTCAGTAGCTTTCCATAACTATGACCACAGTTCTATAGGAAATAAGAAATGTAATTCCTGTTCCTTAAACCATAATCAGAAAATACAGATGGAGCTATCTTTTCTTCTAATTTCATTATTTTCTGCTCAGTAGAAAAACTAAATAAAGTTTGTTCCCAGAAATGGATGAGATTCAATCCCCTTCTCTCTTACAACCTTCAAATATGTTCTCAGCTGTACGTTTGCGTGATGTTACTAGCTACATGCATTGGAAGTTGTGAAAACTGACATATTGCTAAAACATAGTATCATTTATAGTTAGTTATTCCTTAGCAGTACTTCAGTTACTATTCCTTCATGGACACTGAAGGAATGCAAAGAAAAGTGTCCGACTGATTCTTGAAATTATTTCTGACATCTCAAGTTATTTTGAAAATGTATTTGTTTGTATGTAGAAGTTTGAAATGGTAAAATATTTCCCCATTCACAGTCAGAATGAAAGTAAAACAACCTCAGGAATCTTATGAAAAAATATTTTAAAGATCACCAATATTGAAGATGTTTCTTTTAATAATACTAATTTCTTTTATTTTGAATTCCCACTTATAAATATAAAAAATAAAATATATTTCAAAGATCATTTTTTTAAAAAAAATTACTCATTTGTATGAAGTATTTTAATTTCAGTTATCCAGGCTTTTCCAACAAGAATGTATTTTCTAACTGAATCATTGTTAGCTGTCACGGAAAACTGAATATATTCAAATGCATGAGGGGGATTTTTTTTAGTCACAAAATTCTTATTTTTGTATCTTGATGACTTAGTGGGAAAAACAAGCATGCTCACAACTAAAATGCTTGAGTATTGCAATTTCCTGCCGCAGGTGATTGTTGGCAGCTTTACAGTAGTTTTTATAGCTAGTACAGAATATAGCATGCTGGCTTGAAAAACTGTTCAGTCATCATGCCTGTCTCTTAGGCTGGCTGCCTAGAAGGTGAAAGATTAACTTTATATTGTTAAAGTTATTTTTTATTAAAAGTGTTAGATAGCTTAGCCCCTAGCTATCTGTCGGACTCCCTTCTTGAATCTTGTCCTGAGAAGTGACTATACTTATATAAACTTGCTCTTTACAGATCACAGCTAAATCGCCTACTTTAAAGCAAAAGGAGATTTTATCTGTGCTGACACATTTCCTTAGATTTATCACTGCTATGACTTCCATTTCCACTCACTCTTCCCCATGTTACCATTATAATAGTTTTCCTTACTGACCACAGTATTTCTTAATAAGCCTTTTCTGACACTGAAGTGTCCTGATTGCCAGTTTGGCTTAGCTTTTAAACTTTTTGGTAAAATAAATAAATAAATAAATACATACATATCATAGAATTATAGAAATCAGCAAACTGTTTGGATCGGAAGCTACCTTTAAAGGTCATCTAGTCCAAGCCCCCAGACATGAGTAGGGACATCTTCAACAAGACCTGGTTGCTCAGGGCCCCATCCAACCTGATTTTGAGTGTCAGGGATGGGGCATCTACCACCTCTCTGGGCAACCGGTTCCAGTGTTTCACCACATCACCTTAAAAATATTTCTTCCTTATATCTAATCTAAATACCCTCTTTTAGTTTAAAACCATTATTCCCTGTCCTATTGCAACAGTCTCTGCTAAGAAGTCTGACCCCATCGCCGTCTTTCTTTCTTATAAGCCCCAATTAAGTACTGAAAGAGCCTTCTCTTCTCCAGGCTGAACAACCCTAAGTCTGAATCTTTCCTCACAGAAGAGGTGCTGCATCCCTCTGATGTGCCCCTCCACTGGACCTGGTCACACAGATCCATGCCTTTCCTGTGCTGAGGAGTCCAGGGCTGGATGCAGTACTCCATCCCTGTACATGAGGAGGGGTCTTATGAGAGTGGAGTAGAGAGGGAAAATCACCTCCCTCGACTTGCTGGCCACGCTTCTTTTGTTGCAGCCCAGGATAGGGTTGGTTTTCCGCGCTGCAAGTGCACATAGACAGCTGGCTCATGTCCAGCTTTTCATCTACCAGTACCCCCAAACAGGGATGAGTTTAAAAAGTGTTTTTCTTACTAGAGAAGAGATAAAGCAGAAATTGCATTGGAGCATGCAATATTGAAGAAATATATAAGCAAAACTTAGTTCTGCAGCTAGATCCTATTACTGTCTCTGGTAACAAATACACTTTAAAGCCAGAAGTCCAAGACACAGTTAAAACCAAATTTTGTGTAATACCCTTTGCAGTGACTCTATCGGGAATGAATTCAGTGTAAGTGCACTGACTTACAGCTATATAAGCCTGGAAAGAATGAAACAAAATAAAAATTCAAGGACTGCATATGCTTACTGCGGAACTGGCCATGAAGTACATTATAAATGCAGAAAAAGTCTCTTCTCTGATCGATTTAAATACAGTTTGTGGAAATTAAACCATGCACAGGTTTGAAGTGGGTGGGAACTGGCTTGCATAGCCATCTCATCTTGATTATTCTATTATATAATGATTAGTTTCAGCAACATTTGGTTTTATTTTAACTTTCTTTGCTAATATATGTGTAGTTGGTAGGAACTGTCAACGTTTTTTTTTCTTTTAATATTGATTGCCTGATGTTATTTATTAGAATTGGGAGGAATATTAATAAGGAAATTAATATGTTTTTTTTTTTTTCTTCCCCATGTCTCTTATAAATTTGCATCTACAGAACATGGGGTTTTCTCCTTTCAGTATAGGGACAAGGATGAAGGAACTATACATAGTGGCTAAATGTCACATCACACAGCAAAGATGTTCTTTAAAACCAGCTAGAAATAAGCCACGCCTGCTTCCCCAAGGATCAAGTCACAGCACTGCCTGCGGTACAGTTGAGCTGACTGTGCATGTTTGGGAGAGAATAGGAGAGAAGGGAAAAGGGTCTGGTGTAGTGAGTTTATTCATTTGCCACCAGACCAAAGGTTGCAGGGACTGAATTTCTGGGCAAGAAAAAAATTGGAATTTGTTTACAGAATATATAACATTTTAAACAGATACTGGATCTTATATGAGCTATTACACGTACCACGTAAGATCAGCTACTGGCTGATAAGCAACGCTTACAATAACGCTGCTCAAAACAATCTCATTTTCATTGTATAATACCTAAGTGCTAGTTCCCAATTAACCCTTTACAATGAAGGACACTTCTGTTTTTTCCCTCTAATCTGCATGCTGCTTTTCCTCCTAGGACATCAATGCACTTACTCTAAAATCCAGTAAGTTAACCAAAGGCAGACACTGGCTGATACATTCATCATACTAATTATGTGTTGCATGGTATGTTCTCCCATCAAGTGCCTCCTACATATTTGATACAAACCTTTCAAATCAAAAAGAAGAAAAATGAAAACAAGTCTCAAAGCCAAGCTGTGTGATTGAGAGAATCACTTATCCTAGTGTCACTGAACTACAAAATCAATTAATGTCTTCTGTCATCTTCAGAAAGTGCTATCTAACAGGCAGCCTGCAACAAATTACAACAGATAGTCCAAAAAGCAGCTTCTTCTTCCATTTAGGATTAGAACATAAGTAAATTGACCCTTTCTCTACATGTTCACAGTGTAAGGGAACAGGTCACTTTTCTTCCACAAGGCTTTTAAAATGATTCTGAATGCCTTGCTAGGACAAACCAAAGTGTAATTGAAATTCTGGTTGAGGAACTTACAAAGGAATGTTTAACTGAGGTGTAATTTCTATGTAAAGTAACTTTCCCTAGATGCACTAGTGCTTCCTATAATTTAAACAGTGGAATTGACCTTGGCTCTAAATGGATTTAAAGAAAAAGTCAACCCACACAGTGTCTTTTCAAGTAAACAAATTTGCACAGCTACTGCATTACCATATTCAGTATCTCTTCTCTGTTTTCGTTTCACAAATGTGAGTAATAATTTTAGTATCAAGTAGATGCCTGATTCCTTTTTCACAGCATTTTGCCAAAATTCACTTGTCAGTTTATCCAAGTTTCACAGTACAGACCACATTGTAACAATAAACCCTTCTCCCTTTCCTCTATTAGTTTGGAAAAAAACAGTGCTTTTCAGAGTAAGGGCCGGGGGGGGTGGGGTGGGGTGGGGTGGGGTGGGGGGGACGGGACCCCACACCCAAAACTTGCCTAAAAGGCAGGCAATTTCCTTTCCTGCTGTATCACTGGTCACTCACTGTAGGCTTGTGTCAGGCACTTTGACACAACTTCCTTCTGAACATGAGGGTACTTCTATTTACCTTTAAATTTTGTCAGACGGTTTTGTTCCTTACCTGCTCCTGAATGGAAATCAAGTAATTCATTTTTAGCTGTAACTTTTCATCATGTAGGCACTGACAGTCTTAAAGGCTACCTTACTTTCACTCACCATTTCAGTTAGCTGAATGATCTAAGGTAGCATTCACTGACTTGAAGGAACATCTGGAGCTTAAAGCTACATAAACTTCCCCTGTGTGGTAACTGATCTATGATACTGATTTCTCATTTACACTGTGAAGACCAGTATTATGCTATGCAGAAGGGGAAATAAGAAATCTCAGTACTGACTTTGTTGCCTTCCTTTCTTCCTAACAGGGCTCATACTTTTCCTTCTTGCCAGAAGCCTTTTTCCTCAAGTCAGCCTATATCATAACACTGCTGAGATTGTCATCAACAGGTTTCATGGGTGATGTTCTTCAACCTCCACTCGATCTTAAATAAACAGAAATAAATACCACTGCTTCTTTCCTTACGTTGGTAGTCAAGGCAAGGGATAGAATTAAGAACAATTTTACCTCCTGGACCCCTAAGTACTCTACTTGGGGCTGGCTTTAATGTATGATCCACTCATGTTTTGTACGTTTAAAATCACAGCCTAATTTCACTACTGAATAAGGAAGTAAACCAGTCCACCTGCACAGCTACTTCACCTGTATTATGTAAACTACGAGCAACAAAGATATTGCACATATAAATGTCCTGATACAGCTCAAAAATATATATAGCATCCAAATAGCTACGAATTTAGCAGTTAAACACAGGAAAGAAAACAGATTTCAGGAGCTTTTGTATAATCTTCATTTTGAATATGTTATTTGTGTATTTGGTGTGCAGAGCCAAAACACAAATTAAAAATTCTGGCAATATTAGACGGTCTTAAAAAATGAGCAATGGTTTATGGAAGTCTTTAATTCCCCCTTCATTCTCCTTCCTTCTATCCCAGCGGCCCCATATGACTGTGACCGTCTTCCTAGCTAAAAGAGCTTGGATATGACAACTTCAGGTGTCTGCCAGAAAAGGATGCTGCTGAATGACACACAGTTTTCCCAAGATCCAAGGCTTCAGTTTTTCTGCACTAGTGAATATTTATATAAAGGGGTTTTGCTGCAGTAGAACAGGGAGGAGGGAAATACTGCTATGACTTTTTTGTTGGATTTTCATATTCTGTCAAAAATTATGTTCATTATTCTGAAAGAAACAGTAAAACAAATAATGCATTTCGATTTATACACGAGCTCTGCTCATTCACTTTAGCAGCAATCACTCTCTCATGCAAATCCTCTAATTATATTCCATTCTCTTTAGAGCCACTCTATGCTTTACATACATACATATACACAAGCTGCAACATGCTTTTTTTTTTCTTTTTCTTTCTTTCTTTTGATGCTTTTAAGAAGTACTCTCCATAAATCTTTACCTAGTCATGGAAGTGTGAAAAGGTAACTGTGAAAAACTGTAATAGGATTAAAATTCTTACTTTTTTTGTGCTTTCTATGTGAACATCTGCAGGTATGCAAAAGAAAGGGATATGAAAAGTCTATGTGATTTATTGCTTAACTGTGAAGTGGATGCCACCCACATCAACAGTTGCCAGTAACTCTATTCTTAGTACAAATAGCATGCAAGTCACATTTATGTCAGGCTGTTTCTTGGGTAGACAAGTGCTATACTGCGTTGATCTTCCTATTTACAGAGAACTAATGCCCCTCAGGGTTTTTTGTTTTGTTTTGTTTTGTTTTGTTTGGTTGTTGCTTCTTTTCTTTTTTTATGGGGGGGGGTCCCCTTTAATTTTTTAAGCTAGGATGAGATATGAACTGACACAGTGAGAAACTTTATCTTAATAAAACACTCATCCAAGTCAGTTGAGGCTCAATCTTTTTAAGAACTGACTACTTGACATATTCATGGTCAGGAATTAATTCTTTACACACAGGGTTGTCTACTTGAAAAATCAGGTAATAGATCTGAATCTAAATGCTCTCCTTCGATGTAAAGGAGCAATAACTCAGATATTAAAATACCAGGTTCTTCTTTGTTTTTGTGTTGTTATTACTGGCAAATACATACATCATGGATATACGTGCTAAAAAGGACAGTACGTCTTCCGAGTCCTATTCTTTTTGCTAATGAAGATGTGTTCTTTAGTTGATAATCAGAAAACTAACACCCTCATGGGGAAAGAGTACTTCATGGATCTTTCATTTTTCCACCATGCTGATGGAAATTTTTTATTACAATGCACACCAATAATTACTGATTAAGCTGAAAAAAACAGATTTATGAACTATTTTAAAAATGCCTATTAATAGAGCAAACTGATTTTTCTTATAAGCCATCTATCCAAATATTTATGCAGCCATAATGTAGAACTGAAATGAAAATGCAGACATAAACGATCTTAACTTTCCTCTCGTATCCTGCCTTTACTACCATATCAATATGGTAAGGCGTGTAACACTGTAGGCTGATGGGCTTCAGAGTCTGTGCAGTAACAAACTTGGCCTTTTGCAAATCTTAAAAAAACACCACTGTACAGAAACATCACTCACACTGTTAACAGTTTAAATGCTTAGTCACAGTAAATATTCCATGCATTCCTTACGACAGCTCAGATAAGCCTGGAGGAGCTATGGTACATCCTGTAGCATTACACGTATGATTAGCCTGTTTCTCATTTCTAATGCCATTTCATGTGTTGCTTCGTTATTGAAAAAAAAGCACCTCTACCAAGAAGGCTTACGCAAACTGCATACAACAAATAATGTACTTGTTGACTTAATTTAATTCATTAATGTAGTTGCTATTCTATTCTCAGTGATTTCTTTTAGAATTTTAAAATGTTATCCTGTAATTGCTCATGAACTTTGTTCTTAGTCTTGCTTTTTGGTTCATGCTGCCATTACTGTCATATCTATGGATAAATTCAAACAACCGAGTTTATCCAAATGGCCGTTGAAAACACTGCCATAAACAGCATGCTGCTTTCAGCACAAGACATACATGCATAAGCTGACTTGATAGTCTTCCCATTGCGGCTCCTGTATTTCTCACATTTGTAGCACAGTACCTCTTAGCTACTCCAGGTACTGGGTAGCTTGCTCTGCATTTCCCCCACTAGTATCATTTTGAGCCTGGGCTAATAGAGCAGATGAAGGTTTCCCTTCCATGCTGGAAGCAGCCATGCCAGGGGGGGCTTGGTCTTCCCAGTTGCAGCCTCACACTTCAGCCCTCTCCCTCTTTCTCCTTCCCTCCTTTACTCGCTCCCTCCCTTGCTCACTCCCCACACACCACCACACAGCTACAAGGTGCCATGTCCCCCCACGCAAATTCAAGAACCTCACATCAGGAATTCTTACCAGATGTTATTTAATCTGATTTTAGAACCTCCAATAGTAAGAGGTTCCAAACCCTCTTGGATAACCTATTCCAGCATGTAACTGTTTAGCTGATAGGATTTTTTTTTCCCTGTAAAACTTAAGGTGTTGGAAGGGTTTGTGTTTGTTTTTTGTTGGTTTGGGGTTTTTTTGTTTGGGTTTTGTTTTTGTTAATGTTTGTTGTTTGTTTGGGTTTTATTTTAAACCTAAATAAAAGATGGCATTATATGAAATCTGGCAATCTAAATCAATCAACACTTCCATCTGCAACAGACAGAGAAAACAATTATTTTCCTTTTCCTACAGTTCTTTTTCAGATATTTGAAGTCTCTTATCATGTTTTCCCAGTCACTTTTTTTTCTTCTGACCAAACAAGGACAACGTTTTCAATATTTCTTTACAGACTTTTTTCCCAAAGTCCTTACATTCTTGTTAGCTTTTCTGGATCCTTCCAAACAGAATCTGTCATTTTTTGAGTATCAAGAAACTGGCACAATACTCAAGCTGAGGATACATCAAGGCCAAACAAAGTAGAAGTACAGAGGTCCCAGCAAAGGAGGGCACCTGGCTGACAAAAAGGGATCCAACCCACTGGTTGAGACCTGCCCTGATGCTGTAATTGCTTTGCTCTCTTGCAGGATGCTGCAAGAACACTCCCGCCAAGACTTCAGAGATGGAAAGACACAAGCAGGTGGTGGCAGTGGAGAAGTTTAACTATTAGACACATAGGTAATTAACTTTATGTCATCTGAGAGGACAGAGATTAACTTGTCTGCTAAGTGTAAACGTTACACAGATCTCCTAACATGCCTAGAGAGTCAGGAGGTGCAGGGGAGGACTCAGTAGGTATACTTCATGTTGCTATCAGTGATGCAGAAAAGTGCAGGAGGGATGCTCTGGTGTTGACTCATGCCTTCAGGGTCAGGAGACTCAAGTCCAGGATCTCCAGGAATACTGTCAGGTTCAGATGCAGGTAGATTTAAAGTCTCACTATGTAGATGAGAGTATGCTGTACAGAGAAAGAATTCTGGCAAAGCAGAAACCAGAGAACGTTTGAGACAAAAGACACCAGGACAGAATCGTCAGGCTACACTTGCAACGATAATGGAGCCAGACTGCTGGCTCTGAAATAGGTCACAGAAGAGTATTTAAACTAGGAGTGGGAAGAAAGCTGACAGATACAGAAAGTACCCTGTTCAGTCTGGTACAAGTCACAGGGGAGAAACAGCTATCATTTATTGTGCCTATGAAAAGGCCAAGAGGGAAATAACCAGTACAACAGTAAATATCAGAAAGACAACTCAAACCACCAACACCTATACCAGCAAGAAATTCTTTAAGAAGCTAACTGGCCAGAAATGTGAAAGATAAGCTATAGTGTACAGAAATGTAAGGTAATACACTAGGGAAAAATTACCTAAACCCTGCCTATGCATTCTTTGATCTGTTGACAGAACAGCAGGAATTGATGCTCGAGTTTTACAGAATCAGGAAGGAAATGTATTTTGCTGCAGGAAAAGTAGGATTGCTACAACATATTATTTTTGTAGTTTTATTTGTACTGTGATTCAGTATTTCTCAAAGACAAAGAAGTATTCAGTGAAATCTCCAAGTCAGTAGATGACAGTAAGGTCTTCTGGGTAATAAAATGCAAGACAAGATAAACACAGAATTATTATTCATCAAATTCAACCGCAATATAATTGAGGACAACTGATGACATTCATAAGAGAGGCTGGTTTAAAACACACAGAAAATACTTCTTTAAAATGCAGGTAGTGAACTTTTGGAACTTGTTACCATAGGATAGTACCAGCTGGTTCAGAAAATTATAAACTCATGGACAACAGATTCATAAATGGATAGTGTGAGGAGTAGGTAAGGTACCACCCCATTACAGCCCTAATGCAACAGTTGTGGATGCCAGGAAAGTATTATGGGAGCAGACTACAGAAATTGCCCAAACTAATGTGTTCTCCCTAAACAGCATCTTCTCACTGATATTGTCAAAGGCAGGATACTGGACTTAAACACAGCAGAGGAATGAACTTTGTTAAACTGATTAGCTCATTTTTTTTTGTTTGTATTTAGTCTTGAATTTGTCAATAATGAACTAAAAAGACAGCAACCAGTTTAGTCAGAAAGAAATTAATTTGGCTGGAGGTGAAAGTCTGTGTGTGAAAGGCTATTAAATTGGAGAAAAAAAGTCCCTCCTTCTATCCACATTTTTCTATTTACATGAATTAGTACAGTAAAATCCTATTATTAGGGACTGGATTTCCAAAACTTTGTGTTCTTAAAGTTGTTTCCCTTTAGTGCTAGGGACAAATAAAAGCCTAATTTGAAGCTGCACTCCATCTTTTCATGCAGCAGAATGTTAGGATTTCTGTCGTTCTGCAGCCCAGAAAATGGGTTAATGACAACATCTAAGAAATACTACGAATTGACTGTGTTGGCTTATGACTGTATCATAAAGAATAAACACTAGTTTATGATGTTTTATTTACTAGTTATTTACTAGTTTATGATGATTATGACTAGTTTATGGTGTACTGTGTCCAGCCATGGAGTTCTCAGCATGGGAAAGATATGGACCTGTGTGACCAGGTCCAGAGGAGGGCCACAAAAATGATCAGAGGGAAGGAACCCCTCTCCTATGAGGAATGGCTGAGAGAGTTGGGGTGGTTCAGCCTTGAGGGAGAACAGAAGGGTCTGGGCAGACCTTATCGCAGCCTTCCAGTGCATGAAGGGGGCTTAAGAGAAAGGTGGGGGCAGACTTTTTAGTACGGAAAGGGCAAGGAGCAATGGTTTTAAACTAAAAGAGGGTAGATTTAGATCACGTATCAGGAAGAATTTTTTTTTACCGTAAAGAGCTTGTACATGCCTCATCACTAGCAGTGTTCAAAGTCAGGCTGGACAGGGTTTTGAGCAACCTGATCTAGTTGAAGATGTCCCTGCTCACTGCCAGGGGGCTGGACTAGATGACCTTTAAAGGTAGCTTCCAACCCAAGCCATTCTAAGATACTATGTTTTCAAGTGTTATATTTCTTTAACAGAGTAAAAGGTAGCAGACCCTATCATGCTTTTAAAATATTGTCAGCACTTCTTAAATGTGCTGCAAAAGAGCTGCTTTACACCAAAATTGTAGATCTTCTTTCTTTCTTTTATCTTAGTAGTTCTCAAAGGCAGCTGCATCAGACTGGGAGACAGTTGCTTGTTCAGATATCAGTGTAGCTATCCAGATTCACATCAGCTGAGCATCTGGGCATTACCATTCACAAGAATTTTCTTGTCCTGTAGAAGAACCATTCTTCTCTCTGGATGTATTTGTTGTTTGTTGGTTTTCTTTCCTCTTCTTTTTTTTTTTTTTTTTTTTTTTTTTTTTTTGGGGGGGGTTGGCTTTTTTTGTTGGTAGCACAAGAGTTTATGTAATTATGCATTTGTTTTACAGCCTGGGCTCTGCTCTTCCTTCACCTTATAATACAGCTACAATAAGCAATTACAAAGTATTGTGTACCTACTGAAGTAGCCATTGTAACCACCAATAAACCACCAAAATACTTTACTCCATACTGCAGGTATGAAATCATTATAAATGAGAAGTTCCACATTCCTTTATTAAACTACACACTTGCCTAAACATAAAACTTTTAAAATTTTTAGTTTAAAAACTTACACGTTCTGCACAGAAACTTCTTTACCTTGAGGTTGATGAAGCACTGGAACAGGCTGCCCAGAGAGGTTGTAGAGTCTCTTTCTCTGGAGATATTCAAAACCCACCTGGACACAATCCTGTACAACCTGCTCTAGGTCAATTTCCTTTAGCAGGGGACTTGGACTAGATGATCTCCAGAGGTCCCTTCCAACCCTGACCATTCTATGATTCTGTGAGTTTAATCTTATCACAAAAACCAGAAATACTCTAGAATAGAATGGAAAAGAACAGAACAGAATAGAATAGGCTATTTCAGTTGGAAGGGACATAAAAGATCACATAGTCTATCTACCTGACCACTTCAGGACTGACCAAAAGTTAAAACATTAAGGGCATTGTCCAAATGCCTCTTCAACACTGACAGGCTTGGGAGAACCACTGCTCTCTAGGAAGCCCGTTCCAGTGCTTGACAATCCTCTCAGCCAAGAAATGCTTCATAATGTCCAGTCTAAACCTCCCCTGGTGCAGCTTTAAACCATTCCCACGCGTCCTATCATGGATACCAGGGACAAGAGCTCAGCACCTCCCTCTCCCCTTCCCCTCCTCAAGAAGATGCAGAGCAATGAGGTTGCCCCTCAGCCTCTTCTTCTCCAAACTAGACAAGCCCAAAGATCCTTAGCCACTCATCATAGGACATTCCTTCCAGCCCTTTCACCAACTCTGTTGCCCTCCTCTGGATACTCAAGGGCCTTCACATCTTTCTTAAATTGTGGGGCCCAGAACTGCACATGGCATTCATGATAAGGCTGCACCAACACTGAATACAGCAGGGTAATCACCTCTTTTGACCAGCTGGCTACACGGTGTTTGAGGCACCCCAGGATGCAGTTTTCCCTCTTGGCTGCCAGGACACACTGCTGGCTCAGTACGAGCCTGCTGTCAGCCAGCATCCCCAGACCCCTTTCTACGGGGCTGCTCTCCAGCCTCTCCTCTCCCAATTTATATTTGTGCCCGGCATTACTCCATCCTAGGTGAAGAATCTGACATTTGGACTTTTTAAAGTTCATCCCATTAATCACAGCCCAATGCTCCAATCTATCTAGAACCCTCTGCAAGGTTCCTTGTCCCTCAAGAGAGTCAACAGTACCTGTCAGTTTGGTATCATCAGCAAACGTGTTAATGGTGTGTTCAACTCCTGCATCCTGATCATTGATAAATACATTGAGCAGAACTGGTCCTAGAATTGAACCCTGAGGAGCAGTGCTTGTGACCAGTCACCAGCCAGATGTAGCCCCATTCACTACAACCCTTCGAGCTCTGCCCTTCAGCCAGTTCTTCACCCAGCACACTGTGAACCTACTCATTCCACAACTGGACAACTCCTCCAGAAGCATGCTGTGAGGGACAGTATCAAAAGTCTTACTAAAATCAAGAAAAGAAAAACGATATCCACCTCCTTCCTTTCATCCACCAGGAGGGTGACCTTACCATAGAAGGATGCCAAATTAGTTAAACAGGACTCTCACTTTGTGAACCCATGCCGACTGTGCCTGATGATTGCATTACTCTTTAAATGAACTTCATTAGTACACAGTATAATCTTCTCTGTAATTTTTCCAGGAACTGAGGTTAGACTAATATGACTGTAGTTCCTGGGTCTTCTCTTATGCCCTTTTTGTAGATTGGATAACATTGACTAGCTTCCAGTCAGCAGGGATCTTCCCACACTTCTAAGACCCTTAGTAGATAATCAAGTTCTGCCATAACATCTGCTAGCTCCTGCAGAACTCTGGGATGAATCCCATCAGGCCCCATGGACTTCTGACCATTCAGCTGGTACAGCTGGTCCCTTACAATTCCTGTGTCCACAAATGGAAAGTCACTGTTCCCACACTCATGGTCCTCGTACTCAGGGGACCAGGCAGCTCAAGGTCTATCAGTATTATTAAAGACTGAGGCAAAAAAAAACCCCAAACAACCCACACTGAATGCCTTTGCTTTTCCTTCATCCCTGTTATTCATCTGACCATCTTCAACAAGTATTGGTCCAATGTTTTCTTCAGATCTCCTCTTGCTGTTAACATGCTTTCAAAAACCCATCTTGTTAGCAGACAGAACACTGGCCAGTTTCAATTGTAATTGAGCTTTGTCCTTTCATGTCTTCTCCCTGCATATATGAACTACAGCTTTGTAATCTTCCTACGAAGCCCGACCTTGCTTCCAGAGCTCATGGAGTTTCTTTTTCCTCTTGAGCTCCATGGGGAGTTCCCTGTTCTGCCAAACTGATCTTCTGCCCCGCTTGCTTCAGATGCAGTGCAGTTGCCTGCTCCTTCTAAAGGGTGGATTTTAAAGACTGACAAGCACTCATGGACACCTAAGCCCTCAACAGCAGATTCCTGTGGTACTCTGCTAAATAGCTCCCACCAAGCTGTATGTGATTTACTGTTTTCTTGTACCTCGCCTATGAGTTCTCTGTTTAATCCAAATAAGCAAACAGACTGCAGTTCTGTAGTGGCTTATGTCAAAAGCATTATGAAGGTAACATGAATAGAAATAACCTTGGAGTCCTCTGTCTTCCATTGTATTCCTTATAGCCTGCACACCCCTCTCCTTCCTTTGACTGTCCACAATACAACTTTTTCTTCTGTAGATTTCATGCCCCCACTTCCCCAAATGTCTGGTTTTGTTTTACATGGTCTACCTGAGGATGGTAACTTTTCAGAAGGAATTATATTTTGTCTGAGGATAACTTTTAAAGGAACAATACTCTGAAGTGTTAGAAAAGCTACCCACTGGAAAACAACTCCACTAAGGATACAAGGCAAATGTTAATCCCAGATGAAGGGAACATTTCCAGATGAAAGGCTTTAAAAATAATACATAAATTTGCAGTTTCACGTCACGGTATTAATGTTTATTTTTTAACTTGTGTAAAAAAAAAAGTTTTCCAATTCGCTATATCAGAATTGTAGTGTCAAATAAATTATTAATACCCTGCCACTCGCTTAAGTGTTGTTTTAAGCAAATTAAAACATTTCCATCAAACTGTTAATTTTACATGCAAATGTGATCAATTTAACTGGTATTAGATTATTAGCTAGCCTTTCTGAATATAAAAAATATAGCACATACCCACTGTAATAATAATAATAATAATAAAAAGTTGCAGAATGAGAACAGGTTTCCTGTTGAACTGTTCTGTCTCACCTTCCCTTTTTGGCACATGACACACCACGCTGGTTCAGCCTTAGATAAGGAAGGTATGAAAATACGAAATCAAGCCCTATATGTGGCAGTAAAAAAGGATCTTTAAAGAACAGTAATAATATTGGAACCTACACATTCAAAATGGCCATATAAATTGAAAACATGATTAACACATCAAAGATTACAATTTCTCAATTTTAAGCACAGAAATATACCAAAGCTTTGGGAACAATAACCAACAGTGTTCATGAAGTGTTTGAACACGTACAGTTGCCTGTAATTGCCTGTAACAAATGCAGGAGAAATGTAAAATTGTACACAATGAATGCACTAAATTCTGCTTCAAGACATACTGTTGTAAATTTGAAATAATGTTAAGAAATCTAAGGTCAAGTTTTTCATTTTTTCCAGTGTAGTTTACTGTAGCCTTCCATTTTTTTTACTTCTAGGAATCACTGCTCAAACTTCTTCCTCATTTTTATCTCAATGTGTTAATGATTTTTTTTTTACAGTATCATTATTAATCTGGAACAAGCAGAAATACTATCACTTAAGCATTATTAGATAAAAAAAAAAAATGGAAGTCAAATATTTATCTCAGAGAATATATCCTTTAATTTCCCCTGAATAAGCTCAGTAAAGTAACAAGCAACTTTGCATGTTTTATAAAGTTTCATTGTTTTGACTTCAATAGCCATTACTGTATTGGGTGAGACTGGCTAGAAGCATTCTTGACCCTGTCATTTTGCATAAGTGAGAAGGGATTGTAAACACCAACAGCAAATGAAGTATAAAATGGGAATAGCTAATGAGAAAAAAATGTCCAAATGGACAGACAAAGCAGAAAACTAAACTGGTAAAAATAGTGGATTTAGTTCAGTGAAGGCACCAGTTTTGATGCCACAATATACAACTGAAGGTGCTGTATTTGTTCATTTGTATAAATGTTATGTGGTTGTATACACATGGTATAAGAAAACATACATTATGAGAGATTTTAAAATATTCCCTCAGGTGACAGCAAGCTTCATACTGGTGTAATATGAAATACATATGATTATATGAGACACAAAAAAAATGCAAATCACTGACCCTTCATCCAAAACAGAGGTTGTATGAAAAAGGTAGAAGGCAGGTGTAACAGCATATGTGCTTGCAAATGCCACAAATCTCCTTTTCAGAGGAGAGCTTATTAACACGGGAAAACACACCGCCACCTTTTCCCTTCAATATAAAATTATTTATTGATTTGTTTAATTAATTGATTAGTATTAGGATGGGAACAGGTAACAAATCAAAAGCAGATTCACAGTAGTGCCTGATGAGGATGGCTACCTGAGAAGTGAGCCTTGGCGAAAACCAATGCTTTGAACCAGGCAGATCTGAGCTGGGGGTTCCACCTCTCATAGGTATATTCTTCACTGATTAAAGAGTATTTGTTCCAGATAAAAATGTTCTACTCTGATTGGGACACTCCCTGAATCAGTAGGGAAGTGAAAAAAACTCTAATGCAGAAAGCTGAAATACCAAGAAAGAAAAATAGACTACATTTAGTCCCTGCTTCACTGTGGATTTAATTATAGAAGCAAAAGAAAAGAGTGTCAGGAGAGACTGGGACATGGGTATATAGGAACATTTTCTGAGGTTCAGTCAAAACTTTGCAAAGGAAAATAACATGGTTTAGAATTTTAAAAAGATATATAATTAAAATAAAGACCTATACATTGAGAAACCTCAAAATGCTATGCTTCTTCATCCTGGTTAATCAATCGAAACAGCAAATGAACTTTACTAAACTAACTTTTAGATAAAATCATCTTAAAATGGAGCTAAACATTTTATTTCTAAAGATATCTTAAAGAAAATATTGCACTGCAGAAATCTTTCCTTCATTCCTGGCCAAAATAATCATTGCCGCTTCCATATCTTTAAAGAGAAAGTGCAGTTAAACAATAATACTCTAACCATACCTATGGCATTCTTCATGTAGGAAGTATAGGCTCAAATACCTCAACCAATGGAAAATATTAAATTTCATCTCCTACGTGATCGCTTGCTAGATGAAATGGATTGTGAAATCAGCATCTGTCTACTGGCAGCTTTTTTAGTCTAGTCTTCAATTTCTCAACTTTTGCATTATGAATGCATCAAAATTATATATTTGTTTTCACAGACTCCAAACAAATGACTGAACAATTTTTTTTTTTTTTTTTTCAGTTAGGTCTTCACTAAAGGACGCTACTGGAAACAAAATAAACCCATTTGACATTAATTTCTTCCATTCTTTTCCCACCTAATGTGGCAATGAAACAAAATAAATTATTCTCTTAACTCTATATTATCAACATTTAAAGGACTAATCTTTTTCAAAATCAGCTGCCATGTCTTGTGGTTTCACTGATGGCTCCACTTGCTGCTGATATAATTCTGATGAGCTAAACAGATCCATACAATTTGTTCAAGTGAAAGGAAGTATTTCATGCCTTCCTTTACAATTAATTGCAAGTCACATTTTTCAAAATTAAGTAAAAATGTAACTAAATCAAAGCTAGAACAAATAATACTCAATTGCTATTGACAAAGCAGTCAGGCCAACAACTATAAGAGAACAAGAACAGTCAGCTTCTTTTCTATGTTATTTTCTGCATCACTTAATAAACTACAGTAATTTTACTTCAAATTATTCAAGACTTCCACTGATTTCAATGGAAAGAGATTGTAAAGAACTGTGTACCACTATGTAACCTATTTTTTTAAATATTAGTGTTATTTTCAATACAGTGAGGCTGGGAGTCAAAACTGACTTTAGGAGAATTGAAAATGCAAATATTTTATCACAAAAGAAAAGTTTTGCCTCAAAAAAAATATTTGTTAAAGTTAATATTAGCTTTCCACCATACCTTTACTCTCTTGCTTTGGTTTACAGCTTATGACAATGAAAGGGCCATACAGGAAAGTACCTGCATTTATCAGATCATCTGTGGATTTTCCAAGCTGTAATACTGCAGTAATGTCATCTGGAATAGCAAAGGGCTACAGAGGCACTGATCCAACAACCTCCTGTACTTGGATTCATTTATATACACAAATATCTGAATTTGCTACACTGAAGACAAAAATAAAATAAAAGGTGGTTTGTTTGGGTTTTTTTGTTTTTTTGTTTTTTGTTTTTTTTTTATTTGAGAGTGCTATTCCACTCTCCAACAGCAGAAGAAATCTTTCTCTGGAAAACACCTGTAGCCACAATTCTGTTTGGCATCTTCCTAGGATGTCAAAAGTGAGGTGAGTTCACGGCTGAGAGAAAAAGGTTTTATTCAGCTCTGATTTGACTGGTGCAAAACTTACTATTTAACACATAAGCTAGAGTTTTGTCAATATGACATTCTCCTCCCGTCCCCTGCCCTGTATGCACATTCCAAAACAATGAGTTTTCTTCAACAACATGCAATGATAGCACACAAAATCACTGAGGAACAAAGTGCTCCTCAACAGAGAGGGAGATTTTCATCATGTTACAGGTACCAATACCAAATGCAACCTCTATTATGTAAAGATAATTTGGCAGAAGTTAAAACACATCATGTACAAGTTTACATTAGTGAGAGAAGAATTAATGAAGTGGCAAGCTAAAGGCACATGTATCTCCATATTAAACTACAAAATCCCCCTGAATATCCAAGTTGTAATTGTTTTTCATAGGTCTCATAAGATCTGTAAGATTACCAGACAGTCACTGGTATCATTAAGAAGAGTACTAACGTGAAATGACCTACTATTAACATAAAACATGAATGATAAAGATCATAGCTGACACAACGATTTCCTGGAACATATACATCATGAATAATTATGAGCAAATATTGTAAAATCAGAACAGTCAGACTCTGCTTATGATATATTAGCATGACTCTATTGGCTTTACTAGTGTGTGAGGGGTGTCCTGTTTGTCCATGTGAAAAGGAAATCAAGTCAACTATTTTTGGTGTGAGAATAATAAAACACAACAAAAAACCACAAAATGGGTATTAAGTGAGAATGATGATGTGAAAACACATTTTCTAAGAAATCAATGACCAGTGTGTTTTTAAAATGTCAGATGAAATCACTACCTGGTCAAGGTATCATTTATGTAATCTACTGTATCATCCAACCATACTGAAATATTTCATGACCTTCTAAGGTGTGAAAAAGTAAGCAAGTGTTCATCACCAAAGAGACATTATAGAGGAATGTTTTGTCCAACTAAGACCAATTCTGGAGATAGAAAATTTGAATTATTTAACAACAGAAAAGGTGAGAAATTATATAACTTGCTCAATAAAAAAATTATTGGAATTGTCAGAAGAAATGCATAAGGTGTCTGCATTAAAATGATGGATGATTTCACAGGCCAAGCCATGTTACACAACCAACACAATTGTGTCCACTCACACAGTAGTAATGAAAAAGGGGTGCCTGGATTCCCGGATTTTGACTCTGTATTAAATGTACTTCCAGTCATCAGAGAATAAGAGTATGTCAGAAAATAAGATACCAAAACATTTCATAGGACCTGTAGTGCACTTCATGCCTCAAAGTGAGGAAACTCATAAACAGGGGCAAAAAAATCTTTGGTTCCAGTGACTATTTTATTTTGTACGAGATCTGACAGGCAAGATTTTTCTAAGGGTACATGACTTAGAAAGTAAGTAAGTAAATAAATAAATAAATTCAAAGAAAGGTATTGCTTCCATAAATACAGTCCTAAGGGAATGTGTCTCTAGCCTCGCAGACCAACAAGTTATAGCTATTAAAATGAAATACTTCAATTCTACTTCAGCTAAGATCTTCATGCATGATTTCATCCCGTCTTGCCTAGACTAATGCAGTAGTTTCTTTCATGGTTTCTTAAAATTTCATTTTTTAAATGTAGACACCTGAAATACACACAGTTCATAGCCATCCCTGAGATAATTCTTATACTTCCTCAACATCCCATTCAAAATAGTTTTCATTCTTGCGATCCTGAAAATAATAGCTTCCTAACTTTCTCAAAAAGTACACTAGTTGTTTCTCCTACATTCCTATCTATTTCCCAAACCCCTTTTTATTCTTTAATATGGTCATCCTGTTACTGGTAATAACCAAAGTTCCATCCTTTTGAAATAGCTTTTGCATGCTTCTGTACCTCATGCTTCTTAATATTATAAACCCACCCTCAGTGTTTCCTCTCTTATTTGTAATGAAGGCAGATAATTCTAACGTACAAGAAAATATTTTCCTCCTTTTCCTAGAGAGACATCAGGACTGTGTATATGTATGAACTGCAGGAGATCACATGTTGCACTCCAGATTGCAAAAGTTAAAAGAATCCAGTTGCATTAACTTAATCCATGTCATGTACACTAGGGCATTAGCCAATGTAGATATAGGCTAGTAATAAAAGTAATCAACCACACAACTGTTTACAAGATCAGGGCTTTATCTTGAAGTTGCAGAAGTTATTATACACAAACAATAACAAAATGGGAAAAAAAATGCATCTACCACTTCAAATAGGTCTGGATTATGAAAGTAATGAACTGTGGTTGTGTATTACTAATAAACAGAGCTACTGTTGAATGGTTTTGTTGATTTATTCTATCATGCCGAGTATAACTGTAAACACACAATCTCATTTGAGAGAGTAGCTGCAGATAAGAGATTTCATAGTGGATATTATAATCGCATTATATTGTATTGCACAGAATGACTGGAGATACAAACAGGAAGGTTAACTGAAACTGGGATCCAAGATATTGCAATATACCAGTAACCATTTATTCTTCCTATATAGTGCAAATTTCTTTTTATAAACCAAAACATTTCTTTAGAAGTTTTAAGATCCTAGTATAAAGGACCTTAAATCTCTATATGAGATTGTTCTGTCTGCCTTCATAAGTGCAGTATTCTTTTTCACACTGAGAAAAAAAAAAAAAGTTTTCTTGAATACCTAAATGCAGCTCCAGTTCAGATACACACAGGTAACTGTTACTTTCATTTAACTGCAGACAAAAAAAGCATTCTTCTAGATGGTAGAAATACTTTCAAACTAAAGATATTGCAGAAAGAACAGTTTCTGTTTCAGCATGAGTACCACTTAGCTTGTTTTGCTGGCATGCAATGACAAGTGCACCTCATCTTTCTAGGAATACAAAGACAGGAGAAGCTGTGCGTAATGTGATTCAAAAGTACATCATGTGCCAATGAAGAGCACATAATATAGACCTGTAGACATCAGTCTATAGACTTACAAAGTATTACATGGAAACAGCTCTTTGTTCCCCACAAACATTCATTTTTGATTTATCTGTTGTTCTATTAAAATAGAAGACACCAGCAAAAACTAGTTAAATAATAGTTGAGATTTTTATGTTATTTAAGAAAAATAAAAAGTGGTCTAAGTGGTCTAGGGCAACCAAGCAATCAGGCCCAGTCAGCATGAGTTTATGAATGGCAGGTCTTGCCTAACCTGATCTCCTATGACAAGGTGACCTGCTTAGTGGATGAAAGGCTGTGGATGTTGTCTACCTCGACTTTAGTAAAGCCTTTGACATCATTTCCCACAGCATTCTCCTAGAGAAATTGGCTGGTCATGGCTTGGACAGGTACTCTCTTTGCTGGGTAAAAAAACTGGATGGATGGGTGGGCCAAAAGAGTTGTGGTGAGTAGAGTTGAACGCAGCTGGTGACTGGTCACAAGTGTTGTTCTCCAGGGCTCAGTATTGGGGCCAGTCCTGTTTCTTTTATTAACAAACTGGACAAGCGGATTGACTGCACCCTGTGTAAGTTTGCAGATGACACCAAGTTGGGCAGGAATGCTGATTTGCTTGAACGGAGGATGGCTCTACAGAGGGATCTGGACAGGCTGCATCAATGGGCCAAGCCCAACTGTATGAGGTTCAACAAGAAGTGCCGGGTCCTGCACTTGGGTCATAACAACCCCTTGCAGCGCTACAGGCTTGTGGAAGAGTGGCTGGAAAGGCCCCTGGAGGAAAAGGCCCTGGGGGTGCTGGTCAAAAGCCAGCTGAACATGAGCTGGCAGTATGCCCAGGTGGCCAATAAGGCCAACAGCATCCTGGCTGGTATGAGAAAATAGCGTGGCCAGAAGGACTACGGAAGGGACCGAGGATGCATCTTGAATACTGTGTTTGGTTTGGGGTCCCTCACCACAAGAAAGACACTGAGGTGTTGAAGCATGTCCAAAGACGGGCAACAAAGGGTCTAGAGAACAAGTCTTATGAGGAGTGGCTGAAGAAACTGGGGTTGTTTAGACTGGAGAAAAGGAGACTCAGGGGAGACCTTGTCACTTTCTAAGCTACCTGAAAGGAGGTTGTAGGCAAGTGGGGTCTCTTTTCCCAAGTAATGAGTGGTAAGAGGAGAGGAAATGGCCTCAGGTTGCACCAGGGGAGGTTTAGATTGGATATTACAAAAAAATCCTTCACTGAAAGGCTTGTCAAGCACTGGAACATGCTGCCCAGGGAGGTGGTTAAGTCACCATCCCTGGAGGTGTTTAAAGACTCACAGATGTGGTACTTAGGGACATGGTTTAGTGGTGGACCTGGCAGTCCTGGGTTAACAGTTGGACTTGATGAACTTAATGGTCTTTTCCAACCTAAACAATTCCATGATTTTGAGATGCTAAACTATTGTCCTTCCTGTTTTGTTATGCGGGTTTGTTTTTTTTTTTTTTTTCTCTTTGACAGTAGAACCTTTGAGCATCTTTGTCTTTGATTAAGTTTATAGTGGGCAGGGTTTATCAACTGCTTAGACATATCTCCAAGATTTCCAGAGCTGACCTATTGCACTTTCTTAGTCACGTCATTCATAAAGGCCTCCAAGAATCACTTTTTGCAGATCTACTCAATAGCAAGGCTGTGGAGCTCAAAATTATTAAATGCCTGTAAAACTAAAACTGGGACTCACCATTTCCTTCTTCATGTTCAAAAAAGTGACAATAACTGTACTGTTGTAGCTACCTTATACAGCTTCAGCACAAGGCTTAGCACTTTTATTTAGCCCTGTTTAACATAGCTGGAGCCCACTCAGGAAATCCAGTGACAACCTTTTTAAAGGTGCTTTCGGTCATGTGTAAATGACCAGAGTCTCAGAACTCTATCAAACCTCCATGCAATCTTACTATGAAAAAATTATGTCCTTTTAGTTCAGAAGTATTTTCCTCCCAGTTGACAAACTCATTTACTTCAAACCAGAAATGGTTACAAAATGTGAAAAATACTAAAAAAAAAATCTAATTTCCTTCCCTGGTCACATTGTTACAAACTGCTTTTGCTGAACTAACATAATCACCAGACATAACAACAGTTACATAACAGATAATTTCAGATTAAATAATAAAATGTAGCAAAGTCCATATGCCTTATAATGGAAACTGTTAGTCAGCCTTAACTACAGGCATTGCTATCAGCAATGTATTAAAAAAAAATCCCAAACTTCTGAAAGCTAATTTTCTTCCAGTTAGCAGAATTTGTGCTCTACATAATTCAGAGAGTTATCAGCAGTCTAACCTACCACCTTTCAATTGCAATTTCTAACTTTTAACACATTACTTTACATGTTGTGTTCTCAGTACTACACACACATTTCCAACAAGAAGAACAGCAAAATAAGGTTATTACATACTACTACATAAAGAGTTACTGAATCATGGAACATAAACTATCAATATATATGGGAATGGATTGTCTAAGCTGACAAGCAGGAAAAGCAATACATTCAAAAGACAAACTATGAGTTTAGTTGAAAATCTTCAGTAGAAATTGTTTTTCAAAGACAAATGCAATTTTCTCATACACAAGGGGGGTTGGATTTTTTTGTTGGGGGTGGTGGTGAGGAGGCAGGTGGATGAATAGGAAAAGTTCCACCTCCTCACTTTTGCACTAGACAGGGAAGCCCTTGAATTACACTAACCTATTTGAAAAACATTGCGACTACCAATCTGAACGGTGATTCTTGCAAATCAGAGGTTTAGTTTTGAATCAGAGGTGCCTTATTTAATTATTTCATAATTGAAACTTTATACCTACTAAACATGTTACTTACAATTTTGTCTTGATTCAGGGAAACAAAAATAAATATCGTTTTTCACCATTTATTATAAGACAAAGTATCCGCAGCACTAACCAGTTATTTTCTGTTAAAACTATAAGGATAATAAAAATCACTCCATAATGACCATTTAAATATGTTTTCATACGATAGTTTAAAAGAGATTGGAAAAAATAGGGTTTTAAAAAAATTCCTTTCTACTGCAGACAGATTTGATTATTTTTTTTCTGTTTGTATTTTTAATAGGAAAAAGAAGACACCCTGAAACAAAGAAACAAACCTCACATAAAGACAATAAAGTACAGTTAAGATTCTGTGCTGTTGTCTTAGTAATTTCGGATTCGGTACTGAAAGGTTAGACTTCAGAAGAAAAAAATCACTGAATAGTTAAAGAAAATCTCTTTGGAATGAATACAGTTTAACCAGATTTTCTAAAACTGACTTGTATTATCTCTAAGTCACTGCAGTAGCCCATCACTGTGCAATGAAAATGTAGCAATTGTGGATTGCAATATGAGCTACTATGGTCCACCAAGCCATTCCTTCAGAACAGTAACAAAATCATGTATATATTGCCGTGCTTTTAAAATTAAATCTATATGAAACTGTTTTGGAGTGGAAGATCAGAAGCACTTCCTATGAAACCAGATGACACTACAATGTCACAGAAGTACCACTATGATTGCCACCAGATAGGAAATCCTTTCTGCCATGAATATGAGGACTGGTGATCCTCAGAGATACTTCCCTGCCATTTGACATATGGATGTTTAATTGTCCATGTTTTATGAAACTGGCCAGCACAAGGAAATGCTAACACAGAAACACAGAATCATTTAGGTAGGAAGATTCTTGCAATCATTGAAAATGTCTGTCTCCTTCCACTTTGACTAGACCAAAAGACAAATACCAACACAGCCATCTTCTAATCTTCTGTTCTTTATGTACCACACAACGTCTGCAAGCAGAGCACGTTTGCAGCAGCCCACAGCTGCAGGGAACACCAGTTCAAAGGCTGGCTGCTCCCTTCACATATCCCAGCAATGCCTGAGATAGCACAACTACCCTCAGTCCCTGCTTGCCCATGAGGACAGAAAGCATGTATTTGGGCAGGGGACATCAGCGGGTTAGAATATGCTGCAGTGTCCTTCTGCACAAGTAAATTGAGGAAGCCCTGGAGAAGGCCCCAGATATAACGTGAATTGAGCTATGTCACTACAGGGACACAGGCTTCGATATCCTCTTGAGTTGCAGGCAGCTTGCAGCACAGTCAACATCATCGAATGACTTTTAAAAAGTACTACAAAAGCTGCAAGTACTGAAAAAACAGTCTTCCAAGTCTTCTCTTCTGTAGTAAGAAAAAATACTTTCCTCTATATGTTTGTACCAATGAGTACTTCAATTCATATGTTCTACAGGGAGGAGTTATTTGTCATACAACAAATGGTACAAAATTCTTCGCCATAGATAGAACAGATAGCAATAGAGTGAAAAGACAAGGTAGATTAGAAAATCCTAGCACCTAACATGGGTTTAAAAGCACTGCTCCATTTTTACCTATTACCTCTTACACTCTTCCTGTGTGCTACAGCCCTAGTAAAAATGAATTTTTCACTAATAATTTAGGATCTTTTAAGTAAAATAGCTGACTTGAGAGAAAATGTAAAGGACATTTGGTTTTGATTTGTGATTCTGCTTCTGCCCAGGAATATGCGTCAGCAACTACATGAATCGTTTTTAATTTCAAGGCTTTGAAATTCACCCTGAGGACTCCCATCAGAAAGAAACGATCTTCAGATTCAAAGAAGAAAATACTAAGAACAGAGCATCATTGTGGCTCTTACCTGGCAACAGCTGTTAGTTGTATTATTAACTGAAAATGAATCCAGATGAAAAAAAAATAAAATATTAGATTCTGACAAGCAGCCTAATGCTGTACTCTGTGAATGCAGTAGATACCCCACAACTAAGTTTTGTGGAGGTTAGAGTGCTTCTGAAGTCTTGCCAGGGTGTCTCTATTCAAAGGATGTCAAAATTCCTGCAAGGACAGATTAAACCACCTCCAAATGAAAGGTCTCTGTGGGTCTTTCATCTCTTGTATGGTTAGCTGATAAAGACAAATACAGTCAATTCCATTTATTTCAGTGTTTGCTTCAACAGAAGGCAGGTGGTAATGGGTATGTGTTATACAAGACAGTGAAAAATTACTATCCCTGAAAGCCACTCCTATGATAAATAAGACATTAATTGCTCCTTGTATCTTTTAAAGAACAATTTGTCAACACCATTGGAGATCCCTTGGAGATAGTATCACACCTAAGCCAAATCTAAGCTATTTAATAAAAGAGAGACTTATAAAAAATGTCCAGAAGGGCCATACATGTGAGTACAAAGTTCTGTAAAGAAACAACAGGATGAGTTTTGTCTGCTTTTCCTAATTTAAAGTGGTTTTGTTTTTCTCTTTTCTTCCAAAGTACAGAGTAAGCTAGATATTTACCATAAAGGTACCTACTTTGAAAATGGAGGCTTCCTCTCTACAGCACAGAAGGGTACTGTATTTAAGTAAATGCAAAGGATTAGACAAGTAAACATACTCATATGCTCTTTCAGTGATTCAGTTACTTTTACAGAACATTATGGGTCAGATGATTAATCCACTTCATGATGATATTAACTTTTTATCAAAACTGATTACAAATTGATTAGAGCCAAGACTTGGGAAACGCATTCAAGTGCATTGTATTACCAGACCTTGCCACTTCATGTTAAAGACAAAACCCTAGAGAAAACCTCATCATAAGGAGAGATCTCTCAGGAAGAAACAGCCTTAGCTGGTAAGTCCCTCATTTTATTTTCATCTTCCATTCAAGTAAAGTGAAGCCTAAATCACATGGTGGTTTGATATACAGGGAATTGTTGCATTTTCTGTCCAAACTCTTTCAGATGCAATCTATTGATCTGAAATGTATTTCTTGAAAGCACAGTACGGGAGAGAGGAAAACCTCATTTAATCTACCCACTTCCCTTAGGTCTGCTCCCATGACGGCTATATTCATTTCTGTGGCAAGCGCTTTACTAAAGAGGGCTCCCATGCTTATACCTTCCACAATGTTACAGATGGAATTGAATTTTTCCTTGCAAACTTCATAAGGATGCTCTCAAAATACTATAACAGACATACTGAGAATATTCTGCACCAGCTAAGGAAAAAGGAAGAGGAACAGCATTTTTAGAGTATTTTAATATTGTAATCATGACCACAAATCATGCTTTAATCCTAGAACGTGCACCAAGAGAAAAACAAGACAAAACTATGTAAAAAAGAAAACAAAAGACTTCTTGGGGACCTAAATTGAAGACTGTAGATTAGGCTGCATTCAACTGCAATGGGAAGCATACAGAGCTCTGCTTCTCCCTCTTCTAGTGTGACAATTTTCAATGACAGAGACTTTATCTAATGTTTAAAATATTGCATAAGGTACGTACTAGCTAGGAATTTGAAAACCTTTTTTGCCTGAGGGATAGGTTTTGCTTATGGGTTGAAAAATGTGATGAAAAATAATCATTTTACAGACCTTTTTTGACACCACTACTTCCAACAGCGTCAGAGCAGGCTGGCAGCTCCCTGGGGTAGGTGCCTGGGGCTCCCCAGGTGCGTGATGGCAGAGCCTGGCAGCCAGGGCCCGTCCCACCCCCAGCCAGGAGCAGGGCAGCTGGGGACACTGGGGCACCCCAGTCCTAGTCATTTGGCAACCCTCTGGAGACAGGGACCTGCCTTGACAGCGCCCATGACCAGGCAGGGCAGGGCAGGGCAATCTGGAGACCAACCCTGCTGTAGCATCACTGGGGCAGGGGCTGACGGCCCTAGGGGGTTGACACAGGTTCCTGGGTCATGGGAGGGTGGGGTGCCCCAGGGGGTTGATATGGAGCCCTAAGCCAGGGTGCGGGGTCCTGTTCGTGGGCTCCAGACCCTGAAAAGCAGAATGACAAGTCTATATGGAAATTTTGAAAGGGTAAAAAAAAGACAGAGCCTTTGATTCGATAACTGTGTGCCTCTTTCATGTAAGCATTCCGCTTACAGATAGAGTGGCAGACAAATTCTGATTAATGTGACCCTCAGAAAAAAGCCCACCTACTATCATTCACCAATTAAGTTACAGAATACACGTGTAAGCAAAGATAAGTAAAAAGAAACTAGTATTGAACAGTATCCTCTCCTGACAATGAAGTTACAGAGTCTCAGGAAGTTATACTCTCCTAAATTTAAAATTTACAAATACGCTGGCAAATCATAAAGATGGTTACAAAGATATGAGTTAAATTTGCTGCTTATTGTGTTTGATCAGAGCCTACCTGCAGTCTTAAAGACCAGACAAAGCCCACTGTACTGTTTCCGCTGCTGCTCTTGGGCTTCACAAACTCATCAAGGGAATGAAAATGCATTCTGGGGCAAGTTCAGAAAAGATGGACACCATGTAAGCAAAACCCGGAAGCCTTATTGTTGGGCTTTCTGTCCCCTGTTCACACAGGCAGTGATGGTGTGAAGGCTGCAAAGTTGAATACAGAAGGGAAGACAAATTCTGACTCAGCTGGTAAATACCAAATTTCATGGACAGATCACAGGTTTATTGGTGGTTTCTGGAGGTAGTTACTATTTTTTTCCTTCCTATTCGGACAAGAACTGAATTATAGAGGTTCCCCAAATGTTATCTTTATTGTTATCATATTTTAAAATTGCTGCAAAAATTGTTCATAAATACCTTGTGCTTGTTTTTTAAGCAGAAGTTCAATAGATATGGAACTTGATTTTACAAAGCTTTTGTTCAGTTTTTTCTTAGGAGGTATCTCAACTACAGTTGTATTGTTTTTGCTGGACAATACTTCTGGAGAAGCATTGTCTTTATACATAGTTTTGGAAAAGCAACATTACCATACATCATCACCAAGTTTGTTGTTCCCTACGGTTTACTACAAGACAAGATGTTATCAGCCACATTTATTCAGATTGTAACTGAAAATGTATGCATTGTTCTCAAAGATGAAGATTGATGGGAAACCACTGCATGCATGTTTATTGATATAATGTAGATTATGCATTAATTCTGAGACTAGCCATGTTTTTAAATCACAGGATTTGTGTGCATTATAAAAATCTCTGTTTATATGCAACTACTAATCAAAACAGTATCCTCAGTCAATTCTATATCCCTCATTTCCTTTTCACAACTTTACCACTACTGGTCTTTTCCCCACCTCTGGGGTGAACTAAACGTAATTTCTTAAAGTATGGAAGGCAAAAATGTGAACTTACTCAAACTTATTATTAAAGCAACAGCATGATTAACACAATATATCTGTAAAAACCTCATAAAATAGAGACACAAGAAATTAAGACATTGAATAAATATATAACCAGTGTGTCTCCAACCATAAGCAGGCATCTTAGCATTAGCAAACTTGCAGATAATATAGCTCCTGGAATAGTACCTCAGTATTGCTCCCTCTCATTTTCACTGTCACTACAAAGTTTCATTGCACTTCTGAAGCGCATTTCTGAAATTATTATCCTCAGCAATACCAATACCCACAAAAGCTTGTGAAAGAGAAGATTAAACTGGAAAAGGGAAATGTAGATCAAGAAGCAGAGCTGTGTATGAATTACGGCACCTCTACAAAGTTCAACCTAATGCTTTGCTTTTCTGTATCATTTCAGTCCCTCAGCCAAAATTTTAAGGGGAAAAAACAAAGAAGATTCAGTGTCCTAGTAATTCTTTCTTGTAGAACTAGAGATGTCAATAACCTATTGTCTAGAAAAAAAGAACCTGTTAGCACAATTAGAGGCAATAAAGTCACTGTGGAGTTCCACAACTATAAAGAGTGATCTGTAAAATTATTGCTAACATGTGTACTGGTCCTTAGGGGCAGAGTTTTTAAAGAGTCCAGTGCATTAATCCTCTAAGTCAGTGTCTTGGCTCTCACCCCAGTCAAGTTAAAAATTACAGTAATGTATTTGTGGCTTTAGGGTGAAATCTTATTCATTCCCTTTCCCTGAAGTTAAACAAATTTTATCACATATGTAATTTCCACACTTTCTTTGGTTGGAACATCAGCCTTCCTTGTTTAAAAGCAGAGAACTTACAATTAATTGTTCATATATCCCTTGTGAAAAGATCAAAGACACAGAGAGAAACCCCTGTTCACAGAATTCCATTCTGGCAAAAACAGACATTTACACACACTTGCAATGGAATGCTTTTCTCGCACGAAGATCTTTAACTTTCATAATAGATACAGAAAAACATTTTAGACCTTAACACAAGTTTTTTTTAATATTCTCAGTACACCTGAAAAGATATGAATGTCTACAAGTACAGAAACCCAACCCCAACAAGCTTAATTAACATCAACATTAGAAACCTTTTCCAATGTCCCATAGAAGGTAAAAGCAAAACCTGGCAATGGTGAGCAGATAGCAATTTCACACCTAAGAGAACGACTGTAAAGGATGCAGCAACAGAATCCAAACTACATGATCATGCATGTCCCACTGCTTTCACATCAGGACTTTAAATCTGGTTGAACAAATAAACACAGTGCTTCACCAGTGTACCGGTCTTGCCTGGGATAGAGGTAATTTTCTTCATAGCAGCTCATATGGTGCTGTTTTGGATTTGTGACCAAACCAGTGCTGGTAATTCAGGGATGTTTTAGTTATTGCTGAGCAGTGCTTACACAGAGCCAAGGCCTTTTCTGTTTCTCACCCCACCCCACCAGTGCGTAGGCTGGAGATGTGTAAGAAGCTGGGAAGCGACACAGCTGGGACAACTAACCACAGTTGACCAAAGGGGCATCCCACATCATACAATGTCACATTCAGCAATAAAAGCTGGGGGAAGAAGGAGGAAAGAGGAGTGTTCGGATTTAGGATGCTTTTCTTTCCAAGGAGCCATTACACATGATAGAGCTCTGCTTTCCTGAGGATGGCTGAACATCTGCCTGCCTGTGGAGTGGCTAGAAGACAATGGACATATTATGAGCAATCCAGACCAAGTACCTTTGTTGTAATGGCAGGCCAAGCAGGCTGAAGCTGTAACAAGCTGCAGCTGTTGTGAAAGACATATCCAAGGCCAAGAGAGACAAAGAAACTGTGTACTGGCAGAGAGATAAGAAAGTTGGACTATTAAGGAACTGTACGTTGGAAAGAGATAAAGGAGTTGGACTGAAAAATAAGAAAATAGAATGTCCAAACAAAATGTAGGTGAGGAGCATGGATACCACGCCATGACCAATCATAGAGTGCAGGAGAGTGAATAGACAAGCAGCTTTAGCCTATTAGCAACCTAGAAGCAATGTGTGTGCTTTGTGCTAGTGTATAAATTGCTGTGTATCCCTTTATGAAGTGGCACGAACTTGATCACATTGGCCATATAAGTTGTGTTTGAACCTTCTGCATCAACACCTGCCAATGGGAAGCTGTGAATTAATTCCTTGTTTTGCTTTGTTTGCATGTACAGCTTTTGTTTTACCTACTGAACTGTCCTATGAGTTTTCTCACTTTTAACCCTCCTGTTCTCTCCCTCATCCTATTGTGGGGGGAGCGAGTGAGGGTTGAGGGGCCGTGTGCAGCTTAGCTGCCTGCTGGGGTTGGCCCACAATAACCAGACATTATGTTGTAAGTGTAAAAATATTATCTGTGTATTTATAGATAAAAGGTTTTTTTTAAAAAAAAAAAGTTGTCTATCAACAAAAAGAATGCAGTTACCATACTGCAGCAGTCCTGGTTAGGAAGCTAAGATAATAATATGATCTGGGAACTTGCCAATTCCCAATTAGTGGTTACAGAAGCATGTTCCAATTTTTTTTTTTTAAATTATAACTTGTGGCTGGACAACACAGATTGTCTATAGTAGTCGTTCATAATACCAGATGATGAAAGTGTAACAAACACAAAAGCAAACAGAACAAAACAATCAAGGAATAGTTTCTTCCCTATTTCTGAAATCAATCTGTAATACACATGGTACATCTCATAGCACAGGGGGAAAAAAAAGGTTGGAACATCAGGCAGTCTTTTTGCCCTTGATTTTCTGCCTCCTATGCCTGTCCTTTTTGACTACTGATGATTGGTGCTGGAAGAGATAGTGGTGGTAGGTAACCAGCAAAGAAGTACAGTGCCAGAACAGTAGTCCTGGTGAGTGATCAATCCATCTTGTGCTCTTCAAGGCCTGCTTCAGCAGGCGGACCGCAAAATCTCCCGGGGGTGGATGGCAAAAATTGCATCAGGAGACACAGGCAAGACGATGGCCTAGCAAACAGCAGTCATTGTAAGAAACACTGAAGTAGGTTGTACAGATCTTTGCTCTAAAGCAGTGTTGCTGCTTTGGTGTTACACTTGTTATTACACATCTGCAATGCACCAGTTTGCCCCTCCTTTCGGTATACCTCAGGTTAGCACGGACCCTTCTGTGCGGTTTCCATGCTAGTGGAAAACAAGGCGTAAACAGCAAGGTTTCAGTTATACCAATGCCCTCATAAAATCATCAGCTGTACCAAACCGGAACTTAGAAAGCTAACAGAAACAGTGGATTACTCAACTTCTCATATCTCTCTGCCCATCCATCTGATGGCCTGAGTTATCCTTCGAATAACTAAGGAAAACTGTAACAATATATCATTATTTTGAACACACAAGAAAACTGCGAGAATTGAGTCCATTGTTCAGAGTTTATCTTAAAAGTGTGAAAACTGTAGGTGTAGAAAATCTAGTGTTTACTTGAAATTGAAAGCAAAGAACATTACAATATTTACATTACTCTTAGCTGAGAGCTGGCAGATGACGCTCTCAAACAAGTGTTCATGACAACATTTTTAGATGGAGCACCTATTTGTGTTCCTTCAGGAATGGAAGACTGCATTTCACAGTACCTGGTAGAATTAGAAAAAGAGGTAAGACACCTTCAAATTTTGAGTTTAAATTTCTAGTGATTCTCTTGACAACAACCTGTTGACTTTGGCAATTATATATGCTAGAGACGTAATTTCTGTTACAATATATCAGAAATTCCTTGATGGAAAATAAACATATGAAAACCTGAATATGGAATAGTTATTAAAACTTCAAGATAAAATTACAGCGCTATGCGTAAAAAAAAAAATATTTTAATCCTACACAGTTATCAAGATGTACCACTAATAAAAATAACATTCAGACTAATTCTTCACTGTGACCTCATCTAGATATTAAGTGGAAACCAATCACATATAATTAAGCTGGAGTTTTTACTAATAGCTGAAAATAAGCAGTATGCAACGCAAGCACAAGTGAGATTTTGAAGTTTCACCATAGATATTTCCTTACCTAACTCAAACAGGACATGTAATTAGCAAAATGTTATGATTAATGGAATCACCCCTACTGTTTTTTAAATATTTAATTATTGAACGATAACAGTTTAAGAGCTCATATGTAAAAACTTTGATAGAGGAGGTTAAGTTTACTTTAAGACTGCTACAGAAAACTGGGCATCAGCTGTGGTGTCTTAGTTATGGAGTTAGGGGAACATCATAAAAGTATTCCTTTAGAGTAAAAGCATTCAATTTATGTACGATACTTCTATAGCCCCATAAGGTCATTAAAATTATATTGGAGCCACTCAGCATGAAGCAAAGAGACAGTTAAACACAGGACTCTCCAGTTTCAGTTAGCACTCCAATATGAACCAACCAGTGTATCAGGAGAGAATCATTATACCCAGTAAACAAATTTATTTTAAACAGATGACACTAAGAAAGATATTTCAACTAAAAAAACCCCAAGATTTCTTAATATAAAAAAGAAGGATGCTCATTCAAGTAAGTGGCAAAATTTGATTTCTGAAATTATTTTACTAACTAGTATGATTTCCTATGTACGGCTGAGACATAGGGTCATGAAATACTTTATCATTACTCCAATTATTACAGTAGATTCTTGTCTGGGATACCATGACACTGTTCTACTAAAACATGCAAAGGGGACTGGAAAGTCTATACAATTCCTCTTCATGCCAATTTATTTTCTCTAAAATAAGGAAATGAGGTAGACCTTAAACCATTAAATCCGAAATTATTGCCTCAGTATTAAAAGAACTCCATTATAATAGATTCTGTTAATTAACAATGGGGTTTCTAAACATTTATTTAGCAATATCAAATTGGTGAATAACTTGATAAACAATGAATATTTTTTCCTGTTTTACAGAGGAATACACATGCAACTTTAAAATTACATTCTACATACTATAATACAACAAAATCTGTCATTCTCATATGAAATACGGCCAAGAACTTCTAGGAAAGGATAAGAATAATAACTACAGAAGACAAAAAGTCTTGAAATTCAGGGGTTGCTCATTTAGTGTTTATGAGGTGCATCTCTATATTTGGAAGCATCTATTCAGCCACTATATTTATTATTTGTATTGTGCTCTCAGTCAGGAACCAAACTGCATAATTAGCAAATATGTCATTTCTTATAGGGATTCTTGGGGCCGTTCTTCATATTATTGTGAAGACAGAAAGCAGAAGGAGTTTGACACTCTTCTCACACTTCACAATTAGCCTGTACTAATTTGCAGTGATGTTCTTTCATAAATAGGCATACCCATTTATTTACTATTTACTATTTTCAAGACAAAATAACCCAAACAAGCTGATACATGATTAAGATCTTTGTAACATTACTGCTTAACAGCAGATCATTATATATACAAATAAACACAACTATCAAATGTTTTTTCACAGTCATTAAATTAAATGATAAATGTGTTTCTCTCCCATCACACCATTGTCCACATTTCAATTCAAAACTGCAATGTATGAAGGTTTTATCTCTTATTTCATCTGAACTGCTGATTTGAAAGGACAAATGCCCCACAGATTAATTCACTCCGTGTGTTCTGTTCGGAAAGACTGATGCATCTGGGAATGCTTCTGGGAAGAACTGTGTGTAGCTAACAACCTCCAGATATGGGTTTACTGTATAAGCTGTAAAACTGGACTATTGGTTTCACTTTCATTCCTGAAACGCGTCAACTGAAAGTGGGCTGCTATAGCTGCTAGAAAAAGCACACAGTCTAATTTGAGGTTTCCTCAGGAAAAAATGAGCTTCTGGGGTCGGGTTCCCAGTCAAAAGTTCACCGTAGCTTTTTGATGAGCCACACTTGACATAAGCAAAGAATAACCAGTAATACATCATTCAGCAAGTTCGTTGATCAAAAACCCTAAAGGTTTGGTAAAGGTGGGTGTTTGTTTTCCCAGGAAAAGTTTTCATGTATATTTGGGCATTTAAAAAGATAAGTTCTAGGGGGGGGGGGGGGAAGGGGGGATGGGGAACTGTATTACAATACTAAGTATATTAGTACATTATTTGCTCTATTATTCGCTAATAACAACTTTGTATTTTATTTTATTTTTACAGTGACATTAATGGTACTCTAAAAGGATATGTGACTCATCTTTTCTGGAGTTCCCTGAATATTTTGATTTATAAAATCATATAATCCTATACGCATAATCTTTGCAAATATAGCTAGGATCTAGACATTGACTTTTTCTCTATCTTTCATCAGCATTATTAATACATACTTATTTATGAAAAATCAGCAGAATGTTTTGCTACAACTGGGGAGGAAAGCAAACAGGAACCAGTGCAGGCTGTCACAGCTAATTACTAATTACATAGCTAATTATTATTGCATCTCACAGCTAATTACTAAAAGTAATTAATAAATACAAATACAAAACACTTCCTAGAAAGCCACTAGAACTCAAAGGATTTAAAAAATCTTATTTTATGTTCTGATATTCACAGCCATAACAACATAACTGCAGCAAATTTCTACACAGAGTTTACAATTTTTCCTTCCTAGGGGAGAGAAAAAAAAACAAACAAACCAAAAAACCCCAAACCAACAACAAACCAAAACAAAACACAGGCCCTAGAGCCAATCAACTGAAAACCTAAAGATTATTGCAAGTTGCCAGATCTGGTAGCCTGATGGAGATGGGGCTGCTGCAGTTCCCCGGTTTTAACCAGTGATATAGAAGCAGTAGTGAGGCTGAATGTGTGTTCCCAAGAGGCACGCACAGAGATGCAACACATACACACAAGTGGGTGACAGAGAGAGAAACATTCAGCACTCAAACACCATGGCACAAGCAGCTTCATCCTTCCCTGGCAGATCAGAAGGAAGGACGGTTTATATAGCTGGTAATATGTACATGTACTCAACATGGACCTCTCCTGTAACTCATCTTAGACACTTGTTCTGTCCAGTAGCTGGAACCTGGATCCACAGTCTTCACGGTTGCTGGCACCCAGACATACAAGCCTGAGGCCTGCAGCTCCCCTCCAGCTGAAGGGATTCACACATCCCCACTCACCCCAGCATACTATGGATCCCCCAGTATTGGGCTTTACACACTAAGCATACCCAGTAAAGTGGCTCTGGACCTCCTGGACCCCCAATGCCCAGTGGCATCCCCACATATATATTACGAACCCCCAGTATCTGGCTGTGGCACCCTGGAGCCTGGCTCCTGGCTCCCTGGTCTCCCCTTGCCTCATGCACAGAGACACACAGATGCAAACAGCCCTCTCAGTCAACCCACAGATTACACAGTCACTCCAGGCTGGTCTGGACCTCTTGGCCCCTCCAACAGCTGACTCGTGAGCCCTCTGGTCTCTCCAGTATCTGGCCGAGACTTTTGGCCATGTGGATACCCATCACCCAAGCTGCTCATCTGACTCGCTGGCTACTCCATCGTGACACCTGATAGTGATCCCACACTGACATACACACCCATGCAATGCACACAGGCTCTTCACCCTCCAGTTTGCTGACAACACAGACACACAGGCTCCACTGATCCATGGTCCAGCTCCAGTTGCTGGCACTTAAACCTCCATGCACACTTGCATACAGATAGAGAGCCCCTTCTACTCAGGAAAATAGATAGGGAGCATAAGTAGATACAGGACAGACTGTGCTGATCAAGCACAGGGCATGACCAGACAACAGTGCTGAGCGGGAGCCTTTTTACACGAGTGGCCCCTTTTATCCCCTTATCCCTCTATTTTCACTTGTTGCTTCTTGCCTAATCCATCTCAATCCCTCCCTTTTCTTGCCTATGATCCTTCCTCTAAACATGCAAGAACAAGTCTAGCACAATATCATACAGCTCTTCCCTGCATCCCCTAATGTGTCCTGTACCCCTGTAGGCAGTATAGTTCCCTCAGCCTGAAGGGTGATCAGGGCAGCATCTCCTCTTGACTCCTCATGATGGGTTTCGGGCCTGGCCCACCAGGCTGAGGCTTTTCTGGGAGGAACCCAAGCTCAAGTCTCTAACTAGGGCAGGGGGGTTACTGTCCCAGCACTGCACCTTCGCCCTCCTTCTGGTGGGTGGAGACAAGCCTTATCTCAGATAAGCTAACAAAGGTGTTCTTCTGCCAAGAACACAGGTTTTTTTAATTCAAAAATTGTAATTTGGTGCTGACCCACTATTATATTTCAGATGTGTGAGTTCTAAAATCCTGTTTAAACTACACTAAACTAAGCTTCTAAGAATTTCAAGTCTTCAGATAGTAAGTTGTTCAAAACCAAGTTTAGGCAGCACTAACCTAGAAGCAGAAGACTTCTTAAGATGAATATTCACACTTGAGCTATGAACACCTTGGTATCTGCATCTGATAGCTCCAAGAAGCCTGACTGATAGCCATAAAAGATCCTAAGGCTTCACAAATATTACACTCAGTCATGAACGTTGGGAAGTTTCTCTTTCTTTTCTTCCCTTTTTTTGCCCCTTCTCTCTTGAAAGGAAGTTTGTGCATGCAGTGTAAATTCAGAAATCTTCGAGGTAAAAATAAAGTTAAGATGGAATTGAACAATTGAAGCCTTATGAAAAACAGGTCATAGAAATGCTTGCAAATTCAGCCGAGTGATGTTTTTAGAAAATGAGTCTTAAACCCAAGAAATTAGAAGTGAAATTTCATAGTGAAACACTTTATTCCTCAAGACGTTCCCATCATTTCCAATTTTCTTCTTTTTTCCATTATAACATGGCAAATTAATTAACTGTTATTCTGCAATTAAAAAAAGACAACTTATCAAATCAAAATGGTTTCTCCAGGTTTTTTCCACTGTTTCACTGCCTAATTACCTCATAAAATATTTATTCATTTGCTGTTTCAATAGACTAAGGTATGGCATCAGAATCATTTTCATATTCTACACACATATTAAAAACAGTTTAGGTTCATAAAGAATTAGTATGTCTTGTCAAAGCCTAAGACTTGAGAAGTGAAAATACAGTCCTAACTGCTTTCTTTACAACATACAAACAGCAATATAACAATACTATTTTCTTTTGTGATACAGACCTGATACTGAGAACATCCATTATGATTCTTTACTGACTGAATAGCAGCTCCACACTACAAGTTCCACAACATTACAAAAATAAAAATATAGGCCATTGCCTCAGAGTGCCAAAACAGAAGCAGAGATGTAGACCAAGGTCGTATTTCTAAGTCAAACAAGGGGAGAGAAAACTGCAGCAATGTATCACTGTCTTCCATGCCTCTTAGTTGTTACCATGTACCCCCGAGCAGTTTCAGCCTGTGCCAGCCAGTACTCTGCCAGACTGTATTCACACGTGGCTGGGTAAGGTGTCTGCCAGCGTTTGTTCCAGAAACACTGTATGTATGAACAGGACTGCATCACATTTGCCTCCTAGCACCTTGTACAGTCCTTCCATGTGACCCTGTCAGGCTTTGCTCTCTCAGTCCTATCTAACATGAGCTCACAAATTTATAGAATAACTTAGGGTGAGAGAGACCTCTGGGGGTCACTGACTCCAGCCTCCTACTCAAAGCAGGCCCAACCTCTAAGCTAGCTGAGATGGCACAGATACACCTCTCTTGCAATGAAGCAAGCACATACCTTCAAGTTCCAAAGAGATTAAAATGCACAAGCAAAGACACTGAAATGTAAAAATGTTACAATGAAAACTATTTACAGTATACTTACTTCACTTCAGCACATTTTAATAATCATTCTTCCCTACAGTTAAGTGTAGGATCACTGTATTTCATTCTTTCAATATTAAAGCTTTGATATAGATAGGGAAAAACTGTTACAAAATTCAGATAAAAAAGTACTTTCTTAAATTATAATTCATTATTAAGAACTATAAATGCATACTAAAATTGTATCATCATATTAATATTCAAGATAATGCTCTTCAGAAAATCTAAAACTAGTAACAACCCTCATTCCCAAAAGAAATTTCTTCTCTCTTTAAAAAAAAAACAGTTTGGATTCATTATGCATAACTTACACTTTGTGGAAAAAAGGAGAGGGCAATGCATAGAATTTAAGCATAAATATTTCAGCTCGTTCTACTTCTTGATTCATAGAATAAATTTTCAGTGAAATGGCAATACTGCAGTTTTATAAATACAAGAATGATATTAATTTATTATACGTGTTGAAGCACACATTCAATAATCCTCCTAAGCCTACCCTTCAGGCAACAGAAACCACATAAAATCATAATGTATTAGGCACACTCGAGTCACTTCCTAAAAAGAGGGTTGAAAAGATGAAAAAGTGCTATTTGAGTTTCCTGAATGGCTCAGATCATAGCGTGATGCAGAATTAATTCTGTACACAGTAGGCTCATTTTAGTACTCAACAAAACATAGCAACTCTTAAATTTCATAGTGTTAAAAGCAAGAAGTAGGATATAATTGGAAATAAGGAAAAAATAAAATCCCACCCACCTGCATTTTGTACATTGGATTTCATCTACCAGATGTAGTTAAGTGAAACATGTTAAGACAAATCACACTGACAGAAATATAAAATACCTACCTGTTTTAGGGTCAACAGAGAAATATGGCTGTCCCTGAAGAATACTGTACACTACCCTGGCACTGTTTCCGTATGTAGGGTCATCTGCATCTGTGGCTGTCACCTGTAGAACAGACGTACCTGTATATACAGGAAAATAAAAGTTAATTGATAATAAAAAACAACTTTCTAACAAATACAAATATGTCTTTTGAAACCTCTACTGTCTTCAAATTCTACAACTGAGAGATTAGTAACATTTTCTCAGTATGTTATTATTATATCATATTTTTAAAGAAAACTGGTTATACTAATTTGAATATATATATATATATAAAAAAAACTTAATTACATATATAGAGACATATTCATAGTACCTACATAGCAGGCATATCTATGCATGTTCAAACATATACATCCAAAACTTAGATACTGCTTAGACTTCTAAACAACTCACGTTTACAGAATTCAGAGTTATCTTCATTCACAATACAAAACAATGCTGAAGTGCATCTTTAAAATAATTTGCATAAATGCCCCCAAATCAATAAAAGATACTAAGTGAATCAAAAAAATCTAGCTATTGGAAGGCATCAAAGATCTAAAACCAAAATAATTACTAGAACCTTTGTGAGAATTCCAATGACGGATCCAAGTTAGGAAGATAAGGAGTTCAAAAGACAAATATTTGCTGTTAATAAAAGCATTAGAAACATAAAATCACAATTTCTAGCATGTCACGAAGTGGGATAACCTATAAGTAACACTTTTAGAAAAGAAAATGCATAAGTACTGAACAGATAGAATAGAGACAAGTGATTTTACATTTCACTGTATTTTTCAAGACATTTAATCATTAATCTTTTTTGCTATCACTGCTCAACAGTTCACATAAGAAATCAGTCAATGAAAGACTGCAAGTTAATAAAGGTTCAGTCTTCATCCCACTTGTTTAACCTTCTACAGACACTGCTCTCCACAGACTCCTTTGCCCTGTATTAAAATATTGGAATAATCCGAACAGGCTGCTCTTGTGTAATTCTGCATCTGAAAGTAGTTTCTCAGTTAAATTAACAACTGAGGCATCACCTCCACTCTGGGGTGTTAAATTTCCCATCTTAGTTGTGAGAAGTATGCTTTTGAATTGAATCTCTTGATTTCCCCCACTTCTTGTACTTTGATTTGCCTCATGGAACCGTTTCAGACCACATTAACTAGATTCCTTCGGATGAAACTAAACCAGAAGATGTGCTTTAGAAGCCTATCTGATTTATTCTGACTGCTAATGGGCATTTAGTCTCAGACACCAGGAGAGAACTAGTCTGAAATCAGACTTCCCAAAAACATATGGTGCGGACATCAGATCCTCAGTTCCAGCTTCACAGACTGGTTTTCATTGCACAGAACTGTTTGTTAATGTGCACATCCTCAGTGTGCACTGGGAATAGAAATACCTAAAATCATGGAGTCTCACTTTCAGTACAGCAAAGCAAGCATTCGAATCCTTGCAGATTTGCATTCTTCATTCTTTGAGAAACTATTCATTCAATTGTGTCACACAAACTTGGATACCAAAAGTTGCTTTTTGTGTCTCTACAGGAAATTTAGTAAAAGGTACAGGAAATATGCCTGCACACTTGAATGTGGTGTCTTCTGGTCTCTGAGTAGCCCAAATGCATATAGTCTCATTGATAAATATATTCACATGGCAGATATAAGGATACCTTGATGAATTTGAAGTTGAATATTGTAATCAAATCATGCTGGAACTAGTGGTTTGTTCTAGTTAACTAGTTAACTAGTTGTTAACTAGTTAATCGGGAGTTAACGGTAACACTGACTTTTTTTTTTTTAATTACTTTGGTTTTGATTGCATACAACAAAAACCAGCCACTCCAATAGGTATGGTCAGTCACCTACCAGAGTTTGCTACCCAGAGTGCTGGGCAACTTCTGTACCTTTTTATCTATAGATTTTCCCATTAACAGCAGCTACCTACTCATCTAACAGGCTGAGTTCCCATTTGCACTTTTTCAGAAGAAAATACCGATTTCATGGTTCTCTCATTCTTCAGAGACTGGCTTCCCTCCCTTCCTTATTTTAAAAGGTAGGGGTTAGAATCTGAGTGCTTGTATTGCTCATTGATGTGGGACAAAGAAACAGGGCTAGTGAAAGGCGGTATCTCACATAAGCAGCTGACAGGTCATTTTAGCATGAATGGAATGCTATTACAACTTAAAATCCACCACAGTAATTTTCTAATACATCTGTATCTCTCTCCTAAGAAACACCTGATAACAGTAATTTGGTATTGAATAGTGGCAAAGTGTTCTCTTTCCGTCTAAAAGAACACTTGGAATCACAAGTTTTAACTCACCCCCCCTCCCCTCCATCTCTGAAAACCACATTCAGTGCAATGTAGCTCATCTGATGCTTAACGTTTTCACTGTATGACACAAGCACACTCAGCAGCTTAATAGACATATCTATACTGGCCTTCTGCCTAACTCTTGCCCGATTTGCTGAGCAGAGGAAAGGCAGCCTGTGAAAGCTATGGTTTAGAAAGCCTTGTGAGAAGAAAGGTGAAGAGGGTACCTTTACCTTCCAATTCTTCCAATACACCCTTCTAAGTTAGAATCACTCAGCTCATCAGCGTGACAGACAAATCACGATTCCAAATACATTTGCACCATTCAGATGCAGCATCAGTTTTTGCTGTTCAGCTATGTGCAAATGAAGGATTTAGATGGAAAAATATACAGTACAGCTGCCTTGCTGTTTCTAATGCTAACAATTCTGAAGAAAACAATCTAATATAAAAAATTATGATCTAATTTCCCTGGAGACCTTGGAACAGGTATAAACATTGGACCCAGAGGCATACCTTCCATACCTTCTTCACTAACCTACTGTGAAAGTGATTGTGAAGAAAACCTCAAAATTTTTCTGCAAAAGCATTTTGACACTACAGCTGGGCAATAAAAAATATTTTCTCCCCAAAGTGGAGGCTCTGCTTATTCAGAGTATAACTACCATTCCACATGATTCCCTGCTACAGTTTAGAGATTACAGATTGGCAATTCTTAGATAATGCTTTTATACAGAGCTGTGAAATCATCTGATTGCTCTCAACACCACTCTGTAAGCTTTGCCTTTTATCTGCTATCAAAAATAAGGACCATTTTATTTGGGCAACCAAACTGTGGTTTTACCTCACATTTTTTTCTTTGGTTTTTCTCTTTTTTAAAATATGTTTACAAACATTTTTTTGTAAAGTTATATATCAAAATAAAGCTGAAGGGAAATACTTCCATCTGTCTCTCTGAAGAAAAAAACGTTTAATGAGGCAGTTCAATAAAAAATGTCTGTTGAGAATGCAGATCTGTATGCATGACTTCCCATAGTTTGCTGCTCTGTTTAAATCTCAAATGGAACAATACTGAACAAAAACTAAAAGAAGTGATAAAAAGGTGAAGTTTAATGAACACAGGGATTTCCTGCCTAACTAACCTAATTCTTAAAATTGTCTTAAAACACTAACAAGTCAACACAGTGTATTTTAGTCTCATTCTTCATTAGAAAACAGTGATTCCATCAGGAAATCAACACTTCGAGTCCAGTAACTATTACTGAACCAAGCCTTCACTGCAGAAAATCTCAGTGTTGTGGTTTTTTTTTGTTTGGGTTTTTGTTGTGGTTTTTTTTGTTTGTTTTTGTTTTTTGTTTTTTGTTTTTTTGTCAGCTGTCTTCATTAGAAGATAAAAATCAAACAACACCGGAAGATAAATAGGTACTTCTCATACAAATCATATTTATTACCACCATGAATATTAACTTTCAGATTATCTGAAATTATGACTACCTCACATTATAATGCCCTGGAAAGAAGTTCAGAAAAGTCCAGTGTGTCTACTGATTTCCTAAGCAGAATTTATTGGGAATACTCTTCTTACGTATGACCTCAACGCTAGAAAACTTAAGATGCAATATTTCACTCATTTTGGAGATGCCTAAAAATAAGTAGAATATGGAAGGCTTTTACTGATTTAAATATGTTATTTCCTTTTAGATTTATATAATGATGACTCATAAACCTTAAAACAGAGCATAGTTACAGCTCTCAATGAAACTAAGGTTTTTTTACACCGCAGAAGAAATAATTTCAGCTGTAAACATTGGTTCTTGAGCCAACTTTTAGGAAAAAAGTTTCAATGAAGGCAAGGAATAGGCGTTTTCTTTCAGCTCTTTCAACACAGGACATAAAGCTTAAATAATATGTTCACTGTGTGCCACAGTGAACACTGTGATCTAATATTTGGCAAATCAGTTAACAAAACTTAGCTGTACTTTGTTGTCAGTGACCTAAAAAAAGACAAGCCATAAAGGTCCTAAAGCTTTTACAAGTAGATCAAGAAAGGTTCAACTTGTGGGAAAAATACCAGCTAACTTCTTGAGGAGACAGAGAGGAATCTGCTGCCGAAACTAAACAGCATAACAGAGATCAAAAATATCACCTGCCACTCAGCATGACGGCTGTTACAGACAGACAGTAACATTCAAAGTTCTTTAAATGACCATGTAAAAAAACCAAAGAAATTTTCGAAGTAGTGAAGCTTCCTTAGAAATGTATAATATACCAACAAGAGGTTCAATGTATGTATAGTCTCCATATCTAAATATCAAAAACCATGCTAATTGAAGAACTAATAAAAATGGCATAGGGATCTCCATTATTTGACAGAAAAAATGTATACTGTGGAAACAATAATAGATTTAGTCTTCCTGAAACTGCAGACAATATAATAATGCTTTCAGTATGCAACAAACACAAACAATTCAGTAAGGGAATAAGAAAACTGTGATCATAAATTTGCAATGAAAATACAAAGTATGCCTACAGCAGACTGCCTGTATGGCAAGATATGAAAATTCAGTTTTATTCACACAACAGGAAAGCTTTATGGAATAGATATTTTAATGATTTTCCTCAGGTACAACCAGCAAAGTATTTAATCTATTAAAAATATGCATTAATGCTTTATTTTAGCACTAAAACTTTCTTGGTTTACCATAATCCACTCTGGTTTATAACCCAAAATGCCATCCCAGACTGACCATTTGAATTGCCCTTTGGAAAACAGTAACTTGTATAATGTAGTTGTAGAACAATACCAAGATTCAGACTGCTACAGAATTATGACTAACATCTATGTAAGAATACTTACATTCTGAGAGGATGAAAACAAAGACAGCTTTTATAAACAGAATGAACAAACAGTAAACACTTATATTAGCTGCTTCGGACTCTGAGGATAACATTGATTTCCTTTCCACTGTATTTCCTTCTAGGCTTCCACAGGGGAAGGAAATAATCAATTAAGTAAAATGGTCTTCATTAAAGACAAAGGAAACTGTAGAAAGAAGATGACAGTTACGCATTTTTGGAGACAGTTGATAAAGTAAATGAATTTCACATCAAGGCAGTCTGTGGTGTAACAAGAGACAACTGAGATTAAGAGCTTAGATGATACTGAAATGATCTGCAGCTCTAAAAGTAAAGCTTTGTGCCACAGTGAATTACCAGTAACAATTGAAGAGGTTTCAGACAGGCCCACAATATTCTTATTGGGAGCTCTATCCCCTAATTGTAGTACTTCCCACAAAGGTATATTGCTTAAACAGTCCTGGTGTTATGACATTACTCAGAGAACTACTGCCCTTCTGTACTTCCATAAATTTCTCTGGGGATTGATATTTACGATACTATGCTTAGATGGTTAAAATAGGGAATCCTACATTAAAAGCGTGTTCTGTTCTATGCACTAGCATCACTGTGTAGATGGAATGGAGACCTACTTGCTTATAGCTCTGAGAAATAAAAAATTAGAACAAGGAAGTCAGTATTTGAGGGGAAGCTGTGGTTTAAGGGAACAACGGACAATTTGCAAATTATTTTAAGGAATGACAATATATTTGATCTATAATCTGAAAATCTTTATTAGCTGGATCCTGACCAAGTAAGAATGGCTAACAGATTGTTCTTCTGGTAGAGACAAAGGAGAGGCTATTAGAAATAATAATGTTAATAAATAATAACAATAAATTGTGGGAGGGAGACAAAAACTACAAGCAAAGATGAGGTAACAATTCCCAGTTACAGTGAAAAAGGCTGTGGAAAGAAAAAAGTTCATAAACAGGAACCTGAAGGGTAATATGGGAACAATGGCCTCTGAAAGAAGAAGAGAGAAGGACGTAATAGAAGACCAAAGAAAGATGTTTCTCCCTTCATGCACTGTTGCAAGAGGGACCACAGGAAAAAAGGTCTTAGAGTTCTGCACAGCTGGGAAAAGACATCTGAAATAACACACTGTGGGAGGACTTGTAAGAGAGGAGAGGGTTGGAAAGGGAGAAAGATGCTAAAAGTACCCACAAAGAACAAAGTGTTAGAACAAGAGAATTACGATACATGCAGGTAGATTATGTTTCAGATCATCTATGCAGGGCATTTTGAGAAGAAAATCAGGGAAATATTCCTGTGTGTCAGTGTAGTGGCAGTAGCAGTGAAAGAAAGAATGAAGAAGTAGTAATAAGTCAGGATGAAAGAAAGAGGAGGTGGGAAATTTTTTTCTATCCTTTTAAAACATTAAATTTGATAAGCTTGAGAGTCCATTTAATAGAATCTGATTTTACATGGTTGATAGGAAAGGATACTTACTCTCCACTTTATGCAAGATTAATGCCACTAAGGTCAATAAATACACTACTGGTGTAAAAACCAGTCTCTGCTGCTGAAATGTCACAGCCCTGAACTCCATGGTTCAGGAACAAGATCTAATATATTTTGGTCTTTCCAGGTCTGGTATGATTACCACCTGTTTATGCCACACTTCCTTTGTACAGGCAATAAAAATTTAGATGTCTTCATAATGCATTATTTTTACTATACATATCTGTAATGGAAACTGTGGTTTTGGCCTGTTTAGTCTCTCCACATGAAGTATTTCTTTGCCTCCTGTGAAACTGTATACAGTTCAAACAGTATGTAGACTTCCATGGACAGATTAAACTTCTCTCATTACACAATCACATATGCCTGAACTCAGCATAATAATGTCAGGTTAGAAGATGAACCACATGAAGATTCCCAGTTTGAAATTAATTTCACCTATCTACACTGGAGAGCTGTACAAGGTATATTCCCATCCAAAATAATTATATTAACAAAATATTGCACCCGACTTCCAAGTATGGAACAAAACACTTTGTTATTTTCTGATCTATTCACATGAGTTACCATTACTGTTCAAAGTGATCAAATGATAACAAACCATTAAGATGCAATGACAATATTAATTTGTTCTTAAATGATCATTATTTTTATGAGTTGCGTAACTACATGTATTCTAGTATTTTTTCCTTTTAATTTTTAAAATTCTACTCTGCAGAAGTTAAACTCTATCTCCTGCTTATTAGACAAACAGCAAGAAGAGAAGAACAAATTGTCTACTTTTCACTTGGGAAAGTTAGATACATCTCAAATTTGAAGCTTGTTTCTTAGATGGCGTGTGTAGGGATTTGGGGGTAGAAAGGAAAAGTGTGTGTTCACGAGGTAATTATCTGTACTGTCCATTCAGTAGTAAAAGACAGCAAATATATTTCACAAAGACAGTTAAGCTTTCTTAAAAAAAAAAAAATAGTAGTACAAAAGTAATATTTCTATCTGTCTATCCTAGGCTAGTTATGTAGCTTTGATAATGTGACATTAGAGAAAAGTTATAAACTCATTTCAACACCAGAGAAGCCATAAACAAAGAAAACTGGTCACATAATGCAGCGCCTCAAAGAATAAGACTATCTGAAATACATTTCTAACAGGAAAAACCAATTATCAGTATTTTTTCGAACTCCTGTTCACTCTGTAAGAAACTTAATAAAGGTAAATAAACATATGACACCATGGTCTAAAATAATCCAGAAAACTACCATTTTGTTGCATTTGTTTAATTCTGTAAATTGCACAGACTACTCATGAAGAGATAAGAGATTGTCATAAAATGTGTAGTTGAATGAGGATACATGAAGACATCTGTTTCTAGAATGCAAAGCACCATTTGCCCAGAAATGTCTGTTAAAACATTCAAGATTAAGAGTGACTCTCCTCTAGCCAGGGTGCTTGTGTGTGTCTGCACTGCTTTCTCAATAGGAATGTCCCAAGCAACACAGAAGGTTGCATTTGATGTCTTATTGTATCTTCTCAACGGTAATATCTTTTATGTACAATCAATGATACAATAATCAGTCATAGCTTTCTCAAAGAGTATATGGCATTTTTACTTGTTAAAAGATCGTTGAATAAATTTGCTTTCCTTACCCATTTCAGACATCTCTGGCACAGAAACAATATATGGTCCATCTGTAAATTTTGGTGCATTGTCGTTGATATCCTGCACTTTGATTATAAACTCAGATTCAGGTTCGAGTGGCTTGTTTGTCCGTCTATCAATAGCTTGAGCATGAAGCACATAGTGAGTCTTCTGCTCTCGATCTAGGCTTTTGGTTGAATGGATGTCTCCGGTTGTGTCATCAATAATAAATATAGTCCCCGCCCCTTCTCCAGTAAGAATGTATTTGACTGATCCATCACCTTTGTCAGAATTGGAGTGCAGCTGTAGAATATAAACACAAAATCATATAAAATGACATATTAAATTTCATGAAAAGTTATTGCACACTAGATACAAAAACTGTAAAATAACTGCTAGCATCATTCTACACTAGTTTTTAACTTTTACACCTCCTGATGTAATTCCTCACGCACTATTTCTGGCAAGTCAGTCATTCTATTCAGGGTCATTTCCAGCTAGCACAGTTTATTTTTTAAGCTGGGATTTCTTGGGTTCTATGTCCACTCTAGAAAATCTCCCTACGTGGAGAACATTCTAGTATCTGGAGCGGTTTTTATTTTAGTTTGGTTTGGTTTTAGTCCTTCTAGTAGTTGTCTTACAACACTCATTGCTAGAAACACTGCCTTAAGCACTAAGCCTGGAGCAGCCACGCTGACGATTGTTTGCTTCAATGATTGCAGTTCAGTCCCACCACCCACATTACCTTCCCTGGCGCCAAGGACAGCATCCATTACTGCAAAAGGACACAGTGACAGATGTCTGTCCAGGATTACAGTACCCCACAACAAAACACAGCCATTTTCTCTGGTTTTTGTTAATTTGGTTTTAATTAGAGAGTCACCTAATTTGCTTGTATTCAAATTATTTACAATTAAGTAATGAATGATACTTCCAGCATTTTCATTGTTCCTAACACACATTTTGAACCATAAAATAAATATTATACCCCTTCTTGTGTGCAATAAAGCTGATCTTTGGGGGGGTGAGATGGGGGGAAGGAAAAGTCACTAAGTACCCTGGTGTATTAAGAGATAACATGAAACAGCTACCCATTAAGTCTCAGTGCTTCTAACTTGACTTTAAAGAATTACCTGTTTAGATTAAATATTAGCATGTGTTCTCTGAGAAGAAGAGGTGATTTTTTGATAGATTGAGAGGCTTTGTGTTTGGTTTTATTCCTTAAAATGACTTTGAGAACAGAATGTATTTATTGAGGTGCACAATGAGAACAAAGCGATAATGCAGAAATGAACAGCCTCAGGTATTGTGCAGTTATATTGTGATGTTAAATCAGAAGGGAAACATTCTCATTTTAAGAACTCACTCATTCTTATTCTTATGCCATTGCCCTGACTATGTCTCAATATCTATGAAGTTTCTATACAGAATCTGAGCAAAGCAGAAGCAGAATGTGAGATATTATTTTTAGTTAACGGAACACCAGGTGTCAGTTTCCAGACTCCTTTCCCTTTGCAGTTTAGAAACCATTTTGGGTTGGACAGAGAGAAAAATAAGACTTCTGGAGGTACAAATTATCTTTTCTTTTTGTGACTTAAATCATAACATACAGAGGTGCTGGTATTTTCTCACTCTCTCCTTGTACCTTTTCCCCCAGGTCTTTGTCTTGTCTTTAAAAATATCTAGCTTACTATATGTACAAGGAATAAGCATATAGGGCTTGATGACTTTATCATTTTGCCTTAAATTATAAAATTATGGTGTCACACATAATTTATATCTTGTCCTGTAGGAGGGTTTGGGAGGTGGAAGTCTAATAACTTTTAGACTGTCAGTTCATATAAACTTCAGTGTAACTTCAGTCATATACTTCTCTGAGTCACAAGAAGATACGAGTGAATAACCAAAACAAAAAAAGGTCACCACTGTGGATTTTTTTTTAATTTACTTTGAAAATTAAGAAAGAAGCAGAGAAAGGGTCTGTTTGCTTGGCTTTGCCTTTATAGGACAGCAGGACAGTCTTACACATTTCCTTCAGAGCACTGATGGGAAAGTTATGATTACACCTCTTCTTATTCTCAGAATAATACTGTATTCTATTAATAAAGGAATAATATACTAAATGTAAAATGACAGGGATCCAAACTTCCTATAAAGTCAAAATGTTCTCTGAAGTGATTTATTCCTAAAAACATGAATAGCGGGTAAGTTAAAACTATTCCAAACTGGGAAATATCAGAAGGGTCTCCATCCTCATTCTCTCTTTTTAACTGCATGCATATGCATAAAAGCATCTTCAGGTATATCCTATAGAGATCCCAACACAAATCATGGTATTCATAACTGGAATTATGAAAGGATGAACCGGTTAAGGAATTGGTTACATAGGTAGAGAAATCAACAGAATAAGGAACTGCTGTAGAATTTAGAGAAGTAAGCTTCCCTCAAAATCCAAATAGCAAAATAGACATGGCGTTCCAATACCATACCGCAGAAAGACACATTCAGAAATCAATTGTGATAGCATGAAATGTATGGAACGCTTGGAAAAATCAGTAACATTAGCTATTTTTTGTTGTGAAGAAACAACTATTTGTACTTGCCATCAGTGAAGAAAATCCAGGTACATTCTGAGTCAGTGGGCTTTCACATCTAACAAGTAATAAGTTTAAAAACATAAAATATTCTCAGCTGATTGCACAACCGATCAATTATGTGTTATTCCCACTAAACATCATGTTACCCAAAAAAATTCAATGGAAAAATGCAGTCAGGAATGTTGTTAAAAAAATATTATTTGCATATTAATAAACACTGAAAGCATTCAATTTATAACTGGGTCTTTTACAATGTGGTTGTAAGGCAACAACTGAAAACAAGAGAAAGCTAAGAGAAGTTCCTGTTCCTTTACCTTCCTGATATTTCTTATATTGTTTGCAATGTAACGCTTTGACTTTCTCCTTTTTATTTCTAATGCTGAATTTAAAATTCACATAGGAGGATTTTGCATATCACTTCTATTGCATAACTAAGGGGCCTTTCCTTTGTCAGTTTGTTTATATTTCAGTTTTCCTGTAAAGATTAAATAACTGCTTGTCTTTTTTAATACTTCCATCTCAGTACAAATTAGCCCAAGAAGGAAAATGTCAAATGCTTACTTGCAGTATCTGTTGTGCTGAAGAGAGTCCCTGGGAATCCCTGCTTAAGACCATGACTACCAGATTAATGAGAGATCCATGTCCCTGAGCATGGTTGCCCTTCTTTCTTTACTCTGCATACTATGAAATCATCTCCACAACAGGCAGTTTATTCCACAAAAGCATTTCTCATTATAACAAATGCAATACACTGCTTAGGTTACGCATACACAGTTTGAGAGACTGTATTTCTGCAGCTATGTCTATGATGATTTAAAACACAGCAAGGGAGGAAAATCTAGCTGGACAATAGCAGACCTTCTCTCTACTTGGGACTGCTGTGACTATTCCTCTTTCAGATTAATTTGACAGAGAGGGGGATGCCACTAAGCAATGCAGACTCAAGCCAACCCATGTTCTGTTTACCAGTTCAGACATAATTTGTGTGACCCGGGGAAGTCATCTCAATCCAGATCCATAGAAATAGTGTGGACATTTCTTTTTAATGAGATGCCACCACCTCTGCCAATTACTACTGCAAGAACACGTATACACTAGAGGATGAGACACACGTCGTAGTAATGTGAATAAATAGCTTAAACACAAAATGTGGTGTTATTTTTTTGCCTGCTGCACCAGTCAGATACAGGAAGTTGAAACGTTGTGGGAGTCTTTTAATTTAAAAAGAAATACAAACACATCACAAACTGAAATATGATTACTCATAAAGTTGAGATGAGTAACGAGCATTGAAAAGACATACAAGGGAAATATGCCAAACATCACAACACAGCTCTCCGATTTCTGTATCGGTTTTAACTCTGACTATGTAAACATTACTGAAAATGTCTTTCGGTAGGTCTTTGTTTCTATGATAGTCCACCTCATGTGATGACTATATATTGATCTATGCAGTAATTTTTTAACTGTTATTTAAAGAAGCTATTTTGTCCTTCTTAAATTGTTTCAGCTTGCTTCCCTAAGCAACCTCACCTCAGAACCCAAACCCTATTTTAAAAACAACTCTGCAGAGCAAGGGTTTGCCTAGTTAACCACTAGAGAGGAATAAAGCTTGAGTTCACCACTTGGCCCTCGCTACCCGGCCAGGGCTCATCCAACCCTGCCCATGATTCAGGACCTCACTGCAGCCCCTTGGCACCAGTGACCCTCCAGCAGGGCTGGTCTCCAGCTGCCCACAGCCCTGCCCTACCCGGCCATGGGTCCCGCTGAGCTGGGCCCACCCGTGGGTCCATGTCCCAGTCCAGCCTTGGCCTGGCCCCATCCCCAGGGAGGTGCCCGGTGCAGGGGCTTCCCTGTTGCCCCCCCGGCTGCCCTGCTCCTGGCTGGCCCTGCCATGACCCACCTGGGGGACCCCAGTGCCCCAGCCCCTGGGAGCTGCCTCACTCTGCTGCAACCAGACAGCAACATCAATAATTCTCCAACTTCCAAGCACTGCAGGCTTCCAAATTCCTTGTAGAAATGCAGTTTCTATCCTAAGTGATGGACTGGCTCCTGAAAACATTACTTATCACTGCTGATTTGGTTATAGTCCTAACAAGAACACAGCTATTAAATACTCTGAATCTGTCCACGTCAGAAACTGCCAGAAAGTATTTAATTTTCATCCCCTTTTGGGCATTATTCCTGTCTTTATTTTGCTGAATTTTCAGGGAAAGAAGAAACTGAAAATTATAGCTGAAGAGCATATCTGGAATGTCACCTTTATCAACCCAGTGGGCTCCACTTCTTGACATATTTAATAACAGGTTGGATTCAGGATGATTTATGATGTTTCTTCAGTCTTTAACTAGCCTATATCAGCAGTCTACAACTGATTTTGCAGAACAGCAACAAAGGTGTCCTTGTTTTCCTAAGATTTCAAAATTTTTCTTCCACCACTCCATTTAAATAACTCTCTTCTAGTAATCCTGCAGAAACTGTAGAAGGGCTACATTTTCCAAAGGCATGAGTGAAAAAGTATATCAAACATTTCAGTTTATGAGTTTTCTTTATATTCTTATATGAATTTTGATACAAGTTTTTAAAATAATCATAATTTGCTGCACCAGCATATTGATTGCTGTAAAATGAATGCACAGAATGTAGGCTTACAGCCCAGCTAATGCATTATTGTTACTGCTAGTAACTACAAAGTGATCAGGTGGCTAAAGCCTAATTGCAAAACCAAATGGTCAGGTGGCTACTGCTTAACTACTGGCCTTATTCACTACTTTCCATCTTCATACATCTTCTGCATACTTGTTTTAGCTAATGCTTAGCAAAATCATAGATCCAAACATTAAGGCACAGTAGCAAGCTGCCCCCGTGAGCTGTAAGGTTAGCCAGCAGGGAAGAAGGCTGACCTGGCTGAACAGAGAGCTTTGGCTGGAACTTGGGGTGGAAAGGAGAGTGTACCACCTTTAATTGGAATATCAATAAGTTATTGGATTTGGATATAAGATATGCATTGTTTTGTTGAAGAAAAAAAAAAATCATGATGAGATTCCCATACATGTGCTAGATTCAAATCCAAGGCTGATTTGAAAAAAATCAAGAACTGCTGCACTAACCTAATCGATTTAATCAGAGCAGAAGTGGCTATGCACATATAAACTCAAATTATTTTGAAATAACTGCAGAGAAATAATTTAAAAAATAGCTGACAAATAATAAACAATAAAAACGATACGCACAGAATTCCAAAGCAAAACTTAGATTCTGGTAGTGACACTACCACTATGCTTTTGAATAAAGTATTGTCTTCTGTCTGGGGAGCAGCAGGTTCTTTCAAGGAGAGCAGAAGAACCTCCCTTTCACAATTCTTTTGTCATTGTCAATAAGTTTAACAGACAACAAGAGGGCCCCAGCACAACACTACCACAGCAAAGTCTACCAAAGTGCCCAGCCTAGAGGAATGACAAAATTATTCTCAAACACAATGAGCCATGTGCTTTAGCAAAGTGTAAGAACATATTAAAAAAGAATGCATGTATGTTACTTCACTTTTGTTATGCACAACTGTTTAATGCTTCAATAAAAACATCAAAATGTAGATACGCATAAAGAATTAATGGTACAACACTGAAACACTGAGTAAAAAACATTTTCATCTTCTCTAATAAGAACTGCAATCATGTTGACTTGGTTTGACATTTATGTAGACAGAACATGTAATTTAAAAGAAATGATACAATAACTTAGTAGTAGTAAAAAACACATATAAAATTATTCTGAATGGTACACACTGCAAAATCAGAGTCTAGCAGATACTACTGAAATGTTTATTGTGCCTATGCAGTAAAAGTATCCTCAGATTTGCTGCAGACTTGCTTCTTTGGTCTAAGCTACAAAATATGTTTTAATGAAAGATACTGCTCTGGGCAATGTCACACCTTTTGATGGAATTCTCAGAGGGAATCATTAGCCCAGGAGATAACTGTATTATCCATAGCAGTGTCCACAAATCGAGAAGAAACTATTCCCCACCCTTGTCAGAGCAAGAAAACACAGAATTGCAATTGCCCCCATCTGCTGAATGAGCTTTCAGAGATAGAAAAAAATAATTGGTTTGCAATCATCCAGGAAAAACACAACTGAAATAGTATTAAAATCACAGTAGAACAGTATAGCACACAAACACCTGTTCTTGCAAGCTGTGCTTATTTGAAGTCCACTCCTTTGCTAGTGCTTTTGGGGAGACTGGGTAATGGCAGAAGTATGCAGGTGCATAAGCAATCACATCTGAAATAACATCAGCTGTACTAAAGCTGACGCAAGTGGTCAACATTAGCTTTTCTTTTCTCTCAGTAATAAAGGAGGACTGCAGTGCATGACAAGAAAAATAAGATTGGAATCCAACACCAATACAATAAACATTTATGTATAAAACTGTTGTTTTGTTTTACAAAGAACACTATATATTTTTAAGAAAAACAGAATCCAAAATTGTACTTTCAGTGTGTGATGTGTCTAAACCCATATAGAAGAAAAATACTTCCAGTCTACTGAAGTTTTCATCTGAATTCTCTTCAGAGCTATAAGCATTCATTTAAGACATCTTTTACTTGGACAAATGTTACGATAGGCATAGAAACTTTTCTTTTTTTCAAGAAGAAAGTAGGATTTACACAGCATATTTGTTTTACAGGTTTTAGAGAGCTGGACAGGCATCCTGCTGCAGAACATGCTAATCATAAACTTCTAGTGACTTCTAGATAAGTGACTACAGCTCATTGAACACACCTGAAATCAAGTTGGTCTTTTTGTTTGGGTCCTATTTGAAAAAAAAAAGATTTTTTTAAAACAGAAAACAAGACTCCTCATTCCCCAGTACTATTCTATAGCCAGGAAATGTGTTTCAGAGTGGAAGCACACTGCCTTTAACCCATGAAATGCTCACCTGCAGTGATATTTATGCAGGATGGCCACGAGGTATTAGTGTAAGATAAGTACTTCACTCTGTCATATCATCTTGCCTTTATGTCTGACTAATTAAGGAAAATCATGAAAGGCAAGTATCATTATTCCTTTTGCAAAGAGGAGTAATCTAAGTTTCACAGACTTGAAATCCACCCAGAAATATGAGAACAAATCAGATGTTAAAAGCCCCTAACCAGACTTTGGTCTATCCAGTTGCAGTATCATTAGACGATGCTGAACTCTGCAATTCCCAAAGAAAGTGGGAGAGGATGGACACCTGAAGCCATAAAAAAAAAAAAGAAGAAAAAACCAAAACCAAAACAAAACAAAAAAAAAACAAAAACAAAATCCTGAAGGCCTATAGAAGTACAAAACATTTAAAAACTCATCTTTTCCATGCCGTCAGAAAAGCATCATCAATAGAAAAGGGGGGAAGAACAACAACAAACAACAAAAAAACCTACCCACCAAAACTGCAAGGTAAATTAAACTGTGAGAGACTAAAGTTACACTTCAAAAGAATGCTTCATTGTTACATTCAGCCAAATAATTCTGACAATTGAAGCCAGATTTGTGCTAGGATTGTTTGTATGGTAGCCAAAATTCTGGCTTCAATGTGTTTGAGCAAGTAATTAATGCATGGGTTGATGTTATGTTACTTCACAGCATTCTGTTCTGGCAAAGCATGACTCCTTTCTCCCCTCTGATGTTACATGTCACTAAGCCATGCAGAAAACTATTTCACGCTCTCTAGACAAATTTATAGAATTGAGTGGTCTTCAGTTTTCATCATTTTTGCATAATCACTGTCACCAAAAACTCAGTTTACAATCAATAAATCTGTAATTTTGGTAATAACTTGGATTCCTACATCCATGTAGAAGGACCATAAATTTGACTAAGTTTCAATCCAAACGCCTTGAGGATACCCAGTTACTAAAAGAAGCCTTGGACACAATACATCACCATTTGAAGAAGAATGTACTGTTTCAGTTTGTGTTGTTACTAAATTACAATAAGGAGGTGTTACGCCAGTATAAAACATGAGAATCTTGCCTTTCCTGTCAATGGGCACAAGCACACAATAAAAGTGCTTCAGTTCATGGTACTACTCTCTGGCACAACCCTTGCAAACTTCAGCGCTGCTTCGTTTGTAAATGCTGTACTGTTCAGCTACATAGTCAGAGATGCACTAAACCTCAGAGATGCAAAAAGTAGTCCTAGGTATCAGTATAATAACTTGCATCATCTGGAGAAGTAAGCCCACTTTCAAATGAAAGAATGTTTGCTTAAGACATTGAAAATGTCAAGGTCGAAAACCTGTAAATGCATATACTGTTTTTGAAACACCAAGAAATGCCAGAGTTTGGGCCTTGGGGATTCACTGAAGCAGTGAAAAGCTATTCTTCACTGGAAAACATTGCACATTTGTGACAATGCTGGAGTAAAAACACAGTTTCTATTTCCACACACTGTTTCTGCAGACTTTCTACAGATGCCCTTGACCTTCGTATCTGGTGCTTGGCCACTCAAGCTACTCTCATTGCAGGGATTTTTTCTGGTTGTTGTTGGGGTTTTTTTGTTTGTTTTTTTGTTTTTGGTGTGTTGTTTTTTGGGTTTTTTTTGTTTTTTTTTTTTTTTTTTTTTAATGTGCACAAGTAGAGAATCAAACTCTGCTTTTTCTTCCCATTTGCAGTAGAGGGAAAAAAGGGAACACATCGACTGTACCAAGGTCTTCCAAAAAGAAAATACGTATCTGCCCTTACTCAACAAGAATGCCAACCAAACGATTATTTCAGATTTTTTTCCAAATGAGAAAGAACTATTAGTTCTCTAAAACTCTGATCAAGGGTTTCCACATTATGTGTGGTCTCCATGTATATAGCTTCTCCTGATAGTAGCAGGAGTGACAGAAATAGCTCACTGGAGCACAGAGCTGGAAGTGTAATAGTACCCAAACTCTTCATTTGTTTGCTTGTTTGTTTGACAGTGCTACAGCAAATACTGTTTACTCTACAAAAGAGATCTTAAGACAGCATATTCATTTTTAAGCTCTGGAAAAACAACTCTGCAGTGTACCCATGTGATATTCTAAATGACTTCTTTCTCCTTCGCTTTTCTAAATAATATTGTGAAGATAAAAATGAATGTGTGATTTTCTGATGTTGTATTTGTGAGCCATGTAAAATCAACAAGAGAAAATTTTATGCCAGGGACTCAATTACTCAAGTACAGAGTTTGATTAGGAAAGCAATAATAAATGGAAAAGTTCAAGGAGAGATAATTAATTTGCCACCTTCCTTTTATCCCATCCTTCCAAAAATCTTTCACACATTTTTGGTTTTGATGTCTTTAAAGCTAATTTTCTGATAAATTTATAAGACTGTGGAAAGAAAACAGGTTAGCTACTTTCCAATGGCTTCTATTTCAGGTGAAAAAGTTATTTCATTCTGAAGAAACTAAAGGAAGCACGCTACCACGCATTATCAAGAACTGCAGAGATCATTGTTTCAAAAGGATTTAATTCCATATTTTTGTGAGATTCTTATCAATGAATGTTAATGCACTTTTGCAGTTAAAACAAATGCATGTTTTTTATTATTTGAGGGGAGGTTGGTCATCTTATTTGTTAAGAGTTCTCTGTTATATAATTCTTAAATGTTAGAAACTGGTATGACAGTATTGCATAAAAGAATATTGATTTATTGGGGTATTGATTCACCGTTTCTACAGTATTTAACACTTAAAGGCATGTTTTGGTTTTGCACCTAGAATACCATTTCATTTCTTTTGTGTGGCCTACAGCTTGTCTTCTTGTTGGGGAAAATTTAGATTTGTAATAAAATTGCTTCTGTTTAGTTTCCATTAGAAGTCTCACAAGGGATTACTCTTCTGCATCTGCCTTGGAAGAGAATATGATTTTTTTCCAGTCACAGATACTTCCTCCTATAACGTAGTACTCTTGCTGTTTGCTAGAAGCAAAAAGGACTACATAATACAGGAAGAGAGCCCCACATCATAATGATGGAATGGTTCCACGAATTCCTTTCAAAGGTCACTGGTGCCTCAAAATCCATTGAAAACGTACAATGCCAACCATCCCACTTTTGACATCTTTGTTGGGTAAGTCATAAGATCCCTGTTCACAGCAGAAGCTTATCACTTGCCCCTGCCACAGATATAACTCATATAATGTCTGCAATAAGAAAGTGACAAAGTGGTCACGACTTTTACAGTCAATGACTGTGTTTTTACAGGTAGGAACAAAGAAATGGAAATACACCAATCCCAGTGAATGGGAATGAGAACAACTGTCCTTAACTTTAGTTCTGTTTAAAAACTTTTACAGAAGCTTTCTGGATCTCATATGGATGTAAACTGGGGGATTTCAAGAATCTTTTTTGCATATTTCCCTACATCACACATGCATTACCAAGAAGTATAATTGCTGAGCTCAAGGTTTTTTAATCAGGTAATTCTTACCAATGAGCACATTTTTTCAAAGGGGTAGCATGCTACTGCTTCTGTATTCTTCCTAGTCATCACGAACCCCATCTGTCCATACACATCTGTACTGCCACTACTGCAAGGCTTTGATTGTAAGACAGAGTAAAGCCCTCACTTACATTTAGTTCAGTACAACTTCTGCACAAGTAAAACAGAAACTCTGAAAATGTTTACAAATGAATTTTATATCACAATTTATGACTGACTTGCATTTTGAGTTAACATCATTACTATAGAGGCCTTGTGTAACGCATAATCTTTTGCTCCTTTTTCCACCTGACAATGTAATTGCAGGTGCTGCATACCTTTTCAGCAGAGTACAGAGCATTTACACCCTTTCACAGACAACCACCATTCTTCACTGTGACTGACAATGCACATTCTAATGATGAGGAGAAGAAATTCTGCTAGACTTTTGAAATAGCAACAAAGACCGACCCTCCAAATTTCCAGAAACCTGTATTTAAATTCCAAATATGTTTAATTATTCCTGCATTAAATCCATGAAATGTCTTGTTTCTATACGCAGCAGTGGTGTATTTTTGTATACTGGGATACACAAGAAGAATCAATGTCCATGAATCAGGTATCCGCAGATTAAATGGCAATGTAAAATTATATCATTTTAATGATAAAATATTAAATTATATAATTTAATATTAAAATTCTGATATTTTAATATTTCCAAGCAATAATTTTTTCATTAAAATTCTCCCATGTATTAAAATACATAGCATGCGTGCTGAACAGTTTATCTTCCTTAGCTTTGGATATATGGATATTTAAAAATTAAATAAAGCCGCCTCTGCAAAACTCTAAATTTCTCAATGAAATAACATTTATGAAACAGAACAAGGTCTTAAAAAGATTAGTCAGGATGAGTCTGGTACAATGCTCTGGGTGATGCTCTGTGTGTGTTGAGAAAGGAATGTACTCTGAATAATTAGAAGAGGTTATTAGAGGTTCCATCTTGGATCTTAAAGGGATGTACCACTGACAAAGTTAAAGGAATGTGCCCTGAATAATTAGAAAAGATAAGGTGGGCACCTGAAGGAGATAAGGAGACCAGAAATCAAGAAATCTTTGAACAAAGAAAATTGAAAGGTTTACTCCACCTAGATCCCACCTATTGTGAATGGAATGATTAGGTGTCAAAATCAAATGAATATGTATGTAACAATGTTGTAACCTGTCATGAAAACTGTATAAAATACCTAACTTTTCACTGAAAACTTTGGACCTAGTTTGTCCGGTGGAAATTGGCTAGCTCCCCAATGTTGCACAAAATAAATACCTTTGCTGCTTAAAGACAAAATTGGTCTCTGAGCAGTTACTCTGTGCCGTTTTGGCATCAATTATGTTCTTTGCTGTCCACTGTAAAGTCACAAATGTTTGGTAGTTGAAATTGTTTCCACTTGTCTGTGGAACAGACATACCCTGACCATGGAATTATCTTGAATTTAGCACAAGAAAAAGAGAGTTGAGAAATACTTTCTTCCACAGTTAAATTTGACGGTGGTTAACAGAAAAGTGTTTCAACAAAGCAAGTCATAGCCTCACTAATTTACTAAAACAAACAATAATATATTCTGCATGTTAGATTTAACACAAAAGTTTTTTTCTCATTAAACACTGTCCTATATTCATCATCACCTAATTCCAATAGGGAACACTAATGTTCTTTTTATTGACACGTAAGGAACCCCAGACATGCTATTCCATTCACTGCTATTGCTTCTTAAAGTAAGTGATCAAAAAAAGGTCAGTTAAAACTTGACCTTTCTCCAGGACCAGTATTCAAAGTATATTAAACGCCATAAACAAACTGTCCACACTTCAAGGCAACATATTCCTCTCCTTACTGTTTCTTATGTATATGCTGACATATCAATATAGAGATCATTTATCATGAACATTTCAGTCATTTTTCTTCCCAAGAGACCCTCTGACAGCTTCTCCCCTGTCAAAAAAGGTTCAGGCAGAATAGGATTGCAATCTTCTAAAGCTACTGGCTGCCAAGAAATAGTTAGGTGCAAATAATGCAGTATCTGTAAAATGATAGGGGAAATTAATTTAAACAGAGTTCATTTCAGGAAGTAATTATAATGACCATTAATATATCTACTACTAGATACTCTCACTAGCTGTACAAGGAGGTGTCAATAGAGTCCCTGCAGTCTCCTCTGGATGTACAGTTAATTCATTAACATATTTACCCCAACAGACTGTCTCCTTTACATTGAAGAAGCCCAGAAGGAAGTGCCCATATGGCCTAGCAGAAGACCTTGGGGATCTGATTCTGATCTCCCCATGTATTTTTTCTAATCAAATTTCACCAATGGTACGAAGTTCAAAAACATTTATTCTTTTTCAGAAAAAAAAATAATATATATATATATATATAGCTTGGTACTTCAAACACCTACTGAATAGAAGTTTCCACTCATCATAGTAAAATAACTGAATATTACTCATATTACTAAAATACAATTTATTCCACATCAGGAATAATCTAGTACTATGTTCACTGGTGCAGTATAGCCCTAACATCAGAGTTCATGGTACAATGCAGGCTGCTAGTTTGGGAGCAAAAATTTTATTTTGATAAAAGCTCAACTTCCCCCCCCCTCCCCCAAGTGATGATTTTTAACATTATTCAATCATCTGGAAACATGTTCCTTCCAACCCTAACAATTCTGTACTATGAGAACTAAAAAAAACTGAGACAAATGTTGGAAATGTAGTAAGTATCATATTCGCTAAAGGTGTGCTCAAGAAAACTGGAGAAAACCAAAAATGCCTCTTGCCTCCCACTCCCTCTGTAAATAAAATATTTGTTCAGGCACAAATCCACATCACAGAGAATTTCTTGTGTGCAAATGAGGAGTAAACCTACAGAATAATTACTAAGTGTCACAACAAATGCTGACGGAGAAGTTAAGCAAGAAACATCATATCAAAACTATTCCTCTGTAAATGCCAATGAGACACGTTTTGTCTTTCAGAAGGATAAATACCTGGGTTGACCTAACTTGCAGGAAAAAATCCACATTCTGAAGATCAGGCACAAATTATTTCCATGAGAGTCTGGTAACACTAGCACTGAATCAGTTTGGATTTGAGAGTGACTTTTTATCTATCTTACAACTACTTCTAAAACGATTCATATTAAAAATGCTGCAGATGTCTTATATCACATTTTGTAATTTGTGAAAAACATGTTTCAAAACTAAATTTTCAAACTTTCCTCATTTGATGTGTGACTTTTCCAACAGATGTACAGAACTACAAAAACAGAAAAAATAATGTATTTAAAATATGTTTATTTTTCTTTAATCATCAAATGGTTGCTCTTTTTTTTAAAAAACAATAAAAATTAAAAAAATCATACTAAGTACTTTTCCTTACAAATATCCTGTGGTCTGAATTCCACAGGTCCTTATGATTTACACAGGGAGAAGTATTTATTTATTTGGAGTGGGCTCAGAATTGCTGCTTATCACTTTGACTGACACTGTTCCTTTCTTTTGAATTATGAAATACAGAACATGAAGGAAATCCCACTGATGCCAGTGGACTCTGGATCAGACCATAAACACTGGTACATAAAACTAAGGAAAACAGCTATTGTTTCAACAATAAACACGAATTTCGAAGATGTTTTCTTTGATTTACAATGCACATATTATGTATCATATATATATATATATGACAAGATATAAATCTTAAAATAAACCTAGGTAACAACATAAAGGGAGAAACTTGTCATTTCCGACCTCAGATTTTCAGAACTGAAGGAGGGGGTGGGTGGGTGGAGGTGTGGTGGAATAATCTGCTGTGTCTGAGGTTAGATGACCTGTAAAAGAGCACTAAATTATTTAATTATTTGATTATATTTTCAAGAATTTGATTGTTTTACTGTCTCTGAAGTATTTGGCATTTCTGGAGCCAATCACGTTGACATGGGTATGTGTCATGGTTTAACCTCAGCTGGTAACTAAGCTCCACACAGCCTCTTACTCACTCACTCCTCCCCCAGATGGGTGGGGAGGAGAATTGGGAAGGAATGTAAAAATCTCAAGGGTTGAGATAAGAACAATTTAATAACTGAAATAAAATAAAAACAAAAGAATAATATTGATGATAACAGTAACAGTTATAAGAAAGCGAGAGAGAAGGGGAAACGGATTAAATCCAAAGGGAAGGGAGAAAACAAGTGATGCTCAATACAACTGCTCATCACCCACTGACCAACACCCAGGCCAGTCCCTGCGCAATGATCGGCAGTCCCGGCCAACCGCCCCAGTTTATACACCCAGCATGACATCCCATGGTATGGAATATCTCTTTGGCTAGTTCAGATCGGCTGACCTGGCTGTGTCCCCTCCCAGTACAAACACCATCCAGCAACAAACAAAACCAGCATATTATCAACACTGTTCCCACACAGCACTGCACTAGCCACCAAGAAGAAAAACAAGTCTATCCCAGCCGAAACCAGAACAGCATGCAATGTTTTGCCATGTCAAAACAGCACTACTCATAGACCATTAAAGTAATGGCAGGCTACCTGGACACAGATATTAAATAGAGTTGTTCCCTCTTCAGACTCTGGACTAAATTCAAATCAAATTAAAAAGGAATAAAAGGAGGTAACATGTCCTGCTCTGAGGATGAAGGCCTATCGAGCTAACAAATGATAATCCTTCAGCTGTCAGCAACATCTGCAGACATCAGGTAGCTAAACTACTTAGGCACTAAGTAGTACAAGGCTTAATTGCTGCCTGGGGTTAAACCTCCTTAAGTGTTAATTCACACTAGGCCGGGAATGGCAGGATAAGATTGTTCTCAAAACATTGGATGGCTATTACCTTATTAACTGCTTGCTTAGGCCCAGCTGTCTGTGTAAGCAAGGTCAGGACAGGAGCAGTGACCTCTCAACCAAGCTGAATTCTGAGCTGCAGTGTACACGGTGGAAGAAGCTTTCTGAAGTGAAGAGTTCAGAGTTTTCAGAGTTACTTTTTGGCTTTTGGTTGTTTTTTTTTTTTCCAGAAACTGCAGATGGTTTACTTTATTAAATCTTTACTCCAAAATTGCAGAAGTCCCACTCCTCAGCCCAGGATATCACATCCTCATCTGATCAAGCTTTCCGCTCAGGTCTTTCAGGCTATCTTACATCCCTCTATGTTTCAGAAACTACTATCATGGCTCTTCACTTTCTTTTGGTTTTCCCTCATTTACCTTGTGTTCTCCTATGCATCCTAGCTTGTAACACTCATCTGTTTGTACGCTCCATATGCACTACAGTTCCTAAAAGCCCATCTCTAACTGCACTCACGCTGAATGCACTGATAAACTGTGATGCCAAGGGCACATGAAAATCTAAACATCAACCTCTGGTCTGGTGTTTAAATTTTTTGCTGAATGACATGGAGAATTCTGGGAGGATGACTGGGTGCAAAATCTTGCAGTGAACAGAGGGTTATAGAAACATCTATGGCAAAAAAAGTGTAATTTGCAGCAATAGATAAATATTCCTTAATAAGTGTAAGAATTTATGCACTTATCACTCCTGCATGATTCAACACAGAATTTTTTAATAGAAAAAAAAAAAGAAAGAAACAACAAAACAAAACCAAAACTGTATTTAGAATTCTGGTAGTTAATGTGGAATTTTCATTACAGTAAACAATTAAAAGTTAGGGAGTTCTTTGTCTCAGGACCATCTGTGTTTTAGCCTTTCCTAAACACATGCAAAGGCTCCATGGGTTGGCAACAAATGCATTTTCAGTTTAAAAACATGACCTGCCCCTCCACAACAAAAGATTTAATTCTGTGAAGGCAGATGCGCACCTATTTACATCTACAGCACACATGCAATCTTGATGAAGTTGAGAAAGACAGCTCAGAAATACAAATACTTTAGAATACTGAACTCTCATTTTGCCTTTTCTTTTAAATGGAGAATTAAGGTATTTTTCACAATTCTACATTTATTTCTAACATAAAGAAGAAAAAAAGCTTCCAGCACTCAGTTTAAAGCACATGATATGGCTGTGATAACAGCTTTGCAGAAAGACACCAAGGACACAGACATTCAGTAAAGCATGAGTTTGCGTGCTATTTATCTCCTCTCTGGATGTAGTGCTTTCGGTATCATGGTGTTATTCAGAAGATTAGCATTTGAAGGGAATACTTGCTTGTGAAATTATCAAAATGCTCAAGGACAAGTAAAGCCTTGTTGAAAGCAGAATATAATTAATGATGAAATTCCGGAAAATGCTTTCCTGGCTCACAATACATTGGATTAGCACACCTAGCTACAGATTAATCCCATTTCTGTCTTATAGATGTAATGTTATAGCTTTACATTTGTCTGTATACTTTTACTTCTTACATTACAAACACCCCTCATGCTACATTTTGTGAGTTCTGTAATGCTTTTTCTCCTTATTTAAAATAATTATTTTTCAAGTTTCATTTGGTCTGAGAAATGTTCCCAGAAAAAACAGAAGCCTGTGGAATGAATACTACTTGACAATAAATCAGCAGATTTCTTCTAGTGAATATGGATTTTTCATACCTACCTCTGACCAGCAGTAAGCATGGCTTACAGTGTATCAATACATCCAAAAAACATTTTCAACTAGCTTTCAATTTCAGTTCCAGTATATGTTTAGTAAGGAATGGAAGATTTTTGCCAAACTGGTCTGGTCACAAAAAATACTCTTCTCTCTCCTATTATGGAAAATCCTCTCCAGTAATAACAAACTTATTAACATTTTTGTTAATATTATCCAGTTGCCAACAGCAGGGAGTGGAAAAACTTCTATGTTCCACTGTTAAAAAAGCTTGTTAAAAACATAACTTGTTATTGCAATAACTCAAAGGTGTTTTACGTAACACCTTCCTCATCCTCCTCCCCAACCTGGAGTGCTTCCCTTAGTTGTTCACTTCTTTAGACAATAAAACCGTTATTCTTCAAGGTAAAGGAACAAATTATTTTCATGGCTGTGCTCCCCTGCCTCATGCAGAAGGTGAGAGAGGTGATACTTCACAACCTTAGCTGGTAAAGGAAAGTGGAATTTATTATCAGAACTACTACCTACCAACCCAAGATTCAAAATACTTTTTCTCTAATAGTCTATACATGTTCTTCAAGAAGCCTCCACATGGAAGGGATACCTCTCTCTGCAAAAGCTGCATTGGCTTAGGGGTTCCAGAAAACAACCACACGGGCCCTGGAATGTCCAGCATGCACCATACCACACTGGGGACTCTTAGGACAGTTTTTGATATCCTATGCCCTTAACAATCATTTTAAGTTAGACAAAAAATTCTAGCTAATAATGGATATCACTTCATTTTACTTTGTGATGACTATAGTTATTTCGCTCCAGCATCCTCAACTTTTGTACGTATTTTCAGTAGTTAAGCAACTCTGACATATGGGCAACCATCTTAGATAAAAAAAAAAAAACAACCACCAAACAAAACAACCCAACAAAACCACAAAAATAACCACCAAAAAACCCCCCAAAAATGAGAGCACAAGAGAAAATAAATTAATGAATGAGATGATGCAAAAGAGTACTGATTAAATGAGACAGAGTAGACAAAAATCTGTTAGGAAAGTTTCACCATGGCTGGTCTTATAGTGGGCTATGGTTATGGAATGGATGATCTCTGTTGAAGTTTCTTCCTGATCTGCAATACTGTGGCCTTTTAAAAAAAAACATTTTAGCTATTTCACATACAAATCATCTCCTCCTAATCTGTGATCTTGCCTTGATTATAGGTAAACTAGTTCGGTTCTATGAATAAATCAGAGTCATTCTCTAGCATTCAATAGCAGCATTTATAAAGGGGTGAAAAAGGGTCCAATTTTTTCAGGGAATCATTATTTCATTGTATGTCAGCAACACTTGATTTATCTTACAGGCATGAGCGCTGAAATACTACAACATGTTTTTCTTGAGCGAAATAAGATCTGCAAAAAACCAAGCATCTTGTAAGACAGATTGTTCTAGCTCAAATTTCTTAAGAGGTGTAAGGTTTGACAAATAACAGATTTATCCATTTTCTTATGTTTGTTAAAACAGATACTTGTATTTATGTCTAGGATTAGCCCCCATATGAATATCCTTACATACAAAAATAACGTGTGATCGTATCACTAATGCTAGCATTTAGAGCATTGATCATGTGTTAATTACTCTTCTTTCTTAATGATATATATAAAATATACATATTACAAGGCAACGTTCTGCTATATTCTGCACACACACTTTATGCACAATGCAAGCTCATCAAAAGAACTTCACCACTTTTGAAAACAACAACAGAAGTGAGGTGAGGCTTTATTATGGAGGCACATTTAAAGAAAAGAACACATTTTGTACTCACAGGGATACATACTTAATTATTACATGTGCCCTTTTCACTTGCTCACCATTCCAACAGAGAGGTAAGACCTCCCCAAATACTTGGGGATCCTTAGGCATGGCAAAAGCTTCTTCTTTTCCTTTTGCAGCTATCAGGTAGGACAGAAAGAAACAATGCTAATGCTCATAGGCACTTGTACACTGATGGATACCCTAAAAACAGGGGGCATGGGAGGTGGTATTATTATTTTTAAAAAGGGCAATGTTACAACTGTGGAAGATGTCAGTCAATAGGGCTGCTCAACTCATAGATGCTATCAAAAAAGTAACAGTACTGACTCTCATTTAAGTAATACTCCTTTCCACTGTCCTGGTAATCCGAAGATCTAAGAAAGGTGACAGCATAATTTAAATCAGGATCATTCATTCAGGTTCATAATTGCAGCTGGTAATTTGATAGCAAATAAATGGTGAAGTCAAAACTGATTTGAAGGTTTACCCTCCTTTCACAGTGCTCATGCTTCCAGCTCTGGCTGTCAGTCCCTTCTCATCAAGTTCTCTTGCACATAACTGTGCCTTGTCCTTTCTCCCTCTTTTGGCTCATGACTCGCCACTGCTCCATGTGTGGTCCTTCTTGCTGTCCTAAGCTATGAGAGAATGCACTGCTTGCACTGCACAGGAGACTGGGAGCTAACAGTATCCTGGAGCAGGCAAAAACCCCACTGCTGTCAGTCAAGGGAGTACCCTTCAGCCATGCTCTCTGCTGTTCCAACTACTGATTCCAGATGCTGTCGCCTCCCACTGCCACCCTGCCCTCAGAATACTATCAAATTCCTCAAAGCAGAGGATACCTTTCTCTCTTAATAAGAGAGAGAAAGAGTGTCATATCCTATGTAAAAAATACCATGTGAGAATCTGACCCATAAAAATATTATTGACATCTCTGACAAAAGAGGAAATTAAAAGGAACAGTGAAATGTATACAAAATATAACACTCATCTTCTTGTTGCACATCTGTAATTGGCTTAAGCAGAAAAAGAAAAACTTTTCTAATATGCACATTTCATTTTCCAGTCCTATAGTTAAATTTTTAATTTAACTGGGAGTCATTTCTTCTCCCTCATCTGGAGGTTCGTAAACATGTACAAACAATGTCTTCAGCACTCAATATTCATCCTTGTCAGTAAAGTAAATTCACTATTACGAGCCATAAATCAAGACACTCACAACTCACCTAATCAATAAACATGATGGTTAATTAATTAATTAATCATGGTTTATTTGTTGTACATCTGACACATGATTAATCCAGTCACATAGCTTCTCAGTGTGTCCTCTGATAAGCATCCCAGCTCTGGAGAATGGGTGAGAATAGTCCCTTTGCACTGTTTGAAACTCCCTGGGCGTGAGTAACACAGATACTTTTACCCATTACCTCACCCAGGTCCTGCCACCTCCATGTAACAGAAACCTATCAAACAAAAGTCAATTCCAAGTTTAGCTTCTGCTTGCCAGCTGAATGTTAATAAAAACCATAGAACATTGCTGCAATGCTCAGGAACCTTTCTCAGGTCAGTTAGGGTTCTCCAGAACTCACAGAAAGTAGAAATAATGAATTAAGACAAAGCCCAAAGCTTCTGTCGTTTAATTTCATTTTCAGAAGCAAAGCTAATTTCAGATTCGCAACTGTTTTAACTTGAAAGGCAACAAGAAAAAAAATAATCTAGGCAAATCTTGGTGATCTGCAGATTCAGGAAATTTATAGGAATTACAAAACAAGTTCTGCATAGCCAAAGACAAGTCCCATGCACTTCTGCTCCACATGGTATTTTCCACAATAACTAAGAAAAGAAACCAAGTTCTTCACATATCATTACACATGTGCTTCCACAAATATCCTACTATACAAAGCTGATTCATCATCTCCACTCTGGGATAGCTTCATAGACTAAACTTAAAACTGGTTCCTGTCAGAAACTCTTCAGAGGCTTCATTAAATAAACGGCAACTAGGACACAAACTCCAACATAGAACTGCATTGTATACAATTTTCCTTGATTCTCTACAGAACTAGCAAGATCTTCAAATATAATTTAGAGAACAAATCCAATGATATGCCATTTACATCAGCTGAGAAGCCAGACTCTGAAATTCAGATTATTGTCACATTAACATGGTTTGCTAGAGTTGTTCAGAAACACAGTATAACCACATAAATCTCTTTGGTGTGTTAATATTAGATGTAATTAATGATCATAGGACATGCTACTGTCTAGTAAGCTGAAGATCTCCAACACTTTAGTGCTTATGTTCTACTAAATCAAGACTGTAGCAATGAAGATTTCTCTCAGTAGAGTATCTGCACTTAGAAGACGACAAAGAAATGGCAGGTGCACAGCCCTCTTTTTTTTTTACACGGCATGACTGCCTGCTAATTATAAGCTTCAGTGGAGTGATGAACATTTCAGAGTACAACGCTGCTTGTTAATTCCCTTGTTTTATGTTCCAAGATTATGCCTTCAGCCATATTTGAGTACATACTGGTAACAACTCTGCATCTGTCTGGAGTAGAAAATATTTTCCTGTTGTGTTACAAGAGCCGGGAAAACTGACTGCCATTCCGTACATATTCAGGGGGTATGTGTTAGAGCAAGAGGTCTGGAAAGATGCAACTCAACTGAATCAAAGGTGAGGAATAAACTTTGGAATTAATTATTTTTTAATTTTTTTTTTTTTTTTTTACATAAATGCTGGGACAAAAAAAAAACCCAAGCTTCTTGTTACGTGCCTCAGCTGAACTCTTTACAAAACTAAGTTTCAGAAGACTCTTCTCTTTCATTCAGACTCTTGTCACGGTTTATCCCCAGCCAGCAATTACATACAACACAGAAATTACAATAACAATTGTAATGAAGAAGGGAAGAAGAGGAATAAAAGCCCAGAAGGGAGGGGTGGGCACAGACAATCATGACCAACCACCACCTATGTCAATGACCAGCTGGGGTGCATGGAGCTCTGCCAGGGGATGGATGAGGAGCCAACTAAGAGCTCATGGGTCAGGATCAAAGGGAGGGCAGGGACAGGTGACATTATAGCGGGGGTTTGCTACAGGCTGCCCAACCAGGACGACTGAGCAGATAAGGTCCTCTATAGACAGATAGGAGCCACCTCATTCACAAACCGCAGTTCTCATGGGCGACTTCAACCACCCCAATACCTGTTGGAGGGACAACAGAGCAGGGCACAGGCGATACAGGAGGTTCCTGGAATTAGTTGATGATAACTGATGATAACTCCCCCCTCCAAGTGATACACGAGCCAATGAGGAGAGGTGCCATGCTGGACACTGTTCTCACCAGCAAGGCGGGGCTGGTGGGGAATGCAAAGCTCAAGGGCAGCCTTGGCTGCAGTGACCATAAAATGATGAAGGTCAAGATCCTTAGGGCAGCAAGGTGGGCACACAGCAACTACAACAGTCACTACCCTGGAATTCAGTGGAGCAGGCTTTGGTCTCTTCAGGGATCTGCTTGGTAGAATACAGTGGGATAAAGCCCTGGAGGCAAAAGGGGCCAAAGGCAGCTGGTTAACATTCAAGGATCATCTTCTCCAAGCTCAGGAGCAACATGTCCCAACAAAAAGAAGTAGTCAGGAAAAACACCAGAAAGCCTGCATGGATGAACAAGGGGCTCCTAGACAAAATCAAACAGGAAAAGGAAGCCTACAGAGTGGAGAAAAAAGGGCAGATGGTCTGGGAGGAATACAGACAAGTTCTTTGAGCAGCAAGGGACCAGGTTAGGGAAAGCTAAAACCCTGATAATTCAATCTGGCTAGGGGCATCAAGGGCAAGAAGTTTCTATAGATACGTCGTTGATAAAAGGAAGACCAGGAAAAGCATGGGCCCTCTCTGGAAGGAAACAGGAGACCTGGTTACCTGGGACTTGCAGAAGGCTAAGGTACTCAACAACTTTATTGCCCCAGTCTTCACCAGCAAGTGCTCCAGCCGCACTGGCCCAGTCACAGAGAGCGAAGGAAGGGAGACCAGGAGAATGAAGAACCACCCACTGTAGAAGATCAGATTCAAGATCATCTAAGGAACCTGAAGGTGCGTAAGTCCATGGGACCTGATGAAATGCATCCAAGGGTCCTGAGGGAATTGGCAGATGAAGTGAGTAAGCCACTATCCATCATATTTGAGAAGTCATGGCAGTTCGGTGAAGTTCCCACTGAATTGAAAAGGGGAAACTTAACCCTCACTTTTAACAACAGAAAAAAGGAAGACCTGGGAAACTACAGACTGGTTAGTTTTACCTTGCTGCTAGGCAAGATCATGGAGTAGATCCTGCTAGAAACTATGCTAAGGTAATTGAAAATAAGGAGATTATTTTTATTTTTTTGTGACAGTCAACATGGCTTTACTAAGGGCAAAGTGTGCCTGACAAATGCTGGGGTTACAGTGTTGGTAGATCAGGGAAGATCAACTGACTACTTGGACTTGTGCATGGCATATGACACTGTAGCCACAGTAAGGTTACTTCATATTAATGCTGACATTATGTATTGCTACTCTAATAGTACGTCTCTTTTGTGAAAGAAACAGGAATGTTAGTCTAAGTTCTCGATTTCATCAAGTACATTTGTATATGCTGGCTGATTAGGCGACATGTGTTCTTTCTGCTACTACTAACCAATGTAAGTAACTATCAACTCCCATAGTGAAGTCAGAGAAGTCATTATTTTTCAGGGACACAGAAGTGTCTCTAATAAAAACTACTGATTTCTGCAGTGGATACAAAGGGGAAATGATACATAATAGATGAAAGAGTCTAGTTCAAGGTAAATGTTAATAGCTATATTAGTAAGAAAGTAGCCACATAACTAAGAGTTATTACAGAATTCTCACATTTAGTTATGCTTTTTATAAATGGATATATAGAAGGAAGAGAATTCTCAGCGTTGCTGATTTAGGGTTCCTACACAGAGGCTTCTCAGTGGAATCTGATTTTCTGGAAGTACCAAATATCTACTGCCTGAAGTCAAAACTGGAAAGAAACAAATCAAACAAGCCAACAATATGATTCAATTCATAAACAGTGTACTCAATTGGAGCTACTGAGTATCGCTAGTCACTTGTACGATGGAAGGGTTTTTTGGGGTTATTCTTTTTCCCCCACAAACCATAGTTAATGTTATAAGCAATACTACCATGCATACATTTCAGCATTTACCTGGAATCTGCACCCCAACATGATTCTTATGATTAATGATTTAAATAAAAACAAACCTTGAATGAGTCACTGTAAATTGCTAGTTTGCTTTAATTATGAAAATTACCTATAATGAATGTATTTCTTGTGCTCTGAAAGAAACATGTCACAATGATTTCTTATAATATAGAGGAAAAATGGAGAAACTACCTCCTCCAAATGAAACTTAAAACAAGATTTACTCATGGTATTATAGACATGTGCAAGATAAGTTATCTAAGAAGGGAGAATGGACTGGAAATGCTGAGTTCATCAGTAACAGCCTCCAACACAATCAAGCTTGGAATAATAGTTGAAAAGAAATCCTTGTGATATAGGTGTGTGCACGGCAAACATGATTTTTCTTAATATTTATCTGAGCCAAAGCTCAGCTACCATTTATGGATATGCAGCTCTGACTTACTGAATGCATAGATTTTCTGTGAAACTGGATTGCTCTTAATCTCAACATGCTGTGCGTTTTATCTGCTGAATTACTTCAATTCATTATTGAGAAACTACTTAGGAACACTGATGTGGCATTAAACATCAAACCATCCCATACTAAGCAGTTTTACCAATTTCATACATGAAGAACTGCATTATTTTCTTTGTTTCTAGTCTGTCATACTTTTGGGATGACTCCTACTGCTTATGGGAGAGAAGGAAAGTAAAGTGAAAAATCATTCCTGATTCACATTCCTCACACTACTCCTGACTGTCTAGGCAACTATCCAACCCACTTTGTCTCTTTTTCAGTCAGAAGAGCCCTCCCCTAATCAGGTGTTCTTCACACTACTTCCACAACAGTAAAGCAGTTCCTTCCCATAAAGAATCCTGTACTCAGAAACACAAAGGCTGTAAATAAACACTTTAACTAGAGAATTGAAGTTATTAATAGAAAATATGGAGTTTCTCAAATAAAGGTGACTGTTGACAGTCTAATTAGTCGCTTCTCATACAGAAACTGTTCTATACATTAGATCACCCCTGTAGCCCTTCTCAGAAATGTTGCTTTTGCTAGACTGGGGGAAAGGATAAGAACACTGTAATTATGTTTTGCATTTGAAACACAGGTGCCCTGTGGATTTATACAGTAAGATTCTTGGTGGTGTGTTGGTTCTATTTTCCCCCTTCCTGGTTTCTCATATTCGGTTTGTTTATTGGATTGTTTCTAAGCACTTAGTTGATGGAGGTTTATCTTACAGCCCCATATAACCTTACAGTCTTGTTAATGAGTGGTACTTGTCAACTCAGTTAAAACTGCTCAACTCAGCTGCGGCTCATGTGCCCCATTCTACACTTATTTGTATTGAATTTCAGCCACTCTTGGAGGATCCCTGTGTTGCATTTCTTTATGGTTGGTCTCTCCTATTTATTGTTCTCAATAGCTTATTATAATTAATGTAATTTTTCACCTGGCCTTTCACCCCGCTTTCCACAAAGTTTCAAATGTGAAGTGGCATTTCTTTTCCCACAAGCCAGGTTTGGGTGCTTTTTTTTGAGGTTTTTTTGTTTGTTTGTTATATTGATATCACTGCACACTTTGGTTCCCAGATATCAAAGTAGTTTTAGATATTAGTAACTAAAGTTATTGGGTTAGGTATTTCTTCTTGGATTACTGCACTAGGCGCATGTGATTTATGAATCACACATCCTGTTCATTTGCTGATTTGTTCCAATGCCTCTTCCACAGCACCTCAATTTGAGATTCTTTCTTTGATGCATTCATCATAAAATGTCTGCTGTGCTCCCCAGGGTCTCCCACGGTAAAAAAATTATTTAAATTCTTTCAGCTTTCTGCCTTGTTTTTCTCCCTTTATAACTTTTATACCCCAACTGCCTTTTGGCCCAAGACTTTCTGGTAGTCCTCCTCATCCTGATGTTTCTAAAGAAGAGTATTTTTTTTTCATTACAAGTTTTTCCTCAAACTTTCTTTGATGGGTTGCTGTGCTTTACAATTAACATGCAAGATTTCTCAGTCCTTTCTATTCATCTCATTTGGAAACAAGCACACTTCTTAAAAGACTCTGCCTTTATTTGCCCTCTGTACTGCGTCAGCCATTCCAACTTCCTTTAGCCCTTCACGCCTTTCTGGTAGGTGCCCTGCATTTGCTTTAAGCATTACTTAAGGCCAAGTTTACCATTAGTTCTCCTTTTGGAGATTTGATAACTATATAATTTATGAAGCAATCATTTATTATGGTTAGACCCTTTCAACCTCAATGTAAAATTTATCCTTCCTTCCAGGGAGTAAGTGAAGTTCCCCATTACTGCTCCATTTTTCCTGTCTTAGAAGTTACCTGAACACCCTCAACATGTCATCAGCAGCTTTGTTATTCCAGGCAGCAGGGTAAGGACAATGTTTTTATGGTGTCAATATTACATCTGAAACATCCACACAGATGCTCTCCGATTTGTTGAAATGGTTATGTTGTCATGATTTGACTCAAGGCTTTCAAATAGAAAATATTCATATATCAAGGGTGTGGAAACGTTGCTTATGTAATACTTTAGCAGGTCCAAAATGATACATCTTTAGGATAGCATTGAATTTTACAATGAAAGTTTATAATTAAAATTAAGTAGCAAAATAAATATAGCACATACAAACATATTAAAAGCTTACTAAAAACAAAAACAGGATACCCACCCAAGTGCTCTCTCGCTCCCCCTTCCTCAATGAGACATGGGAGAAAATAAGAGGGAAAATAGCTCATGGTATGAGATGAAGACAGGTAGATCACTGACCAATTACCAAAAATATTCAACATGAGAAAAACGCATTTATTTTACTGCCAATTAAAACAGAGTAGGATAGTGAGAGGAAAAAAAAAGGAAAAAAAAAAAAAAAAAGAAGAAGAAGAAAAAAAAAGCCTTTCTCCCACACCGGCCTTCCTCCCAGGCTCACCTTCAGTCCTGACTCCTCTGCCTCTTCCTTCCAAGGGTACACGGGGTGGGGAATGGGGGACGCTCACAGCAGCTCCTCTCTGCCCCGCTTCCTCCTCAGCTGTGCCCAGCTCCGGCCGGGCCCTTCCCAGGGGCCGCAGGGAACCACCCGCCCGCCGGGGTCTGCCCCGGGCCCGCGGGGGCGTCTGTGCGGGGGCGCCCGGAGCCCCCTGCCCCCTCCCGCTCCCCCCTCGGGGCTGGCCGGGCTGTTTCTCACCCCGTTGCCCTCAGCCCTGGCTGCCGGGCACCGTTTTGCCCTTTCTCAGCCCGGCTTTCCCCGAGGCGCCCGCCCGTGGCTGCGGGGCTCAGCTGTGCCCTGCGCTGGGGCCGGTGGAGCCGCCTGGAGCCGCCTGGAACCGGCTGTGCCCGGCGCGGGGCAGCCCCGGCACCACCTCACAGCGCTGCCCCCTTCCCCTCTGCACCCCGCCGTGCAAAACCAAAACATGATGAAAATCAGAACAATGGAAGGAACAAGGCTAGGTAGGAACAAGGCTGGCTTTCCCCACAAACAACTGCTGCTAAAACATTTAAATGAGAAATGGCAGTTCCATCTAAAAGATGTTGGTTTCATCTGCAGAGTTCAATGTCAAAAAAATGTAAAAGTCACAGAACTTCAGGTGCTGGTGTGTCAAAATTGCAAAAAGGTAAAATGTAAAGAATAAATAAAAAAAAAAAGAGACGTCAAGTTTTAGACAGACTTTTCCAGTCCACAAGAATCGTGGGCAAGATTAGATCACCTTGACAAAACTGTTTTGAACCATTAATTGAAATAACATTCTCCACACAGCAACATTTTGCAATATGGAACCAACAGACTGTATAAAGTTTCCCCACAAAAACAGTTACTGCTTTAACACAGCAGATCAATGTCAGTGTTTTGACATAAAAAAACAAGTTTCTTCTTGGTGCAATTCCACATTGACTTGATATTGTATGAATTCACTTTAGGATAGAATAAACCTTGTAGTTAAAATATAATGAATATAAGAAATACATTCTAATGAAACTAGTAGTTGCACAACAAAAGCTGCTATGAAATCCTCTGTACAGCCCTGTACCAAGGCTAAGAACTTATATTTACTCAAAGAATGTAGGTATAGTAATTAGGTCATGTAACCATAGTCTGAAAGAAATTATTAATGAAATAACTGATGAAAGAAGGAGTCTGTTTCTCTTTCTTTAACTTTCTCTAACAAGGGGCCTGTTTCTAAGTTATCTAGAGGGAGCGACTAAAAGAAAGAAGCAGAAGAAACAGATGGTCGACAAGGACATAAATTAGCTCAGACCGATAAGAACACTGCAAACTTGCAAAACCATCACATACCAGGCAAAAGGTGAAAAGTACACCATGAGGAAGACCTACGGCCTTCCTCCCAGAGACCATTGCCCATGTCATGAAGACCCCTGCCCACAATTCTTGGAGGAATTTGCTTAAGCACAAAGGACTGATAAGCTAATTGACATACAAAGTGAGAGTAGGCGGGGTTAGGTAATGAATACGTATAGGCGTTAATTGAATATTCATTGTTTTATTGTATAAATATAAGATAGATAGTTACTTTAGGCATGCACGTTAGGCGGAAGGATCCCCCGTGCATCCAGTGCTGCCAATAAAGGATACTCAGTCACTAAGAAATTTTGACTTCGTTCTTTAAATCAGACTTAAGTGAAGTTAAACCAGGTAAACACTTTATCCCATGTTTTTGGATTAGGTCTGAACTTTGGTACGTTCATGCTTTTCTGTTTGGTCGGTCTATTAGGGCACACTGCCCTTGTCAGTCTGTGCGCAGCCATTTTCTGTCCAAGGGCTGCAGCACCAGTGCTGTGCTTCAGGAAACCTCTAGATACAACTGAACACGGCAGAGGAAAGTTAAACCGACCAGGCTGATGAAAGCACTCTCTTCTCTCGAGTTTGATTTTCCCCCAAATAAACTTTGAATGTTGAGAGATTCCACTTTAAAAGTAATAAAAACAATCTGAAGAGCCACAGCATTCTATGACTTGCAGAGCTTGAGTAATGTGCACTCAACCTCTCAAAAAGTAACCAACTAACAGCTGTTGAATAAAGCTAGGACTACTATCAGCATGGAGGCAGCAAAGGGGGCTGTCTGTGTCAACAGAACTCATAAAAAGCAACTACACGTGTGCATTTTTACTTTGAAAAGTGTTTAGGTTCACAACAGTCTTGAGTTATCTTTTTGTAAAAATACAGTAGAAAACAAGATGGCTAACGTGATTATAGGGCCATATAATGTGCAATAGTGATCTCAGATTTCATCACAGTAGTTAAGATGGAAAGGGCAAATTTCCTCTGTTTCTTGGTAAGGCTGCTCCCTGAGCAACTGTGGGAGACAGAAAAGAAAATAAAAAAATCTGCACTGTCCTATATGATCAGTGTCAGCTTTCCACCAACTCTGATGGCACTGAATCAAAACGTTATTTAGCAACAGTAAGGGTGACAAGAATTAGGACCTGAGCAACCAGAGAGCGGAAAAGCATTAAAAGTTCAAAACAGATTAAAAGTACTGTAAAATCTGAGGTTAGCAGTCTAATGCAATGAAAATGCTGTAATTGGGAAGAACATGATTTTGAGTAATCAGGGAGCAGAAAACCATAAGACAGAAGTAAAGAGAAAGTACTATAAAATCTGAAGTCAGTGACCTATGGAGAAACTGTCACACCAAGTGGTGGGTTTTTTGTTTGTTATGTTGGGGTGTTTTTTTAAATGAAAGGGGATATGTTAAATATACAAACTTCTACTTTTTCAGTGCAAAGACCTATAATCTCAGTCTTGCACAGATTTGCTGAGAGGTCCTTTGGAGGAAGCTGGAGACATATCAGTCTTAAATGGCATTAAAAATCGTGAAGCTAAATCTTTGCTGAAATATTAAGTGTATTCATTCAGTGTTCAACTTTTCCCTTTCTAAGAGCCCTGGAAGAATTAAAAAGTTAATCTTTTTCACACTAGACACATGAAATATGTGAAATTAAAGACTGCTGAGCCCAAATCCCTCTCCTTTTTATTTTCTACATAGGTCTATTGTAGTATAAAATTTTAAAGAAGCAACTAAAGTACATAAAAGAACTGAAAAATCTGTGCTATATAGGTTGTTATTGTTACCACGTTTTAAATACGTATAGAGAAAATAATTTAATCTAAATAATTACTTGTGAGACTGGCAAGCTAAAAGGTAGAAAATGAGATGCGTGTTATTCTAGATGCTAAGCCACTTGTATGCTTTTTTACAAAGGTATGAAAATGGGTAACAAGCCATATGTAAAATCTTTAGATCTACATTTTCATTTTCTTTATCACAAAAGAACAACACTTTTTTATCAGAATAAAGTTTTGAACTGTTTGTTTATATGTAAAATGCTGAAGCATGATATGCTTTATTTTATGTATGCCTCTGACATTGCATAGAGGCACTTTAATTGTAGAACTCCACTTCTGTTTTTACTAAGGTATACTTATTTTCCCCTTACTATCATTAAATCTGAGATGTGAAATTGATATGATCAGGGAAGATTAGATTAACTTTACTGTATTAGAACTAATTTATTGCAATGACATGTCACCGTATGTGAAAAAGAATTTTGAATGACAACTCTGTTATGCTGTATTTCTGTTTCAAAGAGTAAAATAACAAATTACTAGAATTACTATCTTGCAAATCCAACAAAAGACCTGCGATATGCTTCCTAATCTAACTTCCAGTCCAATCATTTCTGGGCATTTTTAAAACTGTTATTTTCCTCTTCCCCTTCCTGTATTCACACTCATTTCTAACTGTTCCATACTTCCTTATCTCCCCCATCAACACAAATCCGAAAGTGTTTTTGAACTCAGGTATGTGAAATGTAAGAACTAAGTAAATTGTCACTCCCCTATCCCCCAAATTTGTGAAGAAAAATGCACGCATATTCAACTCTGTGTGTTTTTTCATGAAAACCCATTCCTATTTAACTTCAGAGGACATCTGAAGTGGATTAAGAGGTATATATTTAGTATTTCAGAGATTCCACAGAGAAATCAAGTGTCAGTCTTGTTCGTTATATTCTTGTGCTATTCCTTCTAATCGCATGACTCACTCAGCCTCAAACCAACACTGATTTTCCCATTACCACTGCACATTTACTTTTCTCTCCAAAGTAAAAAGAACAGTGAATGCGTAGTTAAGATCTGCTTCCAGTGCAAGTCACTTTTTAGAAATATCAGAAGAAACAGACCTTCTGGAGACAGAGAGGTGTGAAAATTCAAAATGAAGAATGTTATGGATTGAAACACGTACTTCTGTTTCTCTTCTTTCCTAAAATTCTTTATTTGTTATTTGTTTTCTATATCCTGACACATGAATTATCTAACCTGGAAGCATGCAGAAAATGTGAGAGAAATGCAAACTATATCAGCCATGGCAACTGAGATATGTTAACACTTGCAGCCCTATATGAGGAATTTTTTTCCCCAGTTTTCTCAGGAGAATTATCGTTCCTCTGAGCTGGTGCGGTCAGTACCGAACACCTCACCAGACCATGTTGCATTCACTAACCCTGCCCCTTCCGGCGCTCACAGCTATGTTTTCATTAGAATAATTTTTGTCATAGAGATGCAGAAGTCAGGAAGTCTCATGTAGCTGATAGCTCGGTTTTGTGCATTAAAACTGCTTAATTGAGACAAGGATACTTGTTCCCACTTAATCAAATTTCCAGTTTCTTCATTGTACCCCCCCACACATACTTGCACCCACAGATGAGGAGTCTCTCAGAACTAGCATTGTTAGACACTATTGATCATTGGAAAGTTTTCAAGAAACCCTCCCCAAATAATCCATCATTTTAGAAGAATAAGTCATTGTAGTTTTATATTCTTTAAAGATACTTTTTTTAACACAAAGCTGTATTTGGAGTTGTTTGTTCAGGAAAACATACACTGAAACATCAAAAACCTATCCCAAGTGCAACAGCAGGGAACAGTTTCAATAATCCCATAACCACAGAAAATACTCAACACCTACAAAAGGATAATTTCTCCTTTCTACCACAACCTCATTTTTCTAGGACCTGTGTTTTGCCATGTTCCTATAAAAACCTTCTGACTATGGCAAACACAGATTAATTTTATACAGATTTCCAGTCTCCAAATGACGTTTTTAGTGAAAAGAAATAATGACTACAGGAACGGGGATATGTTTTATATTAAAATAGAATGATGACTTGTTGTCCTAACACTTGCTGTATAACAGATGATGGCAGTAAATTAATCCATCCCCTTGACAGCCATTTCACAATAAGAATGAGAAACCTTACCATTTTCATTGCAGGCCTACCCTATTCTTGTCCTTGGCGTGCATTTCCATGACAATGACTGTAATCATTATAACAGTATCGTACATAACGACTCTGCTTTCTGTGATGTTACTCCCAAACTGGGTGTGAAAAATGTGAAAGGACAGATCTCAAACGGCAAAACTCTCACCAGTGAAGCAGTCTTCTACAGGATTAGTAATTGACAGAACTGATAGCATGCTGCCACATAACAGAAGCCTGGAATTAAATGGCACCCCTCATGTAGCCTTCCTTCAAAAACTGAGGGGCTTTGCATGAAACCCTCTTGTCAAATTAAAGGCATGTAGAATTGAGACCTTAATGAAGTGTGTACAATTAAATGCAACATCAGTAAAACCACGATTTTTCAAAATGAAAAGGAACTCATGCACAATGACCACTACTGAAATTTCGCTAATTATTAATATTATGTCAGGCTCAGCCGGGCTTTCCTTTTTTTCTGAATTAAAAATATATGCTTGAGCTAATATGATTGAGCTTTGCAATAAATCAGGTCATCAGAATCACTAAAACAAATGGGAAATAGAGTCCAGATGCTTCTAAGTTCCACAAAGCTTGTGCAAAAATGAGCTTACTAACATGAAATACTTGGAGCAGAAAATTATGAACAGCACAGGGAATTCTTTGAGGAAAAGGGGAAAAAATAGGTAAGTACAGAGGAAGAAATGTCCCCAAACAATGCATGTAGCCACCTTCTAACCACAAAGGATTAAAAGAAATCTTATTCATTGACGTTTGTAACTGTAGCATTAATATCACGGTCAGAGGATGAAAGAACGTATATAATGCTATCACAGGAACATGAAATTGAAAGGGACCATCCTTCAGCTCACTGAATCCAGACCTATGTTCTTGCATGCAGTCATGTCTGTTAGTGCTTTCATAAAGATGAGCATGTTTTACTTTGAAATGTCTTCGGATTTTTGTTTTCACTCTTCCTACTAGTAGACTCTTTCAGGATTCTGACTTGTTTTCTTATTTCCATTCTAAATTAAGCCATGGCCACCAAAACCTCATTTTTTTCAAGAAAAAAGGCAAATCAACTTAAATAGCTCTTCTCTTTCCCTTGTGGTTCCTTCTGAAATGTATTTATAGAATAATATGTGCTTTCCACTGTTTGGGGGAGTAATTATACTTTATTCTCCACCACCACCACAACCATAGCATTCAATTTTCTCTGTATAGCTTCGTATATAAATTCATTTCTCTTGGCCAAAAGTAATCAGAGCAGTAAACAGGTCAACATTATCTCCCACAATGGCTTCAGTATCACTTAAACACTATTTAGATTATCTCAGCTTTTGCAGCTTAGTATCATATTTACCTTCAAGATATGACAGTAGAAGCAATAATTAGTCTGGTGACCAGATCTTTCTCTTCCTCTGTCACTTACAACTGGCAACAGTAGCGTATAACAGAAATGCATGATATTGTTCTGTAAGAGCCTTATCACATTGTGGTCCTGAAATTTACTCTGTATCTCCATATCCAAATCTTACTCACGCTACCTAGCTCTTTCCAGACAACATTTTGATTTTCCTGCATAGCTTTGCATCAGCAACATGTTTGTAAAATGTTTCTTCTATTCAAAAATCAGTCATGAAAATATTAATTAATCTAAGATGGGCTTGGTAATGTATCTTCTCATCCCCTTACCTGTTCTAAAAGTTTCTCTTTCAATGCAACCCACTATTTCCACTTAGAAAGGCCCTTCCCCAGTTTACATTTTCTGCACAAATCTCAACAACTTTCACTATGCTGAAATACTTGGTATTCTACCAAGGTTGGCATAACTAAATGGGGTTTTTTTGGTCTTTGTGTTAACAGTATCTTAAATACAGATGCTCCATTTGCTATTTTTAGTTCAGATTTGAAAGCCCCTGTTCAAATTTGAAAGCCCTTGCTACCAGACATCTGTGATTTCAGAAGCTACCGGTTTCCTTGGATATTTTTAACACTCTAAGATAGAATTTTCAGGATTCTCAACCTGAAGGCAAACTAAAAAGGAATTAATTCCTTTTCCATGTCTTCATTCCCATTAACCATGTTTCTTTACCCCTCATATTCAATGTTTTTTGCAATTTTCATTACAGAAATCAAGACTCAACTAGATTATGCAATAAAAAATTCTATCATAAAGCTGAAAGACAGTATTCAAGGGGGAGAAAAGCTCCATCTGTCATATATCTTGCAATAAAGCTATATATACAGTTTTGTGTTATTTTAATGGAAATTTAAAACCCAAGCTATACAAACAACATTACACATGATAAACTAGACTTCATTTGGCCAGCCTACAACTGCATCAGCATGAGCTTTATGCCTGAAGCTCATTATATATGTCAAAACATACATGCAGGGATGCTTGTTCTCACATGCTTCTGAGGAACTGCAACAAGTAACACACCTTTGGAGGAGCCCTTTTCCACCCTAACCTCAAAGTGGAATGACTACCCTATAGAGCTTAGACTGTATTTATAATATTCCCTGAAGTAGAACTGAATCTTATTCTGAAATAGTCCGGCAAAGTCTTTAGCAGTGACATAGTTAAGCCCCATGCATTTGAGGTTCTAGAACCTGATGTAAAAGGATCAGCTGCACTCACTGAAACATTTAGCTGAGCTAAGAAAAAAATGCTATTTTATCATATTTTAAAATCTTTGTCCTATTTATATATATATTATTTTTTTTTAATAATAAACAGAGAAATTATACATAGACAATTGGCAAATTCATTGTGCATACCTGTAGCAATCCAAGAGGTGTCCTCCTTTAAAAAAGGAGGTGCCATCTAAGGAGGTACCTGTTTTTCCTCTATCAATGGCACATTTCAGCAAATGGGAAAACCAAAACCAAGAATAAGACAATGGCCTTACCTTTCCTACATACTGAGGATCTGGTCCCATGTGTTCTTCTAAAACAAAGAACTGATTCCACACCCATCCACGCTTGGGACGATGATGTACTTCTGTTTCACCTTCTATGTGTTTGGTTTGATTTCTAGTCACCTTGATGGAGCCATGGTGAGCAGCTCCATAACACCTCTGCACAAAACAGAGACAAACTAGGACTGGGCAGATACAAGATGTACTTGTAATTCTCATTGTAGGATAAGCTTCCTGTTGAAGGTTTTCTTTCTCTTGTCTTTTACAGCTGTAATCCTTTAATAAGTTCCCAAGACAGAAGGTGAAGCCTGGTTCAGAAATACAGTCCAAAATGTTTTTTTCTGCTTGTTCATGGTTTAGCTGCCCATTTGGGAAAGCTCAAATTATATTTACATTATGAAAAGCTGACTGGAAAAATTTATATTTCTTCTGAGGTCTTCACAAGAGTTCCACTGCCGACCATTTTCTATCTAATAGAGAAAGAAAAAAAAGCCACTTACTCATCACTAAAACCAGAAAATTTCAGGTTTCTGACCTTAGATTACACTCACAGCTGTACTAACCAGTCTTTCAAAGACTCTCATCGTAACTAAAATTTCTTTTCAATCCTTCCTGTAAAAGCGTTTCCAGGTTGTTTTTAAAGTACCTTAAGAATTAGCATGGCTCTTCCAAGCTATGAGAACATTCACATTATGAAAAATTGGATGATTCAGGACTATTCCTTTGGCCATTACCGGCAAATCACTGACCTGGTCTCACAGTAAAATAAAGTCATGGGTACAGTGTCATTAGATAGATAGTGATTCATTTCACATGAGTTCTTGATCTTCTGTACAGAGATCCAACATGGTGAAAAATACCAAGGCTATGATCAGTTTTTAAGGAAAGCCTCCAAAACAGGCTTTGAGAACTCTGAGTCACTATTAGAACATACTGACAGGAACTCTGAGTCAAAATGTGCACTTTTACACCCTGTACTTTACATAAATTCCAACCAATATCATACCAGAACCTCACAAAATTATTTCATACTGACAGAAAGTTCAGGTTGTTTAGATGATCGGTATTACATTTATAAAAGCATCTAAGTTCACAATGACAATATTTTCTCAACTTCAAAAAGGAAAATATGTATTTTTTGTACTGCAATAGTAAAATGTGCAAATGGACATGGAAGTTACTGTAGCACTTAAAGCAAAGTACCTTGAATGAAACAAAATAACTCTTCAACCTCAGAGAAATAGTTACCCTAAAGTAATCGTTTGTTCAGTTATCTGAAAATATCAACAATCAGTCAATCAGGAATCGCAAAACATGCAACTAAACGTACAAAAATTAGAACTTTCTTCCAATATTGGCTTTGTTTGAGCATCATAAAGCCGTCACAAGTTAATGTAAACAGAAACACAATTAAACTAACTTTGTTACTAAATTTCATGGGAACCCAACAGAACAAATTCAAAATCTCTGAAGAACCAAACATTGATGTAGAAATTAGATGGGAAAATACTGCAGTGGAAGGAAGCTTATCAACTGTCTTTTGGCTGCAGTTTTGTTTTTTTCCCCTTTATGCTCTTTTCAAATCCATAATAATACTGGAAGCTCAATCACACTTTCTTCTGTACTCATTTAAGTACAGTTTCTCATCAGAATAATGGAAGAATACTTCAAAACTGCTGTATATTAGAAATAAGCAGAAAGGATATGTTTTCCATTGCTATTGTGCAGTTCAGGACAGTGGGTTATGCTGAAGTGCAAGAACTCCAGTCTCCTGTGGCCGGACAGTAGTTAAAAAACAAACTCTATATGGTATTTTCCACTGAGGGAAGATATTTTTAGACATTCAGTATTACCCTGCTTCTTATCTCCCTATCAGTGTAATCTCCCCTCAACACCCACAAAGACCAAGTTTCACATCCCATCTCAGAACACATTCATACAAAATGATGTATTACTACCTTCTTCAAGTACAAATGTGATTTAATAGGAATTTTTCACACTTATACATTGTATGAAGTCTACGTTATGCCAGGGACAGAATCCAGACATTCTGGGTGTCACATTTGCTTCTAACTATATACTTCCTTGGTTTCCTTGCCTTTTTGCATTCTTTCCCAATTCTTGCTAGAAATCAGGTTTTGCCTTGAGGCATGTGATTTCTTTCTAAAGATGTCTATATCTACAGATGAGCTATTTAAACAGATTAGTCATTGTTATACTTCAGATGTACATTAAAATTAAGGAGTACCTCACAAAATAATAAGGGTGCCGTTTTATCCATTCAAGTTATTATTTTTCTTCCCTTTGTTTCCACCTCAGGAAATACCAGTTCATAAGACTATAAAACAGTGCATGCGTTAAAAATGGTATATAAAGTGCACTGAGATTTATAAGAATGGCATATCTAAAATGTATCTGAAAACATTATTACTGAATTTTCCTTTACAAAAACTGTGGGGATGGTGGTGGTGAGAAATTCTTTCCTTATAAAAGAGTAAATCTAAATGACTGCAGAAGATACCAACAAATTAGGATTTATTATACAGAACTTTGTTTCTCCTCCCTGTCAGCAGTCATCCATAGGAAAAAATAAGCAAATACCAACATGGAGCCTGTAAACTGTGTTATTTCATAGTCTAGGTAATATATGACCTAGAACAAAAAGAAAAAAGTGACAAACTATGAATGGCTTCTTAATCTCAAAAATATCTGTTCTTCTTAGCATTAACATTAACCAGAAGGCATTAAATTTACATTTGGTCAAAACCACTATATTACTCAACTCAATTCAGAGGTTAACTGTTAAACACCTGCCCCCAAAATTAAAATTCTAAAAATTATTTATTCTGAACAAATATTTTCTAAAATAATAGTAATAATATAAATAACAAAAAAGAAAGATTACATTGGCATCTACTTCCTGTTATAATCATGCTTAGAAGTTCAGGTCTCAAGTGTTCCTGAACTGTGTGTGAAGCCTGGAGAACAATTACCACTATGACAAATTCAACAATTAAAACAGGAAGGACTTTTAATGAAGATTCTTTGAAGTGTTTTCACTCTGGTAAACATCTTTGAAAAACAAAGCCTAATTAATGCTCAGCACAAAGGTCCTCATTCTTACTTGCTCAGAACCCTCCTACTAAAGGTGTAGTATAAACATTCATTAAAAACCTGACACACACACACACACCCAAAGAAACAGCAAATCTGCCACGAAGACAGCAAAGCTTGTTTACAGGGGGTAGTACACGTGCACAGAACCTTGAACACAGAAGACAGAGTAAAGCAAAGAACAGACAAGCCTGAACTGTGACTGACCGAAAAAAAAAAGGAATTAACTTCCTGAAATCCCTTAAATTGTTGCCGTAAGCTAACATACTGAGATGCTGAGAGCTCAATGCTCTTGTCTGCAGCTTCAGATTAAGTGACCTGCTCAATGTTTTTTGTTATAATGACGTATGTAACTGCAGTAGACTTGTCTTATTGTTGTCTCCTGAGAGCCCTCATGAAAACGAGTTGTGCATCTTGAGAGACTAAGTTAAAATTTAAATAAATAATTAAATAAGAGGAGGTGGGAAAGTTCCACCCGCATTGCTGGGAATCATTACAATGGAGTAGTTACTGCTTAGTGTGGCAGACGCTCACTATAATGAATTCCCAGGAAACCAGTATGAGCACAGTGATGCAAAATGTGTATGCTTCACCATCATGAGGAGGTTCACCCTTAGGAGCAGAGACTTCTCCTGAATCTCAGTGTCCCCCATCTCCCGTAATCAAATTGACCACATTTGAATTCATCTGAATGAGTCAGTTTTGCAGATGCACATTCAGCACAGCTCTCTTCATCTTTTGTCACATCCCTCAGGGACCCTTTTCATTCCCACAGTGACAGAGTGACAAATAGTTATAGAACTTGTAATAAATTAAATTTCTTGTATACTTTTTGACTTCTCCCTCTGCCCTCTAGACTTCCTCCCTGTCAGAACAAATTCTTGCATTATCAAAATCCCACCAGCTTCAAATCAACGTCATTGTTTAGATATAAGTGACCAGGCAAGAATATATTTATTTCTTTCTGCATTCCCTGTGCTTAGTCTATTGCCAATGTTCAAGTTCCTTCAGCACTGCAGAAATAATGGTGTATTGACCTGGAGACCAAAGACAGAATAATGGGCTAGTATCAGAAAGAAAAATTGGATGTTATTTTTTGTTTTATCCTTCTGAAGAATAGGTTCATAGATTGCCAAAAGAATATACAGTACTCCTGAGGATTTCTGGTAATTGGCAGAAAACAGTGAAATTTCTGGGTAGATGAAGGCAAATGGTTCATCTACAGTTGGTCTCTCGTCTCTTTTCCCAGGGCTGGTAGAGCTGATCTACGGAACCTCACATGAAAAAATCAGGCACCATGAATTTCTCAGCTTGTGCAATACAGATGTTATATATAATCTTCAGTGCTTTTTAACAGTGCCTTCTGCACATGCTAGTCAATCTGACAAAATGTTGTGGTTTAACCCCAGCTTCCCACTAAGCACCACACAGCCACTTGCTCACTCCCTCCACGTTGGGATGGGAGAGACAATCTGAAGAGTGTAAGTGAAAAAACTCATGGGTTGATGCAACAGCAGTAATAAGAGAAGCAAAAGCCACGCGTGCAAGCAAAGCAACACAAGGAATTCATTCACTGCTTCCCATGGGCAGGCAGGTGTTCAGCCACCCCCAGGAAAACAGGGCTCCATCACCCATAATGGTTACTTGGGAAGAAAAATGCCATAACTCCAAATGTCCCCCCTTTCTTATTCTTCCCCCAGCTTTATATGCTGAGCACGACATTACACAGTATGGAATATCCCTTTGGTCACTTGGCATCAGCTGTCCCAGCTGTGTCCCTTACCAGCTTCTTGTGCAACACCAGCCTACTTGGTAGTGGGGTGGGGTGAGTTGCAGAAAAGGTCTTGATGCTGTATATTACTCAGCAATAGTGAAAATAACCCAGTGTTAAAAACACTAGTTACTATGAATAAAATTAACTATCCCAGCCAAAACCAGCACACAAAAGTAGTGTCAAAACTGTTTTGGAAAGCATTTAAAATCTGTCTTACATGTTGTTGCCTTGCCCCTTTATTGTACTTATATCGTAGCTATGTGTGAGACTAAAAACAAACAAAAAAATAAATAAAGTGTTCTTAAAATAGTTTAATAGCAACTTCAATAACTAGAAATGTTTTGACACTATAGATCTGTATTGACAGATCTTACAGAAGTGGTAAAATGGACTACTTTTCCATTTCAACAGCATAAGGAAATTTCCTTTAATTTGTAAGATAACTGCATGAGATACTGAACTCCCAAATTATTGCTGATTTTATATGTCAGTATATTTCAATTCAGAAAGCTATTCTTTATCATCCTGGAACTCATTCAGTTTCCTATAGAAACAGAGAAAAAAAAAAAAGCATTGGATATCTCTGGCCTCGCCTCTAAGCCAACAAACCCAGCTGATGACTGTATAATGTCAAGGGATGTTCTTTCTTGTACCTCTTCCACACTTACACACAGTGTTTTGGTGAAGACCACTTCTAATCACCAAAACCCCCAAAATGTCTACGCTAATCTGTTATTTATTTTTATTATTATATCTGACTGTTATTTCACCTAGTGCATTTTACATAAACTCCCTTTTACAAAATAAATCAAAATAACCACAAAAGAAAGCCTCCTTGAAAAATAAAGCTTGTTCTTTCATATAAGCCAACAGAAATTCTGTTGTGGGGAGAAGGGCGGGGGGAGGAGTGAGAAAATAAAAAGAGATCAAAAACCAATAAAGCAATGAGACATAAAGAGAAATAACAGAAGAAAATATAGAATAGGATACAACAAAGAAACTGAAAAGTCACTGAAAAAATTTGAGATAGAGAAGCAAGTTGAAAGGTTCAAGTGGAAACAGATGAAGCTGTTAAAGCTAATATGTGAAGCTATCAGGGATTATATTTACACGTGTCTGTGTGTAAAAAAACAGCAGTACAATTTCTGTGAAATGTAAGAAACCCAGTTAATACAGTTGAAGATAAGGACTGCTGACATAAAGAAAACATCAAGTGAAAACAAAAATCATGAAACAAAATTAAACATAAAATATATGTAGTAGGTACGCTGAAATTGTCAAGGGAAGTGCAAACCTCGTATTTATTTCCCTGCACTTTTAACCTTTCATATACAAAAGGCTCGCTCAGTTTCCACATTTTCACATACAACTACAGATCAGGTCAACTGATGACACATGTGATTCAGAAAACATATACAATATAAAGTAACATAAGAGTATAAAGACAACTGCATAGGCTTAATGACTACACAATGTTATACAGTATGTGTGAAAAGCTGTAGTATTCTTACATTCAATTTACAATCAGAGAAACACATTCTGTAAAACTGATTCCTTTGATGAGTATACTACTCTTGCTGAGACTGCCCCCCCCCCAAAAAAAAAAATCAAAGAAAAGGAAAAGAAATGCACTCCTTTCCTTTTTTCTTTCTTCTCCCCCTTTACCACCTACACGTAAAGGAACAGTCATCCTAAAAGCCAATGAAGAAGCAAAAACCAGCAATTTATCCTGGGATATTATTAAGGAAAAGAAACTCACACATTCTGGGACATTCTAAAACAGCAAAAAAACAAATTCCCGACAAATATTTTATTTGGAAAAGCAAGTTAGCTGGTCCTCTGGAAAGTAACTTACTATATACTACATAACATAAAGACAGTTTGACACCACAGATATGGGTTTTACATGCTCTAATGTTGTAATTAGATACCCAAAATTAGTAATTTTACCTTTAAAAATCAAGTGGGGAGAGTAATTTACTAGTTCCAGGAAAGGTAGTGTTTAGCTGCAGAGTTAGCATTAAATAATTTTAAATTCATAAAATTATTTCAGATAGTAGTGTGTGATGACTTTTTCAATAGTATCCTGACTGACAGACATGCGTCAAACGATCCCTGTTTATGAGGCTGCATTCCTCCTAGTGGCTTGGAGTTCCAGGGTCAGAATTAATTCTACAGTTTGTATCACATAAGGTTTCTTCATAAATGCTCATAATCCAGGTTACTTTTTAAAACTAAGAATGTCCCTTTTTCTTTCTTCAGTTCTTCCATTCAAGGCAGATATTATTTCAAATTTTCCTCTTACCCTCAGTGATATATTTAATGAGGTTTATTGCTAATTTTATTAACACTTCTGTCTTACTGACCCAACCCAACACTCAGTAGCTTTTAAGTCACAGAAACCAATATACTATTGTTGTTCTGTAAAGATCACAACGCAATATAGCTTAGCCATCCCTTTGCGTTAATAGCTACTATGTTCTTTGTTTTAAATTCATATTTCAGAGGCTTAACTGAAAGTCTGTGGTTTTGTTCTTATTTCTATTATAGGTTTAGATAGTTTGTAACTAAACCTTCAACACAGCACAAGTATGGACTCTTCTTTATTTCTTGCACAACAGATTTGTCTGATCTTTTCCTTTGTATATATAATATATTGTGTTATTAATATTATATATATATAGACTGCAAAAGGAAGAAGATAAAGCCAGAGATGACTTCTTATCCAGCATTAACACACTGACATTTCTCATTTTCTTTTTTAGTTCTATGTTGTCAAGATGGAATAAAAAATTTCAGAACCTTCCTTTAAAATCCTAGTAATAGCCCTAAAAATTAGCCGGTATTTGTTTGAATCAACTTCTAGATAAAAGTTCATTTTCATTTTTCCTTGACTTTTATCTCCAGCATTAAAGCAGTTCAGAATACAGACTCCTTGTTAGCTTAACAGGCCTTAACAAGTTACTTTGCTGCTAGAATAGTTACATCATTTAAAACAGCTGGGGTCATAAAATAGAGTAGGCATCGTATGAATAAAAGCCTCTGAGATTATTTATAGAAGAGACTCCACATTCCTTACAGAAGACATGTGAACTGTAATTTAGGTTGTGTTACAAAGCAAGTTGGAAGGAAAGCCTAGCAGCACCTGCAATTAAAAGAGAACAGAAATGCTGAGCTAGCACGAGGAGCCCTGGGCAGAACTACTTCCTGGTAACACCTTGGTTAAAGTAGATTAGTCATGTGTTGTATCTAGATGGGCTTCTCCAGAGGAAAAAAAAACCACCAAAAACCACAACAAAACAACAAAACCACTGGAAGCCTACCTAACAGCACCATGAGGATGAACGGAGAGTGTGAAAAGCTGAAACAGCCTTAGGAGACAGTCAGAGGAAATATTCAAAAGGTTTTAATGCTGCTTACAGCAAAAGAAACTCCTGAACAGTTATTGGACTGGCACCTGCTTTATCATTCCTTTTTTTTTTGTTGTTTTTTTTTTTTGTTTGGTTTTTTTTTGGTTTTTTTTTGTTTTTTTTTTTTTTTAATTAATAAACAAGACTGTCAAGGCTGTCTTGTACCAAGGTCCAAAAAGTAGCAGCTTTAACAGGAGTTCTTGACTTGTCAAAGAATTTATAAAAGTAATGTGGACTAGTGATCAGGATACTCTCTTCTGATCCTATGTGTAGCTTATCGCTAAACGCAAGCTTTAATGGATCTCTTGAAGGACAACATCAACTGAAGCACCACTCATAAAGAGTAATAATTACCCATGTTACATATAGGCAACTAATCCAGCACATGATAATGCCAAAGGAGACACTGATTCCACGCGACCCAAATAAGGGATCCTAGGCACACTGACACCCAGCATGATATGAAAATAAGGATAAGCTTTTTAATTATTTTTAAAGTGTTTTTCAAAGAGGTTTTTTTTGGTTTTGTTTTAATCAACAACAAGTTAAAAATATGAGGGTGTCCAATCCTTTATATATATAAAAATAAATATCAATTTTTACATACAAACCACCAATGCCCCACAACAAAACCCTGTCGGTCCTTGAAATTCCCATCAGAAAATAGGTTTTCATTGCCAGGCTACAAACAGGCAGGTCGCATAAGATCCTCACCTCCAATGTTATGCTAGAAATACATTAGAACTACTATGGAATTCAAGTCTTATTGTCATAACACGATTTTTGAAAGTGTGTCTAATTGATGCTGTGGTTAGATGTGCAAGATGAGCTATGATGTGCTATGCTGCCTTTAGCAATAAATAGCTCCAGCGAGCAGTTAACTGTAGAGATTATTTAAAAAGATGCATTGATTTTAGAAAAGATATTGAAGAGAGTTATTAGAAGACATTCTTATATTCATGAATGAGTACAGTAAACTATTAAACACTACAAAGCCATGGATTTGTTATCCTGTTGAAAAAGAGTACAAGTCAGTCAAGAAATATATGATCTTCCCTGAACAAAGGGAAATCTGCGAAGTTTGCAAACAAAACAGAAGAGGTACTTAAATTGCAAGCAGCACTATATGTAGATAGGAAATTAATGCTACAATGAACAGTTAGTGAAAATACAACATTAAGACAAAATAAAGGGATTCAAAGCCTGCCCTCAGTTGTCACACAAAACTGTTTTGTATAGAATAAGCAGGCACACAATAACATCAGGATAACAGAAGTGCTCTGCCATAATCAACAACTGAAGAAATATTTATTGCAACTATACCCCTATGATTTGCATAGAGCATGACTGTCAGAACCATGACAAAATAAAACCACAATTAATCAGATAAAATCCAGCCACTGTTTCTGTAACTGTAATTGCACAAACAGCCATGCTAGCCATTACCTGCTGTGAAAGGAACAACCGTGAAACAGACAGATGATTCATAAATCTGAGTCACGTCTCTCTTTTCCTCAACCAGAGACCAAACCATGTACATTTATACCTGAAGTCCATGCAGCTAGTCAAGGATAATACAGATATGTAAGACAGTACAAAGGTCCTTTTACATTCCCAGAGTAGCAAAGACTTTCCTTCTGTGCTGTTTCTCTTCACAAGGAACTTGCTAGCAGAATAAAGATTTCAGTAATTTCCTGAGTCATTCCTACCATTTATAAAGGTCAGGTCCCAATCAGGGAACAAAGCAAATACATGAGTATCTGATGAGCAATTACCCAGTTTAAATAGGAGGAACCTGCAACAGCCCCCTTGTGTATAATCCATAGGTACTGTTTATCCTAACAAATTATTTCTCAAAAATGAATAGCAAGAGATCCTCTGAGTGGTATGGTAGCATCCCAAATGACTGGTAAAAAGTAAAAAAAAGGGAAGGGAGGTCCAATGTAGAAACTAAATGCTTAAGAATGGCATTTGCCTCCCATAGTTTGCTACCAACCCAGTACTGTATTTGAAACTCCTTATAATAATGTACAACGTAAATTCATTGATTATATTATTGTTATGAAAATTTTGACAATACATAATGTAAAATATATATATGTTCCTTAGGTTAGAAGGGTGATAAATATGTTATTGAGTACATAAACTTATATCTCAGTGTTTTAAAGAAAAATATAAAACCTTACTGTTACGTAAAGAAAAACAAACCTTACTGTGTATGCTAGAAATTTGAAAACATTGTTTTTCCAGTGTTTCAAGAGCAGTAAGAAAGTATGCCTAGAATGTGATCTATTTCAATATAGAAAATAACTAAACTACATTTTTATTGGTAAATCTTTCTTTTCATTTTGAATCAAAACATAATTTGTCACCATTGTTTCTAAGATGATCTTTTTTTAAAAAAATCTACTTCACAAGATAGAAAGAAAAACAGATCTTTTGTTCCATTTTTAATGTAGCAGCATTACTGAAATAATGAAGGAAAACTGAGACAAGGTAGATAACCCACTTCAATAAAAATAAAACATTTCTTTAAATAAAATGGTTTAGCGTTTAAAATCAGCTAGGTTTCAAAGCAAAGATAATTTTAATTTAAAAATATTTAAATAGCATATGTAAAGAACGTTGAGTAATTTTTCTCATTGAAACAACCCTTCTATAAAGTTTTGCTTTTCACAAACTGAAACATTGCAGTTAAATAAATTCTTGACTGAAATTTCCCAATAATCTCTTCATGCAATGCATGCAACTTAACAGATTTTTTTCCTCAAATAGTAAACATGCTGAGATTTTACTTATCACTGTCCATGATGATTATGTCTGACTCAGCTTATTTTCTGTATGCTGGATTCAAAACCCCAGTACCCACTATGCGCATTGCAAAATTCCAAGTTCAGCAAAGATAAGCTTTTAACTCTTAAAGTTCAGTGGCACTCAGCACCAACTACTTTCCTCAGTAAGAGAGCACCTTGCGTATCTTTTAATTTTAAAATCTATATTAATATGGTTTGAAGTTATAAATGTTCTAGGACCAAAACCCCACAATAATAACATGGGGAAAAAAGTTCCTTAATTACAGCAATATACAAAAAGAGGAATTTATGAAAAAATATTTCAGTGTTCAGAATGCTTTTTATGGACTTCAGGTTTTGAGAAATCAGCATTAAGATGTCAAATAGAGCCCAAACTTTGACAGGTGAGACCATCTTTTTGGGTCAGTTACTGGCAAAATAATAAAAGATATGAAGATCTTTTCTCTTGTTCTATAAAAAGAATAAACAGTTACCTGATTTCTATTTAGAGTCCAAATTTGTTTTCAGCACTATGTGAAACCAAAGTAAATTGTTCCTGGCTTCAGTGAAAGTGGCATGAAGACTTTATTTACCTGTTTTAAAACATACTGACACAAACCATATGTGTAATGTCACAAAACCTTAAAACAGGTTGGGAAGGACCTTTGGGCGTCACCTAGAGCAACGCACTGCTCAAAGCAGGGTAAGCTTCTAGGCTGGACATGACTATTTAGCTACAGAGAAGTTTGTGAGGAAGAGGATGCATGCACTGGCCTGCAGTTAAGCTAACTGAACAGCTCAGAAACCACCAGATATGACAAAACTTGCTGGACGCAACAAATAACAACATAAGAAGTTACAGTCAGAGCCATGAGGAATGCCTGGATTTCAGAGAGACTGATGTGAGAAGAGCTAAACTTCACAGAGCATTCTGGAAGAATATGGGAGCCTCTTTCGGAGAGTCAAGGTCCGTACTGCCTAGGTAATTATTTCAGTAATACGTTTTTAAAGTTGAGACTACCTAGGAAACACTAACAAAAATACTGAGTTTGGGTGCACTTGTAGAAAGACAAATAAGGAAAAGGGAATTATGAGCAAGTTGTTTATTTGGGAAGGGACATGAAGATGGCAAAATGGAAGAACCTGAAAGAGGGAAAGGAGCAGGGGGGGCATATCAAAGGCAGCAAAAGTATGTGATCAATGTTATTTGGAGGTCTCTGTAGAGCAGCCCAGTACCTCACTGCTGACACTTGGAGCACGGCAATAACCATGGTTTTTGCACTGTGTTTGTGTCTGACTTGCTTCAGCAGTCAGAGGGAGAGGGCATGTCTTCCCGGGAGCTGCTGAGGGAGACCTGGTTGCTCTTCTCCTTGGAACAATGGAGGATTCCCTGCAGGGTACCACCTAACAACTTTGCTCTCTCAGGTCTCCTATAACACACATCAGGGGCTCTCTCTTCATTTTAGACCTCCACAGATTCTGCTACACTTTCAGCAGGCCTAGCTTATTTTTTTATTAGAAATCTATAATTAAGTGGTACCAGTTCCGTTAATCCCTACTCATTATTTCACAGGTGTATGAAGTGAATCAACTCCTGCAACTGCTGAATCAGGTTGTTCCTTGGATCTATATCTACAGTTCAAATAAAAAAGGAATCATGCAAGTCACAAAAAACCTAATAAAAGAAAATCCTTTTCAGAAGTATAACTATCACGCAGAAATCCAACACTAAAGAATAGGAATAATTTTAAATGACACAAAGGTGAATACGAGCTCTGTTCAATGGTCACTGGCAGTTCTAGTATTCCTTTTATGAAGCTATAAAAATCAATACAATAATTAAAGAGAAAAGGAGACATACATATATATTGAGGCTAAATTTGAAGTCTGTATTTAAAAATATGCCTTTTCACATCACACATTAACTGAGATCTCCTTAAGTTTTTTATTTTTCCTGGAACATTACTTCTGCCAAACATACTATAACTACTGTCAACCACACAGCATTGCTGCGAGTATCTTGCTTTCTTAACATTTCCCTAAAAATTATTTTCTTCTACACAGTACCAGCTAGATTTGTCTCTGGCTGCACACATCCTTTCATTGCGTTTAACTTTCTCTTGAACTATTTGAACTATCTTGAAACATAAATACTGAGCATAACTTTTTAGTTATTATTTCTTAAATCTTATCTTCCTCTCTTTTCTCATTCTTCCAGTATTAAACCACCAGGCTTCTCCGTTTACCACCTCCATCAGTAAGTGTATCTGGCTCCATTATAGATGGAGTTATTCATAATTCTTCAAATGGAATGTCACAGCCTCCTTGTAGATCTCTGTAGTGTGCTACCAGTTAAATGCAAACAATGTAACTTAGAAACTCATTTTACAAACTTTCCACAAGTCAGAATTGATATACAAAACTGTCACATAAATTGCAAAGGCAGCTTTGTTCAGACGGATGAATGAAGGGGATACAGATAAAAATGCAAGTGTTTGTGGGTATGTAAACAGGAAGTGTCTGCCTCTAAGTAACAAACAAATGAAAAAGAAAATTAGTGTAATTTGGTGTTGGAATTTTCTATGGATAATTACTGTCGCAAATACAGAAATATGAGAGACACCTCCTTTTGTTATCTTGGCAAGAAAGAAGTCTCTAATAATTAGAAAAATACCAAATGTCTTACAGAATGCTGTCTGAACAGATGAGTAAATGCAATTCTGCATATCAATTTTTAAATGTTCTTTTACTTTGAAAGAAATCACAGCTTTGTTTTTAGTAATATGCATTTTTATTGTCATTTTGTAGTAGAAATGAACACAAGCATCAAGCATTTACTCTTACTTTTCACCCTAGGAGCAAGCTAGACTAGTGGAATGGATTTTTTCCCCAATATGTTATTTTGAAGATCTTTCTTATGTTGGAGGGTTCTCCAAATCCAGATAACTAGTTTTTCTACATTGTGAGACATCAACATGAAAATGTAATGTTTTGTACTACACTAGAAACCACTTTAGTATCTTCCATCATATTGAAATTATATTGAAAATTTCCAAAATATCCCGAAAAAACATTTTCCTAAATTTTTGTTGCTGTATTGCAAATTCAGAAAGGAATGACATAATCAATTCATGTGAAATGCAAACAGAAGAGTTAAATGAAAGAGATCTCAAAGTGAGATTTGAAAAGACATGCAAGTGACTGTGCTATTTGACATGATTTCTTAGGACAGTGTATTTAAATGGGTATGAATGGCTACATTAGAACTCCATCCCAGTCTTCCAATTAATATATACTTTCAGACTTATCCTTTCTGCTATTATAATAGCAAAACATCCTTAATGTCTGCTTAGATACTTTGAAGTCCTCCTGCCTGTGATCACTCCTTCTTTATTCATTTAGTAAATCCATCCCGTATTTTTCAGAAATTTACACAAGCATAATCCAGGACCAAATAATCCATAAGTAAAAAAATCCCACAAATCCACTGAAATCAACAGGAAAACAGTGACTTTAAAGAAAATGCAACTAATTTAGTTCATTGCCGCTAATATTTTTGTAGTTCTAAAGTTTATTTTTTCTAATTAAAGACTAAAACATATAGCTACAAGAAGATTAAAGAAATATTTTTTTTCTTTTTAAAAATACTCTGATTTTTGAAGGCTGTGTAAACACAGACACACACACACTCCACATACATGTATGTATAATTACGATCTACCTATGTGAACAAAATCTTTTAAAGCTCCCACTTCTCACTAGCTACACCAGTCTGTTATAATGTGTAGCTAAAAATTCCCTGATTAATTTTTGCTCACTTTTGCATTTCCATTGCTCTAAGTTATGAGGAAAAAAATCAATCATTAAAACTCAATCGGTAAATAAAACCGAATAAAATCCAATCATTAAAAAATCTTTATAGGCACAATTGATGAATTTCAGTTCAACAGCTGAACTGATTGTAACTGAGTATTTCTTTAAGATTACCTTTTTTTCTAACAAAAAGTAAAAATACTCCTACATGCACGCTTATTTGCACTGTGTGTGTATATGTGTGTATATATATAAATATATATATATATGCATTTTTTTCTTTCCTTTCCTTAGGGGAGGGGAATGGGTACAAAGAATGAGTGGAATATTTTTGCATCTTGAGAAAATCTGTTACATAGCATGGTATTTGAAAAACAGATTAAAACAAACAAACAAACAAACAGCATACTTTGGTAAATAGCGATGTCTAACTAGCAGTGGAAGTCAATACCGAAGATGGTAGATGAAGAAGATAGTAACATGTTCTTTTGCTGTTGATACTATCTGATATCTTGGTTTTTCCAACAGCTACACATTTCACGATCACTTTGCAAAGCAGTAGTTTGTCACAAAAGGACACCGAAACACACAGTATTTCATTAAATTAATTCATGAATGTGAGCATTTAAAAGTAATTTTTAAGAAATGAATTGTGTGCTACAACTAAAACACACAAAGTCATCTTCATTCTCACTCATCTTTTCAAAGACATATTTCCTTGCTTTTATTTCAGTTTGTTCTTTATTGTTTTTCCTAAGCTGCTTTTCTGAGGAAGAGATCCTGTCCTTCAATTCAACCAAGGTAGTCTTTTGTACCTTTTATGCTACTCCTCCATCATTTTTGTCTCGACATAAATCACTTCAATGTTCTTCCTTGAACAGTGCTCCATTATTCTAGAAATGTGAGTGTATATGATTTTTAATTTGAACTGAAGTTGAACACATAATGAAAACCTTACTATTGGTCTTAAGATAAATTCAGGTTTTATATAGCTGACAATTTTCATGTACTAGTTTGTATGAAGATTTAAATAGTGAAAAGTGTTAAATCCATTAATTCTGCCAAATTGCCATAGACTTTGTATATGCAACTTTATTGCACTCTTGTGAAAATTTTAGCTTCTATTCTTGTCCAAGCAACTTCACAGGAACAGATAAGCAGGTAGATAAATTGAGATTTAATGTTCAAGCCATAACACCAGCAAATCCTCAGAAACAGAAGGAGAAGGAGAATCAAGGTTAATCATTGGGATCACATCTTAGGTTCTGATTGTGAAAACAAAAAAAGACTTACTTAACTTTAAGCCTATTAATGAAAAGCTCATTCACATTAATGGGATTGTCTGATTAAAACTAAGCTTAAAACTGAACTTTTTAAAGATTGGGTCATTGGTGTTTTAATGCAAGAGCTGAAAGAAAAGCTTTTGTAGAGAATTAACATTATATACTTACACACTCCAAGACAATTTAAGAATGCAGCATTCACTTTCAAAATGCATTTGTCTTCCATTAACACATTAATAATAGTCTAAGGGCAAGTGAAACATTGTAAGACTGTTTTTATCTTGTTCATAAATAAGAGGCTTGGTATGTGATACTAGGCTTTCTACTGTGGGTTCAAGGTCTTCAAGAAATCAGTCACAGTATGCTAATGAAAAAAAAACCCAAAACTGGATTCTTTGCACCCAGAGGGCAGCTCAAACTGTAACTTACATGTTTTCTGGAGCTTAGCTTTGTTTCTGTAAATGAGCAGGATGAAGGTTTTTCACTTGTCTAGCATCATCAAGACAGTACCACAGTCAGGACTGAACAGCCAGAAAAATTACAGTCTCACTTTAAGAGGGAAAGCATTACACATGAAAGATAAGTTTCCGAGCAAACACTGGTATCTCGGTCTCATTTTGAGCCTTATTTGACAGTGCTTACAACTACAATGTTCCTGGAGCACTCTATTGAAGCCAGCTGTGAAAAGTGCTAGGCTGAGGTACGTAAATGCAACATGTAAACTATCTGTGGACAAGTTATAATTAGTAAGCTACAACTACAAAGGTAGTCATTCGACAGAGTTAGTAGACAGAACATAATTTGATTAGTAATAGAACAATGAGAATGAAATTTAAAATTGTGACAGCTTCCAGATTTTCTTTATAAGGTTTGGAATATCTGCTATGAAAACAATCAAGAGAAATAATACCTCAAAATTGAGACCTATAATTTAATCTCTAACCAACCAATCAAAGTGAGAGTGAAGATTTCACTGGTGGTTGTTCTCTCGCATTTCAGTGTTTCGTGTTTCCTCGCTGCCTATCTGCTACTATTGACGAAAGTAAATTGGTATTTCATTAATAAGAATACATACATTTCCACATATTCTAGCACAGACCTACTACTGATGAAAAGGATTGGGCTGTTGATGAGGCTACTAGCAAACCCTCATCAACCTTTGAGAATTAAAAGTACACAGTTATCAAAATGAACTGCCACGAGCTTCACAAGAGAACAGCAGTATCAAGAAAATAAATTACCCACAGTGATTAGAAAGGCTTAAAAAGCTAATAGAAGTTCATGATCCTGATCTGATGCAAATATAATAGCATTAATGAAGCTTCAGGCCTATTCCTTCTTGGTAGAGAAATTGTTTTCACAGGAGGCTAAAGCAACTTAGCAAATACGAGACTAAGGGGCTACTCCTAGAGGTCTGTCAGGAGCATCTTTAATCTCCAAGTAATGGCTGATAGAACAAAAGCTAGTACAGCAATGATGCTCCATCCCAACCCCCACCCTGGACTGAAGAAACAGCAGTGAAATAGTTTATTTGTTTGTTTGTTTGTTTTCTGATGGGACCTCTCTCTTAAAGGAGCGTGTCCTGGTTTCAGCTGGGGATGGAATTAACTTTCTTCTTAGTAGCTGGTGCAGGGCTGTGTTTTGGCTCTGATGTGAGAACAATGTTGATAGGACATTGATGATTTCAGTTGTTGCTGGGTGATGTTTATACTCAGTCAAGGACTTTTCAGTTCCTTGGGCCCTGCCAGCCAGAGGGCTGGAGGGGCACGAGAAATTGGGAGGGGACACAGCCAGGACAGGTGACCCAAGCTAGGCAAAGGGATGTTCCATACCATGTGACTTCATGCTTGGTATATAAAATGGGGGGGGGGGGGGGGGGTTAGCTGGGGCCTGGGGTTCACTGCTGGGGGACTGGCTGGGCATCGGCCAGCGGGTGGTGAACAGTTGTACTGTGCATCGCTTGTTTTCCTGTCTCACTTTTCCTCTGGATTTTATCCTTTCCCCCACCTTTCCATTATAACTGTTACTATTATTATAATAACCATTTTTATTATTATTATTTCATTTTAATTCTGTTTAAAGTATTAAATTGTTCTTATCTCAACCCTTGAGTTTTACATTCCTTTCTGATTCTCCTCCTCATCCCTCTGGGGGAGGGCAGTGAGCGAGCAGCTGCCTGGGGCTGGGCTGCTGGCCAGGGTTAAACCACAACAGAGAAGAACAAAGCTGGATTTTTTTCATTATTATGAAGTCACCTGCTACACATCATCATGCAGCTTGCTGTAATTTTAAGACTTTCTAAAATGCTGAATTGGTGAGGTGCTGACATTGCTGGAATTATACATGTCTCAGGACTGAACAGAGTCTGTAAAAGATACTTATGTCAGATTTAAGCAACACTGACGCGTGTTTAGTGCTTGTGCATGCTCCTTGCATGATGAAGGGCTCTTATGTGATTATTGTAACAATGCAGATTTCTTATGCATGAAAAGGTAAACAGACACATAAAAAGATACATATACACACAGATGTAACTGTACAGTAAAACCCATCCCATTCAGTGCTTATCCAAAGGTAATGAAAATAAATTAGATTCTTGTAGAATCAACATAGGTCTGAATCAACACTGACGACTTAATAGAGTAATAATATTTTACAGTATTTTCTCTAAATAAAAAAGAGTAAAAAAAAAATCAGTAATCTGTTTTACTTTTCCAAAGAGTTAAATACTCTTTATTCCCCTCTCTAGAGATCCTTCTAATATAAGGCATGAGGTTTAGAAAATAGTAAGTTCTAAGTTTGATAGCAGTACATAGTTTTTGTAACAATTTCCCTAATACTTTCTACAACATTTCATGAAAACAGGTATTACTCACCTCAGTTAATTAAGTCAATAGAGAAGAAATAATAAAAAGGAGTTCAGTATTATAGTATGCTATAATGACATTACTCTTGAAAACACTGGGGAAAAGATTTAAAGGGGAATTATTAATTAAACCGCAGTGTTACCTTTTACAACTGTTTTCGTAATGAATTGTATTGGTCAGTTTCAAATTCAAGCTTTAAACTAATAAAAAGTATGCCACGGTTATTTTTTAGATCTTATCATTCGAATTCTGAATTTTCGTTTACTTTGAAAACATGCAAGAAACAGTTGATATGAATAAGGTGTGTATAATTTAAAGAGAGAGAGAAAGAGAGACAGGAAAACAGTAAACAACCCAAAAAGCCTCTAACATAGCTGCTTCATTGACACTTAACATCTCCAGTTCTTTGGTCTGTACATGGGGAATACATACAAGAACAACTACTTTCTGTAAACAGCAGCTTGCCAGCTCTGACAGCAAAGGGCTCAGCTATATATATTGTATATATACAATAATATACTATATATATATATATATTATATACTCATGATATATACACTGTAAGATAAACAATATACCTTAGATAGCAAATCATTCATATATGCAATCTCCATATCCTACCAAAAACAGCAATTAATTTACTTTATCTAAACGATAAAAACAGTTGCAAAGAACTGATCCATCTCAATAATAGTAGGTTCATAGCATTATCTAGCTGTACTTCTACCATACATCCTATTGTTTTTTGCCATGACCTTTAGTTCTTTTGCCTTACACACATGAAAGAAAAGTAATCTGCAATAAGTAGATTTTGTAAAACCAATTATATAGCTAAATAGAAAAGTCTTGTGTTGTTTTTTGGGGGGTCTGTGCCCCCCCCCCCCCCCCCCCCCCATCTTTTACCCTTCACTATTTTTATTATGTGGGCTGTAACTGATCAAAATCATTGTTTTTATGTAATTAGGTCATATACATACACTGTCTTATTCTAAACACAAGCATTCTAAATACAGGGAAATCTATTTCTGCATTTCTAAAGTCCACTTTCTAAAGGATATCTATTTCTGTTGATAGGAAAAACTAAAATCAGTTCTTCATAACCAAGGTCAGATCCAATAATTTAGAATGAGGAAGTCACAGACAGATGGAGCTCCATCTCACCTACTACAGCTGCTTGGTAATAGCATTGTGGAACTAATGCAGCAGAGACTACTTTTTTTTCTTACTCATTTTTTACTGCATTTTCACCAGAGAGCAAGGAAATGGGACTCCAGGGGAGCTGACTACACACACTAGTAGTAAGACACAGCCCACAAGGCCTCAATCCTTTGATATGTACCAAAATAAATGACTGAAGGCCAAAAATTTATGAGACAGTTGTGCTTTATTTTGACACTCAATCATAAAATCCAGCACGTCGGAAACGTACATGCCAGAATAACATCAAGCACCAGAATAACATCAACACACAATAACAACAGCTCATATTAATTTACCAATATTTCTTAAATAAACACTGACAGTTACATACTAGTGGTATCAATATACTCCCACTTTGCACAGTTACCAACCATCAGAACAAGTGTTCATCACTGATTTAACACGTTCAAAAACCATGAACCTTCTCATATGCATGTGCAAGGCCCCAGATAGCTAATGCCAAAGTAATCTTTCCTTATCCCTGACACAAGCTCACTAAAACGTGTTGTAGTTCTGTGCTTAAAAGAAGTATCTTTCTGGAAATACATGAGGAAACAATCTACAGACCCATAACACAGGTACTTTCTTCCATCTCTTCCATGAAAATCTTTAACAAGAGAATAGTTACTGCCAAATGTGTAGGAAAATCATTAGGTAATAACCCTTGTGATCCTGCTGGACTATACAAGATTTATACCAGTAACCTAAGGTCAGAATCTGTATTTCTAACAATAAGGTCATCAGCTATCTTATTGCCCCCAAAATTCAGGCATTTATCATGCTTTCCAATATTTTATTGAAAACTTTTATTTTTATTTTTATCATTCTTACAATTCAATGACTGCTATCTATCACACAGCCTTGGCATTGATTTCCAGTATAGTAATGCAACTATATCCCCATGGCAACTTGTTTTCAGATAACTTCTCAAGCCATGCATCTACCAACCCACAGGAGATGGCCTATATTCTTACAGTCATTCCTAAAAATATGTTATATTTATTTAAAAACACCCTAATCTTCCATTATCAGCCTACAATCCTTGTAGTTTGTGTAATTTTATCAATTCCCTCACTTGCTTAGTTCCTTCCTTCCTTCCTTTCTAACAATCCTGTATTCATTATTCAGCAGTTGAAGTTAGCTTCCACCCAAAGCCCAAGGAGACTGTAGGAGGAGGTGAGACAGAGGTAGTGCATCTAAATTTCATGGATAGAGGAATGTTGTCACTAGGCAACACATGGTTTCCTCCAACATTCTAGAGCTACCAAAATATGCAGTCCACTTCCTCCAGTTTTCTTCTAATTTCCTGCCTTCTCACTTCAGTCTAGCCCACTTAATGGACAGAAAACCCTTCAGCTTATTTTGCTGAGTCAGTCTTTCTGTGGTTGTGCTGCAGCTGGCTTCCCAGGGGAATGAATAAGCATCAGCCATGTTATTACAAAGGAGAGAGGAACACAGCTGGGAGCAGTCCATCTGGTAGCAATGAGCAAGCAGATTGGTTTGCCTGGGTCAAATCTGCATCTCAGTTACATCCACACAAAAAAAGCATACCCCACACTTCTTCCAGCTAGTCCTACTTAACTAAAACATGACACTGTTCCTTTGCTTCCCAAGCCTGCTGTTTATTGCTGTAAAAGGATCAAGATTCTGTGTATTCAAAAAGCTGCAGAAAGCAGTTTGTCTGAGAGTCGGGAAATCTTACGGCATTCTACTTCCCTGCACTTGTATATAAACAAAAGGCACTACAATATATTAAAGCTATGTTCATAATTCCTAAGCTAATAAAACTACATCAATATTACGAACTTCTGTCTCAGTTGCTTTCATATTTTCAGTCCTAAGGAAAGCAGAAATTTAATTTTTAAAACAATTTGTTGATGTGGTGAAGGTTTTAAATATATTGTATATTAGGTGCAGAGTTGAAATATTTTTTCTTGCATGACTGTCCTCAAATAACAGCTTAAGTGCTTAATACACTTGCAAATATGTCTAAAATTTCTAAGTCCAAGCGTCAAACATTACAGTTCTAGTTTATGTTCTCACATCCAAATCTACCCTGTAAGATTCATTATTATATATTGCTTTCTGCTGCAGGAGTATTTTCTCCTGGGGTGAAATACAAAGCAGTTAACACCTGGATTTTGAAAAAGAAATTTTAATCTGACATGATTTAAAAAAGCATTTGAATTAACAGACAAGCACGGTGCAAACAGAGCTGACAGTCATATACAGTATAAAACAGAGTGACATTTTTAGTAGCATGCAAATAAAGCCGACAGGCATGTCTTTATTCAATTAGTTCCCAGTTTCCAAGGGCAGAGTTGTTTGCACACATCCACACTGCGCCCTCTAATTTTAGAGACTTTCTATACTGAATATTTAAAACTACTTAGTATCCAAATCAATTTAACAGAATGTCACTTAATGTACTTCTCAGTTTTGGCTTTCAGTAATTTACTCTGTATACCTCAACACTGCTCACGACCTCATCCATAATTACATCCAAGCAAATCTCTTGGCCTTTTGTTTTTTTGTTTTTTTTTTTTAAAAAGTATTTCAGTTTCAGAATACTTAGACTTCCACGTGTGCACATTTTTATATGCTTCTCAGGACTATAAAAGTTTCATACCAATCCATCTGTATATCCTACTTACTTCTGTGGCTAAAATAGCAGGTAAAACAGGCACTTACTGTTCAGCGGTTACAGGGCACTTCTCCACTCCTTTTCCAAATGACTTGCCAAATCGAACCTACTGCCTCTTTAGCTGCAGGGAAACAAAAAAACAAAAAAACCCCACACATGTCAGAATTCAAGGAACTGAGGGAGAGGTTATTTCACTATAAAAATCTCTTCCAGAGGAAGTCAAAAGCAGTGTAACATTGGCATTGAACTTTTCCTCGTAACAGGTAATAAGAATCTCTGAAATTAAAAAAGCCTTCAGAAGAACACTATGGTGGGGCATAAAGGTAACACCGAGAGAGAGAGAGAGAGAGAGAGAAAGACAGAAAAAGAGAATGAAAGACAGAAAAAGAGAGAGAAAGAAAAAGAGAGAAAGAGGAAAAAAACACCAAAAAAGAGAAGCAATGATATTAAAAATATACTACTAAATGTAAATGTAAAAAGAGCAAATCCATCACCCTCACTTATCTCAATTTTCTATTTTTTTACAATACTGTGAACCATGAATATTTCAAAATAATTTTTTCTAATGCCTTCTCCAGCAGTCTAGTGTATCAAAGGAATGGCCAGGGTTTGTGCCTACCTCCGCATTGATATCACATTTATTTATTTATTTATTTATTATAATTTGCAAGTCAAAATATGTTGCCCCTCAATACTGAATTAAACTTCTCTGAAGAAGCTTTTGATTTTTGATTTTTTTTTTAAATACAAAAGCTACAAATTTCCATGGGAGAAAATGCAATTGAATAAAAGGCAGCTGTGAGAAGCTTACATTCTCTGAATTACGTGATAGCTGTTGATTACTTCACATTCCCCAAAGGTATCGGTATCAGCAAGCAATGCTGTGCTAACACTGGCCATTCAACAGAGTTATTAATAACTGCAATTCTGGCAGAAATCAAATATGCTGGAATTTTTCCCATAAAATTAGCGTGGTGAAACATCTACAATTTAAAGTAAGCCTCACTTACAGGACAACAGATAGCATCTAAGAAAATTAAACTTTAAACAGTCATTTCAGATGAAACGTATGTTAGAGATGTCACCATCTTAAACACAGACATGTTTCACAAAGCATGTAAAAGCTCATCATGACTAAAACATGAAATAGGAACAGTATGATTTCTAAAAGGAAAGTCAGCAGCATTTTCATACCTCTTGTCAACACCAGACACAGCTTTTAAATGCCCACCACCAGTTACAAAATTTCTGTCTATTCACAGCAGTGGGTGGTGATGCTGAAAGACTACCCCAAGAGCCCTGTTGTGCTATGCACAGCCACTCTTCACACACCACCAGGAGACAGCCCCTGTACTGCACAGGTGAAAATGCATTAAAAAATGTATTTTTGAAGAGAAACATTCTTTGAATGAAAGAAGCCATTATCTCCATCTTACAAACGGAAAAACAAGGCATGCTGAATGTCATGGGGTAAAACAAACTTGAAAGCAGCATTTCGATAAAATGAGGTCTGAACAACATTGCCCGGTGTACTAGTGTAGGTGCGTGCGGGAGAGGAGCACAGATGACCTGCCACCAACTTCACAACCTTCGGGGCAGGAGACTAAGAGGTAGTGGCAAGCCAGCTGGTAACAGCGCCGTGGGTTTAGCTGTGGAAAAAGCCAAAGTGACTGGCTGGATGTGACGGGATCAGCAAGGCCCCTGCTAACCCCCACGAAGGAGGGGGCTGCTGACTCTCAGCACTGAGAGCCCGGGGTGAGGCCTGCAGGGGAGCAGGGCTGCCCCAGCGTCCTGGGGCACGGCCACCACCACACGGAATGGCCTCTCCCCAGCCGGCGGTGCTGGCCATGGCCATGAGCAGGGGCGCCGCGGCGTTGTCAGGTGTGAGCATGCACGCTGTGCCAAAACGGTAAGTGTGTCATACACCCCTGCGCGTACACCCTGCCCCAGCTGTCCTGTGGCAATATCCGCGCAAGCGCAGAAATGGAAACCTGTGTCCGTGAGCTGAGCTGTTCCCTTCTGGCAGCCGCCTCACCCCCAGACTTCCCATGACGGCAACCAACCCGCAGAAGTACTGCAAGGCAGCTGTAGCAGAACGTGAGACAGGTTTTTCTAATATCCCGTCCATTCCAAGTACCTTAGCCACCAACCTGCTTTCCAAAGATTTTTCTTTATTTTCACAGAAAAAAAAAAAAAGAAAATTTACCAATGCTACAATGAAAATTTTATCAAGAAAATACCTTTTTGTTTTTCTTGGGGAGCAATATTTTCAAAAATTTGTGTTATTTCTACTCTTGCACCACAGGAAACCTCTGGTTAGAGGTAAGAGCTCCTGTAACAAAAAATAATGTTTATTTTCTATAGACAGAGTACTTTATCAAGTGCTTAATTAATCTCCCTTCCTCACCTCTTTCAAATTAATTTCATCTTTATCATCTCCAGAACGACACCTGCCAGGACAGCTGCTCTTGCTAGGGGTTTCTCTGGATGCTCAAGTCCTGCAGAATGAAAACAGAGTCGGAGTCAGAACACAATGTTGGGAGGGCACAAACCAGGACAATGGTGTGGTGGTTCCACTGCACCGGGTCCAAAGGCTAATCCATAAAAAATAAAATATTACCACTGCAAACTTTGCAGAAGAGATCTGGGAAGAAAGATCAAGGAATAGAAAGGGCAAACCACTTTTCAGTCCTCTTTTTCAGAACTCCTGGAGAGCTCTAAAGGGGAAGGTGACTGCAAACCACCAACAGAAAAGCAGAAGAGGCAAAGCAAGGCCGTGGTGCTACCAACTGGTTTTGCCATTAGAACACAGGGAAAGCACAAGTGAGAGCTGCTATGAGACCCCTTTCTTCCACAGAAACAACAAGCAATACCTGCCTGAACAGTTCCCTATCTCAGATTCTTCCCTTACTTTCTTGTGCTGGTTCAATCCAAATGATTTCATGTCAACTCTTAAATACAGGATGCATTTACATTTTTTTAATGGGAAAAAGTACAGTATGGAAATATGCAAGGTGAGGTTAAAAGGTTGCATAAGTTAAACTTGTATATTAAATGCTATTCATTGAAAAATATTTTTTAAATATGTTAATAATGCATTTTTAAGAATATTGGAATGATTACATACAAAGCTGGAGACAATACTCAGAACTGATTACTCTGCAAAACAGGATAATAAAGAGAAAAAAATCTCAACAATAAAATTAGAAACTTATAGTCTGAAGTACCATGCTGTCAGCATCCCAAGCCCTACAGTCCCAGTGCTTTTGCAGCATTCCAACATATGCATTAATTAGGAAAGAGTAATTCCAAACTCCTTTTTCTAGACATAAAGAATGTCAAAACTCCATAATTATTTACTAAAGAATTCAAAGCTAACCAGATTTTATTTTCTATTAAAAAAAATCAACCATAAATTTCTCCTACAGCTTTTTATTTCCTCTATCCCTTTTCAAAGGGTTACAACGGAGTTATCTTGTAGAAAGGAAAAAGTTGTTGCTTCTTATTAGCTCTTCATGGCATCCCACAAAACCAACTGCACCAGTGAACATTTATCTAATGATGAACAGAAAAGGAAAATGATTACATTTGTCAATTTGTAATAAAATAAAGTTTTTTCATAGGTCTTAACAAGTAAGAAAATGTTTTTCTCCTTTCTGGATTGCAGTATAATCACAAGACAAAAACCACAGGCATACACAGAAATAAGACATTGTTTTCAAACCAGCACAAAACAGTTTACTAATGCTGTTCTTATTTTTAGTCCTGTAATTTTTCCTTGAAATTATAGGTGGGATCAATATCGTACAGACTTGTTTCATTGCTGATATCCCAATGAGGTTCTAGAGGAACCAGAACACAACTGATGTATTGCTATGCAAATTTTGTAGTAAAGGTTTCTAAACCTCCCAAAACCTATAGTTTGAGGCAATACTGTTACAGCAACTGAAGTAGTGAACTTGCTTATACTTAAATATTAACAACTGAGTTTTGACCTTACTCAATAAAACTTTCTACAGAAAAATGACGGGCTTCAAGAAGTCTTGTTGGCTGTTCAGTGTGATTGTTGTGGAAGCAACTGCTTAGCGTAAGGAAACGGTTAGCTGAGGAACTGATCAGGAAATGAATAAAAAGAGTTACCAAGGAGCTCAGTAGCACCTGGAGCAGTAAGACGTTAGGTAAGTTCAACGGAGTTCAACAAGTTCAACAGTTCAACAAGACAAACTGGCTGAACACTAAATTGTAGTAGCGCAATCTGAAAATGCCCTACTCAGCATTTTGTTATTCTCTGCTTGCTTTTTAGAACTAAATGACCAAAAGAGTGGGCTGAACAATCTACCCGATAGTACCAGGCTTTTAATACTCAATCTGTAATGGCCGGACCTCAGCCCCCTACATGTCTGCTACCTCCTATGTTCCAAACAGTCTCATGTATCTTTTGCATTAAAAGGGCCTGAAGTAATAATTTTAAATCATTTTTAAACTACGTAACCTGCTCTTCCTTCAGTAGCTCATTACAATATAGTATAAAGTGCATTTGGAAATTTATTTCTTTAAAACTGACTAATAATTGGGAAAAAATATATATAAAGAACTCATTTACATTCTTGAGATCTAGCAAAATAAAGCACGACACATTCACCATTTACTGCAACTACAGCCATTTAAATCAAATGCAGGAAAATGCAGCTACTCACAGAGTCAGCAAGAGATATGAGTTTGTAACTCTATTTATAAATATTAGGGTAATTCCTGCATGTTTTTTTTTTTTTTTTTTGGGGTGGGGGGTGGGGGGTGGTGGTGGTGGTGGTGTCTGGCATTTATCTGTCCTTTCTAAGAAGAAAATAATTCTCACAATTTCTAGTAGACACTGTTATAAGCCCAAACACAGTGTGTCTATTTATCATACCAACCCATGAACTTTGCTTATTCCTATCAGTCCTCAACATTGCCTTCCTCATCCTACATCCTTTCTTTATTGTGTAAAAGTTTTATTGATATTATTATAATTAAGACTAGGAATTTAGACTCCAGATATGGCTTGCTTTACCAGTGTTGATTTTATTCTCAGGCAGAAATAAAAAGCCTGTTAAATGACTTCAGAAACCAATTACTTTATTTCAAACTATCCATGTATAGTATCTCTTGGAAGCTGCTGAATGCTCTGGATTCCTATAGATGTCTTTCATAATGTTACCATTCAGGTAGTTCTTAATGAAGAATATATGTAGTATGAACTAGCCATCTGCTTTGTAACATTATTGATATTTTCCCAATTGCTCTGTAGAAAACTACAGCATAGCATCACGAATCCAATAACAACACACATAATGATAACTTCTGTCAACAGAATGACCCTAGATGATCCTCTGGAAATCTAAAATACTTATAAAACATGGGCAGAGTAAACTTATAAAACACGGGCAGAGTGAAAAAGAATACATTTCAATTAACAGAAGTGTTTTGTGTACTTGCTAAAGAACGGCTACTTATATATTCATCGGTCCTGACAGTGACTGACAGAGAAAACCTTTAGGAAACAACTTCTGGGAATCAATTTAAAGTGTGGAAATGCTGGTTCTGAAATGATTATTTTAAAAATTTCTAAAGTCGCCTCTGCCACTGTACGGTAGTTATTATTACCAACGAGGAACAAACACTGTATGTGGTTATTCTTTTCACTTGTGACTAAAGGAAAAAAAAATATTTTTTTTTTTTAAAAAAGTATCCTAAACAATTTGGTACATCTTTTGACCAAGCATTAGACAAAACGGAGAGTGTGTATTCAAAGCCTTTACTTTAACTGTGTGAGGATTCATCCCTTGTGTGGCTCCAGTAATTGCAGCGGGCTTACAGCAAAAACAGACTAAAGCTCATTGCACAAACAGTGCTACTATTTGTAAACTGCTACACATTACTGATCAGAGCAACCAGTTATGTTTTAACTTACATCCCAGCTGTGTCAACAGAAAAGCTCCTGGCAGATTAAGACAAGAAGTTCAGCACTGCCTTCTATGTCTTCAAGCAAATAGAACACACAGATAGCAATTTAAAATAATAGGACAGCTATTATCAAATAAGTTTGAAGTGAGCAAGGCAGGTTTTCCCCTTTTCTCTAATTCTTGCCTGAGATGCAGCAAAGTAAGATCACCAAGATCATTTGCCATTAGCAAAGCTTAAGGTTGGAGGCTTTCTGGTCTCTGTTAGGTGCATGCATTCCTCAGTGTACTGTTCTTGTTTCTATACTTGGCTAGAATCCCACTGAGCAAATGGATTCCATGTGCAGGAGCAGAACGAAATCAGGCTTTTAGTGCGACAGCTTTTCTCCTTACACTGGCTAGGGAGAAATAATACACATTCAAAGTATAAAAGGATAAATATATATAATTTCAGGGAATCTATTTACTGAACAAATATGTAACAGGTTTTAGAAACTCATAACTGAGGTTTACATGTAGTCAACATTAACTACTTATGCCACAAGATATAATCAGTAAAGTTCAAGAAGTAGGGAAAATAAATTAGCTGATAAGCCACTTAGCTACTTAACTCTGTTCAGCAGTGTTTAGTCACCACAAAAACAGAGCAAACAAAATTAGCTCAGTAATATGAACTAGCTCCCGTAGGACATCAGTATTTCTAAACTGTTGGATCCAGGAAAAAAACAGTGGATCCAGGGAAATGCCCTACAACCTCCAGGTTGTGTTTGCATTCCACATAAGAAAGCTCAGGAATCCTAAAACTCACTGGTACCTTGGTGCCTCCTGCTGTGACACTGAGGCATAAACACCTGGTATAGGCAGACTCCCAGCTCCATGGATATAAAATCCAGAGGACCTAGAAAAACTCTGATCTATAACACCCTGACATGAATTCAGGCAAAGGTCTACGAAAACTGTCTACCAAATGGATTAAGCCAAACATGTTTCTGATTAGGTGCTATGACTTGAGGTACTCAATGCCTTTTTCACCTCAACCGTTATTGGAAAAAAAAAAAAAAAAAAACCTTCAGGAATCACAGGCCCCTTAGGACAATGGCAAAGTCTGGAGTAAGGAAGACACCCTTGGTGAAGGAGAATCATGTTAGGGAACTTCTAAACAATTCTAAACAAATTCTTCAGAATTAAACATCCTAATACTGTTTGGGCATAAGTTGTCTTAAGCAATAAAGACAAGAAACCAGTAATTTCTTTAACAACTTTTTTACAAATTTTAATGTATCATGAACACTTGCTTGCTGTTTCCTGTGTTCTTTTTAGTATACTTCCACATTATGTCTAGGTAGGGGGAAAAAATATAAATGGGTGATCTCAGCATGCTATACATCTCAGTCAAATGTTAGCAGTTATCATTCAGTTACCCTGCAGAGATCTTTTTGTCACATACAATAGTAAAGTACAGGTTGCTACAGAATGTTAACATCTAATGAAAGACCCTATATGATGAAATGTAAGAGACCACCAAGAGTGCTTTGTCAATTATCTTACAAAAGCTTCTGAGCAAGTGTAATTTGAGGTTTAAGGCAAGCAGAAAGAGTACAGCCCTGACTGCCATCTTGACAACATGGATATAAGTCAACTCGATGAGGAAAGAACAGATAATTTGACATAAGGCATGTTGCAGCAAGGTTAACTGCAATGTCTTTCACTTCATCTATTTAGCCTAAAAATATTTTAAACTGTGTGGTCTATTTTGAATGCTATAGACAAATGCTCATACTTTAATTTTATCTTTACTTTGCTTTCATTGGGTTTGGTTAGTGATAACGGGATAATAAAGTATTCCTTACCTAAGCATGACTAAAATCTATAAACTGGATCCTGGAACAGCCTAACAAGAATGCCAGACCCAAACCTGCCCCAGCCTCTCTGGGGCTGCAGTGGAGGACTGACATGGCAAGATGCTACTGCAAGGCCCATGGAAGCAGGACCATCTCCTGGTGACTCCCGGTGTCCTTGAGGGATGTCTGGGATACAGTAAGATTTTCAAGCACACACTTAAGTCTCTAGCTTTGTAGGAGTATAACTGTGACAGATTTTGCATTAAGGTTTGATGTTTGAATGTTTTATAGTATATAATAGAATGCAAGTATACAACTTTACAGTAATTGGACCAAGCACAAACTACTGTTTGTTGGGATATCTACTGTTATGTGATTCAAGGATATTGGCCTGTTCCTTTCGGGATGTAAAGATTTTTTCAAAGCTGTAATGTGCTTCCCTAGGAATTATTCAGTGTGTTTTCACAGCAAGATTTACTATCATCAGATCCACATACTAAACACAAATGATTGTTGCAGCCTTTATAAATTTGAAGTTTTGTTTCCTATATATATATATAAATATTTTGTTTGGTTCTGAACACATCTAAATTGAAGACTCAAAGGGAAAACATAGATCTTCACTTGAAACGGAACCCATTAACTTCAATGTTGCACAAAGATAACTGAACAAGGTTACATCCTGAAGCAATCCCAACAGGTAAGTTTATGCTTGTCTGACCTGCCCTGCTTTTGCAAGTGGTGAAAGCACAAAAAGCATTAAAACTTTTCAAAAAATTATTTATTTTCTTGCAATATGAATGTCTATCATACAATAATGTAAGAAAATAACTAATATAATTTACAAATCACTATAATTAACAATACAGGATTTTTTTCTGTATTTTTGTCTTGCCTATAACTGTATTTCAGTAATGTGTTTTATAGCACATTATACTACTTCAGAAAATCCATATTTAAGTATCTTTGCTAATCTTCTATTTGCATGGGAAAATGATTTTTCTGATACTGATTCCTACTCATTTTTTCCAAATAAAACCCATTTATTCCTGTATTTAATTTGGGGTAGAAGCTAGTGCTGCAGATTAATAAGTGGATAAAAACATTTTCCCATTCATATTCCTCAGAAAGCATCTTTCATCAATAATTTTGAAATCCTAGAGGGGGAAAAAAAGAGAATCACCATGTCAGAAAGACTTCAATATATATTCTAAAAAGGTGTGCTGCCAACAAGGTTTAGGGATGTACTGTGCCTTCTATCACTATTCTGAGCAAGGAATGACTCTGCTTACAGTGTCACTGAGACATGTTAATTCAAAACCACCACCCAGAACCTATTTTCCTCTTGTTCCAGGGTCACCATGCATATGGAAAATATAGCTAAATCCTTTTCATTCCTCCCCTTCTCTCGGCTTCCTGGGTGTACATAAGCCCAAATGTAAGAGCTGAATAACCCCAAAGAATGGCAGAAGTGGGGCAGATCTAAAAACAAAGTGACACCTAGCTATCATGTAAGGTTATGAGGGACTTGCAAATGCACGTAACCCAGGAGCTTGACCTTAACACTGTTGTTCTGAACAAAGTTTTAATAAAACATCCAGAAGTGATGGGTAATCAACACCATGAAAAGAAGGCCATGTTTTAAAATGTTAAGATGCAAATTAAAATTCCTCTCTGCAAAAACTTCTGAAGATTTAAAAAACAGCAGGTGAATCAATTTTTACAGAAATATTTTGTTGTTCCATTCTACTTTTTCCTCTTATATTGACAAGGATGTGCTAACTCTGTGCCATTATGGAATAACTTGCCAAAATATTTTGTGTTGACAAATACACCTGAGGTGCCAAATGCTACCTTTCCAAAAATAATCTTTATAAAGGTGCAAGTCTCTACTGCAGACAAAATTATCAGTGAACACAGTTAAGCATAATGGCTTTAAAAAGGTCTCCTATTTTGAAGTCAATCTAGTCACTTCATGGGGATATTTGCTGAGCCAGGAAAGATACTCTTCCTTTGATGGAATGTTCAGCACAAACAAGCAGTTTGAACTTTACAATTCTTCTGAAAAATCTGAGATTCTCCTGCATACCAAGAAATATCCAAGACAATTAAAACGGAAAAAATGTAGGAGAAAAAATGATAATAAAGAAAGATACAACAAAAGCTTTGAATGCTAGAGATGAAGACAATTTAGATGCAAGAAAACATCTATTCATAAATGAAGCTTCTTTCAAAACCCCATCTATCAGTCACTTTTTTTTTTTTTTTTTTTTTTTTACTAATAAATCCCCAACTGGAAAACTATCTCCAGGAAAGTACTTTGGTTTTGTTAGAGAGGGAAATTGAGTTGGAAGAATTATATTCTATGGCCTTCTAAGTGTAAGGGCAAAGTCTGGCAAGTGTGTTTTGCCTTTGGACTAGTGGAAGGTGGCAAGACATTCCCTGAATTTTAATTACTAGAAAAACTTGCGGGTTTTTTCTTTTTTTTCTCTCCTGTGTACATCATGTTCATTGATGCAGTGATTACTCATTTTTTCATTAGACTAAGAAAAGGTCAATAGATGTAGGTAGACAGTGTTTAAACTGGCGTGTTCAAAGATGCCGAGGCCACTTATTGGAGGAACCTTAACACCCTGGAAACATTTTGCCAAGATTTTATGTCAAACTATATCTTCTCAAGTCTGTATTTCAAAAACTAAACCCCTGGTTTGACTTGTAGGTGTTACACACACAGCAGTTGCCAGAGAAGTATCAGGAGACACTCAAAAAATGCGTAAGGATTTAGCCATAAACACTCCTGCGCTTCTCTTAAGAGAACTTCGCTCTCTCATGACAAACTAGAAAGTCTTTCTGCTTCCTTCTTCCTCCCATAATTTTGAGTAAAATTTGAATAGGAGTGGATAAATAAATAAAATGGGTGTCTCAAATTAGAGATACTATCCTCAACTCTGGAAAATTTCTGTTTCCTTCCCACCTCAGCAACTTTTGTGTTTTTTTTTCCCCTGACCTTTGGGGGTTTTTTTTCCAACTTTGGGTTGTTTTCCACCTATCATAGCCCCCTCCCACTTCAAAGAGCTACGAACATGATATCCATAAAAGACTGAGACGTAAGTTGGTACTAAAGGGATACAATCTATATAAATAAGCAAATTATTACCAACAGAATAACACATACCATTTTCAGGTAAAAGTTATAAAAATTTAAGGATTCACACCAAAATATGCTTAGAGTTCCTCATATCCAACACTAATCTAAGAGTAATTTAAAAACAATTTGCAAATAATGAAAAAACATAGCCTGAATAAGGTATTCATAAGATGACTTGTTTAAATGGCACCAGAGACTTGACAAAACCGTATAGATTATGTTTTTACCTTAATCTCTACTTTCCTTAAAACAAGATCTTATTTATTTCAAAGAATTCAGAAAAAGGTGAGCAAAGACTTACTAACACACACAGTCAAAGGTGGCTTTCTAAACTTCTTCCAATTCTAAAGGCACAGTTGTTTTTTTGAGAGAAATATTTTCTATGGAAGTGTTGATCTGAAACCCAGAAATGAAATATGATCACTTTTGTCTATATAGCAGGAAAAAAATCTTTTTAAAAAATGATTCTTCAACTGTCTGAAGTCCTCAAAGAACTGCTTTGTGTAAATCCACAAATTGTATACCTAAAATCTTGAAAGTCTTATATTCAAATGACATACACAAAGACTGCAATGCAGAAAGGAAGAACTATTCATACCAATTTCGGCTTGAAAAATTAGGGGACAAGCTCTGAAAAACTTAAAGATTATATTACTAAAGATTACTCTAGATAATCACTGAATAACATTTCATAAGCAAAAGCTAAAAAAGTGTTAGCCTGTTTACTAGAAAAGAAGATCTGCAAGGATAGTTACCTGGCAAAGGTAGTTAACTGGGATAGTTAACTAAACATAGTTATTCATTAAAGAGGTCAAGTTCTCTGAGTGCTACTTTCATTTTTAGTTTCTTGGGGTTTTATACTGTTGGCCATTTTTCCATCAAACTGTAATTTCCATTCACTGTTCAGTGTTTTCCATGTGGTCCTAAAATCACAAAAAGTAAGGATCAGCAAAGGCAAGATGGTTTAGTGACTTGACATGGTGTTCTTCAATGACTGCTAGTATTCTAACCCTGCTGACATGAAAATGTAGAAGCTCTCATTTAAGTATTAGGGAACTGCTATTTCAAAGAACAGAAGAGAATCCTCAGATATTCACTGTATCACTTCCCTTTTCTTTGTGGGACATCCTGTTCATATTTAAACAGATGCAAGTTGGAAGGAGGAAATGTGACAATGTGTTTTCTTTTTAGCTGAACATGGAGTTGCAACTGGGATGCAGATGGGACTTCAGTTTGAATCTGCACCCTTGGAAATCAGCCTATCCTCCCTCCCAGTCTATGTTCTAAAGCAGAAAGAGCACATGAGCATACTGCTTTTGTTAAGATGTTTCTTGAATAATGGTCTTAAGTGATGACATAGATATTTTATGACCAAGAAGAAGGGACAAAATGTTGACCAAAGACCCGAAAAGCCAGTAACGAGATGTGCTGGGAAAAGTATACAAAAAAAGAAAAGGATTAATTTTCCAATTGCAACTTTTTTAGTGCTTAGAAGAGAAATATCTACATAGGTGCCCCTAATAATTAATGTACATTGTTAAAAAAAAAAAAAAAAAAAAAAAAAAAAAGGCAAAAAGAATTCACAACTGTTTTGTTGATTGGTAAGTTACAGGCAGGAACTCTCTTCTCTTCAGAGTCTTTAAACTCTACCCGCAAGCCTGAACAAAATGAAACATACAGAGTTTGATCCAGCTTCTCTCACAGGGTGGGTCTTTCCATAAGGATCACTGAAACTCATCATATATTCTATGTCAAGTGGCAGGGTTTAGCCTTATAGCTCTACAGGATAAAGAAACTTTCATCTGAATTTCCTACACTGGGCAGATTCTAAAGGCGTTCTCTGTTTCCACTGGAAATGTAATTCTCTCTGATCCAGAAAACCATTCCTTTCCCCCAGCTTACACCCATGTCAGAGCCAGACACCCATCTAACTGTTTAACTCAAAAGACAATTGTCCTGGCTTCCTACAGTTGGATTTTTGCATCTGTGACTGAAATTGCTCAGCAAAGGAATTTCACACTCTTCTTGCAAAAATTCGAGAGGCTATAGGTTCACATAGGCTGTAAGGGACTTAGCACAACCCGCAAATCACCTGCCAAGATCAAAATCTTCCCAACAATCAACTCACTCTCCCCCGCCCTCAGTCTTAACTAAGTAGTTGAGTCAATCAATCAATTTGAGTATTTGTGATCTAACCACTCTATAAGAAGTTATTAGAGCATTCTCAGGTACACCACACCCTGACTGTCAGTCTGAAAGTAATTCACTTGCAAATGCATTAAGCAAAATAGTGCAAACTGAAAATTGCAGAATACAGAAGAGTAAGAGTAAAAAATAATTATCACATGCTGCTTAATGTTAAGACTAGTCCTTTAATATGTGTAATTACAAGACTATTTCTTGTTTCACCTACCTTTAAATTATATTCTCCTTTAAATTATATTCATCCCACGGAGGGCATGTTCTAAGGAAAATTCCCTTCACGCGTGGAACTAACTAAGTTTAATGGGCTTTAAAGTATTTATTTCCTCTCCATTGTGTCATTACTTTCATGTAACTGTCAACTGAATATGCTCAAATATGTAATTTTAGGCTCTTTTATGAAGAAATCTGTGAATAGGATATCTTCCCAACAGATTTCCAACTGACAGCTAATGGGAAGTAAAATGATAGCTACAGTCTCTTCCTCTGTCCTGAAGCAAAATTTTACAATGAATGTCACATAAGGGTCACCTCTTTCAGTCCATCTCTAGGTAGAAAACACCATCACAGCTATCAAATGGCCCTGCCTATAATTTTGACAGTTTTGACAGTCAAGCTCCCTAAGGTTTCTAAGGATGCTGTTGATGTTGCAGTTAGCAACACATAAAAATTTATGTCTCCGGTACTTCAGTGCCAAGAATTACCAATGAATTTCTACAAATACTTCTTTTAATTGGCATAAATAATTTTTGTACACTTTTACTGACAAATCGTAAGTACGTATCATTCATGTACTTCTGGCACATTAAAAGAAAAGAAGTTTAATTTGCATAACTGTGAAAGGCTGGTGACTAAGTACAGTACAGCCACTACAGTTAGAGATGTTCACAAAACTTACAGTTAAGCATTTTGCTCTTCACAGTGATATAAATCTCTGGTTTGAATTTATGTATTTCCTTAGAGCCCAGAACTGTTGGCAAATTAACAGCACTGGAATATTTTGTCCAGATGAGAGTACTTTTCTCAGTTCAATGGATTTAAATAACAAAACAAAACTACCAAAAAACTCAACACCACCTTTAAAATCCAAGTCAGTCTTAATTACCACTGGGAGTTTATTTATATCCTCAGATATTCAGGTATTTCTACTAGGAGCAGAATATGCTTTACCCCTAGAAATATTAATGACTAAGAATGGTTATTGCAGGCTCGCTTTCAGGCTAATCAGGGATGTTTTTGTGGGGTTTTTCTTTCTGTTTAAATAGTGCAGTGAAATGACAAAGTGATATTAAGGTCATGGCTCTACTTCCAATAAAGGCATGAATTCTTTTAATGAAAATGGTTTTCACTGAACGATGTTCTTATGTAACAAAAATGTTTGTCATACAAAAAGCTTTACTGATCTTTCAGCAACTGTGTGAAAAAAAAAAAAAAGTGCTCACAAACCCAGCACTGTGTGATTTGTCTTGCTTCCATTTATTTGTGGACTCATCATAAATAATGAACAAATCTCAATTTTTTTGACAGTAGAGTTCAATTCAGATAAAGTCAGAAGCATCTGCAATGCTTATCCATAACACTTAAATACAGCACATTTCTGGAAGTCAGAAGGGAAAACTCAGGAGCTCTTAACAAGCGCTTTCCCATATGCCTTTCATAATTTCTGCCAGAAATAAACTGGCAATGATGCCTTTCAGACTATTTATCGAGTTACCCAGAAACACAACAAAGCTATACATTCAAGCAATAAAGGAAACTTTAAGACGAAAAGTTAAGTACTGTAAATATTTATTTTATACCCATGCCACCCCCACGACCCCGACTCCCTTTCAAATCACCTAACTTATTTTAAGCAGTGATTACAGAACTGTAGAATTACTTAGGCTGGATGGGACCTTTGCCCAAAACAAGGTCCAAGAGACCAGGCTATTCCAGGACTTGTCCAGTCAAGTTTAGCATACCTACAAGTTGCAGATTCCATACCACCCTGGGAAACCTGTGCCAGTATTTGACTGCTTTCATTACATTTATTTTTTTCTGACCAAAATTCCTCATGCTTCAGCTTGTGCCCATGGCATTTTGCTTTATTGTCATGCAGCACTAAGAATCCATCTCCATCTTCTCTGTACCATCTCACCAAGTAGCTGAAGACAGTAGGAAGACCTCCCTGCTCTTTACCTTAGGGCTAAACTAACCCAGCTCTCTAAACCTCTTCTCATATATCATGTATTCTAATCCCTTGACCATCTCAGTAGCTCCTCCTTGGATCCAGTCCAGTACATCAATGTCTTTCCTGCCAAGGGGTGCTCAAACTGGACACAATGCTGCATATAGAGTCTCACAAGTGCTTAAACAGAGGGAGAAAATTACTCCCCTCAACATCCTGGCTACTTTCTTGCTAATACGCTGCTGAATGAAGTTGGCTTTCTTTGCATGGCTTTCTTTACCAGGATCCGCCCACAGCCTTTTCTGCAAAGATGCTTTCTGTCCTGCTGGCACCAAGCCTGTACTGCTGCATGGTAAATTATTCCAACCTAGATGCAAGATGTAGCACTTGCCTTTGTGAATTTCAGCTCATTTGTCTTGTCTGTCAAGGTTTGTCTGCAATCTTCCCAGGAGTGCAGTCCACCCCGTTTTCCAGATCATTAATACGAAATGACATGAAAAGACATGAAAACAGTGTTGTCGCCAGCTGCAGTCCTTGAGGGACAACACTAGCCACTGGCCTCCAACTGAATATTGCACCACTGCTCACAACCCTCTGATCTTGGTGGTACAGCCTATTTTCACCAATTTACAGTCAACGTTTGCAGTCAGCATCTCAACAAATCTGGCTATAGGAATAATATGGGAGACAGCATTGAAAACGTTGCTAAAAATCAAGGTAAAGACCATTTATTCCCATTGCCTTCAGAGCCAGCCGTCACAGATGACAGTTAAGTTGGTCAGCCATGATTTGCCCTTGCTAAATCTAGGCCGATTGCTCCCAAGCATTATCTTGTCCTTCATGTGATTACACATGGCTTCTAAACTCTCCCAGAAACTGAGGTTAGGCTTACCAGCCCTGGATCCTTTTTGAAGATGGGTGTATGCCCTTCTCCCATCACCAGGAACTGTTGCTGATAACCACAAATTTTCAAAGACAGGAGAGAGCAGCGTCATTGCAACACTGGCCAACTCCCTCAGCACCCTCAGTCAGATGCAGCCCACTTGGTCCCACGGACTGTGGTATGTTCGATTGGCTTAAGAATTACCTAGTTTTATCCACGTCTGTTGAGGGTAAGACCTGACACCCCAGTTTCTGCAGGTAGGCTCAGGAGCCTGGGAGGTCTAAAGGAACAGACCTCAGCAGTCAAAAGCAAGGCAAAAAAAGGCTCCGAGGGCCTTGGCCTTTTCCATGCCCTTTGCCGTTAGATCCTCTTGCCCCTCTGTGAACTGGGCCCAGCTTCTCTAGGCTGCCTTTTGCTGCCAATGCACTTACAAAAGCCCATCTTGTTTCTTTTACAGTCCTTGATCCAACCAAGTTATGGTTTTCCTAGCCTCATCTCTACACACTTGGGCAATGCCTCTGTAGGAAGCAACCAGGAAGACCATCCCGACTTCCACCTTTTGTGTACTTTCCAATTTTGCTTATCTTCAGTTGAGATTCTCCTGTACAACTGTGATGGTCTTCTGCCATATCTGTGCAGCTTTCTGCACACTGTCATAGCCCACTCTAGCTGATGAGGTTGTCCTTTGAAGGTCAACCAGCTGCCCTGGGACTTTTTGTTCTCCAGTGTAGACTCCTGAGGGATTCCGCCAAGATTCCCAAACAGGCCAAAGTTTATTCTCCTCAAGTCCAGGTTTGTGATTCTACTTGTTTTACTGACTTTTTTCAGAATTTTAAACTGTACAGTCTCATGGTCACTGCAATTATGTCCACCACTGACCTTCACACCTTTAGCTAGTTCTTCCTCATTTGTGAATAACAAGTCTGCAGAACATCTGCCCTTGTTGGCTCACTGATCACCTGTGTCAAGAAATGGTCTTCAACACACGAGAGGCACCTCTTGGTTTGCTTGCACTCTGCCATGTTACATAGCCTTTCCAGTAGATACTAAGGTGCATAAGATCTTCCATGACTTTACCAGTCATGAGCCTTCCTTAAGCTGGTCAGAGACTTCATTTACTTCTTCCTTTCGGTCATGCAACTCATAGCAGATGTCTACCACTGATATTCAGGTTGACCTGTGTGATGATCATTACTCACAGCTCTTTACTGGCTTGTCACCTGCACCAGGGCAATGCTCTGTGCATTCAAGCCAAAACTCTGCCAAGAATGTTACGGTTACTTTTATATGTGACGGATAACATAAAGGCACAGTGCTTATACTTTATGGGGACAACTCTTCCTGCAATAACTAACATGTCTTCACCTCAAAGACTGTTCTAGCTTCCAATGTGTTTTTGCAATTCAAGTGATTGATTTTAATCCTACAACTCTATGAGAACAATAACCTCAGGTGGAGTAGGTTTTTCCCCCTCTCTACTTTGAGATCCACAGAGTAAATACACCATGTGACCACACGATTGTTTTATTTTCTCTTTCAGTGGAGAAAAAAACCCAACCCAACCCAAACACCCCCCCACCCATGCCCCCCCGCAACTTAAAATCATATTCCACATATAATGCTAACATTTTACTAACATTTTACTCACAGATGTAATAGGGCTGCATACAAGTGACACATTTATGTCTCCTTATATGTATAACTAAAAGATCTGTGTTTTGAGGAATCATTCATTTCATCCAAACTGGTTTACTAAATCCTATAACGTACATCACTTATCTGAATGAACTGGCTTTTTCAAATTTATTATACCACTTTATTTTCATGTATTAACCCACTGCCTTTGAGTGGCATGCAGATGGTCAGCTACCAGCTACCATACTACAAATGGAAAAGATAGGGGATTTTTGTTTTGGTTTGGTTTTTTTAAAGAATTTTGAAATTTATACACAATTAGAATGACAATTTTGGATTACTATAAAGCAATGAAATTAATAAAGGACAGTCTGACCAGTAATAAACAAGTGCTCCACCGCATCCTCATACTGTCTCATACACTTCATGTGTAGATACCATTCTCCTGTGAGAAGTGAACACAGATACACTTCTTTCCAACATCTCTTTTCTTTCATTTTGCACATTAACTAAAAAATACTAAAGCCTTTCATCACAGAAATATGGCTTATCAACACAGCAACTTTTGTGTGATGCCTCAAATTTTAGTAATTCATACAGAAGCTTAATACTGATAACCCCAAGTACTAAATTATCAGACATCGGTTTTGGGGATGGGGAACAGCATAATGAATCCTGACTTCTTTAGATATGTTTTCTGAGCCTGGACGGTGCAATAAGATGTTTTAAATCTGTCTTACATGCTAAAGGAAGCAGAACCCTGCTGATTTTCTTTTTAAATTCAGGCTTGAATTCTGAAATAAATTGCTTGGTTTCAGAAACCACAGCTTAAGAAAGCACAGGTAAAAGGGGGAAAAGGCATTGATGGAATGCTGTTTTCTCAGACACTTTCAGGAAGAGCTGAGTGGCCTGCAGGCCAAATTATTTTTCCCAAAAATGTCTTTTAAAATAATAGCACGAGGAGCTGAGTGACAGTGTGAAAAAAGGCTGTCAAAGAGAAAAAAAAAGCTCCTATGAAGTATACAAACACATCGGTTCCTCCTCTCTCTTCTCACAGTTGCCCCACACTTATTTTGCTGTTCATTCATCTGTGCCAGCTGGAACATACAGTCTCTGACTTTGCTACTCATTTGTATTCTGCCTCGGAGAACCAAGATACCCTGTATATGAGTCTGCAACTTACTGCCATACAGACTACGTATGGGTCTATGGGCTGGACTGTACAAATGGAGTGAAGATTGTGAGTTTCAACTGCACCCAAAATACATGTTAAGAAGAGGCAAGTCTCCTCTGAATTCTAAATACGCAGTAGGTGAACTCCTTAGACATCCTCCCTGAGAATCTCCGATACCTTCAAGGGCACTGGTAGTGGATGAGAAGGACGAAGATCACAGCTGAGAAAGCTGGATTGTTTCAGTGGAAAGTGTGAACTGGGGAGATAAGGTTCACTACAACTTAGCTCAAATAAAGCTGAAACTGTAACCAAGAATAAAGGAAATAAATATTTTGCATGATTCTTAGTGCCTTTCTTTACTGTATCTGCTAAAGACATAGCTATAAGCAAAACACCTCAGTCCCTTTATTAGTCCACAGATCATCCTGTTCATTTATAATGCACATAAGTTGTACAACTTCCATATGCACTAGAAAGCAGTGGTCAATAGTAAACTCACAGCAGGATATAAAATTATCTCACATTCACATTCCTCGATAAAATAAATTTATTTTTCAAATAATAAGACGGCTCCCCAGATATGAGATGTAAAGTCTAACAACTATGCAAAGAGGTCAAATTATATAGGCTTAAACCTCTGTTTCTTCGCTTCTTTGGACTCATATTCAATTACAGAAATAAAAAAATAATATTTTATTGTACCTATATAAGAATACAAGTTCTCATTCACTAAGCTAATATGCACGTCTTTGTGGTTTACTTTATTTTGAACAGGTTTATAAAATATGAATGAAAGCATCAATAGAAAATGTTAAAATGCTGATTTTACTTTTTTAGGTCTCTAACATACTTACTAAAACACTCAACAGTAAATAAAGAGAAGTAATGCTAATCCTGTTTTCCCTAGTTAGATAATCTCCACAGTGGAAAGACTTGGGCATGATCACAGCTGTATCATTAAAGAAAATTTTCTCTTCTTCTTAGGGCTCACCTCTAAGTGAAAGTTTAGGAACAGCAGTGTTTAAGACTTCTTTAAGAACCACTAAAGCTCATAGGCTGCTGCTGTCATAATTCCCGAAATAAGACATATGTCTGTAAAATAAGAAAACTCTTTCTAGAGGTAAAAATAATCCAATTTATTTGCTTTAACATTCTTTTTTCCCACATTTTCCCCTGTACCAGGAATAAATATTTATTTTGTCACCAAGATATCTCTTTATCATCTAAGTCTACACAACAGCAAAGCAAATAACCATGCTGCAAGACAACACCCAAGTACACAACAGCACAAAAGATTTCTGTTCATCTATTAAACCTAGCTCTCAAAAATAACCTCAAGACAAAATTATCCTCCATCAGATATCCCATGCCCTCTCTACAGCTTTTTTTTATATGCCTTCAGCACGTATGCCTTTAATTTGACAACTGCTGTGAAAAAAGGTTATTACAGAAGTATCTTCAAAAGTGATGCCACTGATGGAAAAGAGTGGGGGGTTTGGCTCATTTGGACAAAGCAAGGTATCTTATGTGTGTAATGATATTTAAACAAAGTTACATCACACACATATAAACAACTGTATTTGTTTGACTTAATGCCCATAACTTGAATGGGCTGAAAAAGTCCTTCAGATATGGCTATACAGAACACAGAACATTAGGTCAAACTAAAACTGAAATCTCTACAAACAGCAGCACTTGCCTCCCTGTTGGACAAAACAACAAAATTGTGGAAGACATGGAACTGGGAAAAGGTCACAAGAGAAGGAAAGAGTGTACATTTTATAATAAGCCACTTATATCTTAATATGCACAAATATCTATCTATCTATCTGCATACATGATATATTCTACATCAATTTTAATCAGGTTTTGGCTTCAGACTGTACTTACATGCCTGCACATAGCATGCTTCTCTATGCCACAGAATATTATCCTCAGTGGTTCTCTCCTACTTCTCCCATTCAGAAACAGCAGACCGTGCAAGGGCACCCTGTGTCTGAGTTTGATGGCTCGCTTACTGGACAAGAAACCCAGTTAGGAGTTCATAACAAAATGAGATTACATAATAAAATACACTTTTTCCAGTTAATTTCAATAAATCCTGAAGTGATTCAGTTGGCACTGCAGTAGTGTGTTTGATCTGCACCAAGTAACATTCAGCTCAAAAGACATCCTACTGCGGTTTTCACATCAGAAGATTCAGGACAGGGATGGTTCTTCCTGCTTCTTCCAGGGGTCAGGTCGTAAAATCAGGATCCTGGATCAGAAGTGGTTCTTTCCACTGAGATCCACCTTATGCCATTAAAAGCCTGTCCTTCATTACTCATTTCAGGAAGCTGAATGAGCAACACAAAGCCCTAACCAGCTTCAGCACTGACCCTCCCTATCCAGGTTATAGGCGTCATTAACACAAAGACAGCATGGTGCACCACAGACTGAGGCACAGGAAACAGAGTTCATACTTCGTGCGGGGACCTTTCCTATGTTTTTTCATTCCTCTCCATCAACACAAAACAATTCCAGCTGTTTTCACATCAGTTTGAAAATATAAAGGCTTTTTAAACATTCTCTATTATTACTACAAGTTCACTTTTTTTCTTCTTCTTCTTTTTTTTTTTTTTTATTACATTTTAAGAGAATAAAAACACTAGGATCCTTTTTACACAAGTACAAACCAAAGTCCAGCACAAAAGACCTTCCTTCTCCTCAGGTCATTCAAACAAACTTCATGTGGTACATGTAAATGCAGTAAACAAATCCAAGCAAAGGAGCAGCCAGCACCTTACTACAGAAGGAACCACATCGTATAAAACCACCTCTGATGACTTTCTGTGCTGAAGGGGGCTTTTATGTTTCCTTCTTTAAATATCTGATCTAAAAAGAAGATAATCACACAGGAAGCAGATTTCTTCTAACTAACCCTTTGGCTTTCACTGTATAGAAATACACAACAGAGTTTGTCAACAGTCATGGAAACAGTAGCATAGGAAGAAGGGAAAAAAATGTTAATAAACAAGGGTCTGCAAGACTCAGGCTCACACACATCAATAAGCCTCTTCATGCCTCAACATCTTCATCATTTCCACGGTGTCTTTGATGCAAGTGTGGAACCACAAACTCTAGACAATCAAGTCAAAATAGAGTAGATGATACAATTCCTGGGTTGGCCCTGCCAAAGGAGACAAGTGTCTCCTTACTGAAGGGGAAGAGCAACCACAGGAGACACCGAGGTAACAGCTGGAATTTTGATGGCTATAATACAGGGGAAAAAAGTACTTTTGGGACAATTAGTTTAAAGGGTATGTGTACACTTAAGTATTACGATTAGTATGATTTAGGAAGCATCTTCTGTCACTTTTTTTACATACCCTGAGAATTCCAAGGCACTTAAGATGTTTCTATGGATATTATAATAAATAAGAATATTTATTTAAAAAAAGATAAAATTAATTAATTTGCATTTTATGAGCTGGTGGAGAAAACCAGAACTCACAGCCTTGTGTCTGTGTACTGTCAAAGAAAATGTTTCTGCAAAACTCAGAAAATATACTTTAACTGCAGATAGCCCTTTAAATCCTACACAAGCGCTACAATGATGACAACTGTTGAACTTATGCCTAGGTAAAACCTCTGCTTTCTCTTTCAGTTATGCCCCCACCCCCAAGGGGTCTGAGGAGGGTAAAAAGATGAGAGGAAGGGAGAGAAAACAAGGATAGAACTCCTTATCTGCAAAAATTTCATGTGATATATGATCCTTTGAGGTTCTAGGTTAAAGGCAGCTGTGCCTATGATGCTGGGAATCATGGCTGAGTGTGCAATGGTCCCAGCAATTTTGGAAATTAGTCTTGGTGGACAGATAAAAGGGAGCCATTCTACAAGTAAAATTCAAACCCCACTGTAACCAAATGTTCTCTGCCAACTAAGGTGGCCTCCAGCCCAGCTATTTCTCTTCTAAAATAGGTCCTGCAACTGCTTTATCACACTGTGGCTGATTTTGAAAAAGAAAAAAAATGTTCAATCAAGCTAACCCTAAGGAATTCCGAGCACTTAGAAAAAAAATAAAAATTACAAGCTCTAATACCACATTTGAAAATGCAGAGTACAGCATTGTCAAAATATAATAAGAAATCAGCAATACTAAATAACAACAAACTGAATGCAACTAATATCTAATAGTCCATAGGGTTAAAACATCTTATGTTGGGAAAGTTTTTCCTCACTGGAGTCACTTTTGTCACAGACTAGCAACAAAGCTATAGTTACTTATGCAGTAATACATGAGAAAGTGCATTATTTTTCAAAATCAATAGTTGCATTCAGTTAGACTACTGAAAGTCAGAAGTGAACAAAGGCAATATAATAATGCAAGGTGGGAAACATACTCCATTGTAAAGCTCACATGATTAAGATATCAAGAATTAAAGGAAAACAGAAGACAATGTTCCTACTTAGGTGTTTGTATGTGGGGCAAACATACTGACAGATATATACTTAGAGAAAGAAATTATGTTCAAATATCTTTTCCTATCAAAACTGAGATGTAACACAAATATTATGAATATTACTAATCTTATTAGTGTTCTGCTAAGAGATAAAATTGGCTGCAAAAATTTGATGCATCTGTAGTTTTCAGGCAGGCAATAAGAAAACACCTGCTTTTTCCATGCATGACTAACATTAATGTCAAGCACCTCTACTACAGCTTGGGATTTTGATAGTAATCAGAGCACCCTACCAGAACCCACACTGCTCAGTGCTCCAAAATGAATGGCTGAGCTGGATAAATGCCAGGAGCTTAAGGTATCCGTTTTCTATCTTCACAATTAGTGAAAAGGCATGAACTGAATACTTAAAAAGGAGTTAAAATGTTCTTAGACTGATTCTTAGTATGCAAAAATTATCCTACTAAATTATCTTCTTGGTTGACATTGTTAAATGTGTGATCTCGCACAAGGTATAGCTCCAGCTCTGCCTAAATGAATGTCTAAGTGAATCTCACAGTGTTATAGGAATGGAATTATACTGTTCTGTGATAGCTCTGAAAATAAAGCGTGTCAGTGTCATGGTCAATTTTTTTATGCATAAGATGCAGAAAAGAACAAGCCATTTGTTCAAAGTACTCAGTTAATTGCAGAAAAAATACTCCCCAAAATAAAGCAGATTCTTTAGTGCATTTATTGAGGATGCAGATTAATTTTACTACTATGATGTATATCGCATTTTCTAACATAGTAATTATATATGGCATTATGCCTCTTTTCCCACTCACCCATTCTGATCTGAAGGGAAACATGTTCACACAAAACCTTGCACTTCCTACGATACACTAAAAGCGTAACTTTGTTTAAACTTGAGAAGGGATGAAGAGCTAGATGTAGGTATAACTCTTCGCAAATATATCAATAAAAAAAAACCCCACAAACAGCAAACATTTGGGAATTTGGGAGGACATGAACTTCTGGGTATTTGTTGCACAGTGCATGGATGAGCAGTGCCAATACAAGCCTGAGAGAATGTGATAAAGGTGATAGCTAAAAGCTATGTCTCTACGTTTATGAAAAGATGTAATATATACCATTAAAAAAAATCCCCAGAAAAAAAAATATCACCTTCTTCATGTAAAAGTTTCCACTGTCACTACAAGATCGTCCTAGAGATTCCATTTTTGCCTTAGTGTTAACTTGGCTATTCTTTCAGTAGAATACCAGTACTTTGATGACAGGGGATGTTCAAAACTTGGTAGAAATGTTACATACTCAGGGAAAGTAGCTGGTGATCTTAAAAATGTAGCTAAAACACTCCTTGCACTTCATTCTCCTTGTTTTGTAATGTTTGGTACCATGTTTCATGTAATCCAGGGCCAATACCATAAACACTCACTTGAATCTTATTTTCTCTCACCTTCAGAATTAAGCACAGTAACTCCTCATACAAGTGGGAACAATTTTCTAAGTCTACAATGCTAAACATTACTACAAGAAGTATTCTGTAGTACTAAGTATATATTTTGGAATACAAATAGAGTATTTTACTTATTCTTATGTTTAAACATTTGTTTTGTTTTAACCCCAGCTGGCAACTAATGACCATACAGCCGCTTGCTCACTCCCCCCACCTCACCCCTGGTGGGATGCGGAGGAGAATCAGAAAAAGGTAAAACCTGTGAGTTAAAAACAGTTTCATAATTGAAATAAAGTAAAACAACAACAATAATAATGATGACGATGACAATGACGATGATAAATAATAATAATAATAATAATAACAACAACAATAATAATAATAATAATGATGATGAGAAAGGAAGATTAAAAGAGAGAGAGAAATAAAACTCGAGACAAAGAAGTGTTGCACAACAGAGTTGCTCACCACCTGCTGCCCAGTCAGTCCCCAAGCAGTGATCCACAGGTCCCAGCCACCCCCCTGCAGTTTATATACTGAGCATGACATTCTATGGTATGGAATATCCCTTTGACTGGTTCAGGTCAGCTGTCCTGGCTCTGCTCCCTCTCAGGTTCTTGTGCCCCTCCTCACCGGCAGAGCTTGGGAAACTGAATCAGAGTCCTTGACTTCGGGTAAGCACTACTTAGCAACAACTAAACCATCAGTGTGTTACCGACATTATTCTTACGCTAAATCCAAAACACAGCACTGCACCAGCTACTAAGAAGAAAATTAATTCTATCCCAGCTGAAACCAGGACAGCACTGTAAAAGAAAAGGTATTCAAAACTATGTTTCTCTCACTTCCCTCCCCCCCAAGCAGAAAATATTGAATTTGATCTTTCTTTCAATTGAAACCTCATGAGTTGCAATCACTTATCTCAAAGATGACACACTGCAGTCAAATATTTGTTTTCATTGGTTGCTATAGAAATTAAGTGGAAGGTTCATTCCATAGTCCTTTCTGGTTTTGTTTTTTTTTTCTTTTTTCCACCTTAATAGGAAAATTAGTTATCATAACCATTCTGCAACCTATTTTTCTTTCAGATGGTTATAGCAAGTGTCTGACAGAGATCATTCTTATTTCCTCACATCAATATGTCTTACCTACTTATCTTAGATAATACAGATGGTATATCCAGGGGTATTCTTAAATCTATTTGTCAGAATACTAGTTATTCTCATGACCAAGATATAAGCTTCAAATCAGCCTAATACTCACATTCTCCAATCATGTTCACCTGTTAAATCGGAAGTTTCTATTTACCCCCTTGCTTTCACCAATCTGACTTTAACATAGTGTGCTGGTACAAATCCAACATCCATTTCTCATTTCCTGTAAAGGAATCAACAACTACTAGTCAATCTGGTTGAGAATCTATGGATTCTTTAAAAATAGCAAACACAAAAACCTGAGAGCTTTATAATGCTTTCAGATGATGGAGTGAGAAAAACAGCCTAAGAATTGCATAAATTTATTTTCTGAAGAACAAGAAACAGTCTTATATAAGCTATGATGGCTACAGACCCATAGATGGCTTCCTGAGCAAGCAAAGAACTTAAAATTCCTTTCCTGTAACACCTCGCAGTCCATTGCAAATGTGCAGTGTACACAAGACAGCAGTTTAAACAACAGGAGCTAAAACCCTGTGAGGCATTAATTTCAACATTGTAAGCTCAATAAAGTATTTCACAAGTAGATTCAAAAGAAAAAACATTTTGATTAACAAGAGCTGGATATAATTCTGAAATATCGGGAAATCACAGACACGCAGAACTCCCCAATAGCCAAAAGGCTATATAGCTATTTTACGTATATATACATCTATATATATCTATATAAAGCACAGTCATCAAAACTTTTGTTTCAGAGGCCTTAGCAAAGCAAACCTAAAGTATGATTTACATAAACCCATGTTCTTTCCTGATTCACAGAATACAGAGATTCAACATGTGGAAAGTGTATCTGAATTATTTTCAAATGCCTTAAATGCATACATTAAAGACATCAGCAGTGTGATAATTTATTATTCACAATCATGTTTCACCCTTGGGCACAACTGTAGCCCAGTGAGAATGGGATCTCCATTCCTGTGGACAAACCTGAGGAAACCTGAACTGCAGACATACAGCCTAAGCCTTCAGTTGTGCTTCAAGCTGAGATCTGGATTAACTTGCCGTGGTTAAGTGCAGACCATCCCTACAGAGGACAACTCTGAGGAGTCCATCACTCATCCCTGCAGTGCTGTTGCTGTCCTAGGAACAGTAGTGTAAGACAGGAGTGAATGATTTGGCTACTGATTTCAACTTTCTTCTTTGCAGAATAAATTTTATCTTGTTTGTGTGTTCTCCAGCTTCACAACCCCAGAGTACCTTTTGGATCAGCAAATTTAATATGAAATTAATAGGGCCTCAACTCATTACAGCATCCTTCCCATCATCAAGCAGGCTAAAAAGAACATGGAGTGAAAAACCACATGCTTTTTTTCTCTGCTTAGTATATCAGCAAGTAACTGTTCCGAGAACAGCAGAGAAAATACGCTGAATTATTATCTGAGCTGGAATAAATTACTCGTTCCATATAGCAAAAGAAATGCAGGTGCTTATTTTAGAGGAGAGCAGTGTGCTCTGGTGTGAGCTTAATAAGTCAATCAGACCCTACTGAGACAGATTGAAGATTTCAGTTGTAATGTACCTACTACCAAGAATTCTGTTTATCTTACATTCTCCAAATACTTGTATCATGTTTGTCAAGGCTATTTAATTTAAATCAACTCTTCGGGAGCCAGAACCACAACCAGCAAAAACCTGTAACTATATGGCCAGCAACAGCGTTACACAGCTATCAGCTCAGTATGTCAGTCATAATAAAAGGCTTAAAAATGGATTTGAACATACCGCTGTTACTACTTCTTTAGCAAGAAGAAAAATGTGGAGCCATACAGAGATTTGCTGAACAAATAAGCACATGGAAAACCAAGTTACTAAGGCAAGCCTGAGAGAAAATGTAGATATTCTGCCCAATGCTTTCTACACAAAACTCATTGTTCCCTGTACAGCATATGATCGCAATTGCAGAGGCCATTCCATCTTGTACAGGGCAGTACACTCTTAATGCATAATGAGTAACATTAGCAATAGGCAATTGGTCAAAGTTATGAACTATGGTGTCTTTATCCAACCACTTATCTCGCAGAAAAAGATGAAAAATTTAGCAGTTTATATTCTGGAAAAGATACCCTGCTTGCACAACATTTGTGCAAGGGAATTGGGTGATCTGGTTGATGGCGAGATCAGTATGAGTCAACAGTGTGCACTGGCACCAAAAAGGCCAACCATACCCTGAGCGAACTGAGCACGGTACAGCTACCGGCTGAACCGAGCGGCTGCCCCACTACGCTCGGCGCTGGTGAGGCCTCACCGCAAGTAGCGTGTGCAGTTTAGGGCTCCACAGTATAAGAAGGATATAAAAATACTAAGAATCTGCCCGAAGGAGGGCAACTAACACGGTGAAAGGTCTAGAGGGCATGACTTACGAGGAACAGCTGAGGATACCAGGTTGTTTAGCTTAGAGGAGACTGAGGGGTGCCCTCACTGCTGTCTACAACTTCTTCATGGTCCTGGTTTCAGCTGGGATAGAGTTAATTTTCTTCTTAGTAGCTGGTGCAGTGCTGTGTTTTGGATTTGGTATGAGAACGACCTTGATAACACTGATATTTTAGTTGTTGCTAAGTAGTGCTTACCCTAAGCCAAGGACTCTTCAGTTTCCCATGCTCTGCCAGTGAGGAGGGGCACAAGAACCTGAGAGGGAGCAGAGCCAGGACAGCTGGCTTGAACTAGCCAAGGGGATACCCCACACCACAGAACGTCATGGTCAGTATATAAACCGAGGGAAGAAGAAAGAAGCTGGGAACATCTGGCATTATGGCGTTTGTCTTCCCGAGTAACCGTTATGTGTGACAGAGCCCTGCTGCCCTGGGGATGGCCGAGCACCTGCCTGCCCATGGGGAGTGGTGAGTGGATTCCTTGCTTTGCTTGCGTGCGTGGCTTTTGCTTTACCTATTAAATTGTTCTTATCTCAGCCCCTGAGTTTTACATTCTTTTCCGATCCTCCTCCCCATCCCGCTGGGTGAGGGGGAATGAGTGAGCGGCTGCACAGGGCTGGGTTGCCAACCGGGGTTAAACCACAACACTCAGGAAGGGGAACAGAGAGTGAGGTGTTCATCTCTTTTCTCTGGTGTCCAGTGACAGTATGTGAGGGAATGCCTCCAAGATGCATCAGGGGAACTTCAGATTGAATATCAGGAAAAAGTTCTTCACTGAGAAGGTGGTCAAGTGCTGGAACAAGCTCCTCAGGGAAGTGCTCATGGCCCCAGGCCTGTCAGTGTTCAAGAAATGTTTGGACAAAGCTCTTAGATACATGGTATGACTTTTAGGTTTCCCTGTGTGAAGTCAGGGGTTGGGCTCAATGATCCTTACGGGTCCCTTGCAACTCAGGATATTCTATGATCCTGTGAAACATAATGGCTTCAAAAACTTACACCTCCTTTTCTAAAATACATCATGTAGGTTTTCTTAAAAAACATGTTCTCAAGACCTTAGGTTGGTTGGGTTTTTTAAAAAGATACATTTTTACTAAACACTTTTGAAAAGGGTGTAATTTCACACAAGTAGGAAGCAAGTTATTTTCATGTGACAATAACTTGCTGTTACAAAGAAACACAAAACTACTTTCATATTTCACTAATAGAAGCTTTTTCATATCAAATAGTAGGAGTGCAAAGAAGGTTAAAGAGATTATTAAGAAATACATATTATTTAAGTGATGGCAAATACCATAGCCAAAACACAGGATGAAAAAAAAAAAACCACCTTTAGCTTTTAACATGCTTGAAGTCCATTGTACAATCCAGGGCTGAAAAGAAAAGTTTGTGATTTTTATTTTGTTTAGCCACTCAGACAGTATATGGAACACAACAGTTCCAATTAAATCTGAAAAAGTATATTACTTTTTATCTACGTGTGCTCAGGTTGCATCCATCTATTTATAAAGCAGTAGCTTTGTTATCAGAAACCTAGCAAAACAAAATATTTCAGTGTTGAGATGCAAAATTCATTGCCATTTTTGGTATTAAGAAAGATCTCAATACCAAAATACATACAAACAATGTGTTTATCAGGGTGCCTGCAAAGAAGCTTACTGGTTTATATAAATTGCACTCCAGAGGGAATTGAGAAAAATCAGTTCATCAGCTAAACAAGGTATTGAAATCAACACTATTACTGTGGCTTCTTGATAAATACACAGTTCATTATTGACTTTACTCACTTGCTGGTTTATATTGGCGATAAGCATGCAGCTGATCAGTCAAAGGCATCTCTTTATGCAGCTGACTGCAGAAGTAACTTTATTTTTATGGAAAACTCTTGAATACCCAAGGTTAACATGTTTGGTTAGAGTGGATCACCCAGCAATAGCTGTTGAAGGAATACTGTCAGATGCTAAAATGTTTTAGATGATTTATAGGGTTTAAATTGTTTATTTACCAACACATACAGTTCATGGTTAGAAAAGAAGGCAGGCAACCATTCCATTTCCATTGAGACTGCAGTTATATCATTTTGCAGAGGTCTAGTTGGAGATACTCCATTAACATTCTAATGAAAAACAATTCCTAAAATGTAGAAGTAAAATATACTATCACACAGACATTTTTTATTCAAGATTTCTGTTCCCTTGAAAACACAGACCACAGACCAAAGAAAGAAGTAATTGTTATCAAGTACAGTGAAATCCAAAACGGAAAAGTTTTCAGGTACTTACATACACAATAAGCATCATGCTCATCTTCTGGCTTACAGCAAGCAGTACCTTATTGAAAATAATTACAGCAGAATCATCACCAGTGGGCAATTGTCTAAATCTTCACCACAGAGAGTTTCCTGGCTAACTAATTTAAGTGCAGAATTAATAATCATGAAAGTTTCCATTAAACAGGAAACTTTCAAACTCCTCCACTAGTGAGGAAAGCAAAGAAAAAAGCTAATCTTGGTTAGGTCATGTAAATGAAATGGCATGACATGAGTGGTGGAAGGTTTTCAGCAACATCTAAATAATCTAGGTCCTTAAGTCGTGTTTTCAGAAGACAAGTAGCAAGAGCTTAATCACTTTAAATAATAATTTGAAAGCTTCAAAGTTTTTCAAGGTCTGATATTCTTCACTCTAAGAAAAAATTCAGATTATTGCTTTGCAAATATTTGTTTACTGAAATATTCCTAAATCAATGTCCTTTATAGTACAAAAGTCCAGCTCTTTCAGCCAGTGTTTCTTCTGTTTTCTTTTTTCTATTACTTGTGTTCAGCATTGAAAAAGTACATAAATCCATTCCCTATACACACACACACAAAAAAAAACCCTATTCATTTTTCATCCTATATCCAGAAAAAAGTTTGTTGATTCTGGTAACTGAGTATTTACTTGACAGTCAGTCTGTGAACCACAGTTCCGTAGCGTGCACAGTCCTCTATCTACTGCTCAAACACCATCTATCACTCCAGTGTTGAACAAACTGCTATTCAAACTAAACCATCTTTCATTTTTGGGTCATGCACATTTGGTCTTTAGTAAGTGACTATCACACAAAGTCCTTCATTATTGCATTTTGATGGTAACACTATGTTATGAATGCTATTGAGACATCATTAAGTGACTCTTGCCTATATAAAACCAGAATATCTATAGTTTGCCATACTGAACAAAAATTGCAGAAGTATCACCTTTTGGTTTTATCTGAAACACACACACAAATATTATTTTTTTAAATTCATACCTCTGAAAATAACGTCTTATAAATACAGATTTGACAGTAAAATGGTGTTCCACATGATGAAAATAATGTTCTCTTAACATTATTTTCCATAAGCTTCTAAAATTCTTATTTTAACAGTCCATAAATTGTCATCCTTCTGGCAGTTTCTTTCTCCTGTGCCCAAATTGCCAAGTATCACTCCCTTCACCTGATAGTCAAGAAGCAATTCTACTCTCGCTCAGTTTTAAGATTTTTCTGCAGGTAAAGCATATGTTCTTACTGTGTTCTCATATTAGGAGATTCTAAATACCCTAAGTATCTAGAATTGTTTTCCAGTTATCAGCACTTCATTCAGAATAGGATTTTACTTCGACTTCCTGATGATATTTTCTAATTCTGATTTTCAAATTGTATTTTTAAAAGTTGCTACATAGCAACAGCTATTTCTCATATATAAGCATACTGTATGAGAACAAATAAATAATCATAATAATTTCCCAGAAATTTCAACAAAGTCCAATAAAGCAAATAACAAAATCTCGTTTCCAATGTACTAGCATAATTCAGAAATAACTTCACCATTTTGGTGATAAACTCTAACACTGAGGTTAGAGTTTAGGTTTGAGTTAAGCATTTAGTTAGGCATTTAGGTTAGGAATGAATGAGAAGAAAAAAAAACCAACACAACACCCTTGCACAATTTCTCTCTAACATATTAGAAAGTTTGCAAAAATTGAGTTATTAATTAGTATACAAGATTCTTATCCTATCATATCTTTGCAGCAGAAATGACAAAAATTTGCCAACTGAAGCCCTTTTAATTGCAAACCATTTTAACTTTGAAGACTGTCCCTTTGTGATACAATTAGCACCTTCTTTTTGCACCAGCCTTATAAAGAAACACTCTTCATAACACTACATGCTCAGAAATAGATAGCTATATCATAACAACAAAATCAAAATAACTCAAGTAGTTTCCTGATTGTGGGTTATTTAGTAGAAGGTGCTATCACACACAGCAGTCTTTTCTCCTAGAAACAGTACGTATTTTTGTAAAATTTATAGGAAACTTCACATCTTTGAGACTTCTAACCATCTGTGGAATTTGGCAAGAACAACTGGCCAATGGTTTAAAAAGTTGTTAGCAGTGGGGGAGGGCAGGATAACAGATATACATACATACACAGACAGTACGTATTGTATAGATTGAGTTCCTTTTCCTTTACATGCTGCAGCAGTGTAGTAATGTAAAATATATTTAAATACACATTCCAGATTGTCCCTACTCTGTCTAAAATTTAAGATTTTGCTAATCGGGATCGAATTCAGAATATGGCATACATGATGCTGAACACGTGACAACTTTAGAATATTAAATCTAAAACATGAGAAAAGTGTCCTCCTGGTTACAACTTCCTTTGAAGCATCTACATATGAGATGATTTTTTCTGTTTTGGAACTTACTCAAAGAAAATCTATGCAATTCCTTCATTATTCAAACATAAACACAAAGTTAGATTTCTAAAGAAACATATGAAGTCAGTCCATACTCAGAATTTCCACTGTGTAGAATATGTCAGGAGTTTTGCATCTGTTTATTCTAAATGGTAACGTATCAAAATTCAACCTGAAGACACATCAGTTCTTTCTAAAAATAGAGTAGGAACATACAAACAATTACACTAGGAAGATGCAAGACATACAATCTGTATTTTAGTTAAAATTACTTTTTATTGTCATATGGAAATAATTCTTAATAGGCATGCAAAAATTTAAAGAAATAAAACACTGCCAACACACATGGTCTAAGTCAGGTGTGTTGTCCCCTCCTTATGGGAAAGCATAAAATAAAGACTATAAAAGAAATCTAACTGTATTTATCTTAGCTTGAGTATCAACCAAATACCAATACAAGTTTTTTATAGAAGAAATTGCTACAAATAAGATATCCATAATCACACCAGCTATATCAGAATTAAGATCAGGTCTTTTGGATTCATGCCCTTTACTGATAAAGCATCCTCCTGTGTACAGATAAATACTGTCTAATCATTATACGTGCAAAGTGATCAGAGTATCACACAGCAATACCCAATGAGGATCAAGGATGACTAGTACCTAAACCAGTCTGTGACTTATCCAGTAAACAACTGATCATGATCTTTATTATGTGCAAGCTGCTTCTAATAAGCAACATTTGGAACGGGGATATCTAGGAAACACATATTCAAGTCCTTGCCAAGAAACAGGTTTCACCGGTAGACAAAACACTCTGAAATGGTATTTTAGAACTGCAAAATAGTTGAACAACTGATACTACTATCTGCTTCACTTTGTTCATTAGCCAGGACAGATCCCATAAAATTTATACTGCTATGTAAGCAAACAGTACATACTATTTCAAGTTATAATTATCCACTAGATACTAGAAGTTTCTTCATTCCAGGCAATTTAATTAGTTGAATAATGTTGTCTCCTTTCATAGTGAGTACTCGCAAAAAATCATCATAATACACTAAGACAAACTCTACTGTTCTTTAATTTCCAGGACAAATGTAAGATCATAGTGTAAAGGGATTACCATTTTCCCGTTTCTTGAGAGTAAGATATAGAATGATATTGTATGTACGTGGCATGGTACTACTAACAGCACATTTTTATACTATGAGAACAAACAATAATATAAATAATGTTATGAAGTTATGAAGGAATACAGGACTTTTAAGTATGTAAGATGCTTCTCACAATTCAAATGTACATAAAGATGTATAATTGAGTGGCTTGGTATGCCTGAAAAAATAGCAGAGAATAAGAAAAAGAGGAAGAAGAGCAACAGTTCAGGTGCTAACCACAATACAGCCTTTTCATGAACTGCTTTAGACTAATAATGTTTTATGAGCTATGGAAAAAGGAGAGCAGTGTTATAAAATAAAATGTTTTTAAAAGGTGCCAGGATATGCCTGGACTTTAAAATTTGTCTATGTAAAGATACGTTGGATTACCAGATTCTTTAGGAATTTAGGTCGTAGTATTTGTCAGGAATACTGGTTTTACTTAGTGTTTGGAAAGGAGACTTATCCTTTCCCTTTCAAATGCCATTGCAGCCATATTCTGTATCTGCTCTCAGTGAGACAATGTTCTGTGGAATAAACTTCGTACAAAGTCATACCGAAAAGACCTGCAGAAATAGCAACTGCTGCAGAGTTCATTTAATAAATAGGATACTTCTTACACTGTACATTATTTCAAGTTAATGCTTTCATTTACCACCTCTGAAAACTGACATCATTTGCAAACCTCATCTGCCAGACAGCCTGTCTGCATCTCTTTTCTTACAACAGTATTTGTCATGATCACAGGCTTTTCAGGTGAAAAAAACCCCTCCAGTCTGTGTGACAAATAACAGGATATTTCAGTTGAAAAATATTTTGCAAATCACTTCCTTCCTAGATCTGATGATTCATAGGACACAATACAAAAGCCTTTTCCCAAGCATAATGGGCAGAGCAAATGGAAAAATGCAATTTTGAAAGGGTGTAAACCGGCTGTTTTTGTTAAGATATACTCTACTATCTGCTCCTCAGTAGTGGTGCAGCACTAAACAGGAGCACAGCCTCCGCACATCATCCAGTACAAATTCAGTATCTTTTTGTAACTCACCGGTCTCTTTTTCCAATTAACAACTGATAGGACAAGAAAGAGGAACCAGCTTCAAGTTGCACCAGTGGAGGTTTAGGTTGGATATTAGGAAAAAATTGTTCATTTAAAAGGATATCAAGCATTGGAACAGGCTGCCCAGGGAAGTGGTTGAGTCACCATCCCCAGAGGTATTTAAAAGATGGGTAGACACGGCACTTAGGGACACAGTTCAGTGGTGGACTTGGCAGTGTCAGGTTTACCATTGGACTCAATGATCTTAAAGGTCTTTTCCAACATAAACCTATGACCTTTCAAGCCTGCCCCTCAAATGTCATACATCTACTATCCCTGACTAGAAGCAACAAAATGAGGAAACATCTTCTATTAACAAAAATACAAACAACTGCATGATCACCTCAGCTAATTCTCCCTTCTAAGTATTAGAAAGATCTGTAAGATCAGTCTGAAGTGGCCACCCCTCTCAGAGGACACTTCTCTCACTCCCAGCTCTTGCTAGATCAAGGAAAGGTAGCTTTTTCCTTTCTTTTCTCCTAAATTTTCCCTTCTCACTACTCCTTCTCTTCTACTGAGCAGCATTACAATTCAACTTTCATTTTAGTAACGGTCTGGGTCCAACAACCATCATCTATTTGCTGAATTTCCAAATAAAACCCTCTGAACTTTCTCTCATGTCCTACTTCACGCTCACAATTTCTCCATAAACATTATTTCATTCTCCAGGATTTAAACTGCCATTTACCTTGATCCTACATTTAAACATGCCTTTACCACCATGCTAAAAAGGAAGCCCTTACACATTGTGCTGACAAACATCTTTATTTTCTGTAACTCCTGATTCTGTCAGCAATCATTTGTTGTCCACACCAGCTTTGCTAGTGATTTGCCCTACTCATAAATTTTCTTTCAAACCCGGAAGAATTTGAATTTTGACTCTTTTGAGCTGTGTGCTAGAATTTTGACAATAATATCAGAACCAAATTAAATCATCCACAACAGGAAACCAATGAATTTTAAGTTTGAGATTGCATTTTGTCTTCATTGCAAAAGAAAAGCTAATGAATGATGCAATGTGGCACACAGAAATTAAACAATCAAGACGCTACTACATGGCTTTTCAGAAGTCATTTTACAAAAGATATGTTGCAAGTTTTCAAAGAACTTATTAGCAGTAATGTGGCTATTTATGAGTAGTGACGCCGTAAGTAGTTCATTAGTTTCAATACTAAGAGGGTGTGAGATCAAATTAGCTATAAACTTACTCAGAGTGCAAAATTCTACTATCAATTTTGTATGAATTCATTCTAAGCAGTGTCTTTCATAGCTTTATAAAAGAAATTATCTTCTTCCTTAACTCCATTAAAGCATATTTACTGAGTTATTGGCTCCACAGCACAAAAAAATTAACTGACTGAGTTCAAATTCCTAAATATTGATTTCTCTTGACTTTGAAAACATGGTGACATCTGTGTGCAATCATTTCCAGATTGGTAACATTTAAAGTAGCCCTACTGGAAAAGGAAAGATAAAACCCTGTAATGTCACATCTTTGTCACTGCTATGTTACCAGTAATGTTGAGGGAGGTGATCCTTCCTCTCTAGTCAGCACTGGTGAGGCCACACCGGGAGTATTGGGTCCAGTTCTGGGCTCCCTGGTACAATAGAGACATGGACATACTGGAGAGAGTCCAACAAAAGGCCAGAAAGACGATTAAGGGACTGGAGCACCTCTCAAAAAGGAAAGGCTGAGAGAGCTGGGACTGTTTCGCCTGGAGAAGAGAAGGCTCAGAGGGGGTCTTATCAATGTGTAAAAAGACCTGAAGGCAAAGAATGAATAAGAGGGAACCAGACCCTTCTCGGTGGTGCCCAGTGACAGGACAAGAGGCAACAGGCACAATCTCAAATATTCCAAAAGAACACCAAAAAATACATCTTTACTGTGGGTATTCAGGTTGCCCAGTGAGTTTGCAAAGTCTTCATTTGTGGAAATATTCAACACCCAAATGGATACGGTCCTCGGCAACCCCTTGTAGCTGACCGTGCTTGTGTAGAGAGGTCAGACTAAATGATCTCAAGAGGTCCTTTCCAACCCACACAATTCTGTGACTCTGTAATTTTTAAAAGGTCTTCTATCACTTCTGTTAAATATACATAAAGGTATTTCTAGACAGCCCCACATGCAAAATCACACAACTAATTATATTTAAATAACAAATGCTGTTAACGTTAGAGTATAAAGTACTATGAGACACAGCAATTCCAACAAACACTTTTTATGTTTAATTCTATCAGTGCAATACCCAGCCCCATGCATTATCGTTAACAATGGCCTGTAGTATCAGAATGCAAATAATATATGAAAGATTAATGGCCATAAAGCAAAAAAAAAATAAAATTAAAAATATCATTTTTTGGTTAGTTTACCATCTGCCTATGAGAGTATTAATGCAAGTTTTTACACTGTATCTGAAATTTCTTCTTTCCATACCATACCTCTAAAGAGCTTTAAGCAATAATGATCAAATGTTTAGGAATATACAGCACAGTAAAAGAGAAAAGAAAATCTTAACATTTCTTCAGTGTTATCAGAATCCAGGTGAGATTTCTCTGAGCTTTGTTGGCTTATGTCAGATGTCTTTCAAGCCTCACAGATAAGGTTTTAGAAGTGTATTTCTGCACAATACTCAACTGTACCACAGATAAAGAAAACATGAACAACAGCTCCTCACAGTAAGCTCTAGGTAATTAATTAGCTTATGCCTTTGATATAACTAGCCTGTTATACATTATGGAACAGTTGCACTGAGACTGATAAATACTATCCCAGCCCAACAGGAAAGGAACAATCATTCTGATCAGCCTAACTCTTCAGAGGAAAAACATTCCCAAGGAAAACTAAAGCCTACAGCCTAAAGGAACCTGTACATTTGAGAGTTTGACTTAAAAATTCTCCCTGTATATTATCCCAGTTCCTAGATGTCAGGCTCACACTTGCGGCTTTTCTTCTACTTCTCTACAGGAAGAACCAGATTGCATTTTAATCAGGTGAATATAAAGTCTGATTTAAAGTTTGCGCAGTAAGGGTAAGTGATACAACAAAAGAAAATAATATGTGAAATGAAGTGGGTGAGTAGCGAAGATGGTGAGAATTGTGGCTGGATATGTCTGAGATATTTTATGACTAAACAAACATTCTTTTTAGCATAAATACGTCTCTGTAAATCAACATTGCCATGCATGAAATTCCGTGCAGTGGCTGACATAACCTAACACTTTCTGTTACCACTGTACCAAGCAAAACCAGCCAAGAGGTTCAGAAGTCGACTCAGGATTCCTCGCAAATTTTATTATAGTGTTGAACTGGATAAATCCACACTGGATAAATCCAGACATTCCTGATCATCAACACGCTCATTTTCAATCACAGTTTTACTAGACAGGAGGGACAAGAAAATTCCACACCATTGCCACGACTAACATTTTAAGCATGTGAATCTACAATAAAAGCTTTAAGTTGCTACAGTTTTATTACAAAATCACTTCAAAGCTGACCAGTTTTTCCTCTTGGGGGGAAGAAAATAAATTAATCAAGTAAAACAGACAACTTGCTTAAGTTACCACTTATAGTCATACTTCCACAAATGGACACTGGCTGCGTTACTGGAGTAGTACAAGTTATGTGCATATTTTCTGTCCTTTAATTTGTACAGAAACACTGTATCTCAGACACCATTTTGTGGTAAAAACAGATAAAGGATGACATGGAATGTCAACACCTTTCCATATGCTATTCACTAAAAAAAGATGTGCTTTATATATATGGGAAATAGATCCCATATACACAGACTAGATTGTTCCTCAGCACTGGCAATCAATGGGGCTGAGAAAAATCTATGCACTTTGCATGTCTGCCATCCTAATCCTTAAAAGACCTTGCTGACAACATGTAAGAAAAATAGGCAATGAGGAGAATTGTATTACTAATTTTAATAAAAAAGAAAAGATTTAAGGCATACTAAAATAAGCCTCAGAAGCCAAAACAGATAAACAAGTGTATACAAATGTTAACAGAGTGCATCATTTTGCACAAATTGGCCTCAAAGCACAAAATTAATATCTTAGTTTGTACATTAAAAGATACTTTTTTATTGTAAGATGGACTAAAAATGTAAAAACATCTAGCAGTTCAAGTACCCATGAAATCTAAAACCAAAAATATAGTACTTGCAACATTTTAAAGAGCACAGGTTTTAGATAGATTAACATCATGGCATTTTTGAGAAGATGTAGTCAACTGTGAATCAGGCGTTTGTTTTACAGGCTAGGTAAGACAGTACTAGCAAACCATTTAAGTGGTTAAAAGGCAACAGATTGAATTTAGGTAGACACCCTTTCCAAACATCATATAGTAAATCATCTCATGATATAAAATGCTTGTCACTATTCAAAAATGAGGGTTAGGTGCAATTTGAAATGTCCTTTCTCTGGCAGCATGTAATACAAAAGAACCTTATTTATGACTTACATTCAAGCAAAGAGGTAGGAAACATGATAAACCATGGCAATTCACAGTAGTACGTATCAAACACCTGAATAACCTCATTATATAAATGTTGACTGTTTTTCTTTCCATATTCTGTTCATTTATGGGATGGAGCAAATCAATACAACAAACAAAACACTGGATAAATTACGGAAGTGTTGACATATGCTACTGAATTAGACCACAGCAGCGTGACAATAACAGCTGAGAGTGCTGAGCTAGGTGCTGCTGCCTGTCACTCAGGCTCATCCGAAATACAGTAGTCTTTATATCTGTCAGTTGTTTCCTTCCTTTCATAAAATGGAAATAATTGATAAGAATGTCCACAGCCAACATCATTCATAAGTGACTCTTATTAAACCATAAGCTAAGATCTTTTGACTATATCATTATGAAATAAAATGCACCTTTGACTTGCAAATCAAGACGTTGTATTGTAGAATATGAGGTAAAATCACTTATTTAGAAATATCTAACACATTTAGAACAAAAATGACCCCTATTTACTATCTTAATGAGAAGTTTTGTGAACCTTAAAGCCAGTGGTGGATGTTAAATACTTGAAAATATAACTTGACAACATTTGAAAAAAACTAATCATGCAGATGGGCTAAATCTCCCAGTTCTTGATTCTTTCTACATTTGTAACCATGCATTGGTCTAACCAACCATCACAATAAAGGAAAAGATTTGTAATTGAAGAATTATCCCTGTAATAGCTAAATACGTAAGCAGGTCATTCATCATCAATAAAAAATACTAATTCCTTTCAGGTTTTCTTGAGACAATAAAAAGGTGCTTTGGGGGGTTTGTTTCTTTTTTTACTTACTTTTAAAAAATAAATACAAGTGTTTCATACAGTTATAAGGAAGCTGCACATTTTTCTTTTCCCTGGAAAAGCTTTGCATACCAGGTCTTAAGGCCTACTGCAAAATTTTAACTAAAATACTACAATGTCATGCCAAAAGTTTATTCCCTATGATATAGGTTATTTTTGCACTTAGGATTAAAACAAAATAAACCATATATATATAAATATACTACATCCAAATCCTGAGATAATTACTGAGTTTAATTACTACCAAAACAATTCTTCCATGTATTAAATTGCTTTTGTGCAGTGAGATTATCCACTGAGGTTCATTTTCCTCCTTTTCTTCCTCTGATTGCTTCGTTGCTGTTACTGATACATACTGGATTAAAGACCTAAACAGTAAATATTTTTTAGGGTATTAGTTACTTTCAGATTTTGAGACATACTTCATTTTTTTGCTTCTCACACAGCATAAGATTTCAGGAATTTGGGGAGTTTGAATTTTCTTCAATGCTAACATTAATCAAGACATTTTTTTTTCTTCAAAATATCCCGCTTCCCAGGAATACTGAACTGCACCCAGTATAACCCAAGTCCTACTATAATGAATTACATTCCTTCTTCTTGCCCACTTTGACTAAGAAAAGATGAATGAGGAATTTGATATTTGTTAAGCATTCAAGGCTTCTACAGAAATGTAAAATGTTATTTTGATGTCCTGAATATTACCGCATGTTTTTGAGTGTTTTGCACATATGCAAGCATCCTCTTAATGACCACTGGAAGACTTTTTTTTTTCCTCTGCTAATGTTTTCATGCAAGCTCTGAAACTAGTCTACGTGAAGTCTTTTACCTTTACAAACTCCAGTGTGCTAGAAATCCCTGCTTGTGGTAACATGCTCGCTAGTGGCAACATGCTCAGCAAATCCAGTTCCTTTTTTTGGTTTTGCATTTTTAAATAAAAACAAAACCACAAAACCACAGTATCATTAAAAGTAATCTTACAAATTTACAAAACAATGCACTTGTAAAAGAAAAAATGCTTAACCTGTTCACAACAAGGCTAAATCTGAACTACAGCCAGTTGACTTGCTTTATGCTCTTGCTGTATCATTACTTGTATTTCTCAGAAAAAAACCTGTTCATTGTGGAGGAATGTTAGTTTTCACAGCCAAACTGTATTTTGGAGTGAAGCCCAACAGACCTAACTTCTTTCCCTTTCACTTATGCACTCTTGAAAATAACTTTTAACCTATCCAGAAGACATTTTTGACATCTTGACATTTTTCAGTCTTTGGCATTACTTTAAGCATTGTTTCATCTCTTTAGATGTTACCCTGTTAGACAAGGTTAGCCTACAATAGTAATCAGCCACTTCAGGTTCTGTGATAATAGAAAAGTAGAAAAAAATAATCTTTCTTCTATATAATAACTAAAGGATATCCTTGGCCAAAAAATCAAAGATTTTCACAAAAATATTTTTCCACAAGTTTTAGTTGCTAAAACACCAACAGCCCAAGAACCATCCATCTGAGAAGAAAATATGACCTTCTACTTTGCGTGCCTTTTATCTTCGTCATGCTTTGTGGGTACTTTTATAGATCTAAGAACTGAACCTTCCTGTATCATGTCAAATACATCACATATATTGTAAGGAAAGAAGCTACAACATTGGGTCTTAGATGCTCTTTCAGCCTTTGTCACTTACTGCCCGGTAGGTTACCCAATATCCATTCTCTGCAGGTTTATCTGGATGCCCAGCATTACAGAACAACTTGTCCCACCACTGGAACAGAATCAGTCACACTACATAAAGTTAAGAATCTGTTAAAGTAGAGATCAATGCTTACATCTTCTTCCCTCTATGATTTTCCATAAGGCTGTAACACTAGACAAGCATGGTCAGTAACTCTAAGATTTTCTGTCTTTAAGTTCTCTGTTAGGAAACTTGATCTGTATATTAAAAGGAAAGTTGATCTGTATATTAAACTTCCTGTGATTACACTGACTGCAAAATATTTGTGTTCTGAAAAACTGTTAACTAAGGTCAAAAATAAGAAGTGCTGTTGCTAAGGCACAAAACTGATCTGATCCAGGAAAGAAATCTACGATTTTATCAGCTCCAAACAGTTATCAAAATCTACTGACAAAACAAATGAAAATGGAACAGTCTCTCGAAAGTGCACTCTGCAGGCCATAAACATTTTTTTCCCTTAATAATTAGACTGGTACATCTAGCTACAAAAACACCTCTGTTTCATTGTTTAATGAGTCAGCTCTAGGCCCGTTAGAACATGGGAACTATATATACAATCTTAGTATTCCCCTACAGTAAATATATATTATATATATGTTGTATACAGTAATATGTATATACACTGTATATATACAATATACAGTAAATGCAAGCACTAAATAAATAACTGTAATTTAAAAGGGCTATTATTATTATTAATGTTAAAAAAATAATACTGTGGTGAGACACAGACGGTGCAGCACCTGTGTCTTTACACATGTATATTTTTTTGTGGGTGCTTACCAGAAAGTAAGCCTTCATACGAGCACAGATAACCACAGACACACACAAACATATATCCATATAGATTTATACTCTTTTTTTTTTTTAATCTTCCCATGTAATTCCGCATTTCTGAGAGGTATGCCAAAGAACATTTAACCATATTGCCTCTACAACAGTACTGGAAACAACCATGATCAATGCCTCAAAACTTCCAGGGTAACATTTGGCTATAAGTTTTTAAAGGAAAGAAAAAATAAATCTTTAGACTCAACGGACATTATGTCAACTGCACTATCTGCAAGCCCAATCATGACTTTTGACAGCCATGACGGAGACCTTCAAGTACTAGGAAATACTTGAAGGAATTAAAAAAAATTGCCAAAGAAAGATTTCTGCACATGTTCACAAGCTATTTCTGAGTTACATTCTATGCAATAGTTTTGACTTCACTATTGCTGCATCAGGCATTAATCAGCAAAATTTCTGGCTCATTATCTTCAGAGTTAATTTTAGTGAGTCCTGCACATTAAGCAGGGTTCGTTCCCCAATTCTCTAAGATGAAATTGAGCATTTAAAGTAAAAACTAATTACATACTGAGGCATCAATGCCTACTTGCTCACCAGATAAAAATATAGTGTTATGTGGTGGTAATCTTGCATTTGGGGCCAATCACAGCAGGACAAGAAGCAAAAAATAAAGTCTAGAAAAAAAAATATTTTTATTGTCAAACCTATGACCTATTTTGCTAGATTTCCACCATCTTTTCACACTTCTATAACTACACAGTTGTTACTAGATATCTTTTTTCTGATAGTGAGTTAAGTAAAAAGTTATCTTCCATGACCTACCCCGGCTCCTCATTAACATCTATCCGCTAGCTTAACTGCATGCATAGCCAGTCCTGGTGCCAGCCAAAACTTTGAGTATCAGATTAAACTTTGGGTTTAAATGCAGGTTATTCGACAAGTTAAGGAGAGGCTACCAATGCAATTCTATGTCAGACAGCAGGATACAGCAACTTCGGGCGGGATTTGGTGAACAGCAGCTAAGGTAGGCTTGGAATGTAATGTTGTGCCAAGCTCAGTGGCACCCAAGAATGCATTTCAGACCATAACCTTAACGTTTTGGAGGACAAGTGAGAGGAAGAAGTGGCGGAATACCACAGACACAACAGTAAACTCTATTAGAGATTGGCCATGGCTTTAAGAAAAATATCTGCCTTATGAAACTAAAGAAGAGAACAGAACTCCTCAGATTTCTATGCTATCTAATGTTTATGGATTAACCCAAACCAATACAAATATAAAACTAGGAGAATTCTCACAGGAAGGTAGCAGCATTTGATAAAACTATATCCTCAAAAGGTAAGACTTATTCCAGGACTGGCCACATTCACACAAGGAAGCTGCTTATATGAGGCACCTGCTGAACCCAGCAGAACTTAAAATTTACTGTTCAACTGAGAGAAGGTGCTGTGAGTAGGGTCCCTTAAGGAGACAGTCCAGATACTTTTACTTGGGGCTTCCCGATTCTTCCCCTTCCTCAGTCATCTTATGGCCACAACAACCAGCCCCAGAGCCTATGAGTTGGGTACATGTAAAGCCTATCTCTAAGAGCTCAACTTGTTGCCAAGTCACACAGAACCAGTGGTAAAAATCAGGCAGTAATTCAGCCCCTTCGGATACGTATCTAACCAAACTGATCATTAAATGCAAGTAAATGTTACCTGCTACACAAGCTAAAAATTGCTCTGCTGCAACGAGTAAGAAAAGAATGAATTCACCTTCTTCTTGAGCTCCAGACCAGTGCTCTAGCCAGAAGGCTGTGCTTCTCCTCGGCTTACTTCAAATAAAATTCATTCTCTGCTCATTTCACAACACCTAGAAATGAAAAAAAAAAAAATAATCTTACTGAGATAGCACGGGAAATATTCTTTTAATTTAGTCTCTTTTCAGTAACTGGACTAGGATGTGTTTTAAGGCCTGGTTCTGGACAGGAGATCGTACATTTCAGAAGGAAATGTCAAAGGCACTTGCAAAGCAATGTTACTGCGATGCTAACTTGGCATCTTTAACCCTTCACATTATAAAAAAGACAGGTAATCTCTAGTAAACACTAGAATGATGCCATGTTTTCTTTCACCACGGTCAGCAATCTGTAATTAATTCAAACAGATGACACACTGCTTCCATGGAAAAGAAAGAAAGGTAGGAGTGAAGTAGCTACTCTCACAATTTCTGCCCGGATAGAACACACTCTAATTGGATTTCTATGCTGGGAAGAAAAAAACAGCTAAATTACCCTTTTTCATTCAAAAAAGTAGAAAAAAAATGAGCGGTTTCTAGGAGACCCTGCAACAGCAAAAATGATGCAGTATTCTTGCCACTTCTAAGAAATAAAAACATTTCATTATTTTGAAGTAGCTGGCCAGAGCTGGCAGTTGAACTCAATTATGATTCCATCAGGTGCCAGCTGATACATTCAGTAGTGTTTGAGAGAAGTCCATGCAAATCATAACAGAAAGTAATCTGACTAAGCTGATACGAAGCCATTCCTTGCCTAAGAATAGGTCTCACATTCCAGATAAAGAAAACTTACAATGTTAAAACTAAAGGATGAAATCAACTTAGCAAAATAATTCCAAAATAATTTTGTTTTAGAAACACACTCCCAAAGAACTCAGAGCCGACCAACATATAACATGGTATTATTCTTCCTGGAAAATCTCACAAATAATGAAAAAGATGGTATCTTGGTTAATGCAATGTCCACATTGTTTTCTGTCTCCATCTGCAACAGACCTTTTTTCTCCATGCTATTTAGTATATACTGGGGCGGTGGGGAAATAAAACGGTTGTTTGAGATTTCACTGAAGGTTGCAGGATGCACTACGCACGTTGCATTTACTTAGGATAGCAAATGCAGCTGCATTGGAAATCGGGAAAATCGTAAACATCCACAGAAGTGAAGCAGTAGACTCGGTCCTGCAGGACAGTGGGTGCTCCCTTCTGCTTAATGCCAGGTAGAGCCCCACTCACTGAGAAAAGCACTACACACCAGTATTTTGTGCCAGGCCGTGCTGTAAATCAATGTACTTAATTGTAGTGGCATGCTGTTCGAGGGGAAAAAAGAATACTCTAAACTCAGACAAATCAGAAGAATGACTTCAAATTCTGCCCTACTAAATAAGAGGGCTATCTTACAAATTAGGGTAATACTTTAAGCACACAAAGAAGCTTTTTTTCGTCATTAATTTCTAGAACACACTGTTGTCCATCTGAGTCATTTTCCTTCATGGGGCTTCAACTTCTTTCCTCCACATACTACCCCAGTGTCAAAGAAATCTTTGGTCCTTCTAGTAATCAGACTCTTATTTTCTGTACCTTACCCCAAGATGACATAAACAATTGCTTCATCTTCACAGGTTCATCTTCTCCTTAGGCCTTAAAGACATCCAACTCTCAATTTGCTCTTGCCATTATGACAAGCAAGCCTGACTTAACCTTCCTGTGGCTCCAAGTCTTGAATTTTTCCATGCACTAATGCTCTTACCTCTCCACATACACTCTTAACTCTCCACAAAAATATATTTCTGGAAGAAGGGAACATGACTTCATAATCAGTGGAAGTAAAATGTATCCTCCAAAAGTGAGTCTATCTAATCCTCTAATCTAGTTTCTCCAGTTACCGAAGTCTGGAGAGAACATTCACATCCAAGGTGACTAAAAATAAGCACTTAATAGATACAATATATTCCCATGTCAAGACTACTAAAGAAGTGTATTGCAAAAGACTTGGAATTGGATGTGATCCCTGTGAAATTGCCACATAGCTTCACAGCACATTTAACATTTATTTTTAAAGTGGGGTTTTTGTGGTTTTAATAGCAAACAGTAAAGTAAACACTGCAAATAGCACTTCAGACTGGACAATAAAAACAAAAAAAATGTAGGTTGAAAGGAACTTTTGGAGATCATCTAGTCCAGACTCCTCAGGGCAGAGCTAACTTCCAGGTTAGGCTGGGTTCCCTTATGGCCTTGTCCAGACAAGTTTTAAAAACCTGCAGGGATGGAGGTCCCTCTCTAAGCGACCTGTACTGCTGCTTAACCTCACTGCCTGTGAAAAGCTGCCTCCTTATACCCAATGTGAGTTTCCTTCATTGCCACTTATGGCCACTGTCCCCTGCCCTTTTGCTGTGCGCCTCCCAACACAGCCCGGCTCTGGCTCCTCTACTGCTCCTACCACCAGCTCCCTGCCGTGCCTTCTCTCTTGACTCCTGGCAAAACAAATCCTCTAGCACCTCAGTTGCCTTCCACTCAACACTCTGCATTTTCCTGACCTCCTTCGTGTTTTGGAGCACTGTAACCTGGGCACAGCTATCCCACTGCAATGAAAGAGAAGAATTCCCTGCCCCAGCCTGCCAGCTGTACCTGGCCACCAGGAAGCCTCCCCTGCTGCAGGGGTGCATGCCTCACCCGTAATTCGGTGCCCACCAGATCCCCATGTCCTTTCCAGCAGGACTGCTGGCAGCTGGGCCCTAGCGCTGCGCTGGGTAATGCCACACCAGGAGCATGACTTCTGCTGAGCTGCCTGTGTGAACAGCATCTGCACCAAGTTTTAAGACAGATTGTCCTGTCCTAAGAAACTTAAGCCTAAACTAGGTGAGACAAGTAGATGAGACAGGATGAAAAACAGCTGTTCAAGAAAGGCAACCCATTAAAAAAGAGGCCAGTTAAAAGTTTCGAGCAAGATTCTGAGGGAGCATAAAGACAAACGCAAATTCAGGAGCTTCTGTTCAAGGTGTGAGAGACAGATAATTGAGAGACTCAAACCCAGAAACAGATGATAGGGATAAATAAAGCAATAGTATTAGAGGGTTACCTGGCCGCAAGGTGTAAGAATAGGAGGATGATTGAAAGCAAAATAAGATTATGTACAACCTTAGGCACACAGCTCACCTATTCATTCAGTTATTTATTTTTTCACTTCTCAGATTCCAATTAGGCAACATCAAAGATACCACAAACCACTTTATGTATAAAAAGGTCTTCAAAAGCAAAAGTCGTACTGCAGTCTGTCAGAGCTCCCTGACAAAGACAAGTTCAATAATCCTCTACTGCACTTGAGCAATGAGGAGTGAGAAGTATAACCTTAAAATATAAGTAATAGAAAGAAATAGGTATGTGCCTGAAAGGAAATCTCAAATTCATCATGCTAAGCTTTCAAAGACAAACTTTAAACAAAATGGAGGTAGCTGAAAATACCTATTCATTTTGCTTGTGAGAAAAAAGAATCTCTCATGCCTTTAGGCAGTGGAGAATTATGTGGTCTTTCAAACAGAAAAAGTGCAAACTGTAGAGGATCAGACTGAATAAACGTTAAGATGCCAGTCTTACAGGGCCTTTGGGAATCTACTCAATAACAATATTTTTGAGACGCCTCACACAGGAATGGTGTATTTGTTATAGTTATTTACACCTTGCAGAGAAACCTAATAAAAATGAAAGGATGTGTTTATGCACTAAGGAACAGAGACAAAGAAATATCTACATGAGAACACAACAGGTATAAACAAACCAGTCATTTTAAAGCAAGCTGAAAAGGAAAAAAGAAAGAAAAAAACACTCAATGAACAAACCAAAAAACTGATAACTTTCAACTGTAACATACTGTAAATAAGATTGATGTCTTCCACTTAGCATCTTTCAAGTGTTGAAAAATTAGTCTGGTTAGTAGGGCTCTTTCCCTCAATTTATGCAAAGAGTTGAAATGTAGAATTCATTTAGTCCTTATAGCAAAAAGAAACCTTATCATAAAAAAGGCAGAGGCAAGCAATTGGATGGAAGAACAGTTTCCTAAGCCTGTAAAGGCAATTCCAACACTACTATTACAGCTGTTGCAGATGGGACAACAGTAGTATCCAATAACCAAAAAAAAAAGAGATGTAGATGTCTGAATCAGGCTTCTTGAGTAAGCCCTGGTGTCAACCCTGCTGCAAAGACCTGCTTCCTGAATACAAGGTTTTCGTGCATTTTATTCAGCATGAAATAATGATGGTACCTGTGGGGAAGCCCCTTGGTTGGTACAATGGGAAGGTTAATCCCAAAAGAAGCCATCTCCATGGCAAAAGTTCTTTCTGTGCTGTTGAGCAGGAGTGCAAATAAAATGCTGAGGCCCTTGGCTGAGGATCTCAACACATCTCAAGGTTGGGATCCAACTCAGTATGCAAATATATTTTGCCCTGGTGAGACAAAATTAAGCAGAAGATAGGTATAATTCTTGATATCTAGTATATTGCTCATAATATCCTAAAAAGGAATTATAAACACTAATTATTTGGTCTAAGCCTGTAATCCTCTTTAGGAGTAAGACATCTACTGCATAAATAGCTTCGGCAGGGGGTGGGAGTGGGGGGAACCACTACCACCCCCACCCCCCAAAAAAAAAACCCAAAAATACAAGAAAGCCAAACAACTTCATAATGTAGCAACCTATAAAACTAACTACATCTTCTTGTGAAAAGAAAAAGATGAGGCATAAAAGAGCTGACTCTAATTGACACCTTTACTACAATAATCTGGAACAATACTTCAAGAGGAGCAAAAAAACAGGTTTAGTCATGCCCTTCTTTTATTGTACCATATCCAAAAAAAGGTTTCAATCTTTTTCTTAAATTACATACTTTTACTTCTTTATTGAATTCTTCAGTTCATCTCTTTTATCCTTTCCTTTCTGCTTTTTTTAATCAATTGCTAAAATTACTCAGCAGAATTGCACATGAGGTATACAAGACTCCCTTTCATTGGCTTGAGGTATATGGGAGACAGGAGTTTAAAAGGTCAGTCATTATGTGCAGTCCGTAACCTAACATTTTCTGCAGACAAGATATGTTCACAGTTACAGCAGGAATGGGGCCAAACTGGATTCGAACTATCCATTTAAAGTTCTTTGTTTCTGCAACTAATCAAAGTCCATCTTTGTTCCAAATATAATGTTCTCTAGCGTCAGGTATATTGAAGACTCCATCAAAATGGAGCAAAGAACTCAGACCTTTAATGCAGCTACAGGTAAAATAAAGATAGAAGTGAAAATATAGAGTGGGCAGTAACAAAAAAGTAATGAAAAAGTATAAAATATCATGAAAAAGTTTAAAGACATGAGAAAAAATAGTGGGGAGTTGGGAAGACAAAACCTAAGCAAAAGCAACAATTGCCCCATCCTCAGCAGCAATGAAGACTCACAGTTCCCCACCTGAGTGGAAACTGGTGTGCAGGGACTCAGGAGGAATCCACATTCCAGTTAGCTGGCATTATAATGTTCTGTCCAGCAGCAGGTTAGCCTTACCTACCTACTGTTTGTAGCAGCCAATAAATAATTGCTCTGCACTCATAAATTCAGTAATTCCTTCTTGCAAGTCTCTGTGGATGGTAAAAGATGTTCAAATAAAAGTGACACAGTAGAGGAAGAGTACAGAAAATAAAAGTACGGTTTGATAAAAGATCCATCTATCAGTTTGAATGTACTAATACTGTGGGTTTTAAAATAAGAAAATGAAGGTGGCCTTCAGGTTTCACAAAGGATAAACAACTTTTGCCACGTTGGAAAATCAGTTCATGTTTTTAAGTCTGAATGTTGATAGAACACTATTTTTCATACAGTCTGCCTCATTTTGAAGCTGCTTCTGTGGCAACATCAGGAGATGATAGAGAAGAGCAAAGTGTTTCCCTTTAGGGCTAACACTGTATGTGGACATTACAGGAATGTTGTTATCAAAAGCTTTGGTGTCACAGCAAGATCACCAGCAATCTACAAAGATTGACTACACAGACTGGCAGGCTGAAGACCTTGTAGACAAATCAATCTGTATGGCATTCAGTTTCTGGTTCTGATTTTCCTGAATACAGTGATGCCAGAATGTCGATGACCTCAGAGGACAAAAGCCAATTCTGTTTTAAGTTCCTTTATTTAGTTTACAGATGCCATAAACTTAAATGTTAATTAATGTTTTTTTCTAAAAATATTCACAAGCTTTTATTTTAATGAATAATTGAAGTCCTGAGCAATATTTACAAGCTGTCCTTTAATACAAAAGCCTTTTAATAAACCCACTCATCTTTCACCTGGTATAAAATATGAATGCTAAGTATAGAAGCATTCACGTTTGTGGATTTCTGCAAAGTTAAGAAAAGTAATACCCTATATCTAAAAGCAAAATTACAGCTACATGTTCAACTAAGTACATGCACACAAGTCCCAAAACGTGCAACACATCCATTTAAATGAGACACGTGCACAGGGACATTCTTGAGTTTTGCTCTGTAGGGGAGTCACAACACTCATTAAAATATAATAAGCTCCGCAATGAATAGAGCAAGTGCTCATTATAATGTAATGAGCAATAATTATCACACAACGGTCCTGTGGAGTAAACTCATTGCATTCCAAGAATGTTGTACCTTTTTTTTTTTTTTTTCCTTGAAAAAAACCCATAAATAGGAGCTTCGCCCATCTGGGTTCAGACCTAGCAAACATACAGGCATGTTGTCATAACACAGTGTATTTGACCAAAACCACTCCCATAATGTAACAACACAAGCCAAACTGACTTCAGTAGCAGAGTGGGCATTAATTGCTTTAGGAAATCAGGCCTCACCTGACCTTACGCAGTCTGAAACAACTCAAGTTCATTAGCCTTCAAGTCACAATGCAAGGCTACATGGTCGTCAAAGCTCTCCCTCCTGGCTTTGCTTGAGAGGTATTTACAAACCTCTCGAATAGGTTTCTGTCTAGGAAGCTACTTTACAAAAGCATGTACAAAGGAACATCCCTCTGGTCATCTTTTCATCTGCCTCATGGCTAAAGAAAGGTTACTGAAATAAAGGTGTCCTATTCTTCTTTCCCCACATCCAGCCTGCTGTTCCCCCCATTTTCACCACATTAGATCTGGAACCTGCCAAGCCTTTATACAAAATGACATAGCTCTCTAATCTGGCAGAAAATTAATCCAAGAAAAAAAATAAAACCCCAAGCCCTACAAAAAAGCAGCAACCTGTTGGTTAAGTCATCTTGCATAAATTCCCCATAAGCTCCTCTATGCTCTCAGAGGCTTCCGTCCTCAGTAACCTATCTATCTACTGACTCCTCCTTAAGAGGTCAAGAGGTCTCCAACGTTATGTTTTTCACTGAACAGTATAAAACACATTAGGTATCAGCATGATGCAGTTGTTTGAGATGGATCTGAGAAACAGAAAGGCCTCCTTTGGGACAAGATTCATGTAACAGGATCATTCCTAAAGCCTGTAAACCTAGAGCATCCAATTTACAGCACACAAGCCACACGCACTGCCACGCCAACACGTTTATGCCCCAGCAGCAAGATGGAGACCGATCCATGGCACTCTGCCGGCACTGGGGACCCACTCCTTACCTATAACCCACACACAGCCTGCATGCCCATAAAGCACCTGGTTAACACCTGGGAAGAAGGTGCTGCTGCTTTAGCAGGTCACATCATCTGCTCCAGGAACAGTAACCACCTTCCCACCATGCCGCTCCCTGGGGTAACTCTGGGGCACCCACTGTGTTAATGCACTGTGAATTTTACGCCTAGGATAGCTGTCCTGAGAATATACAGAGTAACAAATCTAGTTTATTTAGGAAACACTAAACCTTGTATGAATCAATTGTACCGTGAATGCTTCGCAGTCTTTACCCGACACTGAAAGAAGTTCAACCAGCTAGAAATGATGAGCACCACTTGAAAACATGTTTGCCTGCAGATTGTCTTACCACTTTCCAAAACCACTTAGAAGGGTTTCTAATACAAAGCTACCCTGGATTTCAAAACATTAGTTGTGCATTCATTGAAAATGAATGAGTATAAGAACAAGCATTGCATTTCCTCAGCAGTTTTCTAAAGAAGTCTTAGATGGTTCACAATTTAAAAAAACAAACAAACAAACAAACAAACAAAAAAACAACAACAAACAACAAAAAAACCCCACCAAATAACCCTCATCGACACCAAAACAAAAACCAAACAGAAATAAACCCAAACTTAACATGCAACGCTAAATGAACTGATTATTTTACACCTTCTGCCATGCAAATACAAAAATATCTAAGAACTCTCTAGGCTGAACAGGCAAGATAGTAACTGTGAGCTCAAATTCCCTAATATGAATGCAAGAATTCGTGCTTCAATGAGTGGCAAATACATAACAAATTTTCTTGATCAGCAAAGTATGTGGAAATTTCATGTAATCAATGATGTGTAGCTTATTTTTTTCACGACTCCAATAAGCAGGCTTATTATTTATTAGAAAGAACAAAATGTAAAACATAAAGGAAACTGTGATTGAGGACTGTAATCCAGACATAAATTGTTTCCTTTTTATTTTTAAGTATTGGAAGCTCCCATGAGCAGTTAATAGCTGCCATGCTACAGTGATGCTCATATGCCCTAGTTTTTTTTCACATCTCCTGAAAGCCAAGATTTTACACTTAGAAGAGTCAGCAGTTCCCAGGTGCTAATACAATGTACCAGTGTTAAAAATACCTCCTCACAGTCAAATTAAGTCTTTATTGAACAACCTAAAGAAGGTACCTCCATTTCAGCAGCAACTTTTTTCCTTCAAATATGCACAAACATATGCATATGCACTCCAACACCCTCAAAATTAAGAGCAGCACTTTTCCTGTCCTGCCACCATGGCTAAACTATTAAATTTTTTACCAACTATAGGAAGGTTCTTTACTGAATGAGCACTTGTACTTTGCAAATAGTACAGGATTCACTGGGACAGGGTCTCCAACTTGGTTCTGAGTATCTCAAATGCTTTGCCCTGCTGCTACAGAGATGGTGTCTATGTTGCTATTTATTTTTTTTAATTATGTATTCTATGAATTTGAGTACCAGCAGCAGCAGAACGTCACAGAAAGTTTGACTGAATCCTAGCCAGAAATCCAAGCCTGAGAAAGTTCGCCCCCTGCCCCAATTCAGTGTTAGCTTAAGCCTCATTCTAACAACTAGCAATACAGAAATTGTGTATACAAGGAAAAGACAAAACAAAAATATTTCCTCTGGGCAAGGCAGAATTATTGACAATGAAAGGCACTTCATAGTCTCCTGGACCAAAATATTTTCATTCACAGCTCTCCCACCACACCCAATAAGAGTAAGATGTGAATTAAACAGAATTAAAATCCAAACGTGTAACTTTGGTATAACAGTATATTAATCATTCAGTAAAGTGGTCTAATCATAGAATATTATACAAAATGAAATGCTTAATATAATTATGAAAATGCACACTCCCATCCATGAAAATAAGCAGGCTTTGGCCAAAGAACAGGTCATAGTACTGCCACATGATGTGATCAGTAACTTTTACCTGCTTTTAACAGTACCAAGCATCTCTCTTTTTAAAAAAGCTGATTTCCATTTCTTTGTACCTTTCCAAAGAATGTGTGTGCATCAGTAACCATGTATGTGTCCATAACTGTGGCTATAAGGGCTTAATGGCAATTAATTATGAATCAATACAGTGCATGATGGAGACACCGGAACAGGCTATCCAGAGAAGTTGTAGATGCCCCATCATTGGAAGTGTTCAAGGTCAGGCTGGACAGAGCTTTGAGCAACCTGATCTGGTAAAAGATGTCTCTGCCCATGGCAGGGGGGTTGGATTAAATGAATTTCAAAGGTCCCTTCCAAACCAATCCATTCCATGGTTTTATGACCCACCTGGAAACACCAAAACAGGGAGTCAGCCAAATACAGAGTTGGTGGTTTTCAACAGGAATACTGCCCAGGAAGAAGACATGATGGGCAGTGTTTAGCCCACCTACACTGAGGCAAGTACTTCAGTTCAGGCTGCCTGTGTTATCAGCAGGGAGAAGCAGGTTCCTCCACAGAAGTTCAAAACAATTCAAGTGCAAGGCCCCACCACAGCGCATGAAAAACCTGAAGCTGGCTGATTGGCAATGCCCAGCCCACCGCCCCCAGCTGACAGGGGAACTGGATAAGGACACAGCAGTCCCCAGTTCCACCACCACCAGACTGTCCTAAGGAAAAACATGTCCATCCTACCACCCCACTCCTGCCATCTGCTGTCGAGACAACTGGACTGATCCCTCTTGTAAAGAACTTCCAGGGTTCAATGTTCCAGACTATGCAATACTACACAGACCAAAAAATCTCACAGGCTGCCTCAGTCCTATGCTAAAAACGCAGCCAGTACCTGAGCTAGCTTGGTATTTTTATACATCACTTCAGAAACATGCTTTAAAAAGTGTCCATGTAAGCACTGGATAAATGATACTGAAACCAAGGTGAGGTAGAGTGAGGATGGAAACGTATCTCTGTGGCCTAAATATATTCCTCCTTGCAAGAATATTTGCTTAAGAGGCAAACAGTTTCATAAAGAGCAGGGAGTCAAGTTTGCAATTGTAAAATAATGCTCTATCTTTTCTATCACAACAAACCCAGCCTTAATGCTGCTCAGGTTTGAAGTAATTCCAGAAAAATATAAATGGCAATCGCCATCATGCAAAATCACAATTCTTACAGGCCTCAGGCATCTGTTAAATATATTCACAGTATACAAGAACTGTAGATGTGCAAATGCCAACAAGTTGCTTATCACTTACAGAGCTACATGACTATGTTGTTCTGGTTATGCTCAATGCATAAAGACACATTACTTAAAAAAAAAAAAAAAAAAAAAAAACAACAACAACAAACAAACCCAAAGCAACAACTCCCTATCCCACCCCAAAAACCACCCCAACGCCCAAACAGGAGATTAGGCTTATGCAGCAGACCTGGGAGATCTGAAGGGAGGGTAGTAACTGTAGCAAGCATAGTGTTACCTCACTCCTGTCAAATCCCCAACTGGCTTCAGCTAAATTTCTATTGATTCTCCATCTATATATTAAGACCAGCCCAAAAAAATAATGGTACATTCTTTAAAGCACCTCACTATCAGCAGTTTGTCTGAGAAAGTTTGGTTTTGGAGGACAAAAATCTCATTCTGCCAGTCTTTCTTCTCACTTACGGGAGACATGAATTTTTTGGTTCCCAATTCAGGAGCTTCTTAAAAATTCTACTTCAATTCTTGGATTAATTTCCAAATTTCATGTAGCTTTTTTTTTGCTGGAAATGGAGAGCAAAATTGTGTTTAGAATCAAAACTGATATACAAAGCAATGGAGACACTAACACTTCAGTATTATTAGGCTCTGCAATACTTCTTTAAAACAATATTGTGCAGTATTTGTTCTGTAATTACCTTGCAATGTTCATGTCATACATGAAGTTACAGAGTGCTTCAGGGACTTGTCTAAGATTGCCCATCAAGTAAGTGGTGAAATTAAAGCACTTCACCCTGATCTAGCACTGGACTATACTCTCTTTAAGCTAGAACACTGTTAACCAAGGAAAAAGAGTTTTCTACTATAAACAATGCTAGTGAGATTTACACACTGGATTTTAAAAACCTTTGTAGGCAATTTGAGGATTTTCATATTATTTCCACTTAAGAGCTTCAAATATATACATCTCCTTCCTCTAGGAAAAGATGAACAGAATCTCTTCTATGAATAGAATCATTTTATATTGATTTTATTCACTATGAATTTCCTCCCCTTCCTGTCATTTCAGTTGCCAGCTTTATTTTGCATTGCCTACAAGCAAACTGTGCCCCAGCCCCTCAGGATGGCTGATTAAGCTCAGGCGCCTTTGCAGGACAGGTCTGTCAGAGCTAACTAGCTGTTAATTGTTCAAGCAGGAGCTCATGTTCAACTGCATGGAATAGATGACTCACTAGTATTTGGCTGGTTTGATTCAATCTGATAACACTGATAATTTTCAGCAGTACTTGTGTTAGCAGAAATGTAGTTCTTAACCAGAGCAGGGTCTTCCAGATGTGGAACAGGATTTTTCATACCCTTGAAATTTCATTTATCAGCCTGAGATGCAGCCTGAAGTCTTTCATAAAACTATATTGAGAACTAATAACTCAATTACTCACATTTAAAATGTGTTTGTTTCTAGTTGCTGATAAATATCCAGTCCTTATTAAAACCAATGACTAAACCGAGTTCAGAGACATTTTTTTAATGATTTTTTTTATATATATAATCAATTTTAAATAAAGGTTGTTCCCTGAAGGGTATTATGTAAATGTTACACACAACAGGAATGTCAGTCCTGGCATGTACACATGCACTCGCACGCACTTATTCTGGACGTTGAAGACATTTATCCCCTGTTGTTTTCTAACACTGCCTATGTCACTAGAACTATTACCATGAGCTAGCACAGCATGCACCAACAAAGTGGTTGAGTTAGTGTCTCTGCATTGCAGGACAAAAACAGTAGACAGCAACAATTTTAATGCAGGTAGTAAAAATGCTGCTCTCAAATTAATCTAGCCGGGCAATTAAACTGATCAAAGTATAAAACTTCGACTGGCATTCTGTCCTAATAGCGGGGCAGCACTCCTACCCTGGTGAACCCTTATAGGAGCATCAGCACCTAGAAATGGAAGGAATTTAGGTTTGAATCTCATCTGTAAACGGTTCAGTCGGCAACACAGTGCCCCCTAAGCCAGGCTTGTGCGCCCGATCGGCTCCTATTTAAAGGAAAGTGCTGCCTGACACACTATTGCTCCTGTCATTCTTTGGAAGGAGCAGGTAACAGGAAATGGTTCGTTGGGTTTAGTTTGTTTGTTCAGGTAGAAACGAAACAAAGTTATCTATTGCAGTCCTTAAGTAGGATGATTAGTATTTTGAACTAACTACAAAAGAAAACTATAGGTACACTTTATTCTTTCTTTAAAAAAAAAAAAAAAAAAAAAAAAAAAAACCACAAAACAAAACAAAAAAAAAAACCAAAAAAAAAACCCACACAAGACTGCAACACCTTAATTTGAATTAGGTAACTATAACATACCATGTCTTCTTCAGAAAAGTCTGAAATGAAATATTCTGTTAAAGGCAGTGGTGTAGGTCAGGGAAACCTTGGGGTTAGTTCTCTAAATCAGTCTTCTTACCTTTACAGTTAGGCAAAATGCCAAACAGGCCAAACTTTTAAATTAATTTAATATTTCCCCCTGAAGACAAACATCTACTCTCATCCAGCAGGAGGACAATTCTTGCAGAATGGAGGCTTCAGTGTTTTGACACAACTGTATATGATGGACTGCAGCACAGAAATAAAGCTTTGGAAATGTAGGAGCTATGCTTAGTGTCTTGGAATGAAAAATAAAATCTGTACCTTGAACAGAGGCAGTGATTTTACCGCCTATGCCGAAAGAAGTTGTAATTTCACCTGTGTTTTCCATCATATTTCTTTTGATCATGAAAAACTAACGAAGCATTGATGCTCATGAAATCGAATTTATCCCATACCCTAACCTGAAAGATGAACTACATTAACATATAAGAAATATTCACACTGCTTCACAGAGACTCACTCAGAGAAATACATACAGGGATGTATGTTTGCCACGTTTCATTGGCTTCCTTACCCTGTCCTCCTTGTATCTTGTCAGTCCTGTACACAAACCAGACTCTCCCTTTCACAAGCACACACACATACACACACATACACATACACACACACACACACAGCTTCAGGACTACCCTGTTTTCAAAGATACACGTTAGTGAAGTCATGCTGAGGAACTCCTTGCTTGCAAAAGCACTCAGTTCCAGACCACTGGCAGTGCAATTGGTGAAAATGTGGTCTGAACTAAAGGCACATAGTAGGTTTTGTCCATTAAGAAGGATACCATGGGGGTAGGTGAGGAGGAAATGAAGACAGGATGCATTTCTAGCTGTGCATTATTTACAGTGCCCTTCACACAAAGTAAAGTTGGGTCGCTGCTTAAGCTGTAACAAGCAGCTAAAGGTAAATCTGCAAGGAGTCTTTTTTTTTCCTGGGATTTCAATCCTCAGTTATTCACATAATATTACAGACATGAGGGGGGAAAAAACCCACAAAACTAAAATTGCTGTTCAAATATCAAGCTTAACATGCTTCACATGCAGTTTCACATGACATGCTTTTTCGTATAGAAAGGCTCACATACGTGAGTGAGTGGAGCTAAAGAATCTGCCTGCCATCACCATTAAAATGCATCTGCACAGTACTCCCGTAAGTTAAGCAGCAGAACTGTAGGTATTAGGAACACCGTCACACGCAAACACATACACAGAGCACTGCTACCTTCCTATGCCTGTATTTTGCAGGTCCCTCTGTAACTGCCTCAGAAAAGCAAACGCGATTGATTCTAAACCACCGCAAGGCTAAGGCTTACAGATCAGCGGTAACTTTAAGACAGACAAATTACAGGTTGTGGACCCACTGAGGCAGCGTTACGGCACACAACATTCCGCACTGCTTAGCAGGCTGTGTTAGCAGCACCACTGTCCAGAAACATCCATGTCGCTACATATTAAAGTGTCATTTTATTCAAGCCTTACCTTGGCTGACTTGCCCTAACTGGTGACAAGGCACTTTAATTTATAAGAAGCAAACGGGCACTTTTCGCAGGCTGGCGGCACAGCTGCGCTCTGTCCTCCGAGCGGCGCCCGGCCCCGGCTCCGCGTCCCCCGGCGCCGCCGCTCCTGCAGCGCCGGCACCGGGCGAGTGGCTGCGCCGCCCCCCGCCCCCGCGCCGCTCGCCGCCCGCCCCCGGCCTGCCCCCTCCCCGCCTTGTTTTCCCCTTCGCCAGCACTTCGGGGCCGCACGACGCCTCCTGCGCAATGGCAGACCCCGGGCAGCCCCGCCGCTCGGCAGGAAGCGCGATCCATCCGCCCCCCACCCCCCCGCCCACCCCCACATACCGGTGGAAATGGTGCGGACGGGCACGTCTTTGTCCGGCCGCTGCGCGGCTGCGAACCCCACCTTACCCCCACCACCACCGCCGCCGCCACCCCCCCACCACCCCGCTTTCGTGCCAGGGCTGCTGAAGAAGGACGGCTCCGGCTTGGGGGCAGCAAGTCACCAAACTGGGAGCCGGGAAGGGAGGCTGGGGGCCGGGGCTGGGCTGTCGGCTGGGGTGGGAGCGCGGGGAAGGCGCTGCTGTGGCAGGCTGGCGATAAACGCTCCCATTTCTGTGCAAAGTCGTCACAGCCTCGTAAACATTCAACTGCCGGCTCGTTCATCCGCATGGTCCGACGGTGGCTGCAAGATTCAGATTGAGTGATGCCCTTTAATGCCTCCTGCCAGTCCCGCTGGGGCACAGGAGGCTTGGCACTGGCCACCTGTGCCCTTCCAGATCAGCCCCAGTCCTTTAAAGATTTCCTGCCCGTTAACACTCCTTCCTACATTCATACCAGTACACCATAGACTGTAAGTTGGTGGATAATTTGTGTCCTTTCAGGCTGATCTGGATCAAGGCAGGCCGGCTGATGCAAAAGTCATTCAGAAATCTGGACCTCGTATGACATCTCTACTCCAAATACACATTATTTGGAATTATGGCATTCTTCTGATTCAGGGTTTCAGTACATGGAGCAAACTTGTCAGACTGCTTATCCAGCCTACTAAAGCAGTGTATTACAAATGCCATTAACATGTAAGTGAAAGCCCTGGCACATACCCTGCTGGTGCAGAGGAACCTTGCTGCTAGCCAGCAGGACGTGTGCCCTAGGGTGAGCCATGAAAGCAGAGCATACGTGAGTCCCAAAGCCACAGCACCAAACTGCAGGACAGGGGAAAGCTACTGGTTACCGGTGTCAAGGGACAGCAGCGGCATCCAAAGTATAAATGATAAGTACCCCATGTATAAAATTATCCAGATTGGAAAAGTAGAGGTGAAAAGAGTAAATCTACAATGTCACATAACCAGAAGGGAAGCTGTTACACCAGATTAGATGGAAGGAACAGCACTGTGTACCGAGGTCGCTTAAAACTAAGTTGGGATAAAATCCAGTGCTTGATTTTGAGAACTTTTCAAACAAAATCACTCTGACCTGCCCCAGGATATACATTAAAAATGATTTTGCAAGCAGGATAGGGAACCAAAAGCAAGCAGCAGCTAGTTGTTTGAATTTGGGAGGTGTAAAAGCTCTTGGAGGGAATGAAATAGAAGCTGTTTCAATTTGCTATTTATATGTCCTCTGGCTTGCAACTGTAGTACATATGAATCAATGCTTTAATACACAGTCTTCAGAATGTTCTCTCTCATGCAGCTTCTGCTGGGTTTCGCATAGCTCCAGATTCAGATCTCATGATCAGAGGGATGGGCTGCTTTTGCCCAGATGCTTTCACTGTTTTACTGGACTATGGGAGACGCAAAGTTCAAATCTCCTTGTCAGGGAGGTAGTTACATTAGTAATGTGGAGGGAAAAAAGGAATGAAAAGACACCCTTTCCTTTTCATTTGCTGAAGGTCCACAAAATTTCACATGAAAAAGAACTCACGCCAAGCCACTCTCCAAAGATGCCCCCTGCACTGCTTAAAGTGAAAGAGATGAGACACAGGGTTACCTTTCAGCCTACCAACCATTGGATGAAATGCTGCTTTAGGTGTAACAACCCAAGGATTCAGCTGAAAACAAAACATTTTATTTTAAGGTCCTTTTCCTGCAGTTTTCAGTGAATAAGGCAGAATTATGAATATTCACCAGATACTTCGAGCATAAGTCATCAACTCATTTCTTTCTGCAATAAGAAGTATGACAAGCAGAGTGAAGTCTTGATGCACCAGAAAAGCATTTAAAAGGTAAACATCTACAGAGTTCTTCTTTCTTTTTTTATATATATATAATAAATACATGCATATACATTCATATCTACATATTTCAGAGACTTCTCTCAAGCAGGAGCAAAGAGTATAACCGTAAAGAGATTATAACCAGTATTGCAGGCTAATTTGGTATTAAATGGTCAAAGATTTTCTCAACAATTCAAAATTATGCCATTTCAAGGAAGAAGATGACAGCAAAAAAATTAACCTCAATGAACTCTTGACATTTCTTTTAAGCCTACACTTTAAGACTAAATACTGAGATTTGGTGTTATTGATGTTAGGTCTATCCTTTCATCAGTTTGAATCTTAAAAGAATCTTAATTTGTCATGGGAAAAAAAAGCCTCATGAAAAGAACCTCAAAATGAAATTATTGTCTGGGACTGCTGCAGTATTGCCAAAGGAATTGCAGGGAAATTTAGGTATAACCCTTGAAGTCGTTGTGTTCATAGGATTTACCTTGGGAGTCCAGACTTATACAATTCTAGCAGTATATCAAAACACAGAACTTTGTCGATTGCATTCAGAAAGTTCCCTTCCTAGACTTGAAAGCTTGTGACAGTGATTACAGGGGATAGAAAAAGGAAGGGGCTTTTTTTGTACCTTCTAGCTTGTGGATTAATTGTATATTTAAAAGCAATACTGAAAAGGGGGTGGACTAAGTTACAAAGGAGCATATATAGCTGTACCAAAAAGTAATCAAGTTTCTACATATTAAAAAAAAAAAAAGAAGTTATTTTTTTGCTGCTGTTGGAATTCTCTTTGTTAGTTAACAGCTCCAGTTGATCATTTATAGGGTATGTCCGCAAAATCAGTCTCTTTTTGTTGGTGCTTAATATGCTAAACATGTATTGATCATCTTGCAGGTAACTGCTAGAGAACTAATCATTCACCTAACATTCAACCAGTTATAAACAGACTATGTAGTTCATTAATACATAAAGTAATGAAAAATCCAGGTAATTTTTAGATTGCAAATTTCCTGTACCCTAGATACATTAGGAATGGTTAAGACTGTATTGGATAAGAATTTTGCCAAGTTCATTCAACTCTTCCTTGTTCTTAGGCCCGTGCACTCCAATAGCTGGAGTCAAAAGAAAATGAGCACATCCCTGCCAAGAACCTCTGCTCACACACTGAGGCCAATTGTACCAGGATTTTTCACATTCTTGTTCAAAAGCACCAGGGAATATCCCAGTTACACCCACCCCCAGCAGCAGCTTTCCAGTCTTATAAACAAATTATAAACACCTTTTCTTTTTCCTAGAGTGAAAAGGGAAATCAAAAGTATTCTATCATTGTGTGCCTCCAGTTTCACAATGCTTGAAGAGGAATACCACCACCTCTGAAAACAAATGCCAGTTAACACTAACTGTGTAACTGCTTGTGTTTTATCTCTTTCCCATCCCCCCCTAGTTTAAATCATTACTGTTCTCAGCTGCAGTACATAAAATCTAGTCCCAGCAATATTCCTGAGAATAATGACTCTCTCTCAAATCACTATTTATCTTCTTATTTGATAAACATTTTTATTCAGTTATTAATAAATATTTTACAACTACTAATATATGCAGAAATTACTTTTATTTAAAGTTCATGTCATCTACTAATGACAATTTTTTAGAAACTATCATCTACAAATATTTCAATAAGTGCAATTAACAATTAGTCATCAAAAGTTTAAAAATAATGTGTCAAGTAGGATATAAAAATAATGTATGCCGTTTGATGATGCATCACAATTGGACATAATTGACTCACCATATCACTGCTATTTCTATGTAGAAGAGGACCTAAAAGTAATAAAACATAAAAATGCAAAAAATATTTTTGAAACAAAATGGATTCAAAATATTGTTCCTTTTCTATCTTTAGATTTCTAATAGAAAATAATATCAAAATTGATCACAGCAGTCAAAGTTTTTATTTTTATCCAGACAACATTTTCTGATACAAAAAGGTGGGACAGAAATTTTTAACTCTGTCTAGTGAACTCCCAGTTGAGCCATCTTCATATTCCTGATGAAGACTCTTTGGAGGGTTCTCAGATCAAATATGCCTGCTGTATATTGGGTTTTGTTTTGTTATGTTTGGTTGGGGTTTTTTGTTGTGTTTTGTTGTTTTTTTTAAACAAAAAACCAAACTTGGTAATATTCACAATATTCAGAGGGAATAAGATTAAGACAATTCATTTTGATTATGGTCTCTTGGAATATTCTTTAAGCCATGTATTTCCTCTAAAAAATCTAAATAGTTAATTTGAAAAAATAGATTTTTAATATAGGTTAGCAAACTCTACACAGTACTAACCACAGAGGGAATGGGAATGCTGCTGATACTGCCTTGGCTCCTTGTGCACTAAGCATCACTGGAGTATTTTCTAATAAAACAACAACAGCTGTTCCTAGATATAGGATGCCAATAACAGTTGCCAGTCACAGAAAACTTGTGATAATATAGTCATTTGCCTTTAGTATTGCATGAAATGACAGGTAAAACATACTGACAGAACTTGGAGAAAACAATACAATACCTGGCATTTTGTGACCTGTTAGAATATAACTCACAGCTAATCAGTCTGTCTCTGAATGCAGGAAAGCACAGACAACATATAAAGGGCAACAAAAGAATAGCATGGTGCTTCAATCTCTCAGTCTCTGCATCACAACACCCAAGGAAAGACAAGAAAGACAACTCAGCTAAAGGCAATGAAGTGATTGACTCGGGTATCAGTAGCTCTTTCTACCCATTCTGTGGAATTTCACACTAGCATATATAATAGACACCATTCAATCAAAGAACTTGCTTAATTGGGATGTTTCCTAGGGAACCAATATAACCCTGTAACTGTATATAATGCAGTGACCACTGTAAAACGGGATGCGTCCTGGTAACTATATAAGGTTTACATGCAATAGGCAGCATTTTTGTAAGTTTAAACCCGGTAAGAAAACTACCTTGATGTTTCTAAAACTAATATAGGCCAAAATAATTTTTTTTCAATCACAGGCTGATATTAAATCCTCACAGGTCAGGGTTCTCTCTGGATTTTTGCAAATGGTTATTTAGATACTCTGTTTCATATAAGGTATTAGCTGATTAAAAGATGTCTGATTTCAAATTATGAACATTATATTTGGCAGAACTTGATGGCTCTTACAGCTGGTAATGAGATACAGCCTTCTTCCCTGCTGTAGCAGAAGCTTTAATAAATTTTTGCTTAGAGGTAGGTAAATACTAACAGGCAAAGGCTCCTGGGACATTCTAAAGACAGATTTTCATAATATCATCCTAAAGGACATTGTTTCTGGGGCACGTTATGTATTTTTATCTTTACCAAGATGAAGAAATTGCTTCTCTTAGACTCAGTATTCATTAGGCTAACAGCAGATCAAAAAAAAAAGAGAACTCTAAAACGTTAGAAGATAGGATGAGGCTTCTATTAAAGTGAAAATATCCTTTCCACTGAAACCAGAATACTGAAGCATGCTGAAGCTACACTAAGGCAAAACTGGGTAACTGCTGATGTAGAGTTTTCATTGGAACTTAGGAGTCCTCCATGTCTCCCATGTACTACATCTGCATGTCATACTGGCTGTTCTTTTTTACCATTTTTTGCCAATATGAGGATGTGTCCAGATATTGTTTTGCTCCTTGCAAAAACGTACAGGATCAATGACATGTTTAAATATAACAATAGGTGCTCATTGCTTCATGCCCTGTCACTGGGCACCACTGAGAAGAATCTGGCTTGTCTTCTTTACCCCCACCCCTTCATCAAGTATTTATACATATTGGTAAGATCATACCAGAGCCTTCTCTTCTCCAGACCAAACAGTGCCAGCTCTCTGCTTCGCCTGGTATGATGGCCCTTCGCTGGACTTGCTCCAGTACATGCACCTGTCTTGTACTTGGGAGCTGGGAACTGGACTAAGCCCTTTGGATGAGTCTCACCAGAGCTCAGGATGGATCGAGTCATCAATGGATGGCCTCCCTTGACCTGCTGGTAACACTCTCCCTAATGCAGCCCTGGATGCTGTTGGCCTTTTTTCTGCAATTTGTACTGTATTTGTAGTAGTTATATTTTGTAATTGTATCGAGCACTAACATAGGACCAGAGTTGAATTTTTAAAAAATACTGAACTATTTAGCAGAACTCTTAGTTAATGAATCACCTACTTCTTGTGAGACAACGGTATTTAGTACAGGGTTGTAGAGTCAATTACTGTCTAATCCCGGTGCTTCTATTACCTGGATTAACATAGTTTCTGATTAAAGAAAGAAAAATCATAAATCTGAGGAGATTTCTGAAAGAGGAAGAAGCTGAAGGGAAGTGAAACAAAAGATAAACTTCTTGGTCACTCCCAAATTCTGACAGCTTACACTGACAGCATTTTCATTTGGAAGTGTCAAATGAGAAAACAAGGTTATAGAGTAGTCCACAAGGGCAGCCTTAATGCACCGGGGTCCTGCCCCACTAAGGGCCACCGTGTAGGCACAGCATCCTTCCTAGTCTGCAGTGCCAGGCCTGGTGCTAGTATGTCCCCGTCCGGTGTGCTTAGCACCACTGGGAATTCAGAAGATTTTACTGAAGGTTTTAAAATTTCAGTGAAGATAAATCTCTGATATAACCCAGGTACACCCCACCCCCACCCACCCCCCAAGGCAATGACACAACTGAAGAAGTAGAAATAACAGTCTTGAAACAAACTGATTCTTATTCTCCTTGTTTCTACTAGAAGAAACATTCCAGTTCCACCAGCCAAGTACATGCTCCCATTTAGGAAATGTCATGACAGCCATTTATTTAGAGTTTTTTAAAAACAACACCTACCGGAATGCCTCTCATGATGTGCTTTTTTCCTGCTGTTTGCTTATTACTGCTCACTAGAATTCTTTAACATTAATAAAAATGAATAAAATCACTAGTATGATCCATTCCATAGGCCAAACAAGCAACAAGAAATAACCTTATGCTAGATGGTGACAAACAATGAAGCAGAGACATATGTTTGTTCTGTTCCCCAAGCATAAACAGAACACAGAGTTTCCCTGACTAATAAATTTACTTTCATTTTAATTAAAATGGAACATTTAGTTACATTTCCTCCGTTCTGTCAAAGAATTAAATAGATAAATAGGTAGCAGGGGAAAAAAATGACAACATTTTCTTTAGTGCCTCTATTGTACGCATAATCGATGACTACCCATCTGTTTACTGAAGGTGTAGGAAAGACACATCATATAAAGTCTTATTCCCATAAAAAGGCTTGCTAAAGTACTTTGCTTTTGATCCCATATCTTCCAAAATGAAAGCGGTTTTTCACAAGTAGAATCTGTCAGTTCTCTTTTGGTGTAACGTTATATAAACCATTGTCACTATTCTACGCTCTGATTCTTTCTACCATTAAATCAAAAGTACTGAAGAGTGGCTCCCTCCGCAGAAACGATCACAGTGGCAACTGCACAGATTCTAACCGAGAGGGAACAATTAAGTAACAGTCATGTGCAAGATGAGTTTAAGGACTCCACTCACTTTCTCTGGTAGTAAGCCTAATGAATGAGGTTTGATTAATGCATGTGGTCCGGGAAGGTACTAGTTCTGCTCTAAGGAATTCAGGAAATGGATTGTCAGCCACTTCCCTTGGTAGTTTATTCCAGTGGTTAATGGCTTCTGTATTTGGTCATCTTAATTTACTGGCTTTCAGTAGTTTTTAAGAAAACTTGTTCAATCTACTGATAAAATGTGCCATCCTTCTGGTCTCTAATTCTTTCAGACTTGTTAGAGATATGTAGGTAAACTGGAAAAATACAAAATGGGACAGGATGCATCCATCAGCGTTGAGTGGAGTGACTGCCATCACTGGGGAGACACTCCTTGCTATGGAATCATAGAATTGTTTGGGTTGGAAGGAACCTTAAAGATCGTCTAGTTCCAATACCTCTGTAATGGGCAGTGATACCTTACACTAGACCAAGACCCCATCCAACCTGACATTCAACACTTCCAGGGATGGGGCATCCACAACTTCTCTGGGCAATCTCGTCCAATACCTCACAACCCTCACAGTGAAGAATTTCTTCCTTGTATCTCACCTAAATCTACCCTCTTTCAGTTTAAAGCCATTACCCCTTGTCCTGTCATTGCAGGCCCTTGTAAAAAAATCCATATCCAGCTTTCTTATAAGCCCCCTTGAGGTACTGGAAGGCTGCTATAAGGTCTCCCCACAGCCTTTTCTTCTCCAGGTGAATGAACCTAACTCTCAGCCTGTCTTCGTAGGAGAGGTGCTCCAGCCCTTTGATCTTTTTTGTGGCCCTCCTCTGGACACAATCCAGCAGGTCCGTATGTTTCCTGCACTGAGGACTCCAGAGCTGAATGCAGTACTCCAGGTGGGGTCTCACATGAGCGAAGTAAAGGGGGAGAATCCCCTCCCTCAACCTGCTGGCCACACTTCTTTTGATGCAGCCCAGGATACGGTTGGCTTTCTGGGCTGCAAGCACACATGGCTACCTATTAAACAAGCAGAGGAATTCCCCACCAACTGAAAATGGCAGACCATGTCCATCTTCCAAAAACAGTAAGAAGAAAGACTCACAGAACTACAAGGCTTATCAGCCTTACCTTAATCCCTACCAAATTTATAGAGCAAATCCTCCTAAAAAGATTTGCAGGCTTATGGACAATAACCTGACTTGGAATAACAAGTATGGATTTACCAAGAGCAAATCCTGCTTGACCAACTTGTCTTCTGTGACAAAATTACTAGATGTAGACCACCACAGCAGTGCGGATATCTTTCCTTGACTGTAACAAGGCTTTTGACATGGTCTCCCACAGTATACTCGCAGCCAAACTAAGGACGTATGGGTTGGATGGACCACAAGGCAGTTGATGACTAAATGGACTGAAAGACTCCTGGAGCCATGTTTCTCAAGAGTCAATATGGATCCAGATACTATTTAGCATTTTTGTCAAAACAAACAGTAGGACGATACGCAAGTTGACAGATGATACCACGTTGGAAAGAGTAGTTAATGCACTGTAGGGATGGGATGACATTCAGAGCAACTCCAACAAGCTTGGCCGTGGCCACTGGGGTGGTTTGAATGCTAGAAGATCATGCACACAGAGGCTGCATGGTCTGGGTCTGTTTTGCCTGGAGAAGAGAGAGAAGATGCAGTAGGGATCTAATCACAGTCTGCTGTACCAGAAAGGGAGCAGTAGAAGAGATGGAGCCAGGCTCTCCTGGGTGGCGCACAGCAACAGAATGGGGCAATGGTCACAAGTGGCAATAAAGGAAACTCCCATTGACATAAGGAGGCAGATTTTTAATGGAACAAGTTTAAGCACTGGAACAGGTTCCTCAGAGACATACTACAGTATGGAAAGATTTGAAGATTTTCAAAACTCAACTGGCCAAAGTCCTAAGCAATCCAATTTAATTTTGAAGTCAGATATGCCTTGAGGAGCACTTTCTATCTAAACTTTTCTTTGAAACTTCAAAACTAGGCTAGATATTTTAAAAACAGAGCAGTCCTTTCTTTTTCCTTTCCCATATTGACAGTAATAAAAATATTCTCCTAATTAGACACCTGCATTTGGCTCTGCATTCAAGAGAGTAGCACAATGAACCAGTCTCTTTACTCTCAATTGGCTGTGCTGAAAACCATAAAGTCAAATTCTTGACTTCATAGGATCAGCAATGAGAAAAAAAAAATAGCAGAAACTTGCATTTATTACTGAAAGGGCCAGTCAGCCGTATGCATGGAGGACATATCTAAACGGCATGAAAATTATGTGGTTTACAATATTCATATTTAGTGTAGCAGAAAAGCATGATCTAAACCTATAACAATATTTCAATTTATGATTGATAAGGAAGAATTATGATTGGTAAGGAAGAATTAGCCAGTTGATCTTTAAAGAATTTTTAAAATAGAAAAATTAACGCCAAGTTTTTTAGAGCTAAAAGTTTATTTAGTATTTCCTTCCCATTTTTTATAATATATGGCTATAGATTACTGATCCTTTCTCATTCTTCTAAATGGTTCAATAAATGTGGGAGTTCTATGCTGTAAATAAGTGTATAGTATGCATATATTCACATATCTAACATTTCACTGCTTGTCTTTTAACACTTGCAGTATGTGGTCTGTTCAGATGATTTAAGTTAATACTATTTGATATTAATTTCATTTAATATTAATTTGGGCTTTACCTTACTTGTGCTACATAGTGCCACATCTAAAAATATTTTTCAGCGGCATGTAATGAAATCAGTGCATCACCGTAACCTAAATGAATAGGCAAAAAATGATCTCTGGCATTGTCCTGTTCTGTCGCAATGCAATGTCAGTATTAATAAACAGATATTATTAAATTCCAACAGACATTATTAAATTTAGAATTTTATCTCCATTGCCAAGACCTAAGTCCTTTAATATTCCTTTTAATTAATAATATATTTTCTAATTTAATTCCTTTTATTGTGGTGTATGTTTTTTAAACCTATCCATTGTAAAAGTTTCATAAGTATCACCACAGTTGGAAGATAAACACCTCTTTGCCTAACATTACAGAATACATTTTCAAAACCAGGGGACAAATCAAGACTTTTTGGTCTGGAAACAGCAAAGAAATCTCTAAAATTCTCATACCACTAAGGAGAAGGAAGAAGGATCCAGATGCAGAAACATTGCTCGAGAGCAGCTGCCTTCCAAGGCTGTCCAAACTTTCCCAGGCCTAGAGGGGGAAGCCGGAGGAGTGCTAGGTGCAGCACGCAGCTGCACTGGGGTAATCCCGGGGGGCACTGCCAGTCTGAGGGCAGCAGGCTACCTAGGATCAAACTGCTAGCACTGTATGCATTATGCCGCCTACCACACTCTAACACAGGGGTGGACACACGCAAGCAAAAGAAGCTTGAAGACCTGTAAGCCATGTCAGGGACTTACATTTACAACATACTCATCTGATACACTGAACTTTTCCTGTTCCTTCTTTTTCCTCTCCATTTATCTATCTATCTATTTATTTATTTATTTAACCTGGTCACACCTTTACCTCCTGTGGCTAGGGTTTGCTCCAGGATTCATTTTTACTATGGGCAAAAACTTCAGAAGCCCTTGCTGGATTAGATTTACTCACTGAACCCAGCAGTGCAAGACAACAGGGAAACACACAGCCCTTGACATCTCCTAAGGGTGAGCAAGCACTGGGGACAGCTCTGGTGGGGAGCATAACAGAAGGCAAAACTGTCCGGCTTTCAGACCAGCAAACACCAGCTTCAGAACTGACAGATATTTTGCCCTTAAACTGCTGATAGTACTGGTAAGCGTACACACAAATGGAGGAATTTCAAAGTACTGCAAAAATCTACAGTCAACTTAAAAAGCCTTGGTAGAACTTGGATAAGAGTTAGGAGAGGGAATCAAAATTTTTTGCAAAAGTTGTCTCATTCCTTTCACTCAACTCTTCCCTCAAACAAAACCAGTGACATATAAGGCAATAAATTTGTAGATAAAACCAAACACTAGTGTCTGATACAGATAAAAGAACCATTTTATTAATAAACTTTACATCATTTAAGTATTTAGAGCATCTTAAATGCAACTAAAGCATAGTAGTAACTGCACAGTAATCACATGTAGAAAGAAAAATCTGCAAATGGAAAAACCACTGAATAGTTTTAAAAAAAATGTTTTTAAAACAAATTTCACAGTAATACCTGAAAAGCAGGTTTCCTTTCTAGTTATACTCAAGACAAATATTAGTTTTATTCTGTAATGGGAAGAAAGCCAATCACCTGTATACTGCAGTTGGTTCTGGTTTTGAATTTGCAATCTCCTTATCTATCTTTATCTTTAGTGTTGCATTGTTATGTTTTGTATTTTACATGGCTTATCAAAACAGTATCCCATGTCTTCAGTGCTGATACTATCTTGTAAGTTATCTAAAAACTTCACAGAATAGACCCAGCTATGAAAAAATGGGCCAGAAATGATTATTGATGCATAATATGCCAAAATTTAGGACTCTTAAATTGATGACTCATGTCAAGCCTACTGTTATTAAAAATTGTCGATTGGCTTGTAAAATGGACAGCATTTCATAATGTCAGGGAAATATCAATAAATAAACAGCAGTCATAGCAGTCATGACTGATTATTTTTACAGTTTGAAATCTCATTAATGCCTCAGAGATTCCACCATTTGTTACGAACACTGAAGTAACATCCCATGTGTCTCTTAGGTAAACCCAGAAAATTTCTCAAAAAAAATTCTGGCTTACCTTAAAATAGAGAAAATGTCTTTATAACATGTTGCAAGTTTCAATGTATTTTAAGCACTAGTCTGTCTTCAGCTAGCACATTTTCAGTGAAGAGTAACATGTTGAACTAATGTTTTGAGTGAGAGGCTCTAGAGACAGAACGATCAAAATGCTCTTAATTGACAATGTTTAAAAGAACAAAAACATACTGGAATGATTACAGAGATTATACTCTTCTAAGTTGGATATAACTGACAATATAGAAGTTGAAAAATAAAAAAGTTTAGTCAGTGTCACAGACATCATCCTCAAAATTTAAGACACTCGCCCCCATGTTGCATAGCTGCCAGCTGAAAGATGCACGAACATCAACATACATCCTTTTGCTCTTTCTTATAGAGGCAGTCTGCAAATAAACTCTCTGAAATCAATTTATTTCTTTCCTCTGATTAAGGAAAAAGGCAAAACACACTTTAAAAACTTCAGTTGTGGAATTCTTATTTCTATAGTATCTGTAGCTTCATTGTCACCCTTTCCTTCTTTACATCTTCAACCCTTGGTGCAATTCTTTGGTTTCTCAGAATATCAGAGTATCAGTACATTTGGTATCTCCTGTGCTCCATTGCTTAATAACACGTGAGCTGCAGTATCAATTGTATAATGAAGCGCACAGATGATTTTTATCACTTTTTAGAGGTTTTAATTTTGTTTTGGCAGTGAAAAAAAACCCACAACCTTTAAATTCCAATGATTTCAATGGCATCACGCAGCAGAAAAGAGACATGTACTTTTACGAGAATGATGCTTTATGTAGTTTTAGGTTTTGTGATCATAATACTGGATTAGTCCCAGAATTCTGCAAAGATTGGTATGTATGGCATGATTATTCTACAGTGAGCAGCTTCCATGATTACAGTGGGCAAAATTGTGTCTCCATGTGCTTGCAGGATCTTTAAAATGTTACTGCTAATTTTCTTGCAATAGCACACTTTTCAGACATTTGTATAGTTTAGATTTTACAAAATATATCATATACTTAAAACTTTCAGAAACATGCCACTATGTCTCAATTAATTAAAATACTGGGTTTATATTTAGTAGGAATTACTTGTGACAAAAACTAAAAGTACTTGTTGGCACATGCATATTTCCTACAATGTTAAAAGAATAATTAATACACTCTCCAGCAGCAACTGGAGATCATTTAGCAGTGATCACTAGAGATATATTAAAATAATCTGCGTTAAATGTTTTACAAGCTTAAGATCAAGTCCAGTAAGGTATTACACGGAGGAGCCCCATAGCACATTCAATTCTCCATTAACTTCACTGAAGCTACAGTAAGCAAAAGTTCACCAACTCTTTTATTTCGCAACCAAGATTTAAGTCATCTGCTTTGAACTGTGTCAACATGATTAATTACATAAAGAACTCATTAGTGAGACCTTTTAAAAATACAGAGATAAATGGAATGAGTGTTTGGAATCAGATTCTGCTGCTGTTAACAAATTTCAGTGCTGTTTGCACATATCATTTACAAATTTACATTACAGTTGATGGCCATCTAGCAGTTGTATCACTACAGAAAGATGGCAATTTGCTGGCAGATTAAAGATAGACAAAACAACACTTATATCTTCAGCATACAATTTGGATGAAAAATACTCCTACTGTGGAGATTTATTTTTTCTGTGTTAAAAGCATTACAAGGTTCTGCATGTTCTAGGAGTTAACAACCATCAGTCGGTGTAGCTCTGCAAGGATATATATGTACATATCTGACTGCCGAATCAAGAAAAAGACACCTGGGGACTACACCATGCTAAAAAGAAGATATTTAGAAATACTCACATGAGTGATTCACTGAAAGAATTTAAGGTAACTTCTCTGTATCTCTGTCAAAGGATCTTATACAGTATAAAATATTTAGGTTTTTTTCCAGCCTAAAATTTAAGCTCAAACTGCTTCTTTGAGCTACATACTACCTACTACCTTGTCTTTTTTTCTTTCATATAGCCAGGGAAAATATTTTTAGAATTATCCCTCTGCAATTTCTCTTTCAAGTCCTCCATATTGTGTGATTGTCCGTAATATAAAAAAAGTGCCTGTTGGGGAAACCACAGAAGTAGACCTCTCCGTCTTTCAGGATTTGCTTTTTTTTTATTTTATTTTTTTTTATTCTTGTCTCTTTTCTATGGTTGAAACAGAGATCCTGTGATATATTTGTATTTTATTCCCTTGAAAAATTATCCCATTCAATTCCCTAGTCTTTCTGATAATGGCTTCTTTTTCACAGAAATAGTAAAACCTTATTTTTAAGCCTTTTTGTCTGCCACTAGCTCTTACAGTAAAATAGTATAGTCCATATGGCCTTATCATAAGAATTTCATCTATATCTTTCAATTTTGATGCCTTTAATAGGTGTTAAATAAAGTTAGATTCAGAGTTTTCTGGTATTTTTACTCATACTACACCCTCCCTGTCTATTATTGTCACTGTAACTTTAAAATTACTTGATTATTTTTCTCTATCTGTATTTTTCATTTTTTTCCTGTTTACATTTTTTCCATTAGTTCTCAGTATGGGAAATGCAAATTTTAAACTATTTACTGGTTTTGTCAGTGGCCATTTCTTTTGTTTGCTCTCACCTTTTGAAAATCACATAATTTCTTACAATGCATTTGCATTGCTGGTACATTTTTAGCCATTTTTTTCCTGCCTGAGTAAGACTACTATAACATTATGTTATTCCTTGGAGATCAAGAAAAGACCTCTTTTTGCTATAAGAACTGTCTCAGAATAAAATTCTTATTATGAGCTTCTTATACATGCTCTTCCTTTTCAAAGAAATGGGTGGACTAAAAAGTTAAAAGAAAAAGGTTCTGTCCTTTTTCCCTCTTTGTAATTTAGGCTTCAAACAATTATTGCTGAATACCAAGATTCTTTAACGTTGCCTATACTGAAGAGGGGAAGAATGTGATTGAAACTTTATTCCTCAAACACAATGGGCCTTTCTGCTGCCACAGCAGAGCTCCCTGTGGTCTGTGCAGAGCTTTCCTGAGAATTGACAGGGGCCATAGAGCGAACCACTACTTTCATTACATTGCACTTAAAATGTAAGATGCATTTATTCAGCTGCATCTTCTGTAACATAAACATAAACCTAAATTTACTTGTGAATTTCTACACAAAGTAGTACATCACACACATGCTTGTAAGATGAGTGACAAAACAGTAAGAAAGACTCTCTTTTTGCTTTAAGTGCAGGCTAACGCAAACATAAATGCTTGAAATTAGTTTAGGGCTACCGGTCTTTAGAAAATGTTGTTTCTCTATCAGAAAGGCACATAAAAATTTCCATGAAGTCAAAAAACATTACATGAAAATTTTCAAGGGAAATAATCGACTGATGAGGCAGGAATTATACATATTTATTTTACCGTAAGGGGAGAAAATATTTTTAGGATGATCTAAGGAGGCAGAAACAGATTAAGTCATCCCGTATGAAACGTTCTCTAAAAAAAAAACAGAAAAACAAAGAACCCAGCCCCCTCAAATACTGTTTTATTGTTTCCGTTGCAACAAAGTCTGACTGACCACTCAGGCTTGAGTATCTGTTGTCCACTTAACACAGATATAACAAAAAGGATAAAGAGTTTGTAATGTGACATACCATTCCAATTTAAATGGACTAACTGAGGAGTTCAACCTTTGATACTGTGGCTTACCCTGTTCTTCAGATGAAAGCATAAAAATCAGATGGTTTGGGGTACTTATTACCTCTTACCTCTGTAATACAATACGAAAGCTTATTGGTTGAAATAAATGGGATTTAATTATTTCATTAAATCCTTTGTTGAACATGCAATTATATATTTTTAAAAAAAACATATCGGGAAAAAAGCAGAAAAGGAAAATGCACCTACAAGAAGTTTCTTTATCAAAATGGGTGCTAATTCACAACTAGTTACACACAATAGGAGCTACATCAAACAACTAAATGATGCAGTGATAATAAGATGATACAGTTGTATTTTTCTAAGTAGATCCCTTTTTGCATGCCTCCAAAGCTCTGGAACCAAGGTTATCTTATCAATGTATATAAATACCTGAAGTGAGGGTGCAAAGAGGACAGAGCCAGGTTATTCTCAGTGGTGCCCAGAGCCATGATCAGAGGCAATGAAAACAAACTAGACACAAGAGGTTCCCTCTGAACATCAGGAAACTCCTTGTTCCTATGCGGGTGACCAAGCACTGGTGCAGGTTGCCCAGAAATGTGGTGGAGTCTCCATCCTTGAAGATGTTCAAAAGCTGTCTGGACACGGTCTCGGGAAACTGGCTGTAGGTGGCCCTGCTTGAGCAGCGGGATTGGACCAGATGACCTCCATAGGTCCCTGCCAACCTCAACCCTTCTGTGATTCTGAGATTTTGTTCCTTTGATCTACAACATATTATTTCTGTTTGTCACAAAATGATGCACTCTAATGAGTCTAATGTACTATTTATTTAATGAATTTCAGTCATCAGCACATTAAAGACTATTCTTATCTGGGACAGTCCTAGCAGCTGTGGTTGTGGTCTGTGTCTGTTTCCCCTCCTTGTTCTGATACCATCTCCCCTTGAGCAAAACCCAGCAAGTATTCCACCGGGTACTGGTAACCACTAAGACTTCCTGACACTCCTCAACTCTCACATTTTTCACCGCTTTTGCACATCACTGCTCCTACCCAGTCTTTTTTTTTTTCTCCCTCCCCCCTCCCCCCCCCCCCCCCCGCCTACATTTCCAGCAGTGCTTACCCATCAGTTTCCCTGTAAAATACCACTCTCTTCTCTCTCCTCAGGTCACTTGTACCTAACAGGAAAATCTGAAATTTAATCAAATTAGTGTAACAGTTCCCATACTCTAGGTGAAATGCCAATACAGAACTTATTTTACAGTGGGTATCTGCCAACATTTCTTGCATGCGCTATTAAGTAATGCACTGTTTACTGCACCGGGGCAAGGAGCGCACAGACAAACAAGGCACTTAAAGCCTGGGTAAGTGAAGCATAAGCTTGAACCTGAATGTTAGAGGTGAAATGCTAATTGTGAGCTTATTCTCCATATTCTCCCCTCTGCCATACTGGCCTGATATTAAGAAACTCCAGCAAAAGGTTCTGAGAAAAAGATACTCTCAAAGTTTCAGTTTTGTTTCAAGGTACAGGTATTTCCCAGTCTCTTTTCTCAAGACTGCTACTAAATCCCTTGACTGAACCGCCAGTGAAGTTGTCGATTACCATTTTAAATATAAATCTTTAAATATATTCCACAATCTTTTTTATACTTTCTGTATGTAATTTTATTACCTTCAAATATTTTAAATGTAGTTCTATGGCTACTACACTGCGACAGAACAAGGACAGTATACAAAAAATAAACTTACACCAGACATAGGATGGAAGGTTAAAAAGGGATTGCTTATTCACAAAATCTCCAACCACAAACACTTCCTCTCATCCAGCTCTTGAACAACTCGCAGGGTGTGAATTGCACATGATCCGAAAGGAAACCTGAAGTACAGCACCGGTTCTTTATGAAAGACACCCTGTCTTCTAACAGATGGTTAAAATACTTTAACAAGCACAAAGTCCTTACAGTGGAGAAAGCACAGAAAAGCAAAAGAACTCAAGAGATTTTGGGCACTGGAGAAGTCAACCGTATTCTGTATTTTAGTGATGCTGCTGTAATGACCACAGGTGGAAAAGCTGAACCCATGGACTCAAGCTAATAAACAAAAGCACAATAGGAAAAACAAGAACAAAAAAACCATAGTACGAACAGATCATGAAATGCACATTGGATAGTCTACTCTGAGCACACTATGGCTGCTTTGTAGATCTGCATTGTCACAAGCCAGAGGAAACACTGGATCTCCTAATCTGACCTGTTGTAAACCACGGGCCAGTGATTGTAGAATGAAACACATGAGACTGAACTCCAGTAAAACAGAGCAAAAAAAAGAGGAGAGCCCTGGGCTCTACCAGGAGCTTGAGAAGTTCTAGGCAGGGGCAATTGAGCAGATATGCTTGGCTGACCCATGAGGGCAATCCAAATCCTGGGTTGAAGAAAACAAGTATTTATTGCTCCCTCAAGGCTCCTTAAACAAGGTGAGATCAAATAAAATGATATTCATTTTCTAGCTGTAAATCTGCTTATTAGTGTGATCCTGGCTGTGTAAGAAAGATCTATCAGTCAGATGCATGCTGCTTCAGTGTACTGGACCAGCCCTATTCTATGTCCCGTATTCAGCCCAAAGTAAACTGGAGAAAGTCTTGGGGAAAACATGTATCCCATGCTCAGAAAAAAATCTTTCATTGGTTGTGCTTTGGAAATGAATCCTCCCTGAACCCAGCAAATAACGGACTAAAGCCCTGGAGCCTTGATGTGATTATAGTGTTCTTATCTAATGAGAGTTGGAAATGTTTTGATGAACATGTGAAGGCAGAATTGAATGATGCTGTTTTCACCTGGGCTTTTGAAGAATGATTAGGGTAACTCAGATACTGAGAAATTCTGAAGCTATAAGGATAAACAGCATTACCCAACCCAAACATCTGCACCATTCAATCTGACAAGCCTTGGCAGAAAAACAAAGGAAAAAATCACAGAAAAAAACCCAGACTAAACCAAAACCAGAAGTTTTTTCCCCCCAAAACCAACAAAATGCAAAAAAATACCGGATTAAACCTTCTTTTTTTTTGAAACATTCTTCATTTTTATAGTAGTAATATGCTTTCTATGTTTCCTACCATTATTAATTAAGCCTCATTAATTATGCTGACAGCTAGAATTCATATGTTAATAAAATGGTAATTTTTGACAACTTTCAATCAAGCATATTGTTACAGTTCTGTTACCAAGGCTGAAAAAAACACATAATTTTCAGCTATCTTGTCTATCAATATTGTAACTGTACTTAAAGATCATGCTGGAATAAACTGAACTCTTCAACTCTCATTTCAGAAGACTTACTTTTCTCATCTTGGATAATTCTTTTACCTTCCTTTTAGAAGTACTGTTTAGGTCTCTTTACATCTTGTTGGCAATAAAAACACTTGAGCTATATACTATATTTTAATAATGGCCTTTCTGTGTGTGCACAGACAGAAGATGACTTTCTCTTTTATTTTCTTTGGTCCCATTCCTACATTTTCAATGGCCAGTTCAGTCTTTTTTGCCATAGCACGGCACTGAAAATGCTTTTTGGGGCAATTATCTGTGGTGATTCATTAGCATGTTCCTGAGAGAGTATTTTTGGAAAAATGTCTGCCTTCATAAGGGAAAACTGGATCATAAAAGAAGTGAATCTTGCAGTATTAAATTTCCTTCTGTTGAATTGTTCTACTTTCATTAGAAGATAGATTAGAGGATCACTCTACAAGCTGTATCTTGCCTTCCTCATAATTTACTATATAACCAATATATTTTCCACCTGCATGTCATCCCAGTATTTGTTTGATCTGGAAACTACCAATAAAAGATTATGGACAAGCCTTACCTGTTTAGACTTCTAATAATAGTTATAAAGTTGCCTTGATTGTTAGGTAGCATTTTTTTGCTTTCCCCTCAGGTAGTCCTGAAGTCACTCCTTTAATGAAAAGCTTTTACTATTTCATTTTTTGGAATCTGCCTAATGAGACAACAACTGTATACAAAACAAAACTGCTTGAAACGTAATATTGCTGGTAAAGCAAATAGTTTAGAGAATTTGAGTATGCTGTATCAACTCACACACATGTATTAATCAGACGTTTGACATGGTTAGCAGGAAGTCTTGTTTATAAAGACTTAATTCTATACAACTATGGTTGGTTCACACCAATACCATACACCATTTTCTAAACTGTAAGAGATACATAAATGTCTTATGACACAAATGACACAAATATATTCCTGAAATTTGCATCAGACAAACTAGTCTATACAAATCCTAAAGGTTTATCCCTTTCTGTACTCTCCCATCTTTTAAGTATTCAGCACTGTTAAAAAAATTAATACTAGCAGCTTAACAACATTGAAAACACTCTTGAAATACATGTCATCTCAAGTTTCTCATGGGCTCCTGTTCTGAATACCTTTAATTTTAGCTGGTGTTACTTCATGTCCTTCATTACAGATTAAACTTTGCAGTTATATGAAAAAAAGAAGGCCCGTGCTTATGTTCACATACCTGTCAAGAATGAGCAAGGGGAATAGTCTACATCTGGCTACTCTGCCTACATAACAATTATGGAATCAGAGCAGACTCTGGGTTTCCTCAGTTTGTCCAGTGTCGGTGTAGTAAGGCAAAACTTAATTCTGGCCTTAAGGCAGGGAACAAGACCAGCTGTCAATGCAGAGATGAAATAAGCATTTCTAAGTGGGAGTCAGTTCCTCTTCTGTTTGAAGAAGACTGCTATAAAAATATCCTAGTCCAATATAGTTCTATTCCAAGAATATATGGCATCAATTTTAAAAAGAGCCATCATACAAAGTTGAGAAAACAGTTTTATACAAATTTAAGTAGGCAAGAAAACAATGCAATTAGCATATACAGTTAGGATAAGTTTAATGAATGGCACATCTGTTTTCAAAATGTGTTGACACTTTGAATGTAGAAATTACAAAACTGAAATCTCCCTATGTATAAATTCTACATTTAGGTAAAACATATGTTGATCCAGAATTCACTTTACGAAGTCTTTCTTCAATAGGGCCTGAAGTTAATGCAAAAGGTGTAAGAAAAGATATAAGAAGTTAAAATGAAATTTACTGATGTCAAGAGACTGTCCCCCATGCTAGTAAGAAAAAGCAAAATATTTTCATTATGATGAGTTTGCACTAGAATTCAATTCAGTCTTCAGTAAATTAAATTATATTTAAAAAGTAGGATGTGTAGCAATTTTAAAATTATAAATTAAGTTCCACATAACAAAGATAGAATGTACCAGTTTTGAAAGAAATGAAATATGAAAATATGCACTATAGCTACAAAAACACTAAAAAAGTGGAATGTATCTGACTGAGTTATCAGAGTTTCTATTCACCCTGTTCAACTCCTATAGGCTGATTTCTGTCTGCAAAATATAAAGCAGCCAAATCCAAATTGTGATACATGGTGGGCACCTGAAGAAGAGTGCTGGCTTACATATTCCTAAGCACAGGCTCAGTTGGTAGAGAAACTCAAAACTTTTTTAAAAAATTATGCATGTACTTGGATTTCAGCCACAGTTCTATTTTATTCCAGCACTTCTTAGGACACATTAGTCCCTTCCTGTAATTTATTTTCTTGATAATCTCTCACATTTTAGCTTCAGATTTCTTAAACTCATGATTTTCTGTGTCTTGCAGAAATAAATACTTTCAGGCCCATTTGCTTGTATGGGTTTTTTCCATATGGTGAGATTTACACCATCAGTTGGGAGAGCAGTGTGGGTTTCTAATCCTAACTGTTCAATGGAGTGTGAGATTTGTTTTGGTAGATTCAACTTTTATTTTTATGATCTGAAATGTCTTTAACTTTCATAACTCCTTTGTGCCAGCTCTTTTTTTTTTTTTTTTTTTTTTTTGAGAACAGAAACCCCAGTTACATTAGATGACTTTTTAGGGCCCTTTAAATCTTGTAGTTTTTCATTGTATCAATCTGGTGGCTGAATGTTTATTATTTTTATTAATGTGAAAAACATGATAAGAGGGCAGGCTAATTACCTCTCAGCACAGGTAAGGGCGGTTATTTTATACTGCTAAGTACCAGATGGTAGCTGGCTTTTATGGTTGTAGACAAGTGAGAAATTATTAGCAGCTTTGGTTCTCTAGACAGCACAAGGGCTGTCTATCACTGCAGTGTCTAGCTTCATACAAGCAATGACACTAGGATTCAAACTTTCACATTTAGGTGGAAAAAGGGAAAGATATGATGACATCTCCGTAAAGCCTGCAGAGTACTTTGACTAAATTGTTCTGACCCAAGCAGAAAGGGAGACCTGGCTGGACAGTGAGTTCAGGATTAAGAAATGAAGAAAAAAAAAAAAAAAAAGAAAAAAAAAAAAAAAGATAAAGGAAAAAAAGAGAAAGATTAAGTTCTTTCCAAAGTAACAGTCTTTCCAGTGCAGCACTTCCCCATTTAAAAAATATGGCTGCTACCACTTTCTCATATTTCTGAAATGTGCCAAAGAGAAACACATCGTAAAAGGATGAGGATCCAAGTATCACAATATTGCACATGTTGCAGAGGTGTTGAGGTGTTGTAAATCCAATTGGCCTCCATCATAACTCAGATGTGAATTTGCACCCTACAAGCCCAGCTTGCTTCCCAACATTCCTCATGTAAATTAATTACTTGCCTTCCTCTCCCAAATTCCCATGCATTCTCCCTTCTGCTATCTTGGAAATATAGGAATTAGTAAGAAAAAAGTATGTCATCTCAAAGCAAAAACTGCTGCTAACATAACAGCAGTAAACATATTGTAGTTCAGAAAAAGACTTGAGCGTGCTGGTTTTAATTATACGACTCTGGATTGATTCAGATTGTGTTCTGTATCACAAAAACCTGCTAAGCAATGACGCACAGGATCTTTGGGTTTGATCAGTTGGTTACTAACATGGCAAAGGAAGGATTTTGTTTGAAAAGGATTTTGATAGCACATTACAATTGTTATTCCCACTTCCCTCTCATGAAGCAAGATTTTTGTAACAGTTCAACAGATACTCCCTTGGAAACAAATCAAAAGCAAAGCAAAGCATAGCCAAAGTAAATATGATTCTAGAAATAAATCCAAACAGAATAATGACCATTTTTTATGCATTCATTTCATCAAAAATCTATCTAATGCTCATACTACTTATCAGCACAGAAACTGTAAAAGATGCCTAAGTTGTGGCTAAATATTGCACTGGCAGACACAGCAAAAAATTAAAAACCAAAAAAACGAAGACTATCAAAGCGCTAAAGCTCAGCTACACAGCACTAGTTCAAAATTAAAGAAAACAATACAGCGTATAACCCCAATTATCCGGCAGTCTAGAGGGACATAAAAAAACTTCAGATAATTGGGGAAGCCAGCTGGCAGGCCTTTAAGTCCCCTGATCCCAAACACAGAGTTCACACTTGCTAACAGCCTCTCCTTCAGCTAGGTTGCCAAGGCTCAGTGAAAGCAGATGCATTTGGCTCGATAGTGCAAGCCTTGAAAGGAGGATCAAATTCAGATGTAATGGCCTGAGCACATAAACTTTGCCATGCTCACGTCTGACCAGTCCAGCCTTACGTTCTGGAGTAAAGCATGAAGAACAGATCTGCTTCCTACAGCTACTTAACATCCTGAAGATTAGGAATTTGAATAGGTCAGCAAATGAAAGAGTTTAGGAAAGCAAGAGGGTGCCAAAGAAGTACAGTCATAATTGTAGTGTTATTTAAGGCAATGTTATTTCTGACGCAAACTTCAGTGGACTTGAGATTCCATTCCTGGGTCTCATGGCCAAAAATTATTAACTACATTTAGATATTTACACAAATATCTCAACGTGGCAAGGTACCAAATACTCACGGACACTGAACGCATCTTTCTTGATATGTACACAATCCCTAGTTCCACAAGGTAACATCTTTACAGTCCTCTATATACCTGCATTTGAACAAGACTCCTCCAGCCTATGAAGCTTTGCCTGTTCTATTTGGCATGTAGGGAACAAGACGACAGAGGAGCAGAGGAAGATGAAGCATTTACACAAAGGTCAAAAAAAGCACCCCAAGGAACGTCTGTTCTATCAATCCCTCAGGCAGCTCACTAGCTGCCAGCTGTCTGGTTTTTAACAAAGGCTGCTCAGAACCTCCCAAGATGGAAGGGTGCAGAAATGTTGGCTCAGACTTTGAAGTTTTCTAAAAAGTATAGCCAGCCCCAAGTACTAACTTTCTGTTACTTTGGATAAATGTCCTCAAGTGTTTCAACAGTGCCAGGTTCTTGCTAAAGAACAGAATTCTACAGACAAATGTTTTTCCCCTCTTGGAGGAAAGCCAGGGCTTTACTGTTCCTCAGGTACTATCCAGAATCAATTTAACCTTAAGCTCCTCTTGCTCTCGCTGAACGATAACTTTTGATTTTTATTTGAGTAAAAAATCCAAACCAAAACACCCAAAAATGGAACAAAATGTGATTGATAGCTGTGCAGGTTATTTCATGTCATAAAATTAGGAAGTGGCTTTTAATCCTTATGAATTCATTGTATAAAAATACAAGGATGCCTATCTAAATTGCTATACGCACTATCAGCAAATGAAGTATCTATGCATGCTGATCTGTGCCACTCAGTGATGTAAAATGTTGAGCAGAAAGTTCTCCCCTTCACATCATGAAGATGCAGCCCCTGTGCTTTGATACAGTCATGATGCAGCTGAGGAGACAGGCTGCATATGACAGCTGGGATTGAGGATTTAGAGAAGGCTGCTGAACTGTGTTGGGAATAAATGGGCTGCTATTGCTCAGCTCAGAGATAGAAGTTTGAGGCTAAAATCCCTATAGATCCTTCCTAAATTATTTTTTTTCAGTAAATGTACATCTGCATACAAAACCTCAAACATGAGAAAGTGAAGAATAAAGTTGTATCTTATTACCCAAGGTTGCTCCCGAACACTCCTGAGATCAACACCAGACAACTACCACATTATTCCCCAAGAGACTAGCAGACTTCAACAAATCTATCACGTATAATTTAAATCTCTGTTCCCTTCCCACAATTCTTTTCTCAAAGCTACTGTAAACCACAAATTATGCCTGAATAATGTGATTTTGGAAAGAGTTCAAACAAATTGATAGAATTTTCAGAGAATCTGAGTCTGAGTAAGTACAAGAATATTCTTCCGTCCTCTTGCCATTTTCTTGTGATTCATCTAGTCCTGAAGTTGTTAGAAATGACCCATTTGATGTATTAATTGTGAGCTCATACCCAGTACACTTAAGCACAACTAATACTCAGAAGTACCACTGCCAGAAGATAAGTATCAGACCATAAAAAACAGCACGTGGAAGCTGTGATGCCTCTGCTTGCACAGAGGCTTCTTCACTGGACTGAGTCTGTTTCTGCCATCTTTGGGGAAAGCTGAAAATTAACCTCTGCCAAATACGGGAGAAGAGTACTGTAGGTTTTTAAAGGTGAACATCAAATACATTTTAAGATGCAAACCGTCTGAATCAAACTAGAAGCAACAATCTTTTCTTTCCTGCATGACTGGGTCATTGTCACTGTTAAGTGAATTAAATGCATAATTTATTAAATGGTCTCTCTGAGCACTGAAATCTGTCGGAATTTAAACAGGTTCAGTTTGCCATCATTATTTTGGAAGGAGATTACAGAGGTTAATTTTAATTATTTTCTTCATTTTTCTGTTCAGCACACTCCACAGGATTCTTTTTACAGCCATCGTTCAGCTGCTGTTTTATAAGGGAAACTGAAGTGTGTTTTATTCCCAGGAAGCGAAATCTAGGTTTTTTGAGTCCTAACTTAGAAGTGCTCAAGGAAAGAGTTCCCAAAACACTTTGTGGGCATGACATATTGATTGCCTCATTGATAAGTGGCGACTGATGTTCAGAATTTATCCTGAATTCTTACTCTACCCAGTTCTCAAAAGCAAATTATAGTCCTTACACCGATAAGTCAAGAAAGGTAACTTCAACGGAACGACTCTTGCAAGCAAGTTTCACACTAAGCTGCAATGACACTGACAACAGTAACGTTCAGATAAATGTAAAGACAATACAATGCACCAAGCCACAAACTGTTTCAGTCTAAACTCTTACAGGAAGCAAATACTGCTCTCACAGTTGGCAAGAAAATTAAGATAAATTTATTTATTACTGGTTTTAACTTCTCTGAGATTGCTTTGGTCTGGCTGTCATGTAGGTAAACCCTTCCTTGCCCTCGTGAAAGCACCTGCTTTCCCAGAGAGGGCTCCCTGCAGAGCCGGCATGCTAGGGTCAGCAGCTGGCAAGAGGAGAAGAAAAAAGGGAAACACACTAATTCAATACACTCCTTGGTCTGCCTTTGGGGAGCACCCAGGAGGGCTGACATTGCTTTCCCTGCTGAAATCCCAGTCTTTCTGCTGTTGGCCTTTTGCCACCTTATCTGTTAGAAAGCAAAATGATGAGTTCAGAACACTGATCTGTTTTCCGATGTCTCAAAGAAAGCAATAGATTTTTGACATTTAATACAGATGGTGAAAACAGGCACCTGGTTTGAACTTAAGTTTCTTAGTGCAAGCTCTGGCTTTAAAGCATATGCACACATACATACGCCGTTCTTTCTGAAGAATAAGAGAATCCCATTCACATTTCAAGATAAAACTATTCTTTATAAGAAAAATATATGTGAAGAGGAAACTCAAATTCAAACTTAATATTGGGTGTTAAGCTGACAGATTAGAGCTCAGTTTTCCTCAGCACTTTTCAAAGAAAAGGACTTCAAGATTTAAAGAAACCCTGAGCAGGGGAAGGAGGATGAAGGGCTGAGGAAGCTGCCCTCAGGTGCTGTCTTTCTCTTTGGGCTTATATATAGCCTTCTTCCATCGCCTGGCAACACTCCTAACTATGCTTATTGATAGGACAGCCTCAGCCCTGCAGACTCAGTCAAAAACTAGGTGGTGAATACTGCTGCTTGCAACAGCTGCACACTCCTCTGAAGCTCTATAAATCCCTCTCAGGCAAATGCTCCAACTTCCCAGATGAAGAAGTAAATCCTGAGTGCAAGTGATTCTTATGACTAAAGCCACACTAACTTGCTTTGCCATTTAGATGAGCCACATATTCTGCCCCCTTACAAAAAGATCACCTTTCATGATTTGTTCCTCTTAATATCATGAGGGAAAAATTGAAATTTCTTACCACATTGCTATCATAATCAAAAAAGTTATACAAGTGTTACTAATTAAGATGAAGTGGAAGTATTTCCTGGGTTTGGGGTTTTGTTTTGGGTTTTTTTTTTCCCCAAAGAGATGCAAAGACATTGAAATTAATACTGGAGTTGTCAGTATACATTAAGGTAAAAAAGAGTAACGAAGTTCACATTCACCCAGTGACAGCCCAAGGCAGCATTAAAAATGTGCCAGTCAAGCAGAATGATGACAACGTACTTATTATGCCGCAAATAAGAAAAAACTAAATTCTGTAATTAGAATATAGCTCTCTTGTCCTCCACCCCTACCCCTTATAAACATCAAAACATTATCTGGCATTTTTCTGGGAGGGAGATTTTCTTTCTTCTGAGGGCAGCAGGAAAACAGGGGTTTGGGATTTCTCTTTCTGTTGTTAAAAAGGGAAATGCACAGGACGTTAAAAGAGTATTTAGAAAAAAAAAAAAAAAAAAAAACCAAACAAAAAACCCAACAACCTTCACACCTGAAGATGAAAGCATCTTAGTTTTATCACAGCCTGTCAATTATATAGAAAGAGCAAAACAATATCACCAGGTTATATTCAGTTGGCTAACATGTAACCAAGTTTTTTTGTATGTGTGTGCACGTGTGTGTGTCTATCTTTAAGTACATTAGGAAACTATTGTTATAAAGTGATTCTTCATTTAGGCAAATTGTAACTACTTATCTCCTGTTTAATTCCTCTAAACAGGACAACATCATATCCTTTAACTCCCGTAGATCAAATTCAAGCAATTTTTTATGGGTTTGTTGTTGTGTTTTTTTTTTTAAATAAGTAACACTTGGCCAACAAAGTACAGGTTTTAGCTCCTACCTATAAACAGCCATACATACAAAATCAAATGCCTTCTCTTTCTCCCACAAAATGTAACATTTACACAGGCCCAATCCAATCTCAACAAGAGCCAAAGAGCTACTTCCTCTTTTTTTTGATAAGCAACTTTATGTCATTAGGCATACAACTCTTTACCACTATTTTCACATTTATGCTCTAGATGTAGACAAATGCTGTTACAGTGTTTAATTACAGCCACGGTTGTGAAGGGATGGAGTATCCAGAAGTACTATTACTTTTAGAGCTAGGGGCTGCAAAACTTCATAGAATTTGTATTCAGACAGTGTAGTTTTTAATGAAGCTTCTGATTACCCTTATTCTGCACTTCTTTGTGAGAAACTGACTGCAGCAGGAATCACATCTTTGCATCCTCTTCTGCTCATTCATGCTATTCCACTGTTCCTTGCTTCCACCCTCTTTACCGCTCTAAATGTAATATAGGTTTCTAAAAAAAGCCTATCATAGTGTTTTTCAAATAAGTTTAACGATCTTTCAACACTTAGTGGAACTATGATACTCTCCTGATATCACTATTATGAAAATTCAAATGGTATTCATTATTACAAAGAGTTTCTTGCTGAAATTGAGTAACCTTAGAGGTATTTTCCAGTTTGAAAAAGGAATTGTGATTCACAGTAGGCTTTAGATATTAGCAGTCTACTTCCAAGGTGAATGAGAACATAAAATTAAAAATGAACCCCATCTACCAGTTTAATTAAGTAAATCATGCTTGCTGACTTTGCTCTTCACTTCAGAGCAGACCACAGCCGTCTTGCTTAATATCACTACTAGCAGTTACCCTTATATATCCTGAATAATACTACTTCAGTAAGATTGTCCTCAGCACGCTGCACCATGCCTTGATATCAGCTCCATCAAATAACTTAATAAAGTACAAAATAATTCAGCTACATTTACTGATTCTTTGGTAATTCCATATGTGGGGGTAGAGGCACTATCATTCCATTTATTGCCACACGCCAGGCACATGCCTGCCCTCTCCACTTTAGATACACAGCCCAGCACTGCCCATTATAAAAGACAAACTTCAGTGATGCTTCAGATCACTTGCTTGTGTTAAGTTACAGATCTAGTGCAGTGCTGCCGAAACTACTGAGGAAAAGGAAACCACTGCAGTTGCCTTTGACTGTGGCTTTTTGAAATTTTAAGTATTTTGAGCCATTTCTTAATAGAAAGATTTTGCTATTGCTAGCTCCCTGCCCATTCATAGGATTACTTCCACTCTCCACTTACACAGTATTGCTCTGGCAACTGTAATTTTTCACCTAGAAAAGCTATCTATGTTTAGGTTCTCCTAGTGGAAATAAACAGTTGGAAACAAGAAAGCACCCCACTGAAGCCCTATACATTTCACATGTATTGGTGGCCCTTGTGCAAGTTTGAGGAAATGCCCGAAAAGAGATCTTTCTTTGCCCAGAAGGAACATTCTTGTATGTATTCGGATGGACTAATCATGCTCCTCCTTGTAAAGACCATCAAATTCTTTCTATTACCTTCCAGTTTATTCATAGTATTGGCTAACAATAGTCATCTTGTGGATATTTTCCATGCCAAAGACACTGATTAAGAACGCGGGGGGATGGATCAAACAGCATATGTTCATGGCACAGAGGATACCTAGAGAAGGCAGCAAAACTGTGGTTGCATGTGGCAACTTTTATTCTGAAAGTTCTGAGAATTTACCAGAGCCCTATACCAATCAGAACCTTTAAAAAAAACGGTCTGCCAGTATAATTTCCAAGATATTGTATCTCAGAACTCCTGGTGCTACTACACTGAAAAACTGTGCATTATTAACGATGTTTACATAGACAACAAAATTTAGTATTAGTCATGGCAGACATCTGTAGAAAATTAAATTCAAAATCCCAAGCATTATCCTAAGAAATCTGCTCAAGAAACTCTCCAAACAAGGAGCAGTAATTTACCACAAAATCTGCATGATGGATAAAAAAATAATTAGCAAACTCAACTGTCAAATAGCAGAAACTCCAACTAATTAGCCATAAGCAATTGGAAGTGAAGGAATTATTAACAAAAACAATTGATGTAGTCTCCCATAAATGATCCCCTAAATTTCTTGTGGCATTACCATTAGATGTACACTCGCAACCTGAAAAATCATATTAAACAAAACACAAGGAAGTTGGCATGTTAAATGATAAAATTACAGAGCAACTGAATTTCCATTCAATGAACCATTTTAGCTAGTTTAATCACAATTAAATAAATTTCTGCAAATTTGACCATCGGCCACTGTTTATATTAAAAGAGTTGGAAAGAATTATAAGAAACAACAAAATCCAGGCAATTATGGATGTCAAAATCACTATATTTTGCAAAACATCTATTTTTAGAGAATAGAGCAGTATCTTCTATGACATACGATTTCCATAGTGGCTTATGATGATATTACACAATTAATTTTCCTTTAAATTTATTTCCCTAACATGTTTATTTAACCAAGTAACAACATTTTTGGTGTTTAAAAACTAGATAGTTCAAAAATAAATTAAATATCAGTGTATACTCTTTGATATACAGAATAGTTTCCTATGTGAAGTAAAGCAATAATACTGGCATGAATTTTAATAGACATTGATTCATAAAGAGCAGCTTTCTGAATTCTGGATGCACTGCCACAACTGCAAAATTAAGCGCTAGATGTGAAATATGCTTTTAAATTTCCACATATTAAACCTATGGAATGTTCTTCAGAGATACCAGAATGGGGAAGCTGTGCCTAGTGAAATCTGAACTTCAAATAAGAGTTGAGCCATTTCAATTGCTTAGAGCTCTAAGGTAGCCCCACAGTCTATCCATTTTCAGCTCAGAAAACTAAATGCCTCCCCCAAAGTAAGAAAATACAGAAATAAAATACAAGCAGCAATTTTGTTACTGAGATAAAATATAATGATTATATATTTGGCAGCTTAATGTAGATGCTCAAGATTTAGAAAAGTCGTTTCCTGGTAGTCCATAATCACATACAGGAACTTTTCCTGGCAAGGAAACTCTTTATCTTTGGGCTGTTTCTGCTGCTGTTGGGCCATTCTGTCCATCCAGCTCGATCTCTGTTCTTGCGTAACACCAAACAGACATTATCTGCGTTACGAACTTTCTCATGTTAATTCCCATGCTTTCACTATTTCATTTTGCCACATTTTGTTGTGTATTGTTTTCATTTTGCATCATGAGGCTGCTACTTCTTTGCGTTAGTAATTTAATTTCAGTTTTACAAATCACAGTATTAAGAACAAAATATACTGTTTAAAATTGACTTTGCCTGAAGTAATTAAGTGCTCTGAGTATTAAGGCACAAGTATAACTGGCTTGAAGGAGGTCTTATACTAAGGTGTCTCATATAAAGCTAGCCATGTCAGTACTTAATTTTCCCTGCAAATGATTTATATGGCATACAAGGAAGAAAAAAATAACCACAGTAAGTAAGGTGAAGCGAGAACAAACAGTCTGGGCCTCCTCAGCTTGCAGGTGCCTGAGGAGGGCACAGCCATGAATACGGTGGGTAAGCTGAATACACAAGGGTTACTCATCCCATCCTGAGAAACCTAGGTGGTGCCTGACAAACTGGTTGGAGATAGCTTTGGGCAGAGGGAAGAACATCCTGCTCTAGACAGCAGACACAGAATGGCTGCAGCCTGGAGCCCTGGCAAGTCGTATCGGCAAGCTCAGAAACGAATCTGTCCAACAGCAGTGTCAGGTCAAACCAACAGATGCCAGTGCCAGGAGGGCACTGGCCCACAGGGAGCGGCCAGGTCCACCCGCCTTCCCCTCCTGCCTCCCAAGTACCTTCCTCTGTCACAGGTGCAGTGGCACAGGAGGGCACTTCGGTACTTCTGGCTAGTCACAGGCCCATCCTCAGAGGCAAAGCACTGCAGACAAGGGAGCACTGTTCTGACACAGCACATCCCGCCCGGCTTTCTCATCCTGTCCTGCAGTGCTCACCACAGTACTGAGTTCTTCTTTAATCATTAATTTTGCTGTAATGCTTGAATGTTTTGGAATGTGAAGAAAAAAAGAGAAAAGAAAGATCACTGCATTCATTTTTAAAGTAAAAAATAAAAATTAAAACTTTTATTTCAAAGTGAAGAGACCATCACAACTACGTGATGTGCTCCTATTTGCATTCATTTAAATAATTTCCTCTATTCATTAACTGATAAGAAAATGCAACAGACTGATAAATTATAGTGTTACGACCTTGTGTTTTACACTACAACACCATGCCCAGAACTGATATTCTCTTCCACTGCTGTAAGATATGACACCACCTTCCAAAATACAAACCTAGAATACCATTACTGTTTTCAGACATATATCATTTACTCATCTTACAAAGTTAATAATCATTCTTGTACAGTACTATTCATTCACTACTGGTTTTCTATTAGACCACGATAGATGTATATTAGACTGGTATATTTATAGGTTTACAAAATAGATCCATTTACTTATATTTGTGGGACTTTTTAATGGAAAATGGGTTGCATTTGTTTTTTGGGACAGCACGCACTGTTATATTCCAGAAGGGAATATTTTTAAATGACAGATACCTATCCACTCCTAAATTTAAGCTGCCTTTGAAGCAACTGATTTGGTAAAACTCCCAGCTGCACTGTTAGGTAATCCTAGTTGCTAAAAATGAAGTATTTTCTGCTTCTAAATTTTGTCCTAAGAGCGATTCAACAAGCATACAAAGATAATATTCTATTGACCATCCTGATCTAAACACATTCCTCCAAATTCCTTCCATCTACAAACACCAGAGAAGTGTCAAGCCTTATTCCCAGAGGATACTTTTCTCAGTCTTCCAGAAATACTCAGAAATGTTGACACTATTTTTCTAAGGCATTTTTATCATTGTTCTCAGTTAGAATTAATGGTTTGGGGTTTTTTTTGTTTTTTGTTTTTTTTTTTTCAGGCCAGTTATTTACCATTGGTAAACATAATATGAAAAGATTAAGCATTACAAGAAAGGCCTCTGCAATCTACTTAGGTTTCTAATATTTTTTTTTTTTTTCTGCTTAGCATGTCTATCAAATTCTCAACAACAACTGAAGGACCTGAACATACCAACTGAAACAAGAGTCTGTGCTGCGGAAGTCACACCAATACTATTCTGACAAAAAGGACAAAGAAAGATGAGTTACTATCCATTTGATTAATGAAGTTTTTCTTATAAGCCCTAATGCCTAAAACACCTGGCACAAGAAAACACATATAAATTTTTGTTTCTTAAAAGGCCTATTTCACATTAATTGTCTGTAGGCTTTTCAATTTCCAATATATCACAACAGTAAAAATCCTGAAAGAGGATTTATATTCAGTACAACTGTAGAATGCTAAATTACGTTTTCTTGCCATAACTGACTCCTTTGACAACTATGAAATCCTTAATGGAATTTCGTAACTATTAGCAGCACTTAGCTCAGCAATATGAATTTAACCTAGAGAGAATAACCTACAGAAAAGCAGGAACTCCAAGAATGTAGTTTCTGTGTCTCCTAAAGTATCTATTGAGTGTTCCCACTGAAAGTTGGGTTTTCCTCATTCCTGCTTCTACAGTGATATTTATAGAGACTATATATCTACAAATCTGCATACTTCAAGTATTCTGACACAGGTTAAGAATTATTTCTGTAGATAATCCTTGGCACTGTTTTATAGAGTACACTTCTTACAGGAGTTGCAACATGCAAATTTCTATGAAACCATAGAAACTACGACAATCAAACTCTGTGATAAATAGTACTCAGGAGATGGAAGTCATCACCATAAATAATAGCTGAGGAGCTGAACCTTCTTTCTGTATATATTTTCTCCTCCCTGCCACCGTGCTGCAGTGAATTGTGGCTCAAGAAAATATACTGGGAAACCATGAAGCCCAAAGATAAAGCCTAAAAGATATAATTGAAGCAGGCCATATTCTTCTACATAAGGTTAACTCATGGAGAAAAATCTATCTCCATTCCTGTATGTCCCAAGACAACAGCAAGATTAGTAACTGCTTAGTAGAAATGGAGGCATTCATATCTATCTTGCATCTCCATTAGTTTGCAGGGGGCAATATAAGTAAAAAGCAATGAAAAAAAAAAGATTACAATGAAATTCAGCTATATTTCAGCTATACATGACTGCCTAAACAGCAGAAGTGCTGGTTCAATTGCACTGTTTTTTTAAGAAAATTTAAAAATGAATGACCAAAAGATACTAAATTATAATCCCACATATTTGAAGAAATTGCATAAACCTGAAGTTCTTTTTCATCACTCTCACTGTTTAATAATTATGCTCAAAGATGTCCAAAAAAGATTAAAGTTCAAGCATCAAAATAAAGAAGGGCTTCTTATCAACTAATTACCCATAAAATTAACTCAAACGACTTCAGACTTCTGGTTCCTTCTAAATCATTAAGAAAATGCATGTTAAGTGATGTGACACAGTAACCTGGCACAAAAATAAACGTTTCCAAAAGTTTTACAACATTTTGGTGAATATTGCAATAAAAGCAAGAGCAGCAACTTCTGATATACCAGCCAGTGTCTGTTCTCGCTGCACTCTAAAGGCAAGCTATTCAGTTTCCATCATTGTAGTGATTCTGACTCTCAAAGAAATTTATACAAACTTAACTGAGATCAGAAAAACTTTTGTCAGTGTCATTTCTTTAAACTGGTATTGATGTAACAGGATTAGAATGTGATCCTAGGAGATATGATCACCCCAGCCACCTCTGGCAAAAGAATTCCTACATGATGTAATAAGCATGAATCCAATACCATCTGAGAGGACTGCAGTGTATTTTACTGTCCATTTTCTTCCACCTCTTCTGTCCAAATCACAAATCTGATTTTTAAAAGATGACTGCTGAAATGGGATCTCCTGTGATGATAGCCTTTCTCCCATGAAATTATATGAATAATGTCAGAAAGCAGCATCCTGCATGCTTGAACTTAAAAGAGTTTGATGCCAGTGGTAACCTGTATTTTCACTGCTGTCTTGTGATCCACAAAGCTATGTCAGTTCTCACCCTGTGATTGCATTACACCTGTAAATCTACAGCTGATTATGTCCACCTGATCTGTATGATTTGCTTACATTTCCCCATCATCCACGTGCCATGGGGATCTTGGTGAAACTGCAATCTCCATCACAGGACCAAAACTTTACATTGCAATTGGGGCATATACTAATAAGCCTTAATTGCCCTCACCAGCCTCACCAGGGACCCCCACCCATGCACCCATGGACATGTGTCCAGGGGCACCGAGACCTGGCTTGAGCTGTGCTGGAGGCACACCTCCTCCCAGTCCTGCTCCTGGTTGTTCCAGCACTTTCACTGGGATTTCTGAGGCTAACCTCAGACCTGGCTTGTTACCTTGCCTTTTTCTGGATTGGTGACTGCCGGACTGTCAGTGGGACTTGCCACTAACCCGGCTTTGCTTGCCCAGCTGCTCAGGCACTGTGGGATGGATGGTGCCCCACTGGTGACGGCCCTGCCCAGCCTGGGTGGGAGTCACTACCAGATGCCCCACCCTTGCAGACCAGCCCCAAAGCCCATGTTGGAGCAATACAGAGCTAGTTGGCCTTCCAGTGTAGGCAGTCTGTTTGGCCACTGACTGACAAGGTATTTCACCTTTGTTAATGTAACTCTTAATATGCATCACATTATCAATATTACCTTTCTCAGTTTCGAGCTCCTTATTCACCTTTTTATGCTAAAAAAAATCTTTTCAGAAAAAGAAAGGAAGTTATGCAATATTTTTGAAGCCTTTGATTTGGTAAAAAGTGCTTTTCAATTCACTTTACATAAAATATTGATGAAGTACATGACAGTAAAATACCATATTTAAGCCCTTTGAAACTGCAAAAGAGATTTTTGGTTATTTTCATATAAATCCAATACTAAAAGATATTGTAGGTTATTGGTGACCTTGTGTAAATGTTCATTAAAAGGTCTTCATGCAGACTGCATAGAAGTTGCAAAGAATTACATCATCAATTAGATTTTTTTAAGTGCATGTTAACAGATAGTTTAAGAACATCTATATTCTAGCATCTAAACTACTTTGATGATGATGATTGGAGTTCTAGTAAAAGAAAGAAAATGCTATTAAGATTTTCCAACCTTGAAAACACCTTATGTCCTACTTTCACATATCACAAGTATTTAATATCACCTTACAGCCAAAGCTAACAAAGACGTTACAGTACATGTAAATATATTTCTTAAACTATGAAGCAAATTTATCTGTTAACAAAACCTACTAATTTCATACAATTTACCAGAAATTGAAGGAGAAGGGAAAACATGGATACAAGAGTTCAAGTTTGATCTCACCGTCCTATGTACAAATACTCCCAAGACCCCCATGTGGTTCTCTGGTCACTTTTGTGGAAGGGAGAAGGCTGGGATCAATCTTTTGAAGACATTGTCTCCAACTTCCCAAGACAAGTTCTTAGTGAAGTCAGTACCCCAGTGAAGAACCTACAGCTATGACTATGGACAGACAGACAATACCACATACAAAAAAAGACTTTCATATCTGCAGGAAAAGAGCAGGAGCTAAGTAGGCAAAAGATACATCATACGAGAGATGCACTGTGATGCTTACACTTTTGGGGAGGACAGAAGTAAAGCACATTACCCGTCCCTAACCGCTAATGAAGGAATACATAAGACTCTTAAAAAAGATTATGTTTATGGTCTAGTTATGTTTTCACAGATGCTGTAAGTATCTTAGGGCTTTCTTTATAAACAGGCATGTATAGCATGCCAGGAGTTCTAAAATATGGTAAGATTTAATGGGCACTTAAAAACGTCCTGGTCAGTTATCCAAATCGTAAGAGACATGTCCGAAAGCACAAACAGCAGACATAGGTACCTAGTTCCTATTTATTGCCTCTGTAGATATTAAGAGTGTTCTAGAGCACTAGAGAAAGAACATCACCATGCTAGGCTGCAAAACTCCAATTCAATTATATCCATTTACCATCCTATCAAACTCTAGCAGCTTTATTGGTCTTCAATCAGAATTTCAGTAATAATTCTGTTGGAATCTCAATCAAAAGAGAGAGGAATGGATATGGTCAAAAAATGCCTGAATAAGTATAATATCTTTTCATCATCAGATATTCTCAAATCTTCATTTCATGCTTAAAAAAACCCAGACAATGATTCTGCATGAAGCCACCACAGGGAACTGAATCCTGTAGCTCTGAAATAGCAGGAGCATTGGGACTCCTGCACTTAAGAGAGGGAAACATCAGCCCCTTTTTCTTCACTCTTCTATTTTGGTATTGGTAGTGCTGTGTTGGAAAGAAGTTAAGTGCAAGAATTGTCAGTATGACTGGGAGAAAACATTGTGGGATGACTCGCATGACTGGAATTCTGCAATGGATAGCTAGAAAATCTTCAGAAGGGATAGACAAGGAAGGAGAGGCCGTGAAGGAGCCATGTATGTAAGGGAGTGTTTTGATTGTCTAGAACTTAATGATAGTGACTATAGGGTGTTCATGGGTAAGAATCAGGGAGAAGGCCGACCATGCAGGTAACACGGTGAGAGTCTGTTACAGACTACCCAACCAGGATGAAGAAGAAGCAGATGAAATATTCTATAAACAGCTGGGAGAAGTCACCAAATCACTACCCCTTGTTCTTGTGGGGGACTTCAACTTACCAGATGCCTGCTGGAAATACAGTACAGCAGGGACTAAACAGCCTAGGAGGTTCCTGAAGTTTGTGGAAGGTATCTTCCTAACACAGCTGGTGAGTGAGCCAACTAGGGAAGGCAGCCTGCTGGACTTAATGTTTGTGAACAGAGAAAGACTTGTGGTTTATGTGATGGTTGGAGGCCTTCTTGGGCATAGTGATCATGAAATGATAATTTTTGATTTTCAGAGAAGTACAAAGGGGAGTTAGCACAACTGCTACCCTGGGCTTCCAGAGGACAGACTTTGGCCTGTTTAGGAGACTGGCTGACAGTGTCCCTTGGGAGGCAGGCCTGGAGGGCAAAGAAGCCCAGGAAGGCTGGACATTTTTCAAGAAGGAAAGCTTAAAGGCAAAGGAGCAGGCTGTCCCTATGTGCTGAAAGAGGAGCCAGCAGGGCAGAAGACTGACATGGCTGAACAGAGAGCTTTGGCTGGAACTCAGGAAAAAAAGGAGAGTTTACTGCCTTTGGAAGAAGGGGCAGGCCACTCAGGAGGACTACAAAAGCGTTGTGAGGTTATGCAGGGGGAAAATTAGAAGGGCCAAAGCCCAACTAGAACCTAATCTGGCTACTGCTGTGAAAGACAATTAAAAAAAAAGTTTCTAGAAATACATTAACAACAGAAGGAGGACTCCATGCTTTACTGGATGCGCAGGGAAAAATAGTGACAAAGGATGACGAAAAGCCTGAAGTACTTAATGCTTTCTTTGACTCAGTCTTTAATAGTGAGACCAGTTGTTCTTTGGGTACCCAGCCCCCTGAGCTAGAAGACAGGGATGGGGAGCAGAAAGAAACTCCCATAATCCAGGGCAAAATGGTCAGCAACCTGCTACACCACTTAGACACACAGAAATCCACAGGGCCGGATGGGATCGACCCTAGGGTATAGAGGGAGCTGATGGAAGCGCTCACTGAGACTCTTTCCATCAGCCATCCTGACTAACCTGGGAGGTTCCAGTTGACTGGAGGTTAGCAGATGTGATGCCCATCCACAAGAAGGGCAGGAAGGAGGATCCAGGAAATGACAGGCCTGTCAGCCTGACCTCGGTGCCAGGGAAGGCTATGGAGCAGATCATCCTGTGTGCCATCACGTGGCACGTACAGGACAACTGGGGGATCAGGCACAGCCAAGTATAGGTTTATGAAAGGCAGGTCCTGCTTGATGAACCTGATCTCCTTCTACGACAAGGTGACCCACTTAGCAAATGAAGGAAAGACTGTTTGATGTTGTTTACTTGGACTTTACTAAAGCCTTTGACACCATTTCCCACAGCATTCTCCCGAAGAAACTGGCTGCTCATGGTTTAGATGGGTGTACTCTGCACTGGGTAAAAAACTGGATGGCTGGGCTGAAAGAGTTGTGGTGAATGAAGTTAATTCCAGTTGGCAGCCAGTCACAAGTGGTGTTCCCCAGGGCTCAGTATTGGGGCCAGTTCCAATCAGAATCTTTAGAAATGATCTGGGTGAGGGTATTGACTGCATGCTCAGTAAGTTTGCAGATGACACCACACTGGGGCTAAGTGTTGATTTGCTTGAGGGTAGAAAGGCTCTACAGAGGGATCTGGACAGGCTGGATTGATGGACTGAAGCCAGTTGTATGAGGTTCAACAAGGCTATGTGCCAGGTCCTGCACGTGGGTCACAAAACCCCCCCACAACACTACTTGGGGAAGAGTGGCTGGAAAACTGCTTGGTGGAAAAGAACCCTGGGGTGCTGGTTGACAGACGGCTGAATATGAGCCAGCAGTGTGCCCAGGTGGCCAAGAAGGCCAACAGCATCCTGGCTTGTCTCCAAAACAGTGTGGCCAGAACTAGGGAAGTGATTGTTCTCCTGTACTTGGCACAGGTGAAGCTGCATCTCGAATAGTGTGTTCAGTTTTGGGCCCCTCACTACAAGAAAGACATGGAGATGCTGGAGGCTGTCCAAAGAAGGGAAACCAAGCTGGTGAAGGCTCCAAAGCATGAATATTATGAGGAGTGGCTGAGGGAACTGGGGTTGTTTGGCCTGGAGTAAAGGAGGATCAGGGAGACCTTATCACTCTTTACAGCTACTTGAAAGGAGGTTGAAGCAAGGTGGGTGTTGGTCTTTTCTCCAAAGTAACAAGCGATAGGACAAAAGAATATGGCCTTAAGTTGAGACAGGGGAGGATTAGATTGGATATTAGGAAAAAATTCTTCATTGAAAAGGTTGTCAAGCATTGGAACAGGCTGCCCAGGGAAGTGATTGAGTCACCATCCCTAGAGATGTTTAGGTGATGCGTAGATGTGGCACTTAGGGACGTGGTTTAGTGGTGGACTTGACAATGTTAGGTTTATGATTGGACTCAGTGATCTTAAAGGTCTTTTCCAACCTAAACTATTCTATGATTCTATGCAGAAGCAGAAGAAAGTGGGAAAAAAAAACTCCTCTTAGTCACCCTTTTCTCTTTGAGCCTTCAGTCTTCATTGAAATCTATACTGCCCTTTTGTCTTTAGAATTGTTGAGAAATTTCTGCAATATCTCTCCAATGCCACTTTAAAAACAAAAATTTGCAAAGCATGTTTTCTTCTGCAAGGTTGTCCTCAATTCCATAAGAAATCAATTTAGTCATAGCACCATAAGGCCTAGAAGATTTTTTAAATTTATAGTCTCCATAGCTTTACACATAGCGAAATGACACTGTACCACAGCAGTGAGTGATCAGCAAGGTACCTGATGTCCCAAAATGAAGCTGGCCAGTAACTGCCGGGAAATAACTTTACCATAAACAGCATCCTCAACAACTCATAATGGAAAAATTAGAGAATAAATCTGTTTCATGCTTCTATCAGTCTGAAGTGCAGAACATGATTTTCACACAATCACTAGATACAGAAAATATTAAAACAACGCAGGAAGGAATGCACCTCATCAAGTCCAACCCCTCCAGCTCAAAGCAATATACAATGACCACAGTTAGTAACCTAAATGGGGGAAACACAGCATTTAGACTTGCATTTTGAAGATGCTCTATTCCACAAAAGTGAAATAATAATAGGCATTTAAAATTCATCTTGCTAATTGAATCAGGATATAAAACTCCTATCTTTATCTCATTAACTGGTTAACCTTGAGTATAAAAGCAGAGAGTGCACTGCACTGTGCATCTTCAGCAGAACTGAACATGGAGAGTCGATCTGACCCCTCTTTGGAGTACTACAGCCAGCTAAACAAAGATAGTTACACTGGAAACGAAATTCCTGTTGTACTGTTCATATTCATCCAAGATTCCCATCTCAAACTGCTTCTGATTTCTCATATAGTACCTGTTGTTGGTTAACTGAAATTAAATGAAAGCACTGTAATGATTAAAAACAAAAGCGTAAATTCCTCACTAATAGACAATATTATGTTGTTCTGTGACTACCAGCACTTAAAACACACTCCAGTTTTAAGTGAATGTTTTGAGGAAGCTAATGCTTCAGTTTCTTCATTACGTTTCTATTCATTTGAGTTCTGAAATACAGCGAGTGCTAATACACTGGCTCTGCCACTGGTACCCTTTCCAAGCTTATTTCACTTATTGAAGGATTGACTTCTGTTACTTGAAAATGCACTTTAAATCAAGAGCAAAAGGAAATGTAAATTCCAATCTTTTATGCAACTCTTGAACAAGTTCAGGGAAAAAAAAAAAAACCACAAGCTTAAGGTGTTTTAGGAAAAAAAGTTTAAGATTATAATTATTTATCAAGCACTATTTCCATTCCTCGGAGTAGTAAGACTGGGAACACAGAAGCGTTTCAGAGATGTGTTTCTTTAAAATATGTCTAATCCCAACTGGATGCAACATCACAGCAAAATTAGAATGCTTATTTTGCAGCGACCATTGTAGTCTCAGTGTCCAAAATAGTTATTGAGAAACTAAAAGGTAAAAATACCAAACCAATCAAAGAACAAAACAACACCCAAAAAACCTTTAAATTTTCATTGTGTGGTAGCGACAGTAGAAACTCAAAATTGAAAATTTTAAAGATGCTATTCTCTAGCAAATGAATAATGCAAATGTAAACTTACGTTTCAAAATTACACCAAAATTTTGCTTTGACGTCCACAAAATACAACCAATACCTACAAACAAAATAAGATAAACAAAAAATTTCATCTTTTATTTGAAATTCAGATCCAGAGAATGTTTCTACATAGAAATGGTTGAAGATTTGTTTATCTATTTATTTAATGCAGAATACTAACTGGAGTTATTTGTTGCTGTCCTTGATAAAAACCTTCACTGAGTTGTAACATAAAAAAGGGTCACTTCTACTGTAGCACATCCATATGTATCTCTAGTTGAGGATCTCTATTGCTTTTTTACCACGTGGTAGTACCAAAATATAATTCATCACTGTGAAGAGGTCAACATGAAAAAGAACACAAGCCTTTTGGATATTCATATTAAACAGATAAATACATAATAAAACCCCAGAATAAAACTGTTCCCTAGCATTTTATTACAGTACACTTGCAGAATGTCCCCTATCATCAGTACATGGTCACGGTCTACAATATGTAGTTACCACAAAGGGTCCTTTTGCCAAACCACTGGCTTGTTGGTCAAAGTACAATAACTTTTCATACCCAAACAAATGTAGGAAAGAAGAATAAAACTATCTCAAATTACACATACATTGTGATTATACAGCACTTTGAGGTCTAAATCAGAATCACTTTCTACAGCAGTTTAACCAAAGCATGGTTATGGCAGGGAAAAAAGTCTGAATGTTCAGGCTAATGAAAATTCACAAATGTTACAAAAAAAGAAATAAACAGTTAGCTTTCAATAATTACGCAGCTTCATTTACAGACTGCATAACAGATTACTGATTTAAGTTCTCAGCCTTCCTGCTTGGAGGGTACAATAGCAATAGCTACAGATACTGGCTACACGAGAAAGTGGGATAGAAGCAGATTGCAGAGCAAAGCTGTAAGCACTGTTGGTCACTGTAACAACAATATACACGTTTCATGGGATCTACTTGTAATCTGGTCCTGTGAATGAAGTGTCAGCTGGAAAACACAGGGCCATGTGCTACCAAAGCACATCTTCCAGTTCATTCTTCTCTAGGAGGGTACAACAGTGAAATTGCTCAGTGATGCAAAATAGAAAGTAGCAGTTGCTAAAGACAGACCTGCTTAGCATATACTCCCACCAATATTTTGCAAATGTCTAACAGGTGAAATTTCGGAGTGAACATATTTAAACCTTGTAACTTTCTGAGTGATCTTATTTAAGCCTTACAAAAATCTATAAGCAGGTAAGAATGGTGCCTTTGTTGACTGACTTCTGTATGTCTTTAAATGAAGCTCAGATCTGTGGAAATAATACTGACATCTACCTTGACAAATCTTATCAAAAATTAGAGGGACTGAATTCTCACATTTTCTTAAGAACAAAAAATCTCACACCTTTCTATGTCAAAACACCTAAGGAAATTTATAATATCAAAGAGCAGATCAAGTACTACCAAATTATCAGTACATATGTATTTAAATTTAGAAATCTGAGACTGAAAATGCTGAAATGTTATTGTAATGACTGCAGCTGATCTGGTCAACAGTTTGCAGATCTCCTACTCAGCCCCTGAGAAGAATAATATAATATATAAACACTGTCAATTTATTTAAAAAATTCTGGTGAAATACTCAGAAATATTTTAAATTATATTTCTATATCACAGTTTGGCACAATAATAGATGTAGCTGGGTTTTCACAAATGCTGAACCTATGAATATTGCCTAAGGTCAGAAATGTCTACAGTAGAAAAAAATATTTGAAAATATTCTGTATACTCTCTACAAAGAATTTTTTTTTTTTCAATTACAAGTAAACACCTATGTTAGACTTTAAGACCTAATTAAACAGTGAAGTCTTCTACACTGCAGGAGATTTCTGTGCACTTCAGCACATACCCCTTACTCTTAACAAGCTAACCTTGAAAGCAAAGTGTAGCACCCTAGAGATCATATGCTTATTATGCATGTCAGAGGAGCTCCAAGAAGATTCAGAGAAAAACTACCACCTGAAAGCTAAATTCCAAATTCTCTGGAATTCTTAGAAGTGAAAGAGCAAGTCACACAGAATTTTAGTTCAGATCTGATTTCCAATTCCTGATACATTCAATTTTATGAACGGTGACTTTGGAGACATTTTCACTGGCCTCGGTTATGTGATCTTTCATCTATATAGTTATAGTTTGTTTTGTCTATAATAAACAAAACTATTCAACTATGCAAATATCTTATTTTCAATTATACAAAAATATAAACCCTTCTGCACTCTCATATCACATTTTTCACAGTTATCTAGGGAAATGAGACATTTTCACAAGTGAAACAGTGCCATCTTGTGTATTATGGACTTCTTTTGCCAAAGTAGGAATATTTTTTCTCTAGGGATGTTCACAGATTTTTATTTTTTTCCCCTGAGAATGATACAAAGTGCCACAGATAAAATTTGAAATTTACTGATGAAAGTAGTTGTTCAAGTCATTCAAAAAGCCCTGTTAAAATAACTTAGTATCTTGAGACTGAAGCAATCAAAATTCAAGCCAGTTTTCAATTGAAACACCACTGGAAAGTTAGATTAAGTTCTCCACAAATACGTTTTACTCATGTAATATCTTAGTCTGCAGACTTGCTAAATAAAAGTTCAAGTTCAGTTTTAATTAACAGCTTTAAAATTTAACTTATATAGGCTGAATCTCCACCCATTTATTGTCCTTGAATACCTATGCAAGTCCTCATCAAACAGTTTTTAAAGTATTGTTGACCATCATTAAAATGAACAACACAGCTTACAAGAGTTCATTTTCAGTTTATAGATACTACTCTAAACTATTATTGGTTTAGACAACTGGAAATAAATAATTGGTACTGTAGCATTCCAATACCATGTAAGAATGAGCAAGTAATAATTTTTAATTAAGAGTTGACATTTACATTCATTTGAATGCTAAAGAAAAAAACCCAAACAACAACAACAAAAAAAAAAAACAAAAAAACCAAGAAAACTGTCTAACAAACACTAATATGGATATAGAGTAATTAATAACTGTAGAGCAGCTCTTTGATGAACACTTTTGTAATTTTAAAAATGCGTGGTGACATGTACTGCCTATAATTTAGCTAGACACATGCGCAGAATGCAGTTGTTTTATCAGCTGATAATTCAATGCTTTTTGCATCCATAAAATTATAAATTCCTGCTGATTATCTCTAACTTTGCTCAGAAAAGCAGGCTGAAGGACATAGCTGTTTATAATACCAAAAATTCAGTAGCAGTGATAAACAAATATTCCTGGTCCATTTTTAAAGTAATGTCAACTATTTCTATAATTTTTTAAAAAAATCAGTATGTCCCAGGCTTATTGCAAGTTGGCAGAAATATTACAAAGCTTTTAAAACATAAATAGATGATTTCTGAAATCGTAGATAAACACACTGAATTATGCAGCCTGACAGATTAAAAAACACCTGTCAGCTGAAAGGAATCTTCCTGGGGAATAAAACAGTATAGACAAATGGCAAGACTGAATGTCAAGAGTTGGTATGTACCAGAAAGGTAATTATGAACTTAACGATGTTTACATTAGGAAATAAAAACTCTTATCTATCATAGGTATAATCTCATGAATGCTAATGTTGCTTTTTTAACTTGCTGATAGAAATGTGAGATCATAAGAATTCATATACAGATCTGTATTTCAGGGCCAAATATGATTTGGCACACTGCACAGTAAGGAGTTGTGCCGAGATTAAGGAATAAGGAATAGAAACCCCTACGTCTTCTATTTCCCATGCACTGTGTCATGATTCAGACTTTACAGCTATTTTTATAAACAATTCCAAAAAAATGAAACTCCAGCAAGCAAGACTCATTTTCTGCTCATACCTTATTTTCCAACCACAATCCTTAAGTCTTCTAAAATTTTCAGAGAATAAATCAATCACTTAATTAAGGACAGCAATCCCTCAAAAATTTCAAATTTATATTAAAACACTTTAAAATATTAAATATGTCAACTCAAGCCACTAGAACCACCCTTAGTTGTGGGAGTCCCAAGCCCTGACACTGTTTCAGGTATTACACCACTAAAATTAATCTTCTCTGGGCATGGGTTGGCACTAGGGAAAAAAGAATACTGAAGCAGACTAATAATGAAATTAATAGTAGTTGCACTTAATGGGGGGAGGGTACTTGCTCTAGGTAAATAAAATTGCTTTGTATGGAAGAGATAATGGACTTGGGGAGAATGAAACCAAGTGTCTCTGGGCAAAGACTTAAGAGACCTGAACTTGGTTCTATTCTGCTAATTTTTTATGACTGTTTGACATACCCACTATTTATTTCTGCATATGTATATACACACACACACATACATCTGTCTTCTGTGTATATTTACAACATGTATACATATTAAGTCACAATACAAAAATGTTACAACTTGGACACACTGTTTTCAAGAAGAGATCATTCAGTTGGGCATGAAGCTACTGATTTCACTGTCCAAAATGGTTTGAACAACTTGTCTGGTATTCACCACAGTCCTGTCCTACCTGTGCCTCTGTTTTGCAGACAGAGAAAGGGCTTAATAGGTTTCCTTTCTCCAGCTCATATCTGTGAAATCTAGTTAATTAGTCTGTTGTGTGTATGACTCTGTTGCAGTAATCATATAGAATTTTGACAGTAAAAATGAACTACAATCACCATGAAAAGGCAAACAAGTCCACACAAGGTTTATACTTTAAAAAGAAAGAACAAGTTTTAAGAAGTTGTTTCATACATCATTAGATCAAATCAAAAAGTGGTCACTAAAGAACTTACCCATTAAAAGAAAGCAGAAGCACACCTAGAGAATTTTGATTTTATTTTTAAATCACATTCCAACACATAGAGGTCATGTAATTGTTAAGATAGAAAAATAAATCATTAAGGACTAAAAGTGAAGTAGGTGAACAGTGCAGATTGTTCTAGCTGTACTGCAGGTAGTACAGTCCACACCACGCTAATCTTCTCAAGTTTCTTTTAAAAAAAATAGAAAAATTCTAATTCTTTTTTAGTCTCCTACTATTATCAAATGCTCTGCTTATGTAAATAAGTTCAATATTAAACTACATTTTACAAGCATCATTACAATATGCTTGCTTAGTTTGCATGCTACTGTTCGGAATTCACAGAAATACGAGTAATTCAATTGTGTGATTACATGTGATGACTAACTTGACAAACATCAGGCATACATTAGAAAGAAAATAAGTGCTACTCTGCGAGCATGTAGTGATTGTATTCAGATTTTAGTCAAGCTAACACAAAAAGTGAGAGGCCCACATTATGGTTATAATATGCAATGTTTTCTGTATCAGCTGCAAAATAAGACCTCATCACAATAGGCAGAAGACAATAGTTTAAGCTCAAAGAAGCATGCACATGCAACTAGGACCTCAAAACATGACAACTACATATTTGCACAGCTCATATTCAGCCAAATGGTCCTGTATCTGGGGTATTTGTTATTTAAATTATTACATATATATTTTCTGAAACAGTGTCGGCCATCCTCTTGAAATAAGTCAAAATACTAAAAGGGATGTACAAGGCCTGCCAGGAAGCTCAAGAACTGTTTGTATCTTTATAATTTTATATTTTTCTTTTTTGTTTGTCTATCATATAGTAAAGCTTTCTGACAGCATAACTTTTGCTGTAATATTGTATATATTTAGGTTACCAAGGACCATTTATTAGGAATTCCTAAGTAAATCATTCACATATCAGTCTAATATTTGCACAAAAAATTTTTCTCTAGGATGTTAAAGTTGGTTTAAAAATAATTCTCAAAACATTGCTGATTATGTCTTTATTTTGCTTTACATCTTTCAAACATGACGAACAACATCTACCCTGAAAATTTAGGCTACTTGGAAATAACTTGCAGCAAGGTGGGTGCCAGTAATGGCCTCAACTTGCGCCAGGGGAGGTTTACATTGGATGATAAGAACAATTCTTCACCAAAACGGTTGTCAGGCACTGGAACAGGCTCTTCAGGGAAATGGTTGGGTCGCCATCCCTAGAGGTATTTGGAAGATGTTTAGATATGGTACTTAGGGACATGGTGTAGTGGTGGACTTGGCAATGCTAGGTTAACGGTTGGACTCAATCTTAAAAGATCTTTTCCAACCGAGACGATTCTATGGCTCTATGATACCGAAGTAAGGCATGGCAAATGGCACCTATTTAACAGTGTGCCATCTGACACCTCTATATCTTAGCTACTGTAGCTCTTTGTGTCGTCTCATATATCTTATATGAAGAGTTCAAAGAAGCAGAAAAAATCTGATAGTAGAGAAGTAAATGAGGTTATATCAGCTAGCAGAATACGTCCTTTGTGTTAATTTGACTGGCAAAGGATTGGTAAAATGATTTTTCAATACAATTTAAATATCTGAATGATCAATAGAAGTTCTTTACCTCTAACTAATTTACTACATACACACATCCATTGTGCCTATTGCTAAGACAGACAGTTACCCTTTCACACATTTTCTAGGTCTAACCTCCAGTAAAAACAAATTTTTAAAAAGAGGGCTTTGCACAAGAGGTTGGTAGGAGGAATGGTAAATTTTTTTCCATGTAATGGAAATGCATGCTGTGGCTAAAAGCAGATTACAAGAGCTTGGTTAACAATATAGTACTGCAGATATTGGAAAACAAATTTCAGTGCAGACTGTCAATAAGCCACACATTTCAGATTAAAATGTGTAGTAACACCGAAACCCACTAGACGTGGAGAAGAAAAATATTGCCTGTAACATCACCTGGCAACAGCAAGAGGGCCATATCCTAAGGTTACTGATTAATAAGATTCAGTTCAACCTTTTAGATTTGCTTAATTATTTACTAATAACATTACTATTTATATTATTTACCAAAATTGTTTGCAAACCAAGTCCTAAAATTATTCTGAAATCTGTGAAATGTAAAGATACAAAATAAAGAGGACCACTCACACACTTTCAATAAATAATGCACATGCCTAAGGAATTTGCTGACTGATTGCTACAACATTTTGTCAGATACAATATCCATTGGAGGTCTCCTAAAATTACTGTAGGAATGATGTCTAGCTTCTCATACATGTTTCTTCAATATTTACTTTTTTCCCCCTTACAGATAATAAAGCACCAAGAAAGAAAATCTGGCATGAAATCCATATATGAACTAATATCATTGACTCACTAATGATTCCGCCACACCAGTTCGTATCAGTTGGCCCCATTTCACAACCTATCCTTAAAAGGTGCCACTATCTTAGATGTTACATAAAATCAGCACATAACTCCTTTAAATGTACCTCATGCAGAATGGAATGCTTTTCAAATCAGGTAGTTCTGTCCTCAGCAATGGTTCCCAATATTCATTGCTGTAACATCAGTAGAACAGGAACTGTGTCTGAGATGGGAGAAGTTGCACAGACAGTAACATTTCACCTGTAGAGCTACTTAAAATACAAAAAAACCCACAAAACAAAACCAAGAAACCTACTGGCAACAGATACAGCCTAGTCTGAATCGAAGTTCAGCACTCAAATTTACTGTTCTTTCACATAGTATTTTGCTGCAGGAAAAATGATCAAGTTGCTGTCCTAACCCCAGTACAATCTTTTTTATCAAAACCAAAATATATGATAAGCTATGTCTTCACTGTATTACTTACCAATGAGATGTGTGAAAGCCCAGTGAATATCACAAATGACTACTGGGAAGACCTACTTCAAGAGTTATCAGTTACTGTGACTATCAGAGTGTGAGGGGGAAAAGACTGGTAGCAGTGGCAGCGCATTGCTTGAGACGGAACGTGACTTGACCTGCTCAGCTCGCTTCAATTAGTCCACTACACGTTGGTGAAGAGCACAACACTGACTTTATGACAAACGGCAGACTTCTTATTTTTATTAGCTACCTTTCCACATAGATATCTTTCAAAATAATGAAGAGTCTGTACATGAACCTAATTTTCTCTTTTTATCAGTGTTTTTGCTAAGACTGTTATTACCCAGTGTTACAGCATGTTTGAACTCGCATTTTAAGGAGATTTTCATGAGAAGCAATAAAGCTCATAAACTGCAGACGATAAACATAACTAAGCCAGTCTTTCCAGTCTCCTCATCTATCATTCACTACATATCATGTGATGCAAATATGGCACAGTATTACACACTAAGTGAAATACTTAAGATCAAATTAGTTCTTAGAACAAATACACATATGATTAGAACAAATATGCTGAATATTTGAAGAGCATCTGGAAACCATGAAATAAAACTATAGGTAATTATGTATTACAAACATTTTTGGCAGAAGATATTGAAAACATAAACACAGTAAGCCTGAGACCAGTACTGCTGTTGACTTGAAATAAAAATCTTGTGCCTTAAACCAGGCCTCTGGGTTATGTCCCTGAAGAATATATTATGCTAGTTTTGTCTTTTCTAAGGAGACTACTGTTTAGACATTATAATGACAATAACGACCTACTTATTTTAGACACAGGATGAAGAAGCAAGAAACACAAAATTTCTAAATACACTTGTTAACACTATCTTTTATTGTCTAAAATAAATACACTTGAACTAAACCCAAAAAATTTCTACACTTATTGCCTAATCTGAGGAAGATAGTCTAGTTTTTAAAACTGACTTTGACAATCACTCTCAAAGTACATACCTTTTGGGGTGCTTAGTACAAAGGAAAAATCTCTCTGGTATTTCAAACTGTGATCATTATTTTTCAAACATAGGCCTTAACCTCAGATTAATTATAAAATAATATTGATACACCATAGAAGATTTTTTGAGGAGGGATTAATTATCTTCGACTCAAAGACTGACTATCTTCTGCAGCTATGAGGCTGGTCTAACTTCTATAATCTCAGGAAATTTGCTTTTCCAGAAGTGGAGAATCCAGATTTTATTCTAGCCTCATCACACATCACAGCACATTTCCTGAAGAATGATGCCAAAAGAGTATCTTCTACATAAGTTTTATTTAACAGAAAGACAAAAAGATGAATCTTGACACCTCAAGCGAGATGTTGGGGCAGGGGGCGAGTGACTCAGCTTTTGTATTAGAATGAAAGAGACTAGCATCTCCGAAATACAGACTGCAGCTGGAAAGAATAGGTGAAGGAAACTGAAATGGGGTAAGAGATGTACAGAGCTAGATGTTCTTCATACTGATGCATTTCAATTAATCTTCTCCTATACAATTTCATTCATTAAAGGAGAGCAAGCTAGTGCTCTAACTGACGTTCAAGTGCATGTCTTAAATGGCATTCATCAGATGTTATCATTCATATTCTTGTAAATATTCTAAATACATCTTACTTCTAAACAGATATTTCTGCCACTTTATCATCTTTGCATGGAACTTTTTTCATGTATTTTAGAGAATAAAGTTAATAAAGCAGGCTTCTAATATACCATTAAATTCAAGTTCTGGAAATACACTTGAAGAGCTTCAAAAATACCGTAAAACAGATTGTCTGTCTACTTTTTTCTGCTTCCCAAATAGAGGGGCTTCCACTATTCCCCTTAAGCATTCTATAGCAGCCCTTGTTTTGGGGATGTCTTGATAGTCAGCTTTGTATCTGCTGTTTCTGCAGTGTGCCTCAATAGTTAATGCCAACCTTATCTTTCCAGTAGTCCAAAGGACTGCACATTACAAATCTATTATTCAAGTATAACTGCCTAAATTCACCCTTATTCATATCATTCCTGATTAAAACAATGGACTGCTGATACTGAAAACAGGTGGTAGGTAGAGCTCTAGTGAGATATGCTACAACAGGTCCACCCATAATTAGACTCGCTAAAACCAATTTTAAAATTCCCTAGGTTTACCAGCATGTTGCAGAATACGAAATCCACCACACATGATCAACATGGTTTCTGCAGAAGATTAAAACCTAAACTTATAAGACATGTTCTGATGTACAGCAGTGGGAAAAAATACCTCATGCTTCATTATGTATGGTTAGATTTGGTAATTAAGAGTATAAGCAAACTGTGATCAATGTTATGCACTATGTTTCTGAATACTTCATTAAATCTATCATACCAGTACTTCAGGTTCAATTAAATTTCCAATACACAGGCATTATGCCCATTTGAGCTGTCAATGTGTCCTAGAACTGCTGCTCCAACAGGCACCGGGTCACACACAGACTCTTTGTTTCACTGTAGGGGTGAACGAACACTGTTATAGGCTGTGGAAATACCGGCATCCTTGGAGATATTCAAAACCTGAGTAGACACAGCCCTGGGCAACTTGCCCTAGTTGACCCTGCTCTAGAGTTTCTACTACACTTTCTCTCCTCCTTATCCTCTTTATGTTTTATTGCGACTAGTAATGAGATCTGGGCACTAGCAGATGTGAAAAAATATATAGGAAGGGAATTCCTTGCATAGTGAGAAGTCCTGAAGCAGCATGTGAAGAGTAGCCAGCTTAACTGCATTACTAAAGGAGCTGGCCAAACCAGTGAAGCAATGTTTTATCTCTTCTTCAATACAAATGTCCCCAGCTCTGCTACCATGTAATATTCTTTAGAGTGAAGAGCTGTAAATTTAGGGCTTGATGACATAATTCTTTGAAAAATACGACAAGAGCCTGTCAGTTAATATTTGCCTTTAATCTTTCTTATCTCCTTAATACCAAAAATAGAATGTCATTGTTTTGAACCTGAGTTATGAGGTAGCAGGGTTTGGTAGCTTATTAACAAGGCTGTTGCACAGAGAGAGGCAGAGTAGAATTCTGCTCATTTTGTTTCAGTGAAGACCTTTTTATGTTTCATTTTTTTTAGGATTCAGTAACTTGTCCCTAGTAAAGTGGCGTTCCACCTCTGCTCATCACTGCTTTGAAAATTGGCTAGTATTTAAAACATGGATCAGTGAAAAACAGCACTGTATCATGTCAAAAGGAGGTGTCTGGTGAATGCTGCTGGGATGAGTGCTAGGTCATGTTTTAATTAAATTCCTCATTAGTGATCTGAAAAAGAGTATAAAGAGCATGCTAATGAGATTTACATATCTAAACTGGAAGGTGCCTTACAGTCCAAAAAACACAGAGAAGTTTGGAATGTGGGGGAGGAAAATCTCCTTTCATTGATTTGTAAAATTTTCCATTATCTGGCAGTTTAAAAAAAAAAAAAAATCAAGTATAGAAACGAAATTTGAACTCAGCTGTTTTTTCTTGGTGGTTTTGTTTGTTTGCTTGCTTGCTTTTTTTTTTTTTTGGGGGGGGGCGGGGGTGTTGTTGGTGGTGGGCTTTTCTTAATGAGAAATGGAAGGCTGTTGTAACAAAAAGTATCTTGGAGACAGTAGTGGTGGACTGGTGGACAGAAAGTTAATCAAGTTTTTTTCAGTGCCATTACATTCAGAGCTGGACAGCCCAGACCACAGCAGAGGGAGGAGGGAATGCTCCACTGCTGGTCAGATGCTCTAACATCATGTGATTGAGACCATGCACACCCTAAGAGAGTGCTACTGGGAAGAGGTCATCCTCCACACAATCACAGAACCATTTAGACTGGAAGGGACCTCCAGAGGTCTACAAAGTCAAACTTCCACTGCCGTCACACCCTGCCACTCATCCCTCCCCCAAATCTGCATCATTTTGTCTTTGCATCGAAAGAGCAAAAAGCACCTGTGCATAGGCATATGGGCACAGGCACAGCATTGCAGAACAAGTCATCTGAGACAATTTAGTAGAACATTTAAGTCTACACCTATTAGTATCACATATACTTAACAGCAATTTTGTATTAAAGAAAAACTTATAATCTGAACCACTGTAAAAATGACCAAGGACAATAGATAACTGAAGGGTCAGTGTAATTGAAATGTAAGGACAGCATAAAAAAGTGTCCTAAATTTAGACTGACATCACTGAACATAGTACGTTTATAGCAGTCCAAGCTGCGACTCCTGTTACAGATTTTCAACATTCTTTTTCACCTTACCGGGGGAAGAAGCATCAGATACTTTTAGGAATTAACTCTTTGCCAAAATACATTTTAGTATCATCATGACAGAAAAGCCATGTGAATGGTAAGATATTTTCAAGGGTTAGGTGAAAAGCATGTTGCTCTAATGCAGCTGCATCAAAGTGTATGTTTAAAGTTACAGAACCAAACCAAAACCAAATATGAGCATTTATAAGTTTAAGATAGTAAAATGAGCCTCTGTGTTTCCTTATTATCAGATCATTATACTTTCTAAATATTGCTAAAATTGATGGTGAACTTTTAGCTCCACTGAAGTCAAAGGTAAAGCTTACCAGCCCTTTGCTTTTTATAACTTCCTGAAAGTGATAGTTTAGATAAAATACGAATTTAGGCACTAGTAACTATCAAAGGTTACCTGTTTTTCCAGAGGTACTAAGCAAACATCTTTTAATTCAGTTCACTTTAGGAATTTTAATTTTAAAAATAATATCTGAAATAACCTAAAATCTGTGACAGTTTCATCAGTATTTGCAAGAATATTAACCCTTATACCTAACAAAACAATGCATTACAAAAGGCATGAAATCTGTGTGAATTTTGTCAACTATAGTGATTTCATAAATCTCTATTTACTTTTGCTTTCAGTGTACACAGATGATGAAAACGAATTTTGAAATTTCTTGTCAGTTACAGTTCAAGCAATCTCTTTCATGCTACACGAATTGGTTTGTGCTTAATTTACTTTAAACAGGAGCTAAATTTCTATAATATTTGCAGTTCTGTTAACACTTTTTCCTAATCAGGAATCTTAATGAATTTCTCTTTCTACCACTAAATTACATGGATCTATATTTAATTATGAGAGCACTTACTAAATGAAATAGTGTGTAAATGAACTCCCATTTAACCTTAACACTGCTTTTAAACCATAGATGTCAAAGATGAATAAGTGTTTAAAGCTTCAGCCTTCTTCCTCTAGATTTGCTGAAGTCACTTCATCAAGGAGAAACATAATGAAACTCTGTTAGGATTTGGAAGACTATGCAACTGTGACCAAATTATTACTTGTTCTTCTCCAAAAGGTAGATCATTGACCATGTGACCTATTAAAATGAAAAATATTCAAGCAGTTTAGAAGTATCATGTCATAGAATTTTCAGATTGCCTGAGGAAGACCTTGTTGAAAGATAATATTACCTTGCTCCAAAAGATGCCATGAAAATGAAAGCCTGGCATTACGTGTTAATCTGAAAGCTCTTCAATAACAGAGTAATACAGAATTGTTAAGTTATTACACTAAGCTGATTCAACTTGCAGAGGTTTTTCTTAGTATGTATATTTTCCATTTTTCTTTCCTTTGCAGTAAATACAGCAAAACACCAGAATTTTAGCAATCCAAAGTACTTCAGATGAGATAGAATGAAACAGTGCTACTGAATGCAGGGTCTTCAATTAATTTGACTTATTTAATGCTCTGTAAGTTAATTATTTAATTCTGTATCACCTTCCCATTGCAATATATAGATGTTCCTGTCTTTAAAAAAAAATAAGATGAAAACAGACACTCCTGTCATGTTACACAAAGAAGCCGTATCTATTGATCATAGCTACTGTCCAATTCCAAAATCAATGACCTTATAAGGAAAAACTTCTTGAAATACACAAATACTAACAAAAAAGTTTCAGTACAATAAACCTGTTGTTTTTCTAAATTAGAGGTTATCTATATACCTAACATTCCATAAACAACTAATTTAATATAAACAAACATATAATAAATAACATGTTTCCTTCCAGCTCTGTTCCCTTCTAAACCAAATATTGTTTTCAGTTTGCAGGGTCGGGAAAGGGAAAGCGGGTACTATAAAGGACTTTGTGTTGCACCTGGAATATCAATAAGCTGCAAACTTCTCAAATTTAGAAAAAAACCAAACACCACCACCACCCAAAAACCAACCAACCAACCAACCAAAAACCGCAACAAAAAGAAATGTGGATGTAAATGACTCCCCTTTCTTAACCATCACTTGCTGGTAAGAAATTTACCTATAATATACATGCACTTTAAAAATGTTTTTGTATGTTACTTGGAAACAGTAATAAATACATTATCTAGGATTTCTCAGATTAATTGATTATTTCTTTATTTATTTCCTTCAAATGCTTCAGCTGCAATGTTCAGTCAGCTGTCAATTATCAGCTGTCAATTGCTTTTGAAAACATAAGCTAGCTTGGCTACAGAAGCAGTGTAGGTATGTTTCTACAGCAAAATTATATATACATAAAGCCTTGCGTGGGTGCTCACTTGGGGATGTTTACGTTCTAGCCTCATCTGCACCACTGATCTTCTGTTTCTCAATTAAATCCTGTATGTCTGTTCTTAAAGCCTTTAGTAATGTGTTGTTATTATCCACGGTTTTTGCTTTATAACTCCAGTCCTTTATTACTTTTGAAAATTAAGACTAGTTAGTCTCCCAAAAAATATGGTCACTCAGCCTTTCCCTCCCGAGTCACAATTTTAAGATGATGTGTAAATCACCTTGGACAAGTTTAAAAAACGTGTTTCACCCATTGGTAGGGTATATTAATTCCATTTTTTTAATTTACTTTAAACATCCACTAAAACCAATTTTGCATCACATCAGGAAAGATCCCAAGAATAATTATTTATTGTGAAATTTAGCAATTCAGATGAAGACTACAGAATCAAATCAGCTGCCAACGTTTAGCATAAATCATTTTAATAGGGATTACACATGTCTATCAATGGCAGAACAGAATATTAAACCCTTTAGGCATAATGCATTTTTTTTTTCCAAATTTGGATGATGTCTGAGCCTTCTTTGGAAAACAATTACTTTTGTGTATCCACTTGCTGCTCTTGAAAAACAAAGTTCAGTTTAATTCAGTGGGATTAAGAAGAGGGGCAAGAATTTATGCAGTTGGGTCACTGACTTCTATCTTCCAAATACCCAGAACTATTTCAGTGGTGCCACAGAACATATTGCAGGGCTGAACACAGAGTCTCCCCATTCAGACTCCCTGAGGAATTTGAGGAACTAAACCAAGGAGAACTGCAATTCTTTATATACTCTGAAAAAGTCTGACTTGAATGAAAATAAGAAGCTCCTTACTGCACCTATGTATGAAAAATGTAAAACAAACTCTTCATTAATAGATCACTAGTTTCATTCAATTAAAAAAAGGTATTAAAGTATTAAGTTAGTATTCTGGCATGCACTTTTTTCAACTTACTCTTTGCAATGAGGAGAGATGAATTAAGATATAGGTAGTACAGGACCTTAATGGAAGCACAGCTTGTGGGATCATATGATTAGTTCATAGTCTACCCTTACATGAAAAAAATGAAAAATCAATATGAAGAAAGATCCCCACGCATTGCAAAGTGTGCTGCCAGTCAAGGTGAGTCTAGAAAAGTTAAGTGCTGCTAAAGGAGCTACAACTCTGTGCTGGGACTTGCACTTTGGAGGGCTGCACTGGCATTAGCCAAAGCCAGCAACAAGGACATGATAAAGAAATGTCAGTAGAAGCAAGTGAGGGTGAGCTATCAGAAAAGAGTCCGCACAGAGGGGCAAGGAAGAGGGGCTGATGAAGTTCAGGAAGGGGGTAGTGAATATCCCTTTAGAAAAGGTTGGAAACAACTGATATAAAAGGTGGTTAAAAAAGTGAGAAGCACGTACAGTCAAAGAAACACCTGCATGAGTCCACAGCGAATCTGAAAGTAACAGACTGTCTCATTTATTTCTGAAATGTCAGCACAAGGTCTCCTGAATCAAAACGTTTGAGAAGAGTGCAACCTTGCCCGAGCAGACCAGCAGATACTTGCTGCAGGTTGTCAAACATCAATGATTTCTCCATCAGCCCACATGTGTGCTTCAAGAGTGAAGGAAGGTGAGAAAGGAGTGTGACATCTGCCCATCCACAAGTTTTAAACGTTTTAGAAAAACATTAGGGTTTTTTCTTGTTTGTTTTTTTTTGTTTGTTTGTTTGTTTGTTTTGGGGTTTTTTGTAATGTGATCCTGTCTACTCCTGAAAGCCACAGGAATTAAACTAACGATGACACCTATCTAACTCTTCCTGTGAAGATGACATATTAGTCAGACTCCTCACAGTGTAAAATAGAAAAGTCCAAATATTTATATTAATCTCATTAGACTGTATGACGTTTGAAGCTTATCTCTGCCTTATCCATTCAAACTACTTTATGGCTGGAAATTCTGGGCAGCAGCTGTCTTCTCACTCACGACTCAAGTTCTACTTAGAATTTGAACTCTGGAAGTAAATGAGATAGAACCTTTGGGTAATGATGATTAAGATGATTTGTCAAGGGTTGTTAGTATCCACTGCTTCCCCACTGTCCCCTCCCCTTCCCCTCCAATAATATTGATGATTACTAGACAAACACTGCTCAGAAACACAGGTAATTTTAGAGAAGACTATTTTGTGAAGCATGGTGTTTTACTTAAATTCACTTCTGCTTTCTCTCCGTCTACTTGAGGAAAACTATAACAAGTTTTGATGCCTTTAGATCAGTTATTAAGCCACTGGCTAACAGAATGCAGCATTATTTTAAAAGTGAGCATAGAAGGAGAGACTTGGGGAAAAATATGCCGATGACTCCAGCCGTAACAATAAAATGGATGCACCCAGCTGTTTTAAATCTCTGAGAAACACTTTATTTCTAATTTCTTCTGCTGCTGCTGTCAGATCAGGTGCCACTAAGCCATTCATTTTGTTCATTACAGCTTCTGTATCACTTTGAATTAGAGCTTGCAGACTTGGATTAAGCCTATTCTTAGCGCTTCTAAATCAAACCTGTGTATTTGAGTTTCATTTTGTCAAGAGCAGTACTGCAGCAGGATTTCATAGGACTTCCTTACTATTTCCTACAACAAACCTGAACTAAGAACTCTCAACAGAAGTAACTTGAAAACTAACACAGCTGTTAAAGCAAAATGTCAGTGCATTTCATTGAAGCTCAGAAATTACAAGTGGCAAATAGATACATGATGAAAGCCTTTATTAAATAACATACAAATATTATATCCACCATCTTTCCTAATTTATTTGAAAACATATATGCAAGTCAACTTACTTACTGCAGATGTATGAGGATTGTTTGCACATGCAGTACAGAACATCAAAAAGATAGCAAACCTTTTACATGTAGCACACATGAACTAAGTTCCAACTCACAATTCTAATAGAAATCCCTGAGACTCAACTCCTGCACCATAATCATTCACCACAAAACTTAACAAATTTTCTGTTTCCATAGCCAGGCATTTATTGTGCTGCTCCAGCCTACTCCTACAATCAGGTGTAAGTTCTTATAGCCATGTCTGACGTGGTTCCTCATAGTTTGGTCTTAAGTAAAGTTCATCTTATACCACAGCCAGCAGTCTCTCTCAAGCACAAGTTATATCTTAACATGCAAGATCAGAAAAATACACTTCCTCAGTTTTTCATTCTTTTAACAACAAAAATCCTAAAATCTCAGAGTTGTCTTTTTAAGTATTCCATCTTATAAATTAAAATCAGTGTTGGGCAAATAGTATCCCCAAAAAGTAAAAGTCTGAAAAAAAGAGATAGGCTGCCTGACAACAAAATTAAAAGTCCTAATGGTGGCATCAAGTTCTTTCAACTGCACCATACAGCAACTAAATTGTAAAACATTTTATAAAGATGAGTTAAAGGTTACTACTGGGTTGTGGTTTTACACAGAAACACCTTTGTATGTTCAGTCTGAAACATGGCAGCTGTTTTTAAATTAAGAAGCAACATTCTAAGCTGTGTCCTTTGCTGCATTTATGAGTTTTCTATGTACAGAAATATGTATAAGGCAACCTTCTCATTTTTTTCTTTCCATTCAATAAACTGTCTTTGAATAGCACACTCTTTGGGCACTCACTGATGTCCTCTCATGCCAAGATTCATTTACATTTGGCCATGCATTATAATAGTTGTCTTCTTACTTCATCTCAAAGCTTTTTTTTGCCTCACATTTTCTGCTTAAGCATTCAAAATACGTCATCATTTTACTCACAATTGTTCCTGTCCCAGCCTAGTTCTGTCATTGTTTCCCTAAACCAAACTTGTTCACACGCACGGGCTGCAAGCTAACTGTTCTCTTTTCACATGCTCCCTGTGCTCTTTCTTCTGTTAGTCTCCATTTCATTGCTATGTTGGTAAATAATTCAGCCAGTGTCAAGACTGCAACTGGTGTAATTAGTTACTATTCTCTGTCCAGGAAGTAGAATTTTCTATGCATCGACATCTTAATCCCTATTAGGGAATGAAGGAGAGGGTGATGTCACCCAGGAAGCTAAGTGCTGATATCAATCAGTCCTGTGACCTAATTACAGACCCATTAAAACTGACACAGAATACAGAACAGAGAGATGCTCTGTGTATTGCACATATTTCCTTCCTGGTTTTCCAGTTTCCCCCTTTTCCCCTCCAGTTAATTGTGTGCTATCTATAGATGGCTGGAACGTTATCTTAAGAGGGGACTGATCAGCTTCAGCATATAAAAACTGATCAATCAAAAATAAGCAGAAAAATTCCACAGAGTTTGAGCCAGATCTGGACACTATAATTTTATAATATTTAGAAGAAATAAAGCTAGTTCATATTCCTGTTCAGGCAACCTTGCAGGTTAATATAAGCACTATTTTGTTATAACTTGACTGTCTTTTAAAACTAAACTCATTTCACTGTAAGAAACAGAAATATCAATTACTCTTTCCTGCTGAAGAGATGTCCTTTTTTAATGCATATTTTTAAAGAGTTATACTGCACTATTTTGCTGTTATAATAAAGATTCTGTGTAAAAGAAACACACCTGAAAGAAGCAGGAAGCAAAATTCACAGGGATAATCAATATTTGTTGGGAAAAGTAATTCATACTGCTAGAAAAACCTAAGAACTAACAGACCACAGAAATAATAAAATTTTGGATAAAAACTAACATGCATTTGTAAATCCTAGTTCTCAAGTGCTGTTAGTGAGAGTTAAGCTGTGCTCCCATGTGTTCTGAAAGAAAAAAATAGGTCTATGTATTTCTGCTCACTTCCTGGAATTTCACTGGGGAAGGTAAAAACCGTAACCATTTTGATTTGTATAGTTCCAGGGAAAACTGGAAATAGAAGTCTCAATGTCAGTGTCTTTTTGGATCTTTTAGATTTTAAATACATTCTTATAAACAAAACCAAGCACTGTGCAACCACAAATAGCAGGTTAGCAACGCCAGAACTAGCTAATTGTAACCCAACTGCTGTATACAAAATAACTGACCCCCTGCCGATTAGATCACACCTACTGGATGCGTGGAATGCAGGAAAGAAACCCACCTTCCACTCTGAAGCTGCTTCAAAGGGTGGCTTCTGCAGCAAAGCCCACATGGCAGCCCTGCGCCACTGCCAGGCGCCTGGGCCCTGGCTCACCTCCCTGTCCCCAGCAGCTTGCCTCAGCCCCGGTGTGGTGGGACTGTGCCTGCCAGGAGGGGCAGGGCAGAGCCCTGCCAGCCTTCAGTCACCTGGTGCCCCACTGCCCCAGCACACTGATATGCCTCCTCTGCACAGAGGGGTTGGCAGCTTGGACATTTTGATTAGGAAACTTAAGTCACTTCCTTAAACTGAAGTGATAAACGCAATTAATTCTTTGCTGCCTTCGTGATTCCTCACACTGTTACACTTCACAGGCAACCCCCACCTGTAGTTCCGTAGGAAGTACGTGCCACTGAATTCGTGTAAGAAAGCAATTTGATGAGTACCCGATGATTTTCTTTATGACCCCAAAACAGAGCACACAGGCTGCTTGAAACTGAGATTGATATAGCAAAAAAATTACAGAATACCTAGGTGCTGTACTTCTAAACAAGAATGGTTGCACAAAAGAAAACTACAGTTTCAACTAAACTGGCTTGTAGTCCATGCTGGTCACAATAATGACTGACTTTTTACTCCTAAATTTTGATGTTGTGCTTTAGAAATTTACCTTGAAATCCTTCTAACATATTTGGATGAGATGGTTGAATATCTACTGTTTTCATGGCTTCCAAGAACAGTTACATATTGTGGTTGCTATGCAAAAAAAATCCAAATAAAAATTATGACCGACATAATCTGAAATGGTCCCACAATTATTTTTCTTTTTTGAAGAAATACAGGGTGAAAATTTCTGATCAACTGCTTCTCCCTTTTACATCATTAGCACAAATGTAATCAAATACTCTGAAAGCTGAGCAAAACATCGATCTGTTTATACTGACACTGAAACCAGAAATGTGAATTTGTGAAATATTGTTTCAATATTTTCAATGTTTCAGTTTTAAAAATTACTTTCAGAGTAGAAAACCTTGAAAAGCTTCGGATATTTATTTTTATATATCCAAAATTTAAGTTGGCTTTTATTTGTAAACTTCAACCAACTTCCTCCTTTAAAATGTTTTTCAACTTAATTTGACAAACCACTCGAAACATTCTGCAATGTTTCTGAATTTTCAGGGAAGTAAAATGTCAGTTATTCTCACAGTACTAAGGGAGACTAAAATCCAGTGTTGACTAAGAGTCTTATTTCTTTAGGCCATTCATTTCTTGGTTTATATCTTGAGAAGTGAGGCCAGCATCCAGCAATATCGAATCTCAGTTCTGTATTTCAACCTTGCAAGAATGATGAGGGGGTTTTTAGCCCCATTATACACGCACACTTATATGTATATGTATATGCAATAAGGTAGCTCTGAAAGTTCCATTTGCATCTATCAAGTCAGGTTTTCACAGAGACATACAGAAGGTTATCAAAATTTAGGGTGCTCCATGTATAAATTATTTTCATATATTAATTTTTAAAAGGTAGATTCATCAAAAGGATGCAGTATGCATTCTGTACTATAGTAAAACTGTACACACGCTTTATGTGTGTATAAGCATATATAAAGACAATGTATGCCCAGGACCACAGGGAAGACCAGGTAACTTTGTTCTAAGTCACAGAAATTAAATCACTGGGTTTGCTATGGTTTCCCATTCTCCACAAGTTCTGCTCTAACAGTTGTCAGGACATCAAAAATCTTCACACAGAGAAGCCTACGGGTTCAGACAGTCTCTGAGCTCTACTTTTTAGAGAACACCTTATGTTCTCTGAGTGCCCAGAACAGACAAATGTAAGTTGGAGTACTACGCGTGGAGTAAACAAAGATAGATATATAAGGTACATAGAGAAGTTTCACTCAACATCTGGTACAGAGCCTCTGTAAGCCAACAGTAACATGTACTCCAGGTTAATTAGGAACAAGAATAGTTTAAATGCATTTACAAGTTTCCATTTATTTATTTCATTAACTTATATAAAGTACAACTTCAGATAACCATAAAATCACTTTTTAAGGTCCAGTGTGAGGACTCAGAGGAAGAAGAGGTATACATATATACACAAAGAACAATTCTTGGCTACAAATATTCTCTCTCCCATACTCTGATTATTATATAACATAAAGATTCTCACATAGGAAAGTCAGAGTCCTCTCTGCCACCGAGAGCTATGTTTACCATGGAAACTACCATTACTGAGTCATTTGAAGTCACTTGGGTAACCTGACCATAACACTATTCTGTAAAGTGTCAGAAATGTTGAACTGTAGATTAAATAATCCACTCAAAATCTATTTAACATCACATGGCAACCGGGCATTCACATAACTCCATGAATGACAGAAATACTAAACTGAACAAGGTTAAATAATGTGCCAGATTGAATGAGAAAGGACAGACATGTTTTGCCTTTTTTTTCTCTTTTTTTTTTTTCTTATAATGGATTACATTTTGCCTGGTGCTTTACAATTATGTCTCCAGAACTGAGAGAAAATGAAGATTTTAAGAAGGCTTAAAAAACTATATAATAACAAAAATTGCATGAAAATAATGACAGATCAGGCTAGACAAACATATATCAACTTCACAAATACATATGAAGCTAAAGCATACTGATTACTATTAAATATTTCACTTGTTGTCTTGCTTCAGCGGGCTGAGTAAAATGAGATACTTTTTCCTGTCAATGTTTGCTCTAATGTCTGAATATAGAAATACTGCCTTACCATGCTTCTGAAAGCTCAGTGCTTTTAACAATGATACTATGAGCTTTTATCCTTAGACAACAAATCAAATACAATCTGTGAGACAAATTGTGCCCCGCGGAATATGTAAGTATCTCAATGGGAGTCACAAAATGGGAACAAAGATTTTTCATTTATCAAAAATCATTGTTCTTAGACATCACTGCCACATGTGTAGAGCCTCACCAGAAGTTCAACAACAGTCTTATTTTTTTTCCAATATAAAATGTAGGTATGCTGTCAGATAAGCAAATAATAGGTTAAACATGAAAATATATTTGCTGATTTCTCTCTCGTCATTTATTACAGTACTTCCAATACCGCTTCTCCAAGGAAACAAGACTCACATTAAAAGAGAGGTATTTGCGGTTGCAAATGCTAGGAGGTAAAAAAAGTGCTCTGAATGTACTAATTGTGAATAATATTATACAAAGATAGCTTACAGAACTCAACTTCTTAACCCTGAAGTCTGCAATCCTGTTACTAAACATCTAAAGCAAATGAAAAAGGAGGAATCCTAGAGGTCAACACTCTTGGGCAGGTAGGCATTTTTTAAAGAAAGCTGAAATAAATACAGCCTTTGAAGATTAGAGGGAGGATGAAACCAATAGGGGTTTGGGTTTTTTTAAAGCAGAAAATAATGCTTTTAGACAAAATGTATGTATCGCATCATAGGCTTGCATTACTAACAAGCCATGAGATAGCTGTGCCACTAGCTGAAACTCCAATGTGGTCTTTCTATCAAGTCAAACATGAACAAAATTGCACAGATCTGATGGTAATGTAGGAAAGACAAAAGTCTATCTGATTAGATATACCTTCTGCAAAAAGAAGGGAGCTTCAGGTGAGGACTGAAGTAATCAAAGACAGCTGAATTTGAGTATGACTGTTGGTGAAAAAAATGCCTCCTCTAAGAGAAAAAAAACTTGTCCTTTGTAACTTGACGTATCAAAGAAAAGAGAAAACTAGGGTTTGGACAGAGTTGCAGAAAAGTTAACTTAAACAGAAATATTTCCCATGTGTAATTGAAATACCAATTTCCGGGGCCCAGCATTTTTGACTGTATGAAGACGATAACTTGCTCTGTTAAAGCTCCTGAAAATGCTAAGTGATAACTACATCTAAAGCGAAATTAGAAACAACTCCATTTTCTTAGTACCCCACTAGCTTTGCTGGTACATTTACAGAAGTGGAATCCAATTTACTGAGTTCAAACAATTTTTGTACTGAAAAACAGTGTTAAATAGGCTATTTTAAAACCCGTGGAAAGGCAATGATTAATTTTCTTAGTGTCTCCTTCATTACTCAGTCTACCTACTGATGACTGGCTCCCCTATTGAGTTATTTGTAATTTATTTCCAGATCATGCTTTGCTATACATCTAGATGAAAGAAATCTTTCTCGTAGCTATTTAAAACATAGAAATCTATATTGCATGCAAAATGGAAAGTGTTTACAGCTTTTTCCAGAATATTCTTATTTGTAAATTTTTCACAGTAACTATGGCGCATAAAGAAAGCTGTAAGTGTAAAGTCACAAATAAGACAGAATCTTTTAGGTTTTTAGATTTTCATCTGGTTATATCTAATTTTCTAGACAGAAAGACCGTCCCACATTAAAGAGAAGATAGTGCCAGATAAAAAAGAAGCAGATATATAACTAATTCCCCATGCTTATTTAAAAAGGGAGAAAAAAAGTATATTTTGGAGTTTCCTTTCAAATCAAGCTACATCTGAAGATCTGAAAAAGTCACTAATGTTCAAAAGCACTCACCGCTATTCTTATATGTAGCAGAAAGATTAATAAATAATTAACAGCATTTCTAAAACAAACATACCTCAAAAATACTGGTATCTTAATTCTTCTGAAGAAGAAAACCTTAGCTGCCGTTTTGTCTTCTGGTCTTGAATTTGTTGTGTAGCCTAGGAAAAATAAATCTCAGCTTACTTTCAAACTGAAAGCATATGGCTAGACCCAAGGAAAAAAAAAAAAAAACAAACCACAACAGCCAACTTAATAGCATTGCAGTTAATTCCTCTGTAATCCTACCTCATTATCTTAAGCAAATAAATCTCTGAAAAGGATTGCCTTATTAAAAGCAAATTAGAAAACTGAATGTCATCTGTGCAGGGAGACATTCTCTTAAAATGCAGTCAGCAAGGAGGCTCATAAATAGGGCACTATATAAAAACGTTCCTATCAGGCAATCCCTAGCAGATTTTCAACAGATGTGTATGTAACTATGATTTCACATATTCCTAAAATGAAATGTATCAACATCATTTACCACAAACTTTCAAGAGTCTAAAAAAATGTACTCATTTAAATTCTACAGAAAGAACAATATTATAAAGTTATCTAAAATGCACATCAGTAGCAAGAGTAGCTACTGAATTGCCATACCTCCCGCTCTTGGATGTCATTGTAAGGTTTGATTTACTGAGGAGAATTAAATTTATTTTTTTTAATTAAGGTTTTGTTTTTACTTGTATAACCAGGTAAAATTCAGGTTATTCAGCACTCATTACACATTTTTAGAAATGTAATGTATAAGCAGTGAAGTAGTGGATGCTATAAAGAGAAAAAACTACTACAGTCACTATCATTGTTAGATTGTTATAACTTTTCTCAGAAATTGTTTCTCCGCTACAAGCATTTATTGATATATTAGTTAGAAATAGAAAACATACATGGGTTATCAGATCCTTGGGAGAAAAAAATCAATACTATTACAACAAAGATTTTTTTTATTAAGTTACTTTATTATTAGCTTAAAAAATATAATAGATATCTGTAGAAACAAATAGTCCTTTGCATTTTTAGCTTCATTAGTACTGAACTTCTCAGCTTCACTTTAAAATACTCTTATCTTAATCATCCTGTCAGTTATTCCTTACTTCAGATTATTTTGTTTCTGTACAAGCAAGTTATTTTTAAAGGAAACAACACAGAAAACAGCTTTCTTGAAGGCTATGCAAGGATAACAAAACTATATGAACCCAACTCTGGAAGATGATTGTTTTGTGTGAAAACTTAATACAAAGTGGAAAAAAAATAATGAAGACAGTATTCAAATGAAAGTCATAAAGGGCAGACGAAGCTGAAGCAGAAATTAAAAACGACTGAAAAAGATTAATCAGAGCTTCATTCATACCCACAAGTCAGCAATGTAGCAAGTCAGAAAGAATTTAGGAAACTAATTTCTGAAAATAGCTGGTTCTAAGTCCTCTACTTCAGTATTTCTCAAAACAAAACAAAACAATCACACATACGAGTTTGAACACGTGAAAGCAAATACATTATCATGTAAGATTAGGAGACTCTATTTCAGGACCACAAAATTAAAATAATCACTGCTACCATTAGAGCCAAATCTTGATTTATAAATATCTATAAGACACAGTGGCCTTGACGTGGGGGTTTTGTGTTACTTTTTCAAATGGTAATAAAATGGAATATCACCTATTTTTGTTTATATTACTCTTTGATAACAATTTTTTAGATTTCAAAGGTTCAAGCTGAACTGATGTCTGCATCTGAGAGCTGTTTTCATCCGAGTGCTGTAACATTTACATGGTACACTGAAAATGAGATAAAAGACAGAAGTAAATAAATTCTTGCTTGAATTCTGCATCATTTAATCAATGTTTAGGTAGAAAGTAGCAACAAAACATATCCTTTCTTTCATACTTACATCTTTCTTTTCCTTATTTAGATACTTTAAGAAAGTAGAAGTCTTCAAATGTGTTGTTTCATGGCACAAGAGTGCACATTTGTTTGTAATCTTTCACACAAATCCTTACACCTTTGTATTGCTAGATTAGGTGGAGTATTTAATCACATTTATTGATTTTATGGTGTTTGCTGAGAGCTGAGAAAATGCCCAATTCTTTCAGTCTGCTATTTTTTCTTTTCTGTTTCTCTTCTCCTGAATTTAGTTGGTTGATTGGTTGCTTGGTGTTTGTTGTTTCTGTTTGTTTTGGTATTTTAAAAACTGCTACTAAGTTGGCATCTCTGTTATTCATCTATATATTCACAGCTCTGAAATCTGATGTTTTCTTCTCTACTGTGCTTTAAGATCCACAATTTCAGTACTGTATGTATCTGTATTTGTCAAATATTTTAAGAAATATATATTCTTAATGGTATCAGATTTAAACAAACCCATGGATTTAGTTTAGTCCCTCAAGACATTTGAAGGTCCATATTTACTATCAGAAAGGCTTTGCTCTTGCAAAATGACAGTCTTAGGTTTGCCTTGTCATCATTTTATTCCTGTAGTACACAATTGTATGCAAGGTTGTAAAGAATCACTCATCAATTTGTACTCCAATATTCAGATAACTTGAATTTTAGTGGCATCTAGAGCCCTAGTTTCATTCAGGAAAATTTCTGACACAAGAAACTGTTGTCCTGGTTTAACGCCAGCCAGCAACTACGTACTACGCATTGGCTTGCTCACTCTTCCATCGCAACCTTGGTGGGATGGGGAGGAGAACCGGAAAAAAGGTAAAACACATGGGTTGAGATAAGATCAGTTTAATAATTGAAATAAAGTAAAATATAATACTAATACTACTGCTGCTACTAATAATTGTAATAAAAAGGGAGATAAACAGAGAAAGAGAAACAAAATACAAAAGTGATGCACAATACAATTGCTCACCACCCACTGACTGATGCCTAGCCAGTCCCTGAGCAGCGATCCACCCCCTTGGTCAAGTCCCCCCAGCTTATATACTGAGCATGACATTGTATGGTATGGAATATCCCTTTGACCAGTTTGGGTCAGCTGTCCTGGATGTGTCACCTCCCAACTTCTTATGCCCCTCCAGCCTTTTCACTGATAGGGGCAATGAGAAGGTGAAAAGTCCTTCACTTGGTATAAGCACTACGCAGCAACAACTAAAAAGATCAGTGTGTTATCAACATTATTCTCATATTAAATCCAAAACACAGCACTGTACCAGCTACTAAGAAGAAAATGAACTCTATCTCAGCCAAAACCAGAACACCTGCATTAAGAAAAATTATTTTAATTAAAAAAACCCCGAACAAACAAACAAAAAAACGCCACCCACCAACCAAAACCAACAACAAAGCAGTTTATTCATGAAACGCAGAACTGGGTTTGTTCTGTTATTATTGTTATATTGTTATTGTTAATGTTGTGTTATGAAGTGTAATCATATGAGTTCAACTCTTGTTATTGTGGTAATGACTTTATTCTTGGAAATAATTTGCAGGTTTCAGGAAAAGAGTAAAAAAAATCCAACAAAACCAAATCAGAAAATATACTTTCCTTACAGGTTTTCCACTGCCTTGTGTCATGTGGAATGACAAGTTATGTGGCTCCAAAGTTAGAAGCGCTACTATGAATAAAGACACACTGTTTATATTTGTAACAGATGTATATATCTCTACAAAATTAAAAAAAAAAAAAAATCAGAAGGAAACACAGTTAATCAGACCAAAGGAGTACAATTAACTACTTTTTTTATTATTTTGATATTGTGAGGACTTCACTAGTGTTACTAGTTCCTATTCTCATCCCCTTTTTCATTAAACCTTAGTTTGTTTAAAACAACATGACTAGTAGACACTATGTGTGTTTCTATCATAGTACACATATGAAAGGGATTTCCTCAAGCTAACACAGCTAGAGAACAGAAGACAGCTTTAAAACCTCGATTTTCTCTTGGTTTTCTCAGAGAGATCAATACTCATTTTTTAGTCTCATAAACATCTTGTCATATATTTACTTGCAGAATAATAAACTTACAGAAAACACTGACAATACAGCTGAAGTCTTCAGCTATGGCTTACCTGTAACCTAAAATCTGTTACTTGTTCTCAAACTATTCAAGCTACAATTAGAAATAATTTGATTTCTGAACACAAGGAACTAAATAATTTTACTTCTAAATATTTGATTTGCAACCACCTGACAAAGGAAAGAGCAAAAAGAGCTTAAGCACCAACATAGAGGAACTGTGTGTATATAGGTGACATTAGCATCTTAATTGTCTCTACAACAAAGAAAAAAATGATGCATCTTAAAACCAAAAAAGTCTGATGTCATTAAAGAGAAGACAAAATAATAAAAGGAAAATCCTTTCAAATACCTGTTGATCAAAGCCATGTGCTAACCAAGGCAGGGACAGGTATAGTTATTGGGCACGCTTAAACAGCCAAAATGAATTTACAAGATTATCTTATGAACTATATTCTATGTACAAAACACTAGCCTCACAGACCTGTGGAGGATTTCAAGCTTAAATAGTGTGAAAAAAACACTAGTTGACTATATATGCTCTTTTTCTTAGTTGCTCACTTTTCCCACCATTATTTTTCCATTAAATTTCTGAAATACAGACTTCTACTTGGATTTTTTGTTAATATTTCTTATAATGCCATAGAAGGAAAAGTTAATATTAAAATGTTCCATATGAAAACAAGAATTGAGATGCCTCAAATCAATATTTTTTTTGCTATCAGCATGATTTTTCTTTCTCTTATCTTCATTAGAAGTTGCTCTTCATTAAGTGCAGAGCTGAACTAGACACAAAGGAGTATGATGTCTCTTAAAATCATTCTATTTCCAAACTCCAGGGATGCTGTAATTGAAATTCTTTCCTCTCCTGTTTCTACTCAAAACAGAGTATCCTGATGCTGTTCATAGAACAATTTGGGAGTTTGAGAAAAAATTTAAAATATTTCAATTTGCACTCTAGAAATATATTTTCAGTAAACTTAATGAATTCATTTTACATCAAAATGCACAGCAAGGCACTGGGTACCTGAGACCCCAAACAGTAATGCTATCAGGACTTAACTTTACTTGTTACTTTTCAGGTGATACTTTCAACTAAATTTCCGTTATAATGAAATTTTTATTCTAGGAGAAATATTTATACATTTCTAGGTAAAAACTGCCAGATTTTAAATTAAACTTTACTAATTTACTTGACAATGACAGAACCAATTAACATAGTTACAGAATAGAACAGGCTTTTTCAGTTTGAAGGGACCTAAAATTATTATCTAGTCCAGGGGTCCTCAAACTTTTTAACCAGGGGGCCGGCGCGCGGATGAAGTGGCAGGCAGTCATCTGCAGCTGTTTGGTTCCCCCCCCAACCCCTGGCGGGGTGGGTGGGTGTGGGGGTGTGTGTGTGTGTGTGTGTCTGTAAATACCGGGGGCTGGACTGAGGACCCGAGGGGGCCGTATCTGGCCCGTGGGCCATAGTTTGAGGACCCCGATCTAGTCCAACTGCCTGACCAAGTAAACCCATATTATTAAGGGCATTGTCCAAATGCCTCTTCAACACTGACAGGCTTGGGACATCAACCACTGCTCTAAGAAGCCTGTTCCAGTGCTTGACAATGCTTCATAAAGAAATGCTTCATAATGTCCAGTCTAAACCTCCCCTGGTGCAGCTTTGGACCATTCCCATGCGTCCTATCATGGATACCAGGGACAAGAGCTCAGCACCTCCCTCTCCCCTTCTCCCCCTCAGGAAGCTGTGGAGAGCAATGAGGTCACCCCTCAGCCTCTTTGTCTCCAAACTAGACAAGCCAAAAGATCCTTAGCCGCTCATCACAGGACATTCCTTCCAGCCATTTCACCAACTTTGTTGCCCTCCTCTAGACACAATGAAGGACCTTCACATCCTTCTGAAACTGTGGGGCCCAGAACTGCATACAGCATTCAAGGTGAGGGGACAGCAATGCTGAATACAGCAGGATAATCACATCTTTTGACCTAGAAACACATTTGTAATTATTTCTTACAGTTTTAGTTCCACAAAGCATAAGTAACTATAAAACATAACCTTACTTGATACCTATCTTGCCTGAGCAAAAGGCCTGGAAGTTAAATAACCTGTGGTGCATCTTTTTGGTGGTGGTGGTTCGTTTTTTTCTCCCTCTTTCCCCCCCCCCCCTTATTTTAGATTGTGTAATTAAGGACATTTACTATACAGGCAAAACTCTTGATCTTTATATGACATTAACATCTGTATGGACATGGAACTCTTTAAGACAGAGAACTTCCGTTACTCCTATTACTTGACTGAAAATGAATGCAGCATTCAGGATTTTTACCTGTACCTACTAATGACCCCTTAAACATTTTGCAGAACTTCTCTTCACTGTGAAGAGCAAATCAAGCAAAGTACTTCTGTTTCACCAAATCCAGTATTTCTACTCACTTCTGAACAGGCGTTCTTGAAAGCTTTTTCCTCATATACCTGATTCTGTAAAGATCAATAGAAATACTCAGAAAATACGAAAATTATCTATAACACTACCCAATTAAGCTTTAAGCATATGAGGTCAGGGATGAAATGTTAGTGAATATAAATGCCACTATATCACTGAAGTGTATACATGATACAAAGGAATATAAGAGGTTCTTGAAAACCATGTACACAGCAGTCGAAGAGAAAAACAATCTGGAAATCAAGTGGACCAACAGAGGAAAAACATACTGAGTAGAAATCAAAACTATGAAAGTATTAAAAATATTATTTATACTCTACAGCCTCACATACTTAAGATTCCTAAATAATTTCTATAAAATGAGAGGTTAGTGCTACTCTTTTTCTAAGATATTTTATTTTTACTTTAATTCAATCTGTTAGAACACAGGTTTTTTTGTTGCGAAATACATAGCCTTGCTTTCTTCCAATTTCAGATATACTTGACTAAAATATGATCTGAATTATTAGGAACCAGTGTATCACCAGGCAATCTTCCCTGGGTAAAGAGCAATGCAGTTGTTCACTGACCGAACAAACTCCAGCCAGTATTCTAACTCAAATGTTGGCCACGATTCTGTCTCTGCTACTACTCCTATTTGTGGAGAGGGAAGCTGTATTGATTTTTCTGTTTTGTTCTTATAAGCAGGCTCAAATTTATATTCAGAGATATGCAAAGGAGAAAGGAATTGGAGAGTGAAAAAAAGAAATCCAGATTTTTTTTATAAAACAGCAATTAAACATTATTGTTATATTGGGGGGTTTTATTCTCAACAAAAGTAGGAAAAACTTGACTGAAGTCTTCAAAAACTTACACTTTTAAGTGCTTAATAGCATTTTACTGTTTATAGATTAATTCTAAAGTGTGAATTAAAAATGCTATCTCTAGGTTTACAGACTTCTATGGTTTACTTTATTCATCATTTAAACTGTTTATGATTTCAAGACCAGAACGCAGTATGCTAAATCCCATTCTCACTTAAACACTTCGCTTAAATGAGAAACCACAACCACTTAAATCCATACTACTGAAACAATTCTTGTCTATCCAAACATCCCTTGGTAGTCAAAAAAATGGAAGCATAATGTGGGCATAGACAACAGTGTTCAGGTATCTGTAATGACAAGACAATTTACTAGAACAGTCCCACAGTCATTTGCACTAGTACTTACTCATGTATATACATTAGCAAACAATATTTAGAGATCCCATTAGAATTCCACTGGAAAAAGTGACTCTTCACTTACTAAAGCATTACATCTAATTTATGAGGAAGCCATACTAAATTAGTTAACTAAATCTCTGGCTGAAATACAGATGTGTCTCACCAATTAACCTTTCCATGCACAAAACCCCAAATGGTTTCTAGTGATTTTGTTTGCAACTCATCGTAAATGGGAAGTGTTCTCATTCATGCAGTACAACTCAACCACTGATCTCAATTTGTTAAAAAAATGTTATTCATAAAAAGAGACAGAAAAGAGAAAAACGAAAATATATTTTAATATTTTTAGAAGAAATTTATTTCTATAATTTACTTTTATCTGATTACCTGAAGTAGGAGTTCACAGTAAAAAATACTGTTGGTGGGAGGGGATAATCACTATAATAAAACTTAGCAATACAAACTTCTGAATAAATGGGAAGTTTATTGGAATGCTTCATTTCAGTTTACACCTTCTGTACGTTATAGATACAAGCACACACACGTACAGGTAACTACTATATACTTTCACATACCTTACGTGTTTGATAACAAAGTCAGAAAAAAGTAAGAACATTCAATCCTGCTATTATCATAACCCTGTGCAGCTTCCCAAGAAAATTTGATCAAATTCAGTGTAGATGGCTTTAGCAAAGTTGCATTTTCTGACACAAACGTGTATACTCTGTTGTTTAACCATGACTTACTCTCAAATCAGATAACAGCCTCAGACTTCTGGCTGCACTGACATTTTAATTTATATTACCGAAAGGACAAAACTAAATGTCTTGCATCAAGACAAAACTAGAATTCCTAAAAAGCAAATATGCAAGAAAGAGGAAAACAGCTGTATTAAGGAGAAACAGGACAAAATAGAAAGCAGAGGGAGAGCTTTGTATTCACCACAGCAGTATCATAAATTTTCTTCAGAGAATAGTGAAAACAAAAACTGGTATGAGCTTATTTTCCTGTAAAACAATCAAGAGTGATAGCAGATAGCTCCCCTTGGATATATAGAAGTAAAGCTCTGCTTTCCTTCAGACTGCTTGATGTCTGATGATGTTCTTCACATAAAAAGAGACATCCCAAGATAAAGGAAACAAACAATATTTTTAAGCCACCACTTAGAAGATAATTTCTGAGCTCACAGGTCTCGCAGCATAATCTAAATTACACACTAGCACACAATCTTTTCTTCATAAAGTGTAATTGTGTCTCAGTCTGCTTAGTGAGGTTACAAAACCATTTTCAATTTCCCACAAATTGACTCTATGTTGAAAACAATCTGTGACTTGAGGGACAGAAATGACTGGGGGCTTTACTGAATGTACAGTGCTGACTGCGGTTGTCTGCGTATCAGGAGGGCAGGGCAGCCAGCTAGTCTGGCTGAGGAGCAAAAAGGAAGACATGAGGATACAGCAGTGCTTAAAGTAGAATATCAGAAATTTACTTCATTTTCCTCAGCCAAGTTCTAGCTGTGATTACAATGTTATTTAAATTCCAAAAATACAGTAAGTAGAAAGAAGAAATTAAAATACCTGTCAACTGGAACACAATTTTGAGGTGAGACAACTCTCTGATTAATAGTCTCAGAAATGATTTACTGCTGTATGATCACGAGCAGTTTAACCAGATAATGCTTCAGTTTTCTAACATATTAAGTACGAATAGCAGCATTTCTTTTCCTTGTGTTTTATTCCCTTTCTTTGCCTCATGGGTGGGTCAGCCAATTGGCAGGGCCTGTGTAGGGTGATACTGAAGAACTACCATTGGAGTTCGAGTATACCACGATCAGAAATGTATTATGAACAAAGGATGATTATCTCTTGGGACAGATACAAAGACTGTATTTAAGGCTTAAATGTTCATTAAGTCAAATCTGAATGCTTAATAAAACGGATTGAAAATAACATCCTCCTTCAACCTGATATATTCAAACAATTTTTTTTTTTTTTTAAGATAACAGCACAAACACAGAAAAGATTTGTGATTAGAAAACAACATAGTACTGCTGTCAAGTGCTTCTCTTTCAAGAAAGTGCAAGGCTGAAGTGGTACAGTGTTCTATTAGGTACATGACATAATGCCTAAAAATGGGACAAAGTGAATCAGAATCAGAGATATTTTTTAATTATACAGAGAGCATGCCAACCTGTCTGTATTGAGAATTGCTCACCTTATTTGGAAGAAATCAAGGTGAAAACCAAACAAAATTCCTCTAAGAAAGCACAGATTTGCTTGCTTCACTCTTTTGTTTGGAATTTTCTTTCTCTACAGCAAAGGAGTTGCACACTATTTAGAAGATTTAAAAGACCTGATTTTAGATTTCTGAAGTTTACAAACGTCTCCTTCAATAACTTTAGAATACAGTACTTACTAAAGAAAACAGACTTCTTGGAAGAAAGATATTTCCATTTTCCACTAATATTATAGGACAGACGTACACTCTTATTTCTCCGGCTGACCAAGGAAAAGAAAAAGAAACTGAGATGCTATCGCTTCTAGCCAGCCTTTTCTCTTTCCAGTTTGGAACAGTATACATCAGAGTGTGCAGACACAAGGACAGTGACAGTCTATTCCAACTTGCTTTTCAAGAAAATCACAGTAGTTGTTAAGGAAGCATTCTCAGTACTGCTATGGACATTTTGGAACAGACTAGGAAACATGAGAAGCAATATTTAAATCTTAGGAGGCTACTAATGTTATACCAAACCAAATATAAGTTCATATACATAAAACAGTAAAACAAAGTTACTTAAATCATCATAAATTCAAACCCTCCCACACCAATGGAATCTTCTGTGTATTCCTTTCTCCCAGATAAGCTTTACCTGTTAGCACTGTATTCTTTTATTTGTTGGCTTTATATTGGTTTGTATCTGTCTGTACACATACTTCTTTATACTGATCTGTTTATTTGGGTTTTCCAAATCTGTTGTGCAGGCTACACAATTCAGCTGTAACAAGACTTCTAAAGCAGACCAGGACATCTTCAGCCTTCTTTGTGTTTCACTTTGTGTCCACTAGAATCCCCAGGTCCTTTCCTGTCAAGCTTCTTTTGAACTGATCAGCCCCCATCGTATACTGGTGCCTGGGTTTGTTCCTCCCCAGGTGCAAGACTACACTTCCCCTTGTTGAACTTCTTGGGGTTCCTCGCAGCCCATTTCTCCAGCCTGTCCATATCCCCCTGGATGGCAGCACAATCAGCTGGCCTGTCAGCCACTCCTCCTAGTGCTGTGTCACCTGCAAAGCTGCTGAGTGTACTCTTTGCCTCATCTTCCAGATCATTAATGAAGACATTAAGTAAGACTGAACCCAGTGTTGACCCCTAGGGTACACTGCTAGTTGCCTGCCTCTAACCACACTTCATGACACTGACCACCACGCTCTGGGCCCAGCGATTCAGCCAGTTTTCAGTCCACCTCACTGTCTGCTCATCCAATCAATACTTTTATCAGCTTCTCTATGAAGATCTTACACGAGACATTGTCAAAAGCCCTGCTGAAGCCTAGGTAGTCCTGGTGATGTCCACTACTCTACACTCATCCACCAAGACAGTCCTTTCATCATATAAGGTTATCATCCTGGTCAAACATGACTTCCCATCTGGGCCCATGGACATATATCTGTCCAGTTTGCTTAAATATTCCTTGACCTGATCCTCTTCCACCATAGGTACACCTTCCTTGCTCATTTACCCTGTCTTAGGGCCTGAGATTCCTGAAGGCAGGTCTTGCCACTAAAGTCTAAGAAGGTAGCATTCAGAACCTCAGCCTTTTCAACGTCCCATGTCAGCAGGTCCTCTGCCTCATTCAATAGTGGGCCCGTGTTTCCCCTATGCCACCTATGTAGATAGAGAAGACCTTCTTGTCTTTTGACAGCCCTGGCCACATTCAATCCTGTTTTGGCTATGCTCATCCTAATAGCATCTCTGCAGGCTCAGTGTCTCTATATTTCTCTCAGATCACCTGTCCCTGCTTCCACGTTCTGTATGCTTCCTTTTTGAGTTTGCCCAGGAGCTCCTTGTTCACCCATGCAGTGCTCCTGATATTTTTTTCTGACCTTCTGCTTGTAGAGATGGACCAACTACAATAAAATATAAAACAGTTAAAAGTATTTATCAAATGGTTTTCTCAGCAGTGTAACCCATGGAAGACAAATTCATGAGTCTATGCATACAAAGACTCCATGTAATAATATTTAAGTAAAACTTGTAGGAAATCAACATAGACAGGAGGTAGAGTCTACATTGATAGTACTGTTCTCATTTTATTCTAAAGTATACTGTTAAAAGAAAAAAAAAAACAGTGTACCTGCTAAACAGATTAGGGGAATATAATGGAACCGTGAAAAGCTGTTGAAGTGTTGCCTCTTCCAACTTAAAAACCCCTTTACTATGGTATTTCTGTGAGTCACTTATTTCTAAGGAGTGTTAAAAAAAGATCTCTCCAAGGACTGCTAAGCTTCAACAACTGCTGTACCATCCTACTGCCCAAAGAGCTAAGAGCTTTCAGAGAGTGCATACAGGAGAAAATGTTTGCTCTTTACTACTAATTCGCCTTTGCTTGAGTGCCCAACTTAGTGCTTTTCAGACTGCAGGTAGTTAGTTCAATTCCCAATAAAGTAAGGCTTTATATACATTCAAGAGGTACTTAAACTAAAGCAACTGATTTAATGCTGCTGTCTGGATCATTAGTGTGCTAGCAGGGGACTCCCAAATCACTAGTTTAAGAACTGCTACTCAGTCATTAAGGAATTTTTCAAAGTGCTGCACCAGCACTCAGGGAACTTCAAAACAAAGAACTTGCTCTGTACCCAGCTAGTTACTGGCACTTCTCAATTACAGTGATGTTTTACACGCATTTCGCGAAAGTGCAAGAACTGCACAATGTGAGGAAGAAGTAAAACATAAACCTGTAGGTACTCAAGTACTGTAATTGCAAAACTGCAGTTACCCAGACTGTTCTGTTGTGAGCCGACTATGTGACCACTCCTAAGGGATACACAATATTACAGTGAATTAATGAATTAGCACCTCAGACAGACTACCAAGTCCGTTTTGTGAAGGCCAAAATACATGTACAAGAAGGGCACAGAATACGGGCAGTGACTGCGCTCTAGCAGAGAGCATTCTTTCCATTTTAAGGTTTCCTTTCTTGGTGCTGATGTGAAATCACCTGATTAACATAAGTAAGCCGAAAAAATGTTATCTGTGTAAACGCATCCACACGCATTTCATATCATGTACTCCCACACTTATATAGACAGCATCTTGATAATTTTGAATGAAAGTGTTGTACTCAGCACAAGAAGAAAACTTGGCTGCTAAACCCATAAAATACCCATATAAACCCATTTATTAGAGATCTTAACATAAAATGAAAGTATGAGAATTTGGGACAAAGCATGGCAAGAAAGTCACCATCACCACCTGCTGCTGCACTAGAAAGATTCCATCATTTTAAAAAAGGACAGCTTGAAAGAGGTATGTAAATTACTATTTAGCTTAGTTAATTAACTTACACATTCCGTTATTAGTTTCAAATTAATCTGCCATTGCTGAAATCCAAAAGTCTGCTTTTGCATAATCTCCATAAAACCTGTGTGCACCCTGGAAGTTGGTTTTATCTTCTCTGAAATAAGAGCACACAACTTCCACTCACAATAATTCCAAATAATTCTGCAGGGATGTTGACTGTAGGCAGGTAACATATTTGGTTTCCCTTTCAATAAGCTTTCTAAGCAGCAGTCTCTTACGACAACTCAAGATAGCTCCTGTCTTATTCCTCCCATGTGCCTGGAATACCACTAGCTGATAGAACAGAAATCAGGTTAAGTACTAAAAACAACAGAAAAATACAGAAATTATAGCTGAGAGGTTGCTACTGTTTTGTTCTCTCATTTTTCCTAATGGAGTAAGTTCTTATTGGGGAAAAAAAAGTACAGCAATATAGAGTGATTGCCACTTGCAGGGGAAAGGGGATGCTTTTCATCTTAGGGACTGAAAACACAGTGAACAACATGTAAAACAGTAAAATACTGGAAATGCCCCTCTCCCCCCAAAGAAACTGGAAGAGAACAAAAATTAAAATTGTAAGTATATAGAAAATGTAAACAAAATATATGAAATCTCAGTGTGCTTGTTAAAAAAGATGAAGCTCTAGATTCATTCTGGTTTACTAAGGATTTAGATTCCCAAGCTACATTACAGTACCTCCTGTCTGTGGGTTAAAACTCTGCCCTTCACATACTCAGCACCATAAAGAGTTGTTACAGTCAGTGGCAGCTGAGCTCTCAAAAGTTCCCACGAGTATGGAAACAACAGTAAAGTTCTGTACAAGTTTTAACCAAATATAAATTAAGAGTTAACTTATCAGGTTCTTCTAATCATTTCTTTCCTTGCCATTGCAGCTTCTACATTTTGTAGGGTGTTTATCTTAATACAGCACTTTTTAAAATACAATTGTACTAAGTATCTGAATTTATTCATAACATTATTGGCATTAGCACATTCAAAGGGTTCTGAAAATAGAACTTGGTAAGGGTTGTTTACACACACACTTTAAGTCTCCGTGGAGTGTCTTAACAGATAGGGTGGATTAATCTGCCAAAATTTAGACCTTTAAAAATGTCTTCATCAACTAGTCATAGTCTCTTTAGGCTCAGTGGAGGGAAATAGGCATCTGTGAAACTAAACCTAATGCAGGTGTCTGTAACAGGTCAGAGATGTTGCCTAATTCTTTCCAGCAATTATAAAAACTATGACCAGCCTCACCAGCAAAAATTAATTTTAGGTAAATGTTCTGGTCCTTATGCTAGACCCTGGAGATCTTTTTAACATGTGAAGCTTAAGTTCTAGCTCTGCCTCCCAGGAACTTCAGAACAATGTTACATCTACAGTTCTGGCAATTTTTATTGCCTCACAACAGATTAAAAGTTTCCAGAACTGAATAGCTGAGACATATTCTCTCACATGTGCTTTACTGTGGCTGAAGTCAGTCTTGGGAGGCAAACCATATGTAGACAAATTACCAGTATCGGGTATCGTGCCCTGCCTCTAAATGAGTTTCTTAGAGGTTGTCATGAGTGCTGACCCCTCCTCCAATCTGTTTCTCTCTAGCATTATGTGCTGTTACCTACTTTTTCGGTGATATTCAAAGTATGAATAAAACAATGCAACACATATCACACTCTAAAAATCTTGCATGCCTACTTAGAAAGTCTTTCAGAATTAAAAATATCTCATTGGTCCATTGTTTTAGACGGGCATAAGTCCAATGAAAGCACAGTAGGGTTTTTGATTCCTGAACATTTCCAGTTATCATTAAAACCACAGTATGAACACATTGTTCCACAAACAGAGAAAAATATATAAATTATTCTTCCTACAGATTTGTATCTCTTCCTATTTTTATGACAATGACATCAGCTTCCCAACATCCCTATCACACAACTACTAAACAAAACATTGCACATGCTGTGCCTGCAGCTATCTGTGCACTGGAAGGACAGTTAAAACAAATACGATGCCTGGCTGATTAGCTGCTGCAACCAGCATGTGTGATGCTGAAGTCCTGTCCTGCCTGTCCTACTCTCAAGGAAACACTAATGCTGCTTTCCAATTCAACTTGTTAACTAGTTTTCACAAAAATATGGTACAAATATTGTGACCTTTGAAGCTTCTTCCTTACTTTCACCTTCAACAGAAACTGGCAAACCGATTCAGAAGTCAGGAAGGAGGGACCGGCTGATAGAAGCAGGCAGTCTCATTCAGTTACATTTAAAAAGGAAAACAGGTCAAGAACAACCTAAGTATGCAATGAAAATACAGATGAAGAACTAATTTAATGGAGAAGTTAAACTGTAGGACAATACACACTGATAGTCTATAATAGCTATGCAGACTTTGTTCTGCAAAGACAGTGTTGATTGACTGGGCTCAATACAGCACTGTGCATGAGAACTAGCTACAAAAACTGTTCTTCACACTATGCTTGCCCTATGTGCAGGCCTTTTGCTTAAATAAGCTACATGAGGTGTCAATACAATTTTAGCACACTTGAAAACAGAATGCAAATTCAAAGCCTATGATTGCATCCATATGACCATATGGTCATAACCCTGGATTATATAGGGACATGTAATAGGTAGTCCAAAATTTTTACAGAACTCTAATATTAGCTTGAAAGATAAACTTAATAATCTATCACTTGAATTTTTATCAGTCAATATTATTTTTATGAAGTGGCACGGGCACAATACAATAAATCAATACAATGTCTTAAGTAACAGAACAAAACCTAAAAGAACAAGTACAAATCTAAGTGTGTCTCAAAGAAAATGTAATAATCCACACAGTTTTAAAAGAAAAGAAGATCTACTTTTCTAACTTGGAACTCATCATGATTATTCCTGTTATTTCCCCGAGTCATCTGTTTAAAATTTATTTTTTCCCCTCATCAACACTTCAGCTGAACTTTATTCTTTCATAAACATTTTAAGTAAAATGAGTTATTTCAAATATGGAAGATGCATTTTGTAGGACAGCATTCTTGTTTTATACTTCAATGTACAAAGAAAAGAAAAGATGCAATTGTGCCTCCACTTGAATATTTTCCAAATGACTGTCTTTATTTAAGCCAATATCAAGTGCACAGTCTTAAGAGACTGCAGCTTTACCTGGTCTACCTTCTTCAAGGATAAATATACAACCTTTTTATTGTTTTTCTTCTCTAGTAGTTTGGAGAAACAGGGATCAAATACAAAAATGGAGTTGGAACATTAAGATTTTCATTAAAAATTATCAAAGAACAGAAGTATGTTAACACTGTACAATACTATGGTAATTTATCTGAAGAAGATCATTATCATCAAAATCTTAGTACAATAAAAGTGAAACTGAAGAGTTGATTGAGCCAAAGCTATGACTCAATTAAAATAGAAATCCAGGAGGAAAAAAATCTTGATTATTGAAAAGCACATCAGAATGAAACATGTATAAATGCAAAAATAAATTTTCAAGACATTAGAAAAATTTTAAACAATCTTTTCCTTCTGTTTTAAAACAAAAAAATACTACTTTTGAGATCAAAACAAGTATTTTCATTTAGAGTAGTGAAATAAATGTTAATTAATTACCAATATCATTTGTAGACTGTGTGCAAAGAACATCCTAGTCAACAGTTTAAAAAGTTGCACACAGTTATCAATGTACTGGTCTATTTATTTAAAGAGTTTATCCTATTAATAACAAATAATGAAAATTACTCTTCACAATCACCGAATAATCAGCTTGTTTCAGAAACTGGTAAGATCTACTAATTTCATTTCTGTGTGATGACAGCAGTCCTACCCTAGAAAAATAAAGCCACTTTACATTTTCTTGTTCTTGCTCTCTTCTTAAAAAAGGAAATCTGCCCTCTAAATCTTTTCCAACTTCCTGTCATTAGGCCAAAGGTAAAATCCTGGCTTATTTTCTTTCCCGTCCAGTTTACAGATCTTTCAAAATATACTCAAAGCTGTTTCCCTCCCTGGAGTGATTAGTCAATTCACTACATCATAGGTAGCATTCTGGTGCTATCATAAATAAATGCAGTTTGCCAAACAATCTTGATATGCTTGACTTCATCAGTTAAACAGATTTTCTCTTCCAGTTCAAAAACAGCCATACCAACTTGTTAAGTGTCAATATTGCAGCATCCTTCACACTACAACTATCTTCAGCTGTTTGTCAGTCAGTCAAAGTCTTTTCCATTGGAATATTTTTTTATACCACTATCACACAAGCTTAAAATAAACAAACAACTCATAAAAAATAATATGCATTGACATTTGCATCTAAAATTTGATCCTTCCAGTAGCTTATATTCAAATAAATGTACAACAGAGAGAAGTTTCTGCAGCAGTCTTAGCTTAAAAAGTACCTGGCAAGCAATCTTATTTTATGCATTACCATTAAGGATGGAGAGGCAAACTTAGTAGTGTTGCAGAAACAAGAGTGAATTTCAGTGGTGAAATGAAAAATAAGTTAAGCAAGGAGTGAAACTATTAGGAATGACTGAATTAAAGAAGAAAAAAAACAACACCAACAAATACACAAACAACAAAAAACTAATAAAAACCACACTTAAACAAAACAAACCACCATTCACAACCCTCAAAAAAACCCACACCTGCACTTGTATCTTCAAACCAGTCCAGGAAATTTAGAGTAGCTTATTCCCCAGAGACAATCTATGATAAGGATAATGAATGAAATTAAACCATTTTATTATCCACCCAAGTACTCCATTTTTCTGAGATGTGATACACAGTTATGCATATTCAGGAGTTGTCTGAACTTCAAATCTGTGGCTTAGTTAAGTAACAGCATACAAGGTGTGGAAAGCATACCCTCAATCATGCTACAAATTGTATACAGCTGGCAAAAGAATTAGCCACAGCTGCAACTAAACTGGTACAGAACATGATTTTACTTTGTCTTCCAGATGAATCATGCTTACAATCTAACCAGCTGCAACAGTTAAGAGTATTTATTTTGTACTATACATGACTTAAATCTGAGTTTATGAAGTTTTCAGCAAAAAAGTGTGTTTCTGTATGCTTGGCTGACATTTATGAGCATAAAATGCAAATAATAATTAACTAAGTCAATGAAACTAGAGTATTAACCCCACTAGCTTGCATTCTACATTCCTAAGTCTCATGAAGGAAACATTAATGACTGCAATTTGCAAAGGGCTGAAATTCATGTAGCACTATGGCCTTTGAAAAAGATATGCAAGACAATCTCAGCAATACCTATGATTCATCTGATTATATGTAAGGCTGAGTCAGAGCAGAACTGATGGATTACTTTCCCCAGTTCATTACTTAGTAGAAAAGCAGTCTGTTGGGCAAGATTTATTTTTTTATTTTGAACCATTCTTCACCAGAAAACACTACTTAATAAGCCCCCAAAAAACATGGAACAAAATTTTAATGGATTGTCATTACTTTTTCTTTGCTGCTGGGTAGCAGCAAAGTCCCCCTTTCACCCCAACAGCATTCATCTGGAATATTACTCAAATAACAGCAAAAAATGCTATTGTATTTATTGCTGCTGCTTTGCACAGTTCTGATCACTTTTAAATTTTATGACCTATCACTGAAGAACATTTGTTGAAAATCAGTAATAAACAGTTATAAAATTTTATTCCCTGTTTTGAGACAAAGGGAAAAAACCCATGTATTTATAAGTATGCCTATTTTTAAATTCTTAATTTAATGTTAATTAACAGGTTTCATTGGCAGTTCTCAGCTCTTCAGCTGCTTAACTAGAAACAGAATTAATTTCTACACACAGCTGAGTATCATTACTCCGAAGGCCCTTAGACACAAGATTCAGATATGTAAGATACGTAAGACATATTCACATATGTCTTGTGTAACAAATACTGGTTATTGAACAATGAATTTAATCGCTATTTTTACCTTTGACTAATTTATTTATCTTTTTAGAAAAAACAAATAAACAAACACACCCACATGTAGCTTACCGAAATTCTCAATACCTAAGATGGGTTTATTTTTTTTTAAAATGTAACCTCAGATCAGTTTTTGGAACTATTACATCCATTTTTTAATAGCTATTGCAATTTTCTATTTTAAGCGTTATTTAGTGTGCTTTCAACTTACTTTAGAAGATTCTTACCCTTCCAGCCCAAATCTCAAGGCTGGAAGAAATAACACGAGCTGAGCATTGTTATTTGGTCTCAGTTTTATGTCTTTAGTGTCATTAATTTCTTTATAGTCATAAAAATTGGATATCTTTAAAAACTGCATTCATGTAACTGTCTTTTTGCATATCACAATTTCTTGCATATATTCAAAGACACTAGGAATCTACATATGCAAAATAGGTTAATCTGAAGAACACTGTATTTTTACCTGTTCATCGTTGATACCAAACAGCAAGCTGAAAGCTAATACAGAATTTTCCCAGAACATAGGGCTACTCCAAAGCAAGAAACACCCCTAAACTACTCTAATACTCTCTATATAGGATGAGAAGGAGGGAGTGCTATATCATCTGCTGTTCCTGTCACATGGGGTTTCATTAACAGGTTAATTTACATGGCTGCTGCACAGATTGTTTAATCTTTGAAATCAACCCGGTTTTAATATTCTTTAAAAAAAAAATAAATAAATAAAAAAAGGAAAACAAAAGCAACACAACACATTTCTGAACCTAAAACTCATTCCCTAACAAATATATGAATAAAAATCTGTCTTATACTTTCACAGGTATTTGAAGACAAAAATAGTATGAAATAAATTTTCTTTCTATAGCCAAAGTAAGCGTGACTTAATTTCCCCCACTTTTCAAGTGACTCTCACTTGACAGTTAATCACACCTAAAGTTCTTTTTCTAAATATTCTAGGGACAGAAACTTCTAATCTGTTAAAGGTGAGTGATTTGTGAACCAGAACAGTATTAGAGTTACCATCACTTGATTAGGAGAAATTCCAAATAATTTCTTTAGACATTACTTCAAGGCTTCATTACTTCTAAAGCCACCACATGTAGTCTTTTTGAACATGCCTCAATGTGTTTGATTCATTGGTCCCAATTTCTCTTCAAATAGATATTTACTTATTGCAGCTGCTTGATTTTCTGAAGGCAGTGACAATGAGGTTCTTTTAAATCAAAAGTGTTGTACGACACAGGCTTCTAGAGTAACTAGCATTGCTCTACCTACGTTTTTATCTGCTTAATTACAAAAAGCAACAAAGTATTAACAAATAAGAGAAGCTATAGTTTAATATTCTTATGTTCACAGAACAGAATGATAAGGATTTCAAAAGCTTCTGATTTTTTTGTGACAGAAATGCCATTACTGACAGAGAATGAAAAGTCTGTATTTTATTCAAAGAATCCCAAACCTGCCAAATTTTTTAAAAAAAGATACCCAACACAGACAGGCCCAAGGCTTTGAGTAAGTTTATGTTCAGTTATGTAAAAAAAAAAACAACCCAACCCTAACAAAAAAAAACCCCAAACAAATAAACAACATTGCCTTGCATGACTCTTCTTAATCAAGTATAGCCTTTTACAGTCCACATGCAGTCAGCTCAAATAGTCTGGGAATTCCTGAGAAAAAAAGCAAGACTAAAACCCACAGAACTTAAAAGTTTTCCACTTCCTCCTATATGCAGCTAACAAAGTTTCACATTTAATGATTCATACACTACTGAATATTTAAGTCTGTGTATAAAGTACTGTAGTGGTCTGCCTGTGGGATATAAAGAATGTATTTTGCTGAAACGATTAATCTTATCTCAAGCCAATATATATTATTTTGATACACTACAAACTGTCTCTTGAAATCTACAATCTATTGAGATCCACTTATACCAAGCCGTTGATTTTGATGGCATCATGACATTCTATGGCAGCAAAGAATTCATCCAGTAATCATATTACTTGTTCTGATACATAATCTGAAATTCTGCAGAAATGACATGAGTATACAAAAGCAGAGAGACAAACTCAGACCACTAAGCAGAAAACAGCTACCCCAATGCAGGTCATTCTTCATTTTCTTCTTCTGATGTGAACAGGCCAAAAACCTAGTAAATATCTACAAGTGTTTTAAGCTACATTTTAGCAGTGGTTTGGAACAGAAATATAATTGTGCCATTTATTCTGTGTAGAAAGGAGTAACAAATTATTCTACCGGGGTGTATCTTCAGGGTACTCTAAATAGTCATCCATTTGCAAATTTCTTCTGCCATGCTCACTGCCAGTTTTTCTCTTACCTACACTTTTTATTACAGACTTTAACTTAAAGAAAGAATGGAGTATCCCAGCAAAGAAAGAAAAGGGAAAAAAAAGAATCAATATCTTCATACGAAACACTGGTGATCTTTCACCAGTGTTTTGTCTAGAATATTGTGTACAGCATTGGTCAATCTGCCCAATGCATCTGGACTCAAATAAGAGCCCAGAAAAGCTAGTTATATATGAATGGAATTGCAGGGACTCTTCAAGTAAGAATACTAAAGGAGCTCAACAAAATCAAGGGCAAGAGGAAAACAACTGTTCTCTAGAAATCCATTAAATGCCACAGATTTGGGACAGAAGAAAGTTATTTAAAGTAAAAGACAATAAAAATAGTTAAAGGTAGCTTTAAAAATAGGTTAAAAACCTCCTAGTCTCTCACAAGCAGAATCTCTGAGAGTTCCACATGGACAGTTTCCGGCCAGAAGCCACAGTCCTTAATGTCAGGTATCCCACTGTAGCAGGACACTTGAGGTAATCCACTGACTAGAGAAACCACTTGAACACCTAGAAGTAACATATTAATGCTCTTGATTAAACTAAGGTGTTCCCATATCTACCCAAAGCCACATCTAATTCAGTCCTGAACACTGACTTCACACAGTTTTGGCCAAGCTTTTAACAGATCATGTCACCCACCCATTGCCTAGCTACTTGCCCATGCCAGTACAATTACAAAGCAAGTATTTCATCAGCATCTTTTCCCTCTCCACCAAAACCAAGCCATAGGCAGGTTTTGCTGCACATTGCCTCCAGCTCTGCAGCTGAACTCCTGCCCTGCCCTGCAGTGCATGAAGTGCCCTGGGGTAACTGTGGGAGCTGGAATCTGCCCAGTGTGCTCAGGGAAAGGGAGCGTCCCTGGGGCTGGCTACAGTAGCCAGGGACAGATTCCACAGAAAGGATGAGAAAAGGCAGATGCTGCAACCACTTTTAAAAAGTGCCAAAAGAACAGTCCATTAAACCCAGGGGCTGGTGAACCTCAATTCTGCGCCTGGGAAAAATCACAGAGCAACTTCTCTTGGTCTGCAGCCCTTCTTCAGCCCTCCAGACTGAGCCTTAGGAGATCGAAGGGCAGGGGAAGAACATCAGAAAAAAAGAGGTAGATACTTAGAAATTTTGTATTTATCTCATTTTAAATGAAAATACTGAACTGCAAGTGTTAACATTATTGTAACTGGATTAATAAAATTCTGCTTGTTAGACTAAAAATTAGACTACAGTGCTCAACAAGATTGTCTCTTTCAAATTGATGGGAATTCAAGCAAGCTAACCTGAAACTTGAATGCAACAAATTGGCAACAATTTTATACTTAATCATTTTCACTTCCCACTCCACTATCTTCTTTCAGATTAAAAAAAACCCAAACCAAACCAAACCAACTAAGTAATAACATGACTACTGAAATGCTTTATCTATATCTGACAACTCTTCCTTTTGTCTTATGTTAATTTCCTATATCAATGCTATTCTAATGAAGACCTTTTCCTTCTGATAAGGTAAGGACATATTTGATTTGTGATAGCTTGAAATAAGCAAACTAATTTAAATACTTTTAAAATGTTGATCATTACTGTCTTATCATACAGTCACTCTTACATATTTGTTCGAAAGCTGCTCCAACCACTTAGGGAAATAAATACATGCTTATATTGGGAGGTAAGGAAAGTCACGATGTGGTTTCACAACTGTCAGGATCTCCTGACTTACACAAGGGATGGACAGTACTAATAAACTGAATAGCAAAAGCTTGAAAACTGGGTAGGGGCATCCAAACACTCTTGAGTTCAGAAATCATCAGGACATGTGCAGCCAAGAACTGTTGCCTGGCAGAAGCAAGAAATTCTTAGGGAGGTGACTGGGACACTCTTGAGCACAAGCTGTGGTCAACTGGAGAAGCTGCCTTTCCTTGAGCGGAAATTCAGGCAACCTTCAGAAAGATGAGGTTTTGGTTCCACAGTTCCCCCCACTGTTGACCATCTTCAAATGTTACAGCTCAAACACTACTTTGAACAAGACTGCTCTTCAGCATTTGCAGGAACTTTGTGGAAGCAAGACCTGTCGAGTTCCAACAGACATAATGAGTAAGGTATTCTCTTCACAGAATGTTATCAAAAGGCAGGAAGAATTTCAGTAATGTTTAAAATTAAAAAACAAACAAACAAAAAAAACAACCAAACAAAAAACCTAAACCAAACCAAAAAACTGGAAAAAACAGATGATGTGGCCACAGTTCAAACACTATGTATGCACACATATACACTACCTATACAGTCAAGTTTCATTTTATCTGTTGTTCTTACAACTTTAAAAAGACTAGTATCAGTGTTCACTGAGGTCAAACTTTTGATCTGGTCTCTAGTACATCTTGCTTAGTTTAGCTCACAACTGCACATAGTACAAAATCTTTTCTGCTATCAGAAAGAATCAGACTACTACAAAAAAGAAAATTTATTTCAGTAAATGCTGCCAGCATTTTTCACTGGGGGAGATTCCTGTATCTTCACACTAATTAAAAGAAAGCAAAACCAACTCAGTAATGTCTAACAGTAAAAACACCAAACACAGTGCTCGAATGAAATTATGGAAATGCTCATGAATATTCCAGGCAAATTTCAGTGTCAAGGGAAAAAAATCATAAAATTTGACAGCCTGAAGACGTGATTAACTTTTAGAAATAGTTCCCTTTTACTGAAACACAAGAGATTAACTGAATACTGCAAAGTGAGGAGTTTTAATGTGAGAACCAGGCTGTTCAAAGTACAGGATGGTACTCCTTTGAGATGTCTAACAAAAATGGTTGAAGCCAAAGCATGTGTCATGTCACTAGTTAATCCTTGAGTAACGGCAATTATTGCAAGGTTTTACTGGAGATACAGGTTTTCCAGCCACACTCCCCATCTCTCTGTGGAGAGAAACCCAGATGTTAAGCAGGTATTTATCTACATCTTTCTAAAACTGCATTTACAGTTAAAAAGGGAAAATATTTAAGCAACAGAAAATCATCATGCCAAGGTAATATTGCTTTAGATTTGCAAGGCCATATTTACCTTTACATAAAATTTGGAATGGTCATGCCCCATAGGAACAGGGACATAATCAAATAGCTGCAACCTGCTCTTTGTGGCAGATCAACACTGCAGTCCCTTGAGATCATAACGTGATAAGGAATTTTCATGGCTGACATTAACTTAAAAAGTCATACTTTTTCATTGCAGAATGAAAAAGTGAAGTGAAAACCAACTAACATTCTGCTTACATATAGTCTACCCAGTGAAACTCCATAAACCCAAACTTCTTCAAAATTGGTGCCTCATACTCTGAATGCTTCGTTTTTCGTTTAAGTCTGGCCTCTCCTTAGAAAATCCAAAAAATTTGCAACTAAAGGAATGCATCAGTGCCCCTGAGAAGTTGTGACTCTCACATCTGTTGAACTAGACAGTTTATATTATTATATGCACATGTAGGCAGGAGATTTAAAAGCAGTTTGGGTTGCAACGTTGATTTTTGCTCCCTGTCCAAACAGATAAGTATTTCTCCTTTCAAAAGGCATATGATTTCTTTCCTTCATGGAGATATTTCTTTCCTTCCTGAGCTATTCCTTTAACTGCTTTCAATCACTGGGTTCTGAAGTTTAGATTTTTTCCCTGCCTTTTTTAGTTTGTATTTGCAATACATAAAGCTAAATTGAGCATGGTATAATTCAGACAAATTCTCTCTTGTTTCTGCTTTTGAAGTATATATTACTGAAATTGAGATCGTATTACTGATTGGACCAGATTGCAGTTTATCTTGTCTTTTTAATGTATTAGTATTTTATTACAATTATAAATAAAAACATTCTCTTGCAATGGGAAGAGGTCATCTGGTTCAGGCACAGAAATTTACTCTTTCTAGTGGAAAACAACAATAAATGTACTGATAAAAATATGATGTTATAAGGTTTGCACTAAATTATCCACAGATACATTTAACATAAGTACTTTACTACCTGTATGCTTGCTTTCAATTTTGGCACAAAACAGTTACTTCTACAACCAAATGCAGCTTTTAGAAAATAAGAGCAAGCTTTATTTATTTAAAGATGTTATTTTCAGTTTAATTAAGGAAAAAACCTTTGCAACAGTTTTTAACTGCAGCATGCCATAGCAATCTAAGTTTTAAGTCCCCATTCAGAACTCTCAGGGTTACACGTGAATGTGCTAACGGAGGCAGTTAGAAAGGAAAGGCTGCAGTTTTGCGAATTCCTCTTTAAAATACCCTGTTCCACCTAAAATGGCATCAGTTAGAGGGAACTTTTATGGATAATGATGTTGTCATATTCTTCATTTATGGTTCTATTGAAATAGTAGTCTTTGTTATTTTTTTCCTTTAATGGAAACAATAGTGCTTATCACATTTTCTGTGCTCTAGGGAATAACCGTTCTCTGATATAGTTTGTTCATTAGAAAGTTCTCATCTTTATAGTGGATTCACTTTAGGATAATTTAGTATTATTTTTATTGAAGAACATTCAATCAACAACTCCTTTGCATGTTGAAATAAAACTGCAGGAGTAAAAAACAGAGGATACAAAGCACATGAAGAGAAGAAAAATCAAACTTAATTGATTAAAATAGTATCCACAGAATTGGCATTCCAGCCATTCAATGCCACATGCATGATGTGTAAATAAAATGGATGGCGAAGGACAGTTGTGCTAGTGTGTTTGGAAGAAGCTCCTTTTCCCTAGCTGCTGACTCATGTTCAGCAAGAATTTAAATCCAATACATACTGGCAGTACATGTTACATGAAAACACAACTTACGCTTCAGTGAGCTTAAACCTTTTTTGAACTTGCACCAAGATGGTAAATTGATAGGAAGACTAAGAACCTGATGACAGGTGGACAGAATATTTTCGTTTTGCTAGTTATCAACTAGTATTCTGTGATGGCAGTTACCTGCTTAACGGGATATTTCAATACATTTCAAAAGTTATTTGAAGTTAAATATTAATTTTTAAAAGACCTTTTTTTGACTGGGAAAACCCCTAAAACATGCTGTGGTAAAATCAATCTTTTATCTCTATTTGAACCACTCACTCATCTAAGTGGCATTCCATTTAAAAATATAATAATCTGTCCTCAAAGCAATAGAATTAGGAATTATTCCAATGCCTTTCTGGTTTTGTTGCAATCTCTAACTAGAATCACAATCTAACTAGAATAAAACTTATGAAGAGCAATTCTGGGAACACAAAACCCAGCCTGATCTGTAAAACACTCATAGAGGAGACATAAGCCAGAGATCCTGAACATTCTTCTGATAAATTTCTCCCTTAACTGAGTGGGTGAATTTTTATGATTTCTTTGTGTAAGTCTAGGTACTTTACAAGAAGCTCTCAAAACTCTTTTTTTTTATTAATCTACTTTGATTTAGTATTCAAGAAAGATGTTTGGGAGAAAACCCACAAATAATAACAGAAAGGCTAGGTACTAAAGCTGAGATAATTTTATATACTTTGCTTGAAATTCACAGGAAGATGTTGTTACAGATACACAGACATTGATCTCTTACGAAAATGTACCCTTGCCAGTGCCCACACACAACATCGGACAGGCTGAATTGCACTTTTGCTGGTAACACTGAGAACAGTCATTTTGTAGTGGGTTTGCATGGCAAGGTTTTAGTAGTGGTGGGCCTACAGGGGTAGCTTCTGTGAAAATATGCTAGAAGCTTCCCTCATGTCTAACAGAGCCAATGCCAACCAGCTGCAAGAGGGACCTGCCACTGGCCAAGTCCAAGCTAATCAGCGAGGGTGGCAGAGCCTCTGTGATAGCAAATTTCAGAAGAGGGGGGGACGGGGATCAGCACCAGAGATAGAGAGGAGTGAGACTGTGTGAGAGCAGCAACTCTGCAGACACCCAGGTCAGTGCAGAAGGAGGGCAGGGGCTGCTCCAGGCACCAGAGCAGAGATTCCCCTGCAGCCCATGGTGAAGCTCATGGTGAGGCAGGCTGTGCCCCTGCGGCCCATGGAGGGTAACGGTGGAGCAGATACCCACCTGCAGCCTGGGGAGGACCCCACACCAGAGCAGGTGGGTGCCTAGAGGAAGCTGTGACCTGAGGGAAGCCCAAGGCTGGAACAGATTTGCTGGCAGGCCCTGTGACCCTGTGGGTGACCCATGCTGAAGCGGTCTGTTCCTGACGGACTGCACCCCGTGGGAGGGACCCCACACTGGAGCAGGGGAAGAGTGTGAGGAGGAAGGAGAAGCAGAAACATTGTGTGACGTGACTGTAACCCCATTCCCCTGCACTGCTTGGAGGGAGGAGGTAGAGAAATCAGGAATTACGTTAAGCCCAGGAAGAAGTAAGGGTGGGGGAAGGTGTTTTTTTCTGATTTGAATGGTAATAAATTAAACTAATTTTCCCTAGGTTGAGTTTGTTTTGGTCATGACAGTAATTGCTGAGTGATCTACCTGTACTTATCTCAACCCATGAGCCTTTAATTATATTTTCTCTCCTCTGTCTGGTTGAGGAGAGCAGTGACAGAGCAGCTTTGATGGGCACCTGGCATTCATCCAGGGTCAAACCACCACACATTTCAAGTATTAGGGTAGGTAGCCTGCTGCCCAGTGAAACTCACTGTGAAATAAAATTAACCATATCAGCAGAGAGCATTTAACATAAAATGCATGTTCCGGACCATTAGGGATGCGTCCATCCTAGGATGGTTTATTTACTCCCTGCAATGACAAGCGTACAGTATAAAAGAGGAAAACACAACTATTCGTAGCCCAGGCAATGCAATAGTAGAAGTTTTCAGTTATAACGAAAGACCCTCCTGCTTTTTCTCTTAAATATAAAACCTTGAATGAAAGAAAATTGATGGATTCACTTTCATTTGGGTACTTGCCTCTCTTTTTGCCAATGCTCATTTTGAGATGCAAGATCTCCTTTCCAGCAGATATATTTTCATTCAGTAACACCATTCCAAGTGTACTGCGTGGGAGTTCTGCAAACCTATACATATCTTCCTCCCTTGTTTTATACTTACTAAATGTTCATTCCTTAGAAATATTTATCTAAAAGCAAAAGAAGAAAATATATACAACACACATTCATGTCAAGAACTAGGAACTGCATTTTATAAGAATGTAAGTTTGTAGCTACTATGTCTGTTATAAAGCTATCCCCTTACAGTTTTAAAGATTTTTCAACTTCAGAAAATTATTTATTTATGCCTCTGTTTTATTAGGTATTAGATCATCCTAAATAATTGTGATGTTATAACACATATGCTAAACCATATATATCAAATCCTGGAATTTTTAAAATGAATATGACAACGTCACAAGATCATACTGGGTTTATACTAGTTTTATGAGGTGGCAACTGAAATCACTGAAACTGAAGTTACCCCAGCAGACATAGATGAAACATGAGATTGCTAATATAGGTCTCATAGCCACAAGATGTTTTGGAGGCCAAAACTATAAATGGGTTCAAGTTCACAAGGACAACATCGGCAGTGAGTAGTAGAATTTTTTTCATAGAAATCGACAATATGTGGAGTACAGAAGTTGTGACGACATATGAAGAAGATCGCTTTGTCTATGCTCCTTTCTTATATTTTCCATAATCATCAGCTACTTGCCAATGCTAGAGATGCAGTGGCTACCTATACATAATGTTAGTTTGACGGTGGCTGACTAGTCTTATGTTGTAGTTCTGTGTTTATATCATGATGCTTTCTTACAGAGGGTGCTCAGCAAAATCTTTGTTATATGCACTCAGTCCACAGTGGTAAAACCTGCCATTGTGAAAATACATTTTATTTTGAATTTCAAAGGGTATTTCTATTCCAAAGAAAGAGAGACAGTCCTACATAATTTTAAACCTGTAAATGGGAGTCCAGCATAAGGACCCTCATATGTATATAAACCAGTTTAGGTCTTCCCCAGGTTATTAAGTCTGCGTGTTTCCACTGCTTCAGAGATGTCTGAGGCAAACCCATTGCACGAGATAGATGCCAAATTTTGACTTTGCAGAGGGGGACATTTTCACAAGGAATCAGACTACAATTCAGTCAAGGGATATGTTGGTTTTTTGGTTTTTTTCTTTTCCTGAAGAACACATTTCAATGCCTTTCAACATTGTTATAACGTTGTTAGTCATAATCCAGCTCTATAAAAACAGGATTACTGGTCCATAAAAATTGTCAGCCTTGGATGTTCTGTGATCAGTAAGTGTCCTCATTATTAAAAGTAACCAAAGTTTCCAGAAGTCCACAGATTTTGCAAGCAACACAGAACAGTTAGCATTATTACTGCTGTTACAATGTACCACTATAGACAGAAAGTACCAATACTATATGCAGTTACCAGGCTGTACTGTCAGAGCTGTCAGCAGTTAAAATCAAATTAGATTTGACAATCAGGATTTCAACTGCAAAGTGATCTTTGGCAATTAATGCAATTAACAGTATGAAACACAGAGAACAATATACTAGTACCATGGACATATTATTTGTTCAGATGAATCATTTTCACATTGCTGTTTAATTGATGTGACTTTTGCTTCAGATACACTACAATTACCATGTCATGTCAGAGTAGACAGAAGGAAAAATTGGCTAAATTACTGTCATCTTTTTTTAAGGACAAAAGTTTAATTAACAGTTATAAAACCTTCCTGCTCAATAATGTGAAGAGCTATACACAAATGTTGATCATCTATATCTAAAACTCTGTTTCAACATAGAAATACCAATGCTGCCAAACAACATGCAATATATACAGAATATTGTCACCAGCCTACTTCTAGAGAGTAAAACTTCACAGAATTGGCAAGGCTAACCCTGTTGGAGAAAGAAAATTTTCTAAAAGAGAAGTAAATTCAACAGCACTTATGATTCAGGAAGATGGCAGCAGAAATCTAGTATACTTGTATAAGCCCAATTACAAAGACAAACTTAAAGTTGTTGCCATTTCATTTCTTAATTAGCACCGACTCCCATATCTCCATAACACATTCTTCTTATTTCCTCAAGAAAGAGACAACACAAAGTGCTGCCTAAATCATATGAAGAAACTAAGTTAAGATATGCTTCCACAAGGGTCTTCAGCAAATGACTGTCAAAATACCATGTTTACGGTCACAGTAACATCTGCTCCACAAATCATCACAGGGAGTAAGTCAGTCGCTGCCACAAAGCACTAAATATCTATGGTTCAAACCAAAGGACTTACCTCTGGGAGACCCAGGATTTTATCATGAGAGAGGGCCAGGAGATAGCATGATCAAATGCAATTAATCAGTTCTGACTAGGATAGAGCCTTTTGCTAGACAAAGATCATGTGCAAGAGTTGGCACTCTATCAGGAATTCAAACTCCATCAAAGTGCCATTTTGTTATAAGCCTGTTGGCGCACCGACACATGTAGTCACAGAGACACTGTATGTACTTCTAACCCATAAACCATTCCAGAAGTTGTGCTTAGTCCTTTGATAACTATCAAAATTAGGACTTTAAAAAAATGACTGGAATGAGAGACAAAACAACAAAGAACAATTAACCAAGAAAACTCCTCTGCTGTTCCTTATATTTTATCTGGGGAAAAAAAAAAAAAAAAAAAAAAAAAAAAAGGAAAGGAAAGGAAATCTGAAAACAGAATGGAAAGTTCTTCTGAAAGAACAGACTCCAGTGTTGCTATTTCAGTGGTTCTTGAAAAGCATAAATCCTTTTAGAAATCATGGATAGAAAGCAACACATGCCAAAAAAGTTACCTTTATTTCCTCCCCCGCCCTCCCCCCACCTTTTCTTCAGTTACTTTGAATGGTATATAGAACGTAGAAGATGTTACCAAAAAGCCAGCAAATCGGATCCAATAAATACATAAGTATCTTTCTTGACCAGAAGCTGTGAACACTCTAGCGATTTTTCATTAACTTTCAGAGAATACACAAGTATTTATTCCAAATCCAAGTGCACTATAGAAAGGAAGAATCTTTTCAACCTGGATTAACAGGGATATTTTCAGAAATCCAGGGATTTGTGTTGCACTGGAAGTGTACATATGTGGGCTTGAGAGTCTAAACAGATACCAAACTGCATCAACACTGACTTAAGAGAACACCGACGTTTTAAAATAGGGCAGTATTAATTTCACAAAGCCCTGAATTCCACAGTACTTCCCTTTCTAGACATAATTCTGCATACTACTACAGCATACCATTGCTCTGCATGGGACATCTAGATGGCCTTCACTGGCTTCAAATTACTATGAATAGGAAACTGAAATTAGTTATTCAAGCAGCTTCTTTCTTAAAAGCTCTATGTTTTTGAGTGACATTGTTCCCACAGCCAGGCTGTCCCCTAGTGCCCCTTCACAAAAACTGATCACTCAGTCCCCGCCACAGTCCACAATTTGTCCTCGTTTCATGCAGCAGGAGTGCACGCTTTGCTAGAGGCTGCACTGGTGCAACTTACAGATGAATCTTAAATTCCTTGCAATAGTCATTCTTTATCTCAGCCCTCCATGTTGCCATCCTGTTCCAGTCAGTGCAAAGACCCTTTCTGTGCGCCCAGCTGGTTCCACATATTGGCGATGATAATTTTAAACTGGCCAAGAATCCCTACCGAGTCTCTGTTCTGATGGTAAATTTCATTTAAAGATAAAATATGTTGCTGGTCTGAGTGAACAGGTAAGAAAAGAGCACTTTAAAGCTATTTTGAACTATATGAATTAAAGCAAGGAACAGTTCAGGTGAAGCAGGATAGCAAGAGATGGATGGCATAAAATGGTTGATAGCTGGGAGACAATTAGTAACTCCAGTCTAATGATGCATTCCAGAAAGCAAAATTTAAAAGATAAAAAAAATCAGTAGCTTAAAAACAAACTATTTCTAATTTTCCAGAAAGACTGGGGTTTTGCAGCAGCAGCAAGACAAAATACCCTACAGGAATTGGAGAGCCAAAATTCTAAATCGACTTTCCTCAATGTTGTCAGAAGCTGATTTTCATCTCTTCATTTTGCTGATAAAGAAAGGTTAGAAATGCCTATTGTTTTCCACCCACAGCTTGGAAAACAAGGCAATTTGAGACTCTGAACTCAGTGATTTTTCTTCCTATAACAAATGATCTATAAGTTTCATTACTCTATGATCTTTGATTCCTCCGGCAGAAGTTCTGTTACATAAAATAAGCCTCTTAGAAACTGAAACAAAACCAGACATGCACAGAATTCCAAGCAAACAAAACCATCTCAACTAAAAGCCTTATTTCAGTTTATCTACTTAACTGTGCTCTGCCTGTAGAGCTACTACCCATTGCTGATTTGCCAGTAGGTGCTATATTCATTCAATTGGTTCATTCTTAAGAGCAAGTTTTTTCTTAAAAAAATAAAATAAAACAACCAAGAAAAAAACCACCCCAAACTCCTCACAATGAAGAACCAAACAGTCCAAACACCTGCCTCTGGCAGCATAAGCCATTTTCTTTTAATTGGCTGACATGCTCAAAGCTGTTTTTTCTGCTCCTCTTATGTTTGATTTCTCACTACACTGGAGGACAGGCATAATGATGTAACTTACTGAAGATGAAGGTAAAAAGAACTTCAGTATTTTTTGAAAAAGAAAAGCTGCAAAATAGGCTTCTAGTTCATAAATTTGCATAGAGAGACTATGAAGAACAGATCCCATTGCCCCTTTTAACAGATTAGCTCCATCAGAATGTATTTGCTGTCATTATTGAAGTGAGAAAAAAAATGGAAATATTGAAGAGAAAAAAATTGGAAATATTTAACAATTCAAGATGAGCTGTTTATTACCAATGGATTTTAATTCACTGTGGTCTCATTCACAAATTGCTGTCGTGATTAGTAAAGTAGCTAATTTGTTATTCTTTTCAGCTGTTGCTCTCTGGGGACAAATGAAAAAATTCAGTAGTTATAAATGTGTACAAGGGTAAAAATAGCAAAACTATCTAGTGAACTGCAGTAGCACAGGTAAGCAGTGATTGCTCCTAAACTGCTTTTGATTTCATGGCCTTTGTCAGGTGTACTGACCAAGTCAGAGAAGAGTTGCTTTTAAAGTAAAGTATGAGAAGGTAAAAATATTGAGGAGGAAGTGTTCCCAGTTCTCAGATTATAATTTTAGACAGATTTCCATTAAACAGAAAAACTTCTATAGAAACAGAAGTTTTGCTAGAACAGGAAGACAAGTTGAAGTAAGCACATTACAGGTTTTGGAGTTCTGTTTAAAGTACAGTATGCTGAAAGATAAAGACTGACAGGACAAGTGGCAATGAGCACAAATTGAAACGGAGGAAATTCCATCTGAATATGAGGAAATACTTTATTTTGAGGGTGACAGAACATTGGAACAGGCTGCCCAGAGAGGATGTGGAGTCTCCTTCTCTGAAGATATTCAAAACCTGCCTGGACGTGATTTTGTGCAACCTGCTGTAGGCGAACCTGCCTTAACAGAAGGTTTGACTACGTGATCTCCAGAGGCCCCTTCCAACCCTGACCGTTCTGTGATTCAGTGAAAACCAAATTTTGCCTCTTTCCTTTTTCTTATTTCTATATACCTTTTTTTATATACTGATTTTATTCGCCTTTGGCCCCCCAATTTGCCCACTGAATACAGGGGAAAAGGAGGTTAAAGAGTGAAAACATGCATAATCTAAAACATCAGAAGTTTTTGAGTTTTTTTTAAAGGCAAAATTTAAACAAGACTTCTTGTATTAAAATACAGATTTTAATTCCAAATATTCAAGTGTCCATCTGCAAAACAAAAAGGCCCAAATCAACCAAGTTTCAAATTACTGGCTTTAACATTGCACTGAATTGATAAAGCAATATCTGTATTGCAGAAATACCGATCTAGTATCAAATGTTGTTGCAGCTATTACTCTGATAAAATACCATTTTTAAATGTTAGTGACCATGAGAAAGTACTTGAGTTTGAGACTATATATTTCCCATTACAAAAGATGACAGAAATATTTTATCAAAAATAACACATGAAACATTCTATGCAATAAGCCTTAATTAAACTGTTCTGTTTCTTCAACAGTCATAAAAATGGATCAGTGGAACGATGTTATTCCCAGTATTTTTTCATGAAAGAAAAGTAATTAATGCACCTTTATAAAACCACTCTACTTAGCCCCACATGCAATAATGGAGCTGGCAGAGAAATTCATGCTCGGTGCCGTGGCCCTGGGGGTACTGCCGGCACTGTCTGTCCCTGCGCATTCCCCTGAGCCTCCTCTCACCCTGCCATCAGCCCAGGACCACACTTTAGCCCTCAGGGCTGTCAGTCCCTGGCCCAGTGATGCTGCAGGATTGCCTGATCCTGGTCCTGTCTCCTACACTCTGGCTCACAGAATGGATTTCCTTTAAAGACCCTGGACCTTCACTGAGGACAACTTTGTTCCCAGCGCTGCCTTAGCTTTGCCTCCTGCTGCTTCTGACCAGATCCTGGCCATGGCTCATCAACTCACATGACCAATGGTGACAGGACCCCATTTCCAGCACAGCCTTGCTTGGGTGCTGCAGTTCTGCACCCTGTCCATGATGGCCCTACCAGTGTTTATGGGTACCCTCAGTGCCCAGCTCATCCTCCCTGGTGGAGCAGCCCTGCTCTTGCTATTCCCAAGTACTCAGTTCTCCGTAATAATATATTATTATATATTTAATTATTATGTGAACAGTGGACTAAAAGCAAAAATTCTTGGTCATTAAAAGTTTTTGATGTACTTATAACTGATTTCTGTTAGGTCTCTCAAAGTGCTAAGTGTTTAGGAACGACAGGATAAAGATGACTATTACATTTTCTTTTAGCTGATATATAGGAAAGAAGAAGGAACCAGAACACAGATGAAGTAAATTAGAATTCCGTCCCTGAATTCAGTTTGATCATGAATTCTTCATAGAACTTTTCATCAAGCTTATAGTTAGCTCCCAGTTTTAGCTGAAGCTGAAATCAATTGAATTTACGTTTCAGTAGTTCTTACCTAAAGGTGGTATTCCCCTGGTCCTCCCCTCAATCACTTGAGAAACTTTCATTTTAACCCTATTATTATTATATTTTCAGAAGGCAGTAAAAATGTCAATAATCAGTCAGAACAATTTACAGTTATAACACCAATTCCAACCCTTTAATTAAAAAAAAAGAAATTGATTTTGCTGTCTATCACTTTATCCAGACTTGACATGTTCACTGTGAATATACTGCTCTCTTTATTTCTGTAAAATAGGAATGGCCAGAAAAATCTCTTTTATAACCTTGTTTAAACACTAACATCACTAAATGGTTTTAAATGCTTGCTTCCATCTTTAAATTTTTAATTATTTGAATCTGAAGAAAATAATTTGAAGTCCAGTGAAGTAGACGCTCCTGGTGTTACCTTCTATTGAAATAAAGTATAGATTAATAGATATTTTACATTATTTGTTAAATTTAATAAAATGCAGTTATGCAAAGAAGATACTGGTAAAGTATTGCATTGCTATATTGTGAAGCACATGCATTATTCAACTTACCTTTGGAAAATTAATTCACGATATAGCACACTGTCAAAGATATATGATAAAATAGCAAAGGTAACATTTTCAAAGGATAGCCTCTAATGTTACACAGACATTCCTGTCACAAAAGCCAGTTATATACTCATATGTTCGCTTACAGAAATGCAATCAGTCTTACAGCTAACTAGAAAAAAATGCCCACTTCAAAATTTTACTTGAAGAAATGCAAAAATATTACAGCTTTTCTCTCTAGCTACAAACAGGAGCTAGTTGGATTCCCTGAACACAGATAGGATACTTAAGCAACCAGCCAGCCCTTTATGCAAAAGAAATCCAGGTACGGCTAGAAATAGGGGCTTCCCTGTTTATTTAACCAGTGATCATACATATAAACAATTTCCATGTGCAAATAGCATGCATGTATGCCCGGTGCAAGCAGTTCATGGTTCACAGAGACAAAGTAATCTTTTGTAAAGTGAGAGCAGCTAACTGAAGAAGTACCCAAACCAAGTCCAACTGCAGACAGTGCCAGTGAAGGACAGAATGAGCAAATGGACAAGTTCATCAAGAGACACTGTAAGGCCAGCATACTTAGCACTTTGGAGCAGAAGACAAACCTCACAGCAGTGGAAACTGAGCTGTTAAAGCTGCTCCACTGGAAGACTGTCTGGTACCTGTTGAACATTAAAGACAAACCCCCAGAGCTTATCTTTCTTCCATTTTTTTTAAAGTAACTTCCTTATTTGTCTACCACTCTATTACTTAATGAAAGAGAAGGACAAAAGACAAAAAGATGAAGCTATACATGAAGTGATGCCAAACACAGTTGTGAAACTGGAAAAAAATGAGTTTCTTCACAGTCTTCAACTGAAATGTTAATAGGTATTGCAACATACCACATTTGCATCCATAAACTGATAGTATGTCTCAAACTCTCCATTTCATGACTCTTCAAAGTAAATTCTGTTTCCTGCTATAAGGGGAACTGTAATCAAGCCTTTTGTACGCACTTCTACCAGATAGTCACTACACTTCACATACTTGTGCTGCTGCATCCCTCTGTCCCACAACCCAGCATGTCGGGTAGTGCCAGCTGACCTGCCTGCAGCCTGTGAACCCGTGCAGGCAGGTGACCCGAGTGCTGCACTGCAGCTGTCAGCACGTTGATGAAGTGAGTTGTAGACTGAAAGTAGTCCAATAAAAGGAGTATTTCTCAACTGTACATTTAGGCTCTGGGTTTTTACCTATCTCTGGAGGACATGCAAATGCCTAGTATGAATACACAGCGATCCATAATAGGTCTGGTTGCCCAAATGGTCAGGTGCTTGTCTCTCACGTGGCCATTGACACACAAAAAAGTGGAAAGTCTGCATTTACCAAGTGTGTTACGGTTTAATTTTTTCAAAGCAGGAAGCACTTAAACTTCAAACTCAGTTCTGGTCACCAGTGCCATGAAGAAAGAGGGGTGCTTCAAAAGTTGGAGAGTGTAAATTTGTATCTGTTGCACTATTTACATCTTTTTCAGGGCAACCTCTACCATTAAACAAAATGAACTAATCAGATGCCCTTTACATGTTTACATTAGATAAATTAATGATAGGGAGCAAATCTTTCAAAAAATTAACTAATTACAGAGATGGATTCAGTAGATTTATAAAGGCTGGAAAGCAGTCTGGTGTGAAAAGACCTCAGGGTGCTGGCTGACAGCCAGTTGAACATGAGCCAGCAGTGTGCCAAGGTGGCCAAGAAGGCCAAGAGCATCCTGGCTGGTATCAGAAACAGTGTGGACAGCAGGACAAGGGAAGTGACTGTCCTCCTGTGCCTGGCACTGGTGAGGCCGCACCTCAAACACCGTGTTCAGTTTTGGGCCCCTCACTGCAAGAAAAACATGGAGGTGCTGCAGTGTGTCCAGAGAAGGGCCACGAAGCTGCTCAAGGGTCTGGAGCATGAGTCTTATCAGGAGCAGCTGAGGGAACTGGGGCTCTTTAGTCTGGAGGGGAGGAGGTTCAGCAGGGACCTTATCGCTCTCTACGACTACCTGAAAAGAGAGTTGTAGGCAGGTGGTGGTAGGTCTCTTCTCCCAGATAACCAGCGAAAGGACGAGAGGAGAAGGCCTGAAGTTATGCCAGGGGAGGTTTAGATTGGATATTATGAAAAAATTCTTCACTGAAAGGTTTGTCAAGCACTGGAACAGGCTGCCCAGGGAGGTGGTGGGATCACCATCCCTCAAAGTGTTTAAAAAAAGCATAGATGCAGTGTTTAGGGATATGGTTTAGTGATGGACTTGGCAGTCCTGCTTTAATGGTTGGACTTGATGATCTCAAAGGTCTTTTTCAACCTAAATGATTCTATAAATCTCAAATTCACTAAATTTCAATTTAATGTTCACAAGATCATCCATTTTGGTAATTTACAACCTTATGTTGGATTTTTTTCTAATTTAGGAATCTAACAAGCTACAAAACAAGAACAAAGACTGGTAATATGATGTGGTATTCTTAAAACCAAAAATATATCCTCCAGTATTTTTCTTATGATCTTCTGTCTTTAAACATATTATGTTTAAATTTCATCCCTAGGTTTTCTGTTTTGACCATGAAATTGTGAGTTACAGAGCAAAAACCAGTTAATTATCTTAAAACTGTCTACATCCTTTTTATCTGTGTAAGACTACAGCAAAGGATAATTACCATCAGATGTGCAGGGTCTGTTTCATTTTTTATTCTGGTTTAAGAACTTCGATCTATTAATAAACCAACAGAGCAACAACCCATTTCATGTAAGATGTTATCTAGTTCACTCCGCAGTAACACCAATTGTAACACTTATTTCCAAAATTTCCATAAAAGCTGGGATGTGAGTCATGCCGTGCAGGACATATCAATAATACATATAGTACTGTGAAAATGAATAATATAGGATGGTTTCAGAAGGTAATGCTTGGGAGAAGCCCATCATGCATTCAACAGCCACCTGTAGTTCTACAGCTGAAATCTCTTCCAAATACCAGTGATGCATGAATTTATCACTCTCCACACAGACTGAGTTGGTTTTTTTTATTAACTCATGTATACATGTTCTCCTATAAATAACTCATCTACTTAAAAAATTTACTTGATATTATTACCTGTGACAGTGATACCACTATTTTACATGCTGCCTAAAGAAATATTTTCATTCACTTGAAATGTAATATATTTATTGGAAAGTACCCTATCTATAAAGCATAAAAAGGAAGGTTGTTTTGTGGGTTTTTTTTGGTAATACATTAACTTCTGAAACATGGCTACAACCTCTACTGAAATTCAGTATTGAACACTTCACTAATAAATACAAAAGTAAAATCATCCTAATTTTAAAAGTCAGCAAAAAAAGAAATTGAGAAGAAAATTGCTCCATTGCCAAAGCAATCTCTAGGCAAGTACCTTTTAATGAACAAATATAACTTCTAATATGTGGAGTATATTTTAAGATCTTTTCAACTGTGAAGTATAATCATCTTGGGGGGGCATGCCTCATTATTTCTTGGCATTCAACGCTGACAAAATGAAATATCTCCTGCAATTCTGAAACTGTTTTGGCAGGTGCGGAAAAATGATTGCAAACTTAAGTTACACAACCTTCAAGAATAAATGATGAGTTATCGCTACTGTACTTCACTGTATTGCGCAGTACAGAAATCAAGCAATTAAGTGTAAGGAAATATTCATTATAATTCTCAAGTAATTTATATATGGAGTATTTTTTTCAGAAAGTCAAAGCTCAGTTTGGTACTTTGATCATAAATCTTTTTCATATTTTCTCCATGCTTTCAGTTGCCTAGAAATTTTTCAGGTATATTCCAATATAAAATAGTATCTAATGTTATACTTTTGTTGGAAGTATCAGTGATGTGAAGGATGTGAAGGAAAAGTACACTCTTCTTCAGCCAAATCTATCATAATTTTTGTAACTAAAGAGGAGTTAACATGCTGTTGGTAATACACAAAGCAGTTTCTCCCACATCCTTTACAACCTTCTTTCACAGGTGAATGGCAGAAAACAAAACTGTTTGATTTAGGTGGAAAAACAACTAATCTGTTTCAGTGACTATGAATCATGCTATTCCATGGTTTTATTTGGTGCAGAAGATACCTTATTTTCTGAATTTTCACATTTCTTAGAAACATTTAAAGCTTTCAACATTTTGCATCTTATAAGATACACCATAACTATTTTTCATTACTCAATTCTGTCTTAGATTCCACAATGGAGACTTCTTCTGGATAAAGCACAGAAAAAGCCTTACAGAAGCTATTGTTTTCTCAACTGATCCATGCAGTGTCTTTTTTCCACCAATTAAAGGGAAAAAAGGAAAAAAAAAAAAAAACAACAAACGCAGAGTTTCTTATTGCTACATTTTAGGTGATAAAAGTAGAGGAAAGAGATGGAAGGCAAATGGAAAGGAAGAAAAGGAAGCAATGGTTCACCTGGAAATGCAACTTAACCAACTAAAATGTAGTAAATGTTAGACTCAACTTTAGTTTAGGATCAGCGCTGAATGTCTTTTATGTGGTAGGATAACATAAATCAGGGATCCTCAAACTACAGCCCGCGGGCCAGATACAGCCCCCCAGGGTCCTCAATCTGGTCCCCAGTATTTACAGACACACACCCCCGTGCCGCTCCCCCCCCCCCCCCCCCCCCGGGTGGTTGGGAGGGAAACCAAGCAGCCGCAGATGACTGCCTGCCACTTCATCTGCACGCCAGCCCCCTGGTTAAAAAGTTTGAGGACCCCTGATATAAACCATATTGTGTGTCTGTATTCTATCACACAGATACTTCCCTGCGCAAAACATGCAGCATAAAATAAGAAGCCTGATCATAACAAGCAGTCCTAATTCTTATTCTTCTAGATGGAATACATATACTGGAAAATACACTTCAAATGATTTTTTTAATTTCATTTGTGGGTTGAAAACACTTATTCTTGACGTTTCTGATGACAGAAAGGAATCTAGTTTTAAAGCTGCTTTGTAAGCATTATTTGAGGTCTAGGACACAAGGTGATCCAAACAGCAGCAAGTGATTCTTGGGAAACAGCAAAGCAGCTTAGACTCATTTATTCAAAAAGTCCTTCAGAAGAGGTAAAAACTTACACTACTCCTCCTCCATTATTCCTAGTTTCTTGCAACCTGAGCTAGCTTTTCCAGTTTATAAGCAATGTGCCCAGTTTAAAGTATGTATCACTCTCCACCAATTTTGGAGAGTCCTTCACCTCACTCATTCTTTGACATTTTCACCAAGTCCCTATCTTAAGCTCAGAGGAAGCTCACTTCTTTTCACTGTTATACTGCATAGCTTTAACCCCCTCCTATATTCTCCTCAGTACCTGGCAAACATTCAGAGCATATAACAGTGATACAGAGTAGCATCTTTCTTCATTGATATGCTGCTGAGACTGAAAGAAATTTTGCAAAGAACTCTGATAAGACCTTCACCTAAAAACTTTCAGGGTCTAGTACAAAGAGCTGACTTACTACCCACATTTACAATTCCTCTCATGCACACACTGCTCATGGAGCTTGGTGTCCGTATATAGAAAAGTATTTGTAGGTTGTGTATATATTAATCTTCTAGCAGTTGTTTCCCTGGCATGCCATGTCCTTCCATGGTAAAAAGTGCAAAATGAGGCACTCGGAGGAAAACATGAATTTTAGGAGAAGGAGAGTAAAACATGAAGCTACTGCCACAATTTTATTTCAGATGTAAAAATTGCTAGGTTTTGGAAATGTTAAATTACCATTGTACTTTTTTCAGATCTTAGGGTTGGGATGAAAGAAAGATGTCAGAATGCATTCCTCAGTTCACTAACAGAAGAAAACAAAAAAATCACCATGCAATCTTTCCATCTTCTCATACACAAAGTCTTAAACCGATGCTCTCATTTTAAAAAATAGTTAACGAGTTCCCACTTTTCCTTCTTCCCAGCTTGCCCATCCCATTGATGGCATTTGAACAGTTCTATATAATTTCCTGTCTACATCTACTACAACTCCATTTCTGCTGTCAGTCTTGTCCAATACAAATTATTTCATCCTTTCCAAAGGCCAACAGACCAGGCATCCTCACCTCACTATGCCCCATCTCATTTATATCCAGATTTTCTTGCTATTGATTTTGTATTCTATGTGAGCTAGCATTGCAACAGCTTCTTTAAGAATATCCTTGCTCCTTAACAAGAACTGAACGCTAAATGAAATGCAACTCTTGCAGGGCTGAAATTATCACAGGAGATTATTTTATGCTGCTTGCTATGATCTGAAGAAACATGAATAAAAAAGGAAAAAGATGCCCCTTTTTTAAAGTGTTTAAATTCGTTGTAATATGAAAAATGTTCCAAGGACAGCTTTATTACATTATATTGGTACCAATACTGTTGTATATGACATTAGTACATAGTCTGTGTACAGGGCAAGTCTTACAGCACATCCTTTTTGCGCATTGTGACTCTTCAAATACAGTAGAGTATAACATCTGTCATAATAAGAAAATTAACGTTCTGTAACAGATGATTAGGCAATAAGACCAGATTTCTTGGTAACAGGAAATATCCTTATACTATTCACATTAGCATTCAAAGGAATGGATTTTTTAAAAAAATGGAATTTGGATGTTAAAGTATTCATTAAATAGCATTTAAAATTATGGTAGGTTACAATAGATCTCAATCAATGTGGACATCTTTAAAAAATTCTTTCAACCTTTGACTAAAGTCTTTTCAACAAACAGGAATAAAACCATAAAACAAGTAATTATTATTACCATATTCCTCCTGCTTACTTAAAGTAGAATAGTATCTCTATTCTCATTTGTCACCAGTGATAAATTCATCACCTTCAGAATTATCTTCTGTCCTCCATGAAAGTCTGAATTAATTTCTACTCGGGAATTAGTTTAGCCATGTTTCACGTCATATTTTGTTGCTTGTTTCTTATGTGAAAAGTTCTTTGTTATGTATAAAAGCCATTTCTAATAGTAGATTCCCGTGCACTTTCTTTCCCAACGGAAAGGCTGCACAGCTTGTTCAAACTAGGAAAGCCCGCAGGTGTCACAAAGCGACAGCTGCCAGTAGGAGGCGCACTCTTTCCCTCATCCGACTTTCCAGGGGCTCTCAAAGGGTTCACTTCTGGAGAAGGAGCTACTGGCCTTACCTGCTAAGCCCTGGCAAGCTGCGCTGCTCCATAGTTAATCTACTCTGTCATCATTAGCACTGATAAGGATTGAAGTGGCTGAGCTTTCAGAGGAAAAAGTAACAAGTGAGTGGGAAGAAATTCATTGTGCTTCCTTCAGATATGTAGATACCTAATAAACAAAGGAAACCAAACTCTGTCTGTGGTGGTCGTTGAAGATAGCCTAACAATCCTGTTTCTCCTGAATACTTACATTTCTGCAATATGTATCATAGAGTTTAACTGTATCCTAAAGTATTGTCAAAGCTGGAAAATTCAGATACTTTTCTTTGTGACCTCTGATAGGTTAACCTTGGCTGGCTGCCAGGCACTCACCCAGCTGCCCTCTCACTGCCCCTCCTCAAGAGGACAGGGAGAGAAAATAAGATTAAAAAAAAATAAATTCGTGGTTCTTTGGGAGATCTCTGACCAATTAGGGGGGTGGGCTAAACAGACTAGACTTGAGGAAAGTAATTTTAACTTATTGCCAGTCAAAATAGAGTACGATTGCGAGAAGAAGGGGGAAAAAAAAAAAAGACAACAAGCAAATACACATTTCTTTCTCCCACACCGGCCTTCCTCCCAGGCTCACCTTCAGTCCTGACTCCTCTGCCTCTTCCTTCCAAGGGTACACGGGGTGGGGAATGGGGGACGCTCACAGCAGCTCCTCTCTGCCCCGCTTCCTCCTCAGCTGTGCCCAGCTCCGGCCGGGCCCTTCCCAGGGGCCGCAGGGAACCACCCGCCCGCCGGGGTCTGCCCCGGGCCCGCGGGGGCGTCTGTGCGGGGGCGCCCGGAGCCCCCTGCCCCCTCCCGCTCCCCCCTCGGGGCTGGCCGGGCTGTTTCTCACCCCGTTGCCCTCAGCCCTGGCTGCCGGGCACCGTTTTGCCCTTTCTCAGCCCGGCTTTCCCCGAGGCGCCCGCCCGTGGCTGCGGGGCTCAGCTGTGCCCTGCGCTGGGGCCGGTGGAGCCGCCTGGAGCCGCCTGGAACCGGCTGTGGCCGGCACGGGGCAGCCCCGGCACCGCCTCACAGGGCTGCCCCCTTCCCCTCTGCACCCCGCCGTGTAAAACCAACATGACCAAAATGAAAAGCAGAATGAAGCAGCATAATTCCCGCTAAATAAGAACTTATTATTATTTACATTTAAATTCTGTAGATGTAAAATAAAGTTCCCTAATTGCCAGTGAGATGAAAACTTCAGGAAACGGACATTAAGCTTTTTATGCCCCTGGGTTATTTATCAGAGGGCAATAGCCACACTAAGAACCATAGAACAATTTCTTAGCATAAAGGTTCTTTTTGTTTTGTTTTGTTTTGTTTTTTTTAAAAAAAAAAGACTAGATTTTGTCTGTGCTACAACCTCACCAGTTGATTTCATTGACCAAACCCCCGTGCAACATAAGCAAACCCTGAAAGACCCAAAGAACTCGAATTAAATAAATAGAACCCCTGCTTTGGTGTAATGAAAAATTCCTTCATGCACATAAAGCTGGAAACCAAATCGTACCGGCATCTATGAAAACACTTCAGTTTTATGCTGTTAAGGGGAGACCTTTTAAAGTCAAATGAATTACTATGTATGGTTGGGAATTTTTGGTGTTAGGTATAACCTAGCGTATGACATTGCATTGGGATATAAATTTTTAATTTTATTTTTTTTAAGAGAAGCAAAATTAAATGGTTCTGTGTTTCCTAAAAATATTGATATTTTGAAAGCAGAATCAGACACAGTTGCTTCCTGTTTTCGGAGAAAGCCACAAGAGACCAGGACTCAGCAGGACACCCGGGGCTCTCAGGTCACCCACCTGAAACACAGCGCTCCCGCCTCAGCACCTGCTGCTCTTCTCCAACTACTGTGCATTGATACTTTCAACAAGCCTTCCATCTTGTCTTGATATCAATACTTCCAAGGTTTTCAAAGTATTTTGTAATACTAAAAGAAGGTAAATTCAACATCTATTTACCTTCCCAGTATGCTTATTACTGTGCCTCAAGGCATAATTTTTAAATGTGTCTGTGTACCTTAAAATGAACACAGGAATGAAATGTGTTTTCAGAATAACAGTTTCAGTGATCAACTCAAAGAAGACACAAACGTTAGCAGAAAAGGCTGGAGAATTTCTGGTGTTTCTTCATGTATTTTGATACCTTTGGAAAAAGGCAGTCTTCAGAGCTACCTCTTGAAAACCAAACTCCACCTACCTCTGTAATACTCAGACTACAAAGTCACCACAGAGCCACTGAATAACTTCTAAGCTTTTGGAGTTCTTTGGTTTTAATTATTTCTATACATGCACCAGTATCCACAAATCTATATACAGAGTCATACCTACTGTTCCTATAGATTGGGATGTTTAATCCCCTATATGCAGTAGATCCAATGTAGTGGATCTATGCCACTGCAAATTGCACATAACTTGCCTCTTAAAGGGATGTACAGTAGAAAAAGTCGTTAAATTTGAGCCGGTATAATGATACCTTGCATCCATAATGATAAATAGAAATTAAGAGTCAGTAGCAGATCTTAATTTCTATTAGAGTGGTACATAACTGAGAGATTATTTTCATTAAATACATTGGAAGAAATATATTAATCAATTTAAAAACAGAATGTATTAATAAAATAGGATAAGCCCAAAATCACACAGATCCATTAAGCTAGAGCAGGTTTTACTTAACAGTATGGCAGGAAAAGGGATCTCTCTGGTCTGTTCTATTGATTACAAATGCACATTGTCAAAGTACTTGAGCTACTTCCCTTTATTTTTCCATTTAAGCTGCTTTAGGACCTTAGTCTTAATTATAAACTTTAGTTTATTCTTGTTAAATTCAGGCTTTTTGCTTACTGTATGTCTTACCTTATGCTCAAGATATGAAAAGAGAGCAATCATTTTGCCCCTTCTCCATCATTTTTCTAGACTTGGTAATTTAAGTCTCAACTGGAAAGGAAGACTTTCTGTTTACCTGATCATCATCTTTACAAGTTCATCTCTCCTGAATATAGGGACAGTAACACCTTACTTAGACAGGCATGTAAGCATTTTCTATCTCTACTTCTATCTGCTGATAAAACTCCTTTTAAAAGAATGTGATTGCTTCTAATTTCAAAAAGCAGGACTTGCATTTTTTCCCCTACTTCATTACGCTTCAATTCTTCCAAGCCTCAACATCATCACTTTTCAAAACCACTTTTCTAGCCAAAATGTCTCAAATTTTCATGTCAGCATTTCTTCACACTCCTTGTTTTGGAGACAAAGTCATTAAATATAATATTAATTAACTCTTAAATAAGGAACAATTAAATAACTATTCTTAAATAAGGAAGCTATTAACTTCTTTCCAGATAAGTATTTCTTCTTTAAGCATCACATAGTGCCTCACCTCTAACCACTTCAATCAATTTTATACCATTATGGAATTATCCATTTTTTCCTCACTAATTGTTTTCTATGGTGCATCGTAACAAGTGTGTTGCTGAAGTAGAGAAATGAATCTCTAGTATTTCCTTTTAGATCTCAGAAAAGAAGTCAACCTCATGTAAATCCTTGCAATGTTTAACCTGAAATAGGAGTTATACCAAGCTGTCCTCCAAGACTTCATTACATTGCTCGCAGTTATATGTGACATTTTTGTTTATGTTCATATTTAGGGAAGTTTTAAAGATTGTAAATATATGAAACAGGCCTTTCTAAACAGTTTGTAACTGATACTTTGTTCCTGTATTCCTTAAAATTTTGTCACAGAAAGACACTAAACACTATTAAATAGAAATGAAAATGTTTTCATATTGAGTATCTGCTAATTTCTAGAAGAGCTAGTTACCTTCCGTTCTTTTATAGTTGGATACAAACTCCTTACAAGGCCTTAAAAATCTTCTCATGAATGTGGTGGTTATGTAAAGGAAATTATCACATTCTAGTCCAGCTTAACCAAAAATGCTTAATAACATGCACTGATTTCAGTCTGTAAGTTAAACTTCAAAAGTGTCACTTTGAAGCATATTTGGACTTGGCTAAGGACCATCCTGAGTATTGCATTAAAGCTTGGCACAGCCACAAGGGGCACAGAAAAGAGTAAAAAATCTGCAGAGGTAATAGATAATTTGTAGCAATATGTATCCATTTGGATTCCCTTAGAAGTTTCCCAGTTGAGGGTCAAACCACTGAGTTCAAAAACACCACCACTTAATTTGGAAGATGAAAGTAAACAAATGTAAGCTGATGGATCAAAGCAGTGTTGTCTTCAGTCACTTTTGCTTTTCATCCTTGTTATTATTTACAGATCTTGCTGAACAGCAAAAAGCATTCTCAGGTTTTTTTTGTAAAAGCCAGCATTAAAATACTTTCCATTAGAATTAGAGCTAAATAAATATTTTCAAAGTAAACCAAAATAAACTAACCTGTGTCCAGAAGTAACTACTTCCTAAAATACGCATGAATGTTGCTGATATTTCTCAATTCTGGGCAAAGGAATAAATAAGCTTTGACATAATATTGAGTGAAAAAAAATATTATTGCTCAAAAATAATAAAAAAAATATTTTAACAAGGAACAGGTATGTTGTTAACACTTCTTTTAACACTGGTCACACCATTACCAGAGAATCCCAGAAAATAAGGATAGTTCCTTAAATTAGAAAAAAAGGCAAAACAAAATTTCACTTCATTGCAGAGAAGTGGCTTACCCACTTGTTTTTTATTTTAAACATTTCAGTCAAATGTCAATACTCAGTTGTAAAACGGCCTAGCAAAATATCCAGAGCATAAAGCACTAAAATCATCAACTTAGCAAAAGACAACTTGTAAACCACTTAAAACAGCATTTCAGGTTTTCTAATGGCTATCTTTTACAATGTACACTGAAAGTAACACAATGGGTTTAGATGGTGAGACCTTTTTGCTTGTTTACATCCCATAGTCTCACAAGTACTTGGAAGTCAAGAAGTGAAGAAATCATTGAACAACACCAGAGCCAGCAGTCGGAGAATGTAGCATTTGCAGGACTGATACAGGAGATCCCAGAACAGCATTATAAATATGTCAATACAAAAATGCACTCACAGTTTAAAACAAACAAAAAATCCCTAATGAATAACCACCCAGAAAAACAGGCATTGAATCTGCACTTGCCAGTTTTGGGAGATGTTTAAAATGAGATCAAGATCTAATTTACCCTCACCTCTGCCAACACCAACCCCAACCAAGATTTGGAAAAACTGAGATTACTTTTATCAATAATAGAGAAGTACAGCTAATCTCTGTCTGTCTGTGAAGAGTCCACTGTAAAATAATGTATACAATTCAAGTGCAAATGTTATTATGAGTCATAAATCATTGTAAAATAACACAAAAGGCATGAATTTTGAATAAGTGAAGACAAATACTTGACTTGAATAAAATGAAATGTGATATTTACCACCACTGAGCGTTCAGCTTGGAAGTATGCAATTATTTCTTTATCATAATAAATTACCTTTCTAGTAGATAATTACAAGCTTGTTCATATAAATGAAACAGTGGGGGGAAAAAAAACCCAAAAAAACAAACCAGCAAAAATCAACCCAAACAGCAGCAGTGCACAGAAATTCCATAGCTGAAGCAATGGAGACTATAACAGGACACAAAATTCATCTGTCTTAACTGACTGCCTGTAGTATCTGCAAAATATCACCTTCTTGACGGAGAGTTTTAACTAAAGACATTTCTCTGTCATGGACTTGGTACATTAAGAAAATATTTGGATCTCAAGCAGCTTCCTAGAAATCATGCACATCATCTGCCTCACTTTTAAAAGGGAACTGAACGTTGTCCTGGTTTCAGCTGGGGTGGAGTCAACTTTTTTCTCAGTGGCTAGTGCAGGGCGGTGTTTTGGTGTGGGAACAGTGTTGTTGGGGACCTTCTGGTTTCTCAGGCCTTGCAGGTGGGAGGGCTGGAGGGACACAGGAAACTGGGAGAGGACACAGCCAGGACATCTGACTGGAACTAGCCAAAGAGGTATTCCATACCATGGGATGCCATGCTCAGTATATAAAGGGGTGGGGGGGACAGTTTTGGCCAGGGCTGCAAATCATTGCTTGGGGACTGGCTGGGCATCGGTCAGTGGGTGGTGAGCAGTTGTATTGTGCATCACTTGTTTTCTTTCCTCCTTTCTCTTTGGATTTCATTCCTCTCCCTTTCTCCCTCCTTTTCATTGTAACTGGTATTGTTATCATTAATATTGTTCTAGTTTTATTTTATTTTAGTTATTAAACTGTTCTTATCTCAACCCTTGAATTTTTAATTCTTTCCAATTCTCCTCCCCACCCATCTGAGGTAGGAGGGAGTGAGCGAGTGGCTACGTGGTACTGAATTATCAGCTGGGGTTAAACCACAATATCTATCACCAAATAATGCCTGGAGTTGTGAACACTGCAGTGATTGCAAAGGGTCTTGTTATTTCAAATATTTCCTGTGTTCATAAAAATCTTCCTTAGTACTCCCAATGTACGTTTAACAAATAAGTGGCCCAAATCACTTTCTCCTATATGTAGATTTTACTACTGCTTTTATATAACCACAGCTTTTCTAAGCTGTTTGAAAAACTTGTGAAGTTGGGTCTGCATTTGATTTTAGGGCTTAGGCATTTATAACAATTTTACAGCTTTTACACAGTCACTGATTCATTGCAGCCAACTATCCTCTGTATGTTGCAATTGCACATTGAAATGAAATGTGTGGAGATGACCATCTTCAGTTGTATTGCCTCTTGTTCACTGTGTGAACAGCATTGTTTTCAGTCTTTTATTCTTATGATTACATACCGATCTCTACAGTCAAAAATAAGGTCAGTTGATATGGATGAGTATGTGTCCACTGATGAAAGAGAAATGTCATTAATCTTTGTTTTAAAGACAAAGTCTTCGTTTTTGTTGTCATTATACATCTGCAACTTTCAGTATTAATGAATGCATTATATAAATGTAGACCACACTGAACACTTAGCTTGCTTTTTTTTTTTTTTTTTTTTTTTTAACATGCCTGACATTTCAGACTCATATTGAAAGATACACATCTGCCAGAAATAATGGGCATAACTCAGATCTAGCAAAGGACTAAAAGCAGAAATCACAGAATACAAAACTAAAATGTAATGAAGGAAAGAATCCCTGAAAGCAGGGATGTATCAGAAGCATACTTTATTTTTATTTTCTTCATTTTTCTCATTGCAATTCTTTACACAGAGAATTTTTGCATCTTAAACCCCCCAAAAAACAGTTGCCCTAACAAAATTACAGTCAATCTGTATATTTCTGGAACATGCACTCACTGATATTTTAATTAGATTTAGTAGAATTGGGATTTTTCCACTCTATCCACCTGATTGTCATCTATAACCTCTCCACATCACATTGGTAATGTTGGCTAATAACACACAACAAAAACTGAATTATGATTAAATCTTTTCTTCACTTTTTAAAATAGATAAACTTTTAAAATAATGTTGTGGTTGCGTTTTGGGGGTGGTGATTATTTTTGTGGGTTTTGTTTTGTTTGTGTGAGTGAGATATATTGCTAATACATAGCGGAGATCATTCAATGCCTTACTTCTGACTGGCATTTCTGAAGAAACAATCTCATTGCAATTTATTTGGGAAGAAGCATAAAAGTAATAAATAATTTTAACATCCTTTCATATTATATATATATATATGTATTCATATATGTACATTTCTAATTTCCTACCATCATTTTTCAATTAAACTTGGTGCTCCTATTTGAAGAAATAGATCCTTAGCATTTATAACAATTGGACCCTAAGTGCTAGGGATGATCAGCTTTTATTTTGGATACAATTTCCCCCACCCACATCCCACAGGAAGGTTTTTGGCTATTTCAGAAATACACACAGAAGATTTCACATTATCAAAGTACCTTAGTTGTACCACAGCATTTCTCAAGTGGTGTCAGTATCAGGAATAACATTGATATTTATGAGGGGGAACAACTGTTTAGATAAATAATTAAGAGGAACTTTTTAAGGACTAAGAGGGAAGTACTTTTTTCATACTGCACAGTGCTCCCTGTCCTAGAAAACAATCTTAATAAAAAAGCAAACAATGTGACATGAATTTTGATATTTCTGTGTAGCTTTTTTTGAAAAAGTAACATGAGCAAGACTAAAAAGCTACTTGTAGATGTTGATGCAAGTTTCTGATGCAACCTTTATGTATGTCTGCCATTGTAGTTATGAAAAAAATCTTGTGAATTTTTCTGAAAGAATAAGCGAGAAATTTCATTTCACAAATGTATTCTTATATGCTTTCATTATTCATAACCATCATATACAGCAAGAATGGAAGCTACCCATAAATGGGATTTCACTGATACACAATTAGTATTAAAAGACAAAAATACTGACATATTTTTTACAGTTTATTTCACCACTGCTTTTTCACACACTTGAACCAATCCATTCTACTTATGGCAAATGCATTTCTCTATAATCTCTCTGATAACTACACAAACTTCTCTGATAGTATGAATCATTGCAATGAGTCACTAGGCATTTTTATGCCAAAATAAACACTTTCAAAGTATCAGAATAATGTCATTCTGTCCATGTGAATTCCACCACTGTAATTTTATTGTGTCATTGAATGAGACCTACTGGATGCTACTGGTATTTTTTTTTATGTTCCACTGTTGTGTTTCCTTTCTCTCACATTTTAAAAACTTCTGTATTTAAATGGAGCAGAGCAGACCAGATGGTTCATGCTGCATTGTACCTTTCAGGTCAATAGAAATAATAATTAAAAAACAAACAAACAAACAAACAAACAAACAAACAAAACAACTACTACAGTAAATTAAGTTTTATCAAATTTTGTCAGCAGGAAAAAAAAAATCTCTGGCGGGTATAGGAAAGGGTAAAAACGGACTAAAAAGCCATCAAAAGTTCTGGGGAGATGTATTAGTGGGAAAAATGAAGCTGAAATGCTCTGACATGTATAAATATCACAGTATCTCACATGGTTCCGCAGTTTGCTACCTGATAGGTACTAAATTATGTGATGTTTTACACAGTTGTGTAATAAATTGCATGGATGCTTTGAAAAGTTTAAGTAGCAACAGAAAATCATTGAACAGACTGCCAGCTTCAGGAACAGATGGCAGGACATTTTGAAAACTCTGAATTAATGAACTATTTAAACCAGGGTGACTTAGAATCACGTTACAGATAGTAAAAAAAGATGGAAGTAACTTTTCGTGTCTTTTTTCTCAGCTAAGTAGAGTTCAACTTAGAACACTGGACTGCTTTGAAAAGCATATGTTGCAAGGCAGTATTACCTGTGGTTTCAGGTTGCCTTATTGCAAGACAAATTTATAAGGTAAGGATAGAATTCAGGTTTTGAAGTTTTATAGATATGCAAAAAGCAAGCAAGGTACAACATATGAGGCTCTGGAACCAGAAGTCTGTCATCAAAAAATATGAAGAAAAATAAAATCTTTGGTTGCAGATCTGACTTGAAAAGAGTTTTACATTTCACTGCCTAAAAGGCAAAGATAGTGTCTGTAAAAGTAATATCTTGAGGGGAAAAAAATATATATCTCATATTTAAAATGCTATTTAAATAGAAAATGCCCATATAACCCCAACACCACTTGTTACCAATTACAAAATTCAGTGAAAAAGAGACAAAAGAGATGCATTCATTAAACATAAAACTGTAAGACTGTAAGTGAATTTCAGATGTCAACATGTTTACTGGGTAAGGCAAGGGAGGACAAGTGAGCTGTCTTGATAGACTTTGATCTCCACTAAAGAGGATTCCAGCCAGCTTCTAGATAATGTGAATGAATGTTCATTATTATCACACTTAGAAAGTTTTTCCTAATGTCAAAATATTTTTTTTTCCGTTGAAATTTGAGTTCCTTGTTTCTTGGTTTGTTACCAGTAGACATGGACAATGCTGATCATTATTTCTTCTGCTCCAGCAGTTCTCAGTCTGTTGCTATGCACCAACATGCTGTGACTGTGAGCACACATTCAGGCAGCCAGTCACACCAGCAATGGAAATATTAATTCCACACCTACAAATCAAACCATCCTTATGATATTCAACTTCCAGCGTTTTTTGGCTTCAGACTAAAAAGTGCCATCCCCCCAACTTTTTCTTAGCAGCTGTTAGTTTGTAAAAATCATTCTCACTGTGTTCATCTGTATGCTCTCCAATTTGCTTTAAACTGTTTGAAGTGTGATGCTCTGTTTCATATAAATTTTACAGCCTAATTTGCCTGCATTCTCCAGCAATCTGTTGTACTCCAACTTCTGCAGTTTATGCGGCCCGAAGAAATTCTCTTTCTGTGCAAGGCAAGAATTTAATAGTAAATGAACTAAAAACCAGTCCAATCAATTAACGATGACTACCCCAGATTTTATTATTATTATGAAGAAAAGACATCTGTAACATAAAAAATTCTCCAGAATTATAACACAATCAAACTTAGTATACAGACGCTTGTATTCTATCTCTTAGTCCTTGATATTAACCTCATCCTTCCCTGGTCTTCTTGGGATTATGTGAACAGGTGAGTGGTTGCTCTCTCCTCACTCTATGACTCTCTTGGGATTATTTTTGTATGACTTCTAACATGCTTACACCTTGATTTCTTCACTGATCCACAATTCTGTATTACATCCAAATGTATGCAATCAAGCATGTTTTATATACACATGTTCTTGATATTGATTACAACATAAAATAATACCTTAAAACACTTGTTCTTTGTTCTATGTTCCCTCTCTGATTCCCAAAACTATTTTTTCCAAGGCTGCATTACTTAAGGGATCAGTAATGGTGTGCTGGTGAGCTCTCCACAGCCTTGGGGACTCAGGTATCACCCTGTGTCTTTATCTGGGTGCTCCTGTTATCGTCTTATGCCTGTACCTCTTTATCTTGCCTTTTTATTCACGAGTCTTAGAAAGGGCATTTTGTATGGAGTAACTACTTGTTCCTACTGTTTATTAGCTACAGAAACATAACTATATTATTAAGAGTAGATGTTGCATCACATGATCACATAATGCTAAACTAAACCTGAACAGATTTGGTAGCAGCTCTTGGATAATTATATAATTGCTAACATAGTTAAACTAAGTTTCAGGCAAACCTAAAGCAAATTCCAGGCAAAGCAAACCTGCAAGTCCTAGTTTGCAAACCTTGCAGACTTAACATAAAAGCCTGTGACCAGCTATTAGCAATGGTAATCCTTACTGTCTACATGATACTCCAACTAAAATATTACCACAAATAGGAAGAGTCAAATAATACTCTCTCAGCTATGTTGTATGTGATGACTGTCTTACTACATTCAAGAATACAGTTGCATATTACTCATACTCACTGCTTATCACATTTAAAGATACAAATTGCCACTCATAAAAACAAATAAAGCCCACACATTCTTGGTCAGTAATCACTCTGTACTCTGTAACGGCTCCAAGAATGTTTTAACCAGTAACAATTTAAATTATTTCCTCTCAAGTACACAACTCATAAGCGACTAGAAAGGAATGATATTAGATTTAAGCAAGATCTACAGAAGGAAAAATCAAATCACACACTGACTGCAATGATGCTCTCATATAAAAAAATGGAATGAAATTCTGGCATAGTTTTCAGTAAAGCCAGAATTTCTTGCCAAGCACTTTTACAATTCTCATTAAAACCTCCTTTAAGCAGAGATTCTTACCATCATGGTAAAAAAAACCCCAAACATTCCCCATCCCCTGCTAAAAGCAAAAATCCCACCTGAGACCTGTTTACACACTTACTTATCTTCTCCTATATGCCAAAATACACACATGTGAATTTCAGATTATCTTGTATCTGATCATTAGGGCGAAAACAAAGAGGATGAACACTGTATGATTTCTTTAAAGATACTTAATATTTAACTTCATTAACTGAGATTCAAATTGTACTATCCACTTACCAAAAATTTAAGGGGTAAATAGTTGGCTATATTACTCGGTTGCTGAACTGAATGTTGAACACAGTATCCTGCATTCGTATTACACAAGGATGCATGGTTGGTATTGTTGGTTAGTGTTGGTTTTATTTTTTATTTTTTTTTATTCTGGAATGAATTTTGCTCTCTATTGAGTGAATTTAGCTCATAGAAGTACTCTAATAAAGAAGCAAAGTGTTTGCTTGCCACATTTCTTTCCTCCTGAAGTTAAACACCAGATCTGACATCTGGAGGTCAGAAAGGAATTTTTCTTTGAGATGCAATTTGTAAAGACGTGTGATTTTTACCATCCTTTGTATTTAACAAATCTTCTGACAGTGCAAAATTGTGGTGCATCAGGTACATTCACGATGCCTTCAGCCCTTGGTGCTTCCTTTCTATAGCACATAATACCCATTACTTTTGCTCTTTTACTGTAGAACTTTGGTTAAAAAAAAAAAAACAGTAATATCATTGGAGAGCGTTTTATGTTCTCTGATGGTGTGTGAGTGACCTAGCAACTTCTTTAAATTAAACTTTTAGTATGTGTCTGCTGATGATTGCACTGAAGTCCATTTTGTTATTACCTTTTCATTATTATTTACAGCTACTTTGGGCCTGATTTTTATTTATTCCATATATTTATTTATTTTTCCAACATACTGGCCAGCATCCATAAGGTGACTTAGACATCATTTCAAGCCTACGTGCATTATTACATGAGTATAGATGGGCTTAATGTAAACATATTTTTTTTTGCTTATTTAAATGCTACCTTTAAATAAATGAGTAAACTCAACAACTAAATAAGTAACATATACATAAAATAAAGAGAAGCCAGCTACAATTTCAAAATAAATGTAAGACACTTAAGTTCTTTGAAAGTATTAATAAAAATTATTTGAGAACAACTGAGAGGGGAATTATCTATACACTCACTAATATTTATGGCTGTTTACGCTATTAAAGCTCATCTTGCTTTAGAGAAGCTATTCAATGCTGTGCAAAGTCCAGACACAAACCAAAGTGCACCACTGAGTAAGAGCAATCAAAAGACCAGGTACGTTTAGTCAGTGGCAAATAAATAAAATTAACCTGTCACCATTTTAATTACTGAAAAGTGTTTGCTAACTCTAAGTACAGGAAAAAAGGTTAAAAATCTATCATGCTTTTCTTGCAGGCTAACGCAGGTTTTACTCAATAGTGCTAAATTATGATGAACCAGTACAGAACAGCAAGTTATTTACACAGATATTGTGCATCCCCAGACACAGACTAACTTCCATCCTCTCCACAGCAGCATTTTCTACATAGTCATTTTTTTTTCTTTAATATCTTCCAAGACCTGCTATTCCTTCATCTTTTTGACAGGAGTGCTATGTAACTGCATGCACTTAGGATCATATTGCTTTATGCTGAGTAAATTTAAATTATGCTATTCTTAATATATATTTTATCTGAAATTGTTTTTTAAACAATGGAGCATTATGGCTCAAATCTACTTCATAGACTGTATAGAAATACTAGATTCTTTACTATTGTAACAAACAAGGTCTGTTATGTGACTATAATAGGCTGAAATATAAGCTTAAGTCCAACAAAATAATATTGCTTTGGTATTCCTCTTTGAGAGGCTCATACATGAAGGGACTAACTATTCCAGCAGGGCTGCTGTCTATGGAATCAGAGTTTGAATTCAAAAGCAGCTTTATTAGGTAATATGAAAATGATTCACTGAAAGGGAAAATGGTAACTGGTGAAGCACTATTCTTATCCAAATAAAGCCAAAGACAAACACTGTGAAGAAAAATGTACTTCAGGAATAAGCACAAACTAATTTCCACAGGTGAAGAAAAAAAAAAAAGAAAAAAGACAAAACCTCAAAATAGTCTGCTGACTAATTACTAAAAGGAAGAAGAGTCATTGTTCCCCAAACAATGGAGCCTTTGTGGAGCCACACATAGTCCAGGGTACGATGCAAATCCCAACCAAGAGAAACGTGCCTTTGAGATTTAACATGTGCTGTTAGTCAAACAGGTCCAGAAACAGTGGGATGAAGTACGTTTGGGAGGCAGGATCAGAACTACAGCTCAGAAGGGATGGTGCTACATGTGACTGTTTATCACATGATACCAGCAAACTTGTTTCAGACTGATGAAATTGAAACCACACTGTGTGAGAAATGTTTCTCATGATTTGTAGAAGCTGGAAGACAGCACACATATCAATAGCAAAAATACTTAGCATTTATATATCCTTAATATGTAAACTGTTACGAAAAATTCTGGCAGATAGTAGCGTTTTCTTGTCATCTTTATAGCCCACTCACAATTCCTGACTATCTGCCAAGAACTTTTATAACAGGAATAAAAGTCCTAAAGCAATCCACAATCATAATCTAAATGGAAACCCATAAGCAAAATTCACAGACTAACACTAATACGATCTATGCTTCTGTGTCATGTATTTGACCTTGCAAATTAATAAAAATTAATTTATTTAAATAAAGCATATTACAGTTTCAATGAACACTTTTGGATATATATAAGATGTTCTATTTTATTAGAGCTATGTTATTTTAATTATTTTTCTACTACAATACTTGACTCATATTTTGCATGTAAACTGACTACCTCTGAATGACACTTATTGTCCTCTGTATTAATTTTGCTAATTTTCAATGAATTACAAAACGGGTTAATTAAAATTGTCTAATGTTACTGAGTAGACAACATAACCTGTTTACTTTCTTCTCAGAAAATTAACTGAATTGCAGCATCTGTTTCACTGAAAATAATTACTGATTTCAACAGGGACAAAACATGCAGGAAATACAAAATGATGAATGTAACTTATTTGTGATACCACAGTGTAATTACTTTACTTAGGAAAACATTACAATAAGAAGATTTACTTTTTCCTCCTGAATTAAATGTCCAAATGAAGTTATATTTTACTCTAAGCACTTCATTAATTTTGGTAATTATTTCCTTTACTGAATTCCTTCAATATTCTTGTTTGATTCTGAATATTCAGTAGTGCTTGCTACTGAAACATCACAGTAGTAATAAATCTTAAAGACCAACTATGAACTAGAAACAATTAAGACTCTCAGGTGCATTATGCTTCTTATCGACCATAGAGCTCAACATTATTTTATCTTAGTTATGCTTATCTAGACATACTCACATTCTGATTGTGTTACTTTGACAGCTCCTGACCACAAGCCTATTTGAGACAATTTAAAAAGTGTCACAATAAATGAAGAGCCCTTAGCTTCATCCTCTAACACAATAGACGTATATAGATCAAATCTGTCTCCTCCCTCAAATACTATTAATGATGAAGTATGAAAAGGAGAAAGGCATACAAAACCTGTTTGGAATTCTACATTTATTATAGTAGGTGAGGAAGAAAAAAGGACAGGGGAGGATATTTCAGTACTTATATTTGAGATTACATTCAACAGCACACTTTCTGATTGTTACAGAAAGATCCACAAGCTCTGTAATGTGAAAAAAAATCATGATTGATCAATATTGTGCAAAACATAAGAAATAATAATAATTTTTACTTTGAGTGGATGACGTGAAGAAGACTGTAAGACTCTGTACTATCAATATACAATTTTTCATTATTTTTTTTGTTTGTTTCTTGCATAAATTAAACATTACTGTTTCCAAATTCCACAGCTAGAAGCCAACAGATTACAAATATCCACAAATTATTCTCATGTGTAACCATGAATATACATTATTAAACTATGTATGGTGAATGATATTATTTAACTATGAGTATTTATGGTTGGTATAGAATAAATCATGAAAATAAATGCTGTATCAACCTACATACCTTGATGATTCTAGTATTGCAATATGCTGAAGAAGTATCGACAGTGTATTATAGGTTTTAGCAGTAAAGTATTTAAAGTACTTCCTCTTTCAAACTTGGGAGATAATTTGCATTCTAGCAAAGAGATTAGTCTCTCCTTTTTTGAGTTTAAAGAGAGGATGGACTGGGAGCCAAGGTCAACCCACCACATTGATAAACAATTATAATTGCCAAACAGTGGAGACTTATGACAGTAACAGGATACTCTGAGCTACTCAGCCTGTCGGATACAAATACACAGTTTTCATTTCAGTACACACACATGAGAAGTTATATCACCAAAAATGTTCAGAAGACTGGGAATCAATTCTGAAAAGCACTGCCTTTGAAAACAGCTCCAGGCTAGTATGAAGCATTATCTAGAAGGTACAGTTTAATTGTGTTGGATCTGTGAAGTTTTTGTAGAAATGGTTGTTTTACCACTGTAATTGGTGTTGCTGCAATCACTATGATAGTAAGGTCTAGTGGCTAAATGTGAATGTAAATGCTAATAAATCAATCAGGACTCAAAAGATAAAATTATTAAAGGACTGGAATGTATACCTCAAAGAGACATAGACTTAGGAAATTCAATCAGGGTCTTTGTGGCACCATTTAGTGGCCATTTCTGATGGAACTATAAAGTGGGGAGAAGTCACTTCTGAGTAAGCAGAGGTCATGTTCAGACTTTCTAGAATTAATTTTATCTGCAGTTCAAACAAAACGTATAAAATGACTGCCAAGTTGATATACCAAACAAGGTCAATTTAAAATTAGTGATTTAGACCTATTCAGAGATGATATTAGGAACAATTTAATTATTAAATTGAGTATTAAGTATTTAAATAACATTAAAAAGTGCATATTTGTTCACTTCAAATTTTAGAGTTTTAGAAAGCTTCATATCTGATTCCCTCAGTCTTAAGTGAATAGAAGAAGCCCAAGAGAACAATGTAAGTAGAGAAGCACATCTCTATGTGAGTTCAAAAGATCAGTACCTGATAATAACAGCACTTTTAATAACCAAGGGCCTTCCAGAGAAAAGTAAAAGAGCAGCAACTTCTCGTCTCAGTGCCCTCCACATTTTCTGCTGAGAGAGGGAAGTGCGTGCACGCATCTGTGCACATATTTTGGAAAGGAAACTTGCTTTCTGCTCAACACAGAAAAACTTGTGGGCATATTCAGCACCAACAAGTTCTTGAAGACTGTAATTCCTCCCTGATTCATATAGACAAGGTTGAAGCCATGCTTAAAAACCCCAAACACCAAAAACGCAACCAAAACACCCCTCCCACCCTGCTCCATTTACTGGAGCATTAGCTCGGCTGTACAGAAAGCTACTTTTCGTCACCAGAAATGTGTTTTTCATATAAAGCTTTCCCTGTATAAATACTAGTATTCAGCCATATTTTAAAGGGCAACTCAGGAAATAGAGGCAAACCCAGACAACCAGTTATCTCATTCTGCAGATGACGTAGAACAATGTCACCAGTAGTCTGTCCCAAGTATCCAAATATTTGCTTTACATTGATTTAGTTATTTCAGTTGTCAACTGTAATAATTGGTGCTGATTTGAGCCTAAATATACCCATTCACCACTTCCTTTAGAATCATTTTTTTTTTTTTCCAGACTTCTCTAGATACACAAACTCCAAATCTGTAGAGTATACATCTGCATTAATTTTCCCTTTCTTTGCAGCTCCTACAAACTGGTTACAAATCCTCAATGCAAAACTCAACTGCATAATAAAAACTGAGAAGACTAATCTAAAACCAACTAAACATTAAACCAAAAATGCTTTCAGTAGAATATTGTTGGAATATTTCTTTTAGCAAATAAGTCAATCTAAATTCTTAATAAGTCATAGAAGCTGCTACTTGAAAGAATGATACTTTTTTCGTAAGACAATTTATACAGTTACACTGAGTTCCGAAGGTGACTCAAATCAGCATTAACATCACACCTTCAATGCACATAATTATACTGTGCAAGGTACTAAAATATTACGGCAGTGTGAAAAATAACAAACCGAAGTGAAAGTTAATACATTGTTTCTCTCTGCCCTCTTCATGCCCTGTAGTTTTTATAGCAGAAGCTTGAAAACAGTAATGAAGTAACAGCCATTTCATCTTCAAAAGCATCATTATGACTGTAGAAAATTCCAAAGATAAAGATGCTTAATGAAGAGATGTTTTACATATAAGTATATACCTCTGTATCATACTACCAACAGTATTAACTGTTCAGGAAATATGAAACCATATTTTATAGCATAGCTAGTAATGGTTTTGGTTTTTGTTTTTTTTTTTTTTCCCCGTACTCATCAAATTCAGAGATTCCTCCAATAAATTATCATCAATGAACACATGAATAGTCAGCACATTGCTGTACAATCCTTCCAGATTCTTGTCCACATTTATGGCCCCTGACTGCAATTTGTCACTCTGCCCAAATTGTACCCGGCATGCCAGTTACTAAAGAGGAGGAGGCAGCGCTCAGTAGATGATGACTGTCTCTTGCTTAAAGTCCTGTATTACTGCCCTGTCTGTCATGAGACTTCAAATGAGGGTGTCCTTCATGTCATCATGCTAGGCAGGTGGGGACACTTGAGTGAGGAGAGGACATACATTTCAGCATCACGTATGAACTCATAGCTACACGCTTCACAAGCCTACTCTGTAGTCTGCTTTCACAATGCATCAATGTCTCCCTATTGGTTAATTATACAAAGTTCTAGGTTGTTTTGATTTGAAGGTTTTGCTTTTTCAAGCCCTTAATTTTAACTATTTACAATATGTGAGGTAAAGATAGCACTCATTTTTTCCTTTTCTCATAGTATGATTTTTTTTAGTTATATGAAGGATATGAAGAAACCAGTATTTTAAGCAGCAAATAAATTAAGAAGCTTATGAGGTTAAACAGTATTATTTCCATGTAGAAAAAGAGGGCTGAATTAGTCAATGGTGACTCCCTGGGCACCAGAGAAATTGTACCTGGAATGACTGCACACTTCATCTCTGTTTTCACATCTTCATTTAAATGGTTTTGGTTTGGAGTTTTCTTTCTCAGAACAATGTTTGAGAGCAGACCCCATAACACTGCTAGAATCTTTATGCAGAATCCTCTCACCTGAAGAAAACCAAGGCAAAAGATGGAATGTACATTCTTAATCACAGCTATTTGATTTACTCCGTGTAACATGTAATGCTATAACTCTTTCAACACAACAGTCAATGTATTGGAAATCGATCTAAACCAAGGAATTGGATTGACCAATGGAAGAGTTTTACAATTACAATGTGGGAAATATTGAGGATCATAATAGCAATTTCGATAATCTACAATCAGACTGGAATAATTACTTGGAAGAAAAAGGTCAAACAAAAGAATCTTAGAAAAATAAAGAAGCATAAAATTAATTTTTGCTGTTTAGCAAACTATTTGTAACTCCAAAAATAGTATTACAATGGAGTGGTGGTTCTATGCTAAGTAAGGCAGTTAAAATGTAAAAAAAAAACCAAACATTAACTGATTCAGAAAAAATGTGGTTACTTTTCTTTTGCAGGTGACCCCTTAGAGTGGCAGGCATTCACAAAGACAAGGAAAAAAAGGCCCACTGAAGAGTCTAATTTAGATTTCCAAAGACTGAAAGAATTGCATCAAAGCCTGGTATTGTTCATGAAGTCAAACATACCACAATCCTAAAGTAGGTAGTCTTGTAAAGCTGGGGTGCTTGGAGAGAACTAGCCATAAAAAGAAATGAAGCAGAAATATACATACTCATCTGTAGGAGTTCATGAGATACAGAGGGGATAGCAATATTGCCAGAAAAGGAAATTTAGCCTGTCCATTGTAATTAAGACTTGTTACTTCTCAAGCTAACAAAGATATGTCAGAATAAACAACAACAAAAAGACTTCTAATTCAAAACAAAACAATTTCTTATATCCAGGTGCCTGAAGCTAGGCATATTAAAGTGATAAATGCTTTGTATTGTTCCAATGACTGGTCTGCCGTTGTGTTGCTCATTAAAGTATTGCTAAAATACTGTGGTGGTGATAGCCAAGACCTTTATAAGATGATTTGACAGTGATTCTGAAAGTAATTTGTTCCATTCACAGTCTGAAAAACAAACAAGATGGAATTTATATTTTGTGAAAAAACAAAACAAAATAACCTAGATATTGTCTCTTACTAGGGAAAAATTATGGCTGTAATACAGCTTCACTAAAAGCCACATTCCCTATTACCAGACCAAAGGTGCAATTAAATGGTAGTTTTCTGCAACAATATATTTTATAACACTACAAAACCCCCCTACGCTAATTAGCATTACACACACACCTCACTTCAATATTTATCCTCCTCATGCACTCCAACAGCTGGTCATTGTTCAGGTAGGTATATGGAGGTTGTGTATATAAAAAAATTTGTCTAAGAAGGACTTTACATACAGTATAATTCACTTCATATAAATCATGCCTGTTACTCGTATATTCTTATGTTACTAGCTATGCTTAAATACTATTCGCTATCATGTTATGAAGCAAATAAAGTATTTATCAAAGTATTTACGTGGTAACCTGCTATTTAACATTCACATCAGGAGCCCCTACTGCAGTTTATTATTAAACTGCATCGGTAAATGTCCTTAGAGGAAAAGTATGAAGTGTCTGATAGTCTTTTATAGCTTCTTTACTCTTAGAAGAAGAGATGGTATTTTGCTTTTTATATTTTTTGACATCTGAAAATATGCTGTGGCCATAATTTAATTTTGTTTTCCACATCTGTCTGTGTAGTTCTCACAAATTTGGAACTTGCTCAGAATTCAGCCTCAGAACACCCTTTTCACTTTAAGGATTTTTTCAGTAATGTTAGAACTTTGGAATCTTTTTGTTCACAACACTTATTGTGTTCCTCAAAAGAGGTTTCTTACTTCCTGAATTCCTGCTTCCAGAATTTCACTGTAGCTATTGGATCCATAGTATTTTATAGTTCTTATAAACAGGAAAAATAATCTCCTGTTTCATCAATGATTTTCACTTTGTATCAAGTGAATCAAAAAAGCAATGAAGAAAAGTAACAAGAAAAATTATTTCCAGTTAATGTGTTTATCCAGTAACTAAAAAGAAATAATATTCGGTGTGTTTCATAATTTACTTGGATTCTTCTAATTTGTCTGGCCTACATGTGTTCTTTCAAGTTGGTTGTTCAGCAGCTATATGCTGTGTTCAAGTGGTAGTAAGTTTGCTGATTTGACTGTATTAAATAGAAGATAATTTTGAAATACAAACTAATAATCACAAATAATCCCAGCTTAAAAAATAAAGTGTATATATATGTGTGTGTGTGTGTATATATAACAGCAAAGTATACAATAGCAATAAATACCTGATGCAGGGGGAGTAAAAGAGATGGAACAGACTCTTCTCAACAGTATCCGCTGACAGGCCAAGGAGCGATGGGCACAGACTGAAACACAAGAGCTATTGAAAACCTGATGGGACAGAGTCCTGCTCAACCTGCTGTAGCTGAATCTACTTAAAGGGAGGAAGATGGACTTGGCAGTTGCCAGAGGTCACTTCCAACCTCAACAATTCTGTGATTCTGTTCATCTTAGGGTAGTAATCTGAAACAAGTTATCATTTGGTTACTGACAGTGGCAGCTATTTGTTGATTCCTTAGGCATTGAAGGCAAATACATTAAAAAGCATAAGGACAGGTCTTGAAAATGCAGATACAAAACAGAAGACAAGACTGTGGAATGCTCTACAGTTGCCTTAAAGAAATGATGATACCAGGGAAATCAAGAGTAAGGGTTTGCAATTATGGCGTTTTAAATAATAATAACAACAAACAACAACAACACGCTAACAATAATAACAACAACAAAACCAACAACAACAATAATAATAACATCAATAATATAATAATAAAAATTAATATTAATATTGACATTACTAGACACTTCCTGGATGGGGGGAGAAATGAAAGAATACATTTGTTTGCAATGGAAGCAAAAAATGATGCATTTTTCAAACACTATTATTACCAATTTCATAAAATGCCCAAAACATCTAAATAATTTCTTTATTCATACAACATCAACTTTTGAGCAATTTATATAGGATATGCCTGAATTTTATGTGTGACAAATTATTACAGTTTGGGGAAGCCAAATTTAAGTAGCCAAGCTCAAAGCACAATTTTAGATGCAACATTACTAACCTATGTAATCCTTGAACTAATAGGCGAGTGGATTATATTACTGTATTAATAGTCTTAATGAAAATGCTTCTGAAATCAGTCTCTGACTCATATTTAAGGTTATTAAGCAACAGCAGTAAAACCTGGGGCTTATTGCATTTTTATTGGCTAATACTTCCTTCAACACGAAAGAAAACTGGAACACCTGCTGAAGGCTGGTAGTTCCTGACTGCCAATATAATGCATACCACAGCAACATGCATGCACAGTTTCACAATCAGTCTTTTATTTTTACATGAAACAGAAGAATGGGGAGTTCTAACCCTCTTAGGAATAGGAGTAAAATTTAACTCTGTCCTGCTCACATCAAAGAGAAGTGCCTCTCCAGTATCATCAGAGCTGCCCTTTCCATCAAGAAAACGGCATGATTTGATTTTTTTTTTAAAATATTTTTTTTTTAATGCCAGTTGGGTGTGAGGCCCTTAGAGGGAATCTGACTACTGCCCCTCTATCTGTTGGTCTAGCAAGATCTCTATTTTTTTTTTTAGTTCTTAAGTGTCTCCAATGCAAAGGACACCGTACCAGCAGAAACAAACAAAACCTTCTGAACATCAAACACACATGGAAGCTTAAACTGGATAAAGAGCGACAACAAAAATCTGCTTTAGAAGGGGGTTGGAATAGATGATCTCCAGTGGTCCCTTTCAAGCCCAGCCATTCTGTGATTCTGTGAAAACATACTTGAAAGGATTTTGGTTCTTAAAAATTGCTACTGCATCATGTAAATCTATCCACTGGGGAAAACCATCATGCACAGTGTTAGGAAGATCTCACGCATACAGTGTCTCCACCATACATACCTATTTTCATATGTTTAAATACAGGAGCTAATCGTGCTCTTGGAAATTTTGTCTCAGAAATCTCCGGAAGAAAAATAATTACAGCAGGTTCAGACAGCAGAGCCCAAGGACATATTTAACAAGGATTAGGGCACTTAATGTCACCTGGCTACTCACATGGTGAAGTTTTAGGAAACTGTAGCTCCTAGGAACAGCAAAATCACTATAAGCTCAGTGCAGAATGCTGCTGAGCTAGTCTCATCTCCGCCTCCTTACCCAACCACTACCAAATTAAATGATCAGCATTCATGAATGGCAGTTGCCTTATGCAGGTGTACAGCGGTGGCAGTGCTAGTCAGAAAGGAGGCAGAAAAACAGGTGAGGGCAGGGAACATCCCCTTTTAGCAGCAGTCTGTGTTTATTTTGGTTTAAAGTGAAACTATTTGTAGGTAATTAAAAGGTATTCAAAGTTCTGTTTTATCTAGGATGTCATTACTGATTGTTCATTGCTATTATTTTTACACTTGCCTAGGAAATAACAACAGGGGAAACCTAAATTGTTGTGCAGACATTTGTCAGAGATCAAGGAACAGAATTAAAGACAATTTTAGACCAACACTTCTAATTGATCCAGGTTGATTAATGAGAAACATACATTTCAAAAAGGATTCAAAGTGATTTTAGGAGTTACCTTCGCAGGAGATAAATGATTCATTTGCAGTTCCTCAGCAGTTACTTTGATTTCTTGAAACTGTCATTTTTTTATAACAAAAATATCATATTTCTTGCAAATAGCCTGTTACTGTTGTTTGTTGCTACTGAACTGCAGTCATCATTCAATTCATCATTCGATACTGACAACTGCAAGCATTCAGAAATTACAGGACAAATCACAAGCTTTTATTTAAAATATGAGACTTCAAACAAAGGCACCTTGTTTCTCTTGAACCATGTTTTGGGATTTATTTTTTTTTTAATTAGTATTAGTTCATACTTCCAGGCCACTAGAAATTCAGAACTTCTAATTTAAATACGTATGAGCCTAGGATCTGAAATTTTGAAAATGTGTTGAGTGACTCATGCTTACATCTTGAAAATTGACTGAAATCTCAGAACTGCAGTACTAAAATGTGTATTTACTTTGCAACTAACAGCAGAAATAATATCCAAATTATTTCACAAGCAAAAACTGGCTTGTAGTTTTATGTAACACCTTGGGATGATAAAAAGCAATACAAACATACATGTAGCTCTGAGGAATCAAAGCAAATACTTTAATTACATAAGAAAATGAACATCTATATAGCAATTATTACCAAATTCACTGACACTCTGAAGATGGCACAGAACAAGGCCAAAAATCATTTCCTTTCCCCTGGACACTAAAAATCGGTAAAATGTATCCACCATTCCATATTAATTGCATGTTTGTGAGACAACCAAGAAATTCTACTGAAGTTACATGGCTGACAATCGTATTTCTAAATAATAAATACTAATGTATGATTAATTAATGTATTATTCAATTTTAAAAGCAGCAAAGGAAATTTCCTGAAGCTGTATATTTGCACGCTTGTAAAATTTCGAATATTTTCCTCTAGAACTGGCACACTGTCATGAGATTTTAAGTTGTCAGTTTGTTGTGGGTTTTGTTGTTGGTTTTTTTTTCCAGTGTAATCATTACAACTGGAATGTGAAGGAAACAATGCCAACTGAAGACAAATAATGTAGCAAAGAAATGGTATTACTTATTATAAAATTATTGGTTGACAGAGAAAAGTAATTATATGTTGTATGTCATATAACCTGAATCACAAAACACAGTATATCTAACCAGGCTTCCATGGTTGGAATAAGGAATACCCATCTGTGATAACAAAAGTAACTTTTATATCTTCTTATTTTTTTTTAAATCTGTAGACAACAACAGATTCTAAGTATTTTGCACTATAGAGTTTAAATTCCTGCTAGCACAGACTTGATAAAGAAAAAAAATTAAAATATAGGTTTTCCATGGTGGAAGGACTGAATTTTCTTCATTCATGTTTTGATATTTGTTATTGGCACAAATTGTGTGTAATTTTAGTACTGAATTTGGGAATGCCAGGTCTTCTCAGGATTTATTTTACCTTGACAAGAACACTTAGCACTTGTTCTTTAATGAAGGTGTTTCAGGAAATGTTTCCAAAATTTATCATTCTATGATTTTGAAAACATAAAATGATATCACCAAATTGCATAAATTGATAAACAAGCCAGAAAAGAAAGTGTACAAGAAAGTGAGAAAGTCTGCTGACAACAATATGTTAGCTACCCAGGGTAATTAGGAGAAGCATTGACTGCAGTGAATTACAGGAAGACTGTACAATACCCCATGGCTAGCAGTAAAACATTACATGAAACTGAATGCAGATAAATGTAAAATGCAAGTAAAAGAAATCAATCCCAGCTTTACAAATAAAATAGTGGATCCTGTGCTGTCCATTAACAAATTCAGGCCAAGTTCTTAAGCTGTTCACAGAGTTTTCCAGAAAAAAGTCAGCTTTCTTTTTAACGATAATCCAAAAAGCTAATTAAATATTAAGAAATACTAGGATGGGAGAGGGAGAGATGCATCCATAGGTCATGGGAATTCTGGATTTTGTAAAACTATGGTACTCAGTTCTGTTCCCCTATCTTGAAAAGAATGTAGTAGAACAACAGAGAAAAATGAATAATTTTATCAAAGTTATAGAAAACTTTATACAGAAAGAATGATCCACATGCAGAAAAGTCAAATGAGAAAAGACAGACATATCATACTATGTAATTAAAGCACAGCACGTAAGCGATGGACAAGGATTGATTATTCATGGCCCTCCAAGGGACCATGAAATAAGGGTTGTAGGAACCAGGCTCCAAACAAATAAAAACAGATGTTACATGCAGTTGGCCAAAAAAAACCCAACCCAACCCAATGAAAAAAAACCCTACAGATACATAAAATTTACATGGATTCAACAGGGAAAATGGAAAAGCTCATGGAAGACAGACCCACTGATGTTTAAAAAAATACATAGATACCACATCCAGTATTTGAGAACACCTAAAGGCTGAGAAAATACTAGGAAAAAATTCATATAGACCTGGTCAGTTTATATATTTCTTCCATAAACATTTGCTTTTGGCCAGTTCTAGACACAGGTTGTTGAGCTCGTAGAACCTTATGCTGTTTATAAATGTAAAAATCACAAGAAACCATCATTTTTTTCAGGCTAAATTAATAGCATCTGATGAATTGTAAATATACTTACAATTACTACAATCTTTGGCTACATGTCAAAGCCCAGGCTTTGGAAGGAAGACATTCTACTTTGGGTCCATCTAGTTCTGAAATGATATTACAAAGCTGATAGCCCCTTGCCCCTTTCACTCTTGTTCTCTTTATTAATCACTAGTATCTTCCTTAAGGTTTTTGAGTAGAAAATATAACATATAAAAATACCAGATACAAACAAGAAATTTCAGGAAAAATGTGCCTGCTGTAAAACATGAATTTAATTTGATCTTAAATTGTACTATTTCAAAGCACTTTCACTCAGCTGTGCAAACAGCTCAGGAGGATGATACCTGCAAACTCTCTTAAGTCACTGCATGTGAGAAATGACTGATTTCGCAGCCCACTTTTTATTTTTCTTCAATTATTAAGTAGAGTACCTGGATTTTCTGGTCTTAAACCAGTATCTTGTAGAAATACATTGATGAAATCAATGTATTTCTACAAAACACTTTAGCTTCATACAGTCAGCTATTCATCATTGTAAATAGTCAGAAATTTTATACCTGGCCTTTCTCAAGTTGTTACCTGGTATGGTTGAATAAATATTTCTGCAGTACATAATTATGTTACTGAAAGAGAATATGATTAACACAATCAATTGAAAATCAAGTAAATATTGAAAATAAATATTTCCCAGTCTCACTTCCTTCTCATCTTTTTGTACATTATATTGGTCAGCCTATGAAACACCTTTATGTTATTAAAAACAGGCACAAGCATACAAGCCTAATGTTACCTAATTTTTCCTAAGTAAGATCAGAATTCTTGTGATTCTCCACTGTAGAAAGTTATTCCAGGCCTTCTGTGTCAAAGCACAGACTTCCAACTTTTACAGCTGTATCTATTTGATATACTTACTTTGGAAGAATAAGGCTTGATATCTTTAAGTAATGCATTAATAATACATAAAAGGTAACAAACAAAAAAAGGTTTCCAGTAAAATGAATAGTTTCTCAGTAGTTTCTAGAAGAAAGTGGATTAGATGAAAAGTTGATTTCCACTGGAATTACATACTTTTTAACAGATGGCACTTAGACTAGATATTCAGCTCATGCATTTGTATTTGTGCCATTCGTTACAAACATGATTTAAAATGTAAATCAGTTTTAACCTTCATAATGTCACACAGTTTAATTTTGTTTGGGTTTGGAAGTTGTTTTCTTACAGTAGTAACAGGTAACGACATGAAAGCTAAAGCAAAGGTTCTGGCTTTGGGACTTTCCACTGATACATAAAATGAGATCAGGGAGGAGGTGATCACAGTACAGTAGATGTGTAGGCAGCATTAAAAGGTTGGGCAAAAGTCAAATACTTCTTAATCACAATTTTAAATACAAGGTGCTAGCCTATGTTCTTTCTATAGAATACCTATGCTAGATACTACATATTCTGTGTAGTATATAGTTTTAACATGGAAGCAATTGGACTTGTTCAGGGAACAATCGCTAAAGAAAGAATATTTGAGGAAAAGTTAATATCAAGGACATAGTACCATCCATTTATTAATTTTTTTCAATAAATAACATTCTAACACACTTAGTAACTCTACACACACCACAATAGCCTTGAAAAGATACGGTGTCTTTTAGTGGAAAAATTATAAACGGTACCAAGGAAAATGTTAATATACTCTTCAAAAGTCCAATGGGCCTGATACAAAATGTACTAGGCACTTCTGGTTTTATCTCTTTCCTAAAAAAAACCCAACCAAAACCAAAAAAACCCAAACCCTAAACAAACACACATTCCTTTATACTCACAGTAATTTTAAATATGTCTATATAGACACAGGAGTTTTTAATTTAATTTATATCTTTAATTATATGTTAAAATCTATCCAGTGAAATTCAAGCATACACCTCCATTAGCTGTTCTCTCATGTTCTTTTCTTTCCACTACCAACTCTTCCCCCACAACTTTTCAGAAACAAGACCATGCACTCCATGACTTAAAACCAAACAGGTTTAAGTCTATTCATACAGTCACATAGGGATGGCTGAGAGGAGATATGGTGAGGAAACTGCAACTAAACCTCCCTAATTTCTGACTTGACCTCTTCAATATGATATATGTTACACATGAGGGCAAATCGACTTGACACTAATTCTAAGGAACTGAATTTTTATGTATTTAAAATGAAAGGAATTGTAGCCTGGGGATAGAAGTTCTACCATATGGATAGAAAAAGTGCTATGGTACAAACTGAGGCTTTGAACTATGCATACCATATAATAAAACCCAGAGATAAATATATTAATTCACATTTATATACTTATTTTTGTGGGTTTATTTTATGTATTTCTCTGTTTTCTCGTACTTGCACCCTAAAAGATGGAACTATACTCATATATTCTGAGAACAAAGCATATAAAAACTGGTAAAAATATTAATTTTCTTATTCTAAAACAATTAAGAATTTATTTAGAAATATTTTCTTTTTTTAAACACTTCGAGGGATGGTGATCCCACCACCTCCCTGGGCAGCCTGTTCCAGTGCTTGACAAACCTTTCAGTGAAGAATTTTTTCATAATATCCAATCTAAACCTCCCCTGGCATAACTTCAGGCCTTCTCCTCTCGTCCTTTCGCTGGTTATCTGGGAGAAGAGACCTACCACCACCTGCCTACAACCTCTTTTCAGGTAGTCGTAGAGAGCGATAAGGTCCCTGCTGAACCTCCTCCCCTGCAGACTAAAGAGCCCCAGTTCCCTCAGCTGCTCCTGATAAGACTCATGCTCCAGACCCTTGAGCAGCTTCGTGGCCCTTCTCTGGACACACTGCAGCACCTCCATGTTTTTCTTGCAGTGAGGGGCCCAAAACTGAACACGGTGTTTGAGGTGCGGCCTCACCAGTGCCAGGCACAGGAGGACAGTCACTTCCCTTGTCCTGCTGTCCACACTGTTTCTGATACCAGCCAAGATGCTCTTGGCCTTCTTGGCCACCTTGGCACACTGCCAGCTCATATTCAGCCAGCTGTCAGCCAGCACCCCCAGGTCCTTTCCCACCAGGCAGCTTTCCGGCAACTCTTCCCCAAGCCTGTAGTGTTGCGTGGGATTGTTACAGTGCAAGTGCAGGATCTGCCAGTTAGCCTTGTTGAACCTCATACAATTGGTGTTGGCCCATTGATCCAGCCTGCAGAGCCTTTCTACCCTTCAGCAGATCAGCACTCACACTCAGCTTGGTGTCATCTGCAAACATACTGAGAGTGCACTCAAGCCCCTTGTCCAGATCGTTGATAAAGGTATTAAACAGGACTGGGACCAATACTGAGGCCTGAGTAGCACCACCTGTGACTGGCCACCAGCTGGATGAACTCCATTTACTATCACTCTTTGGGCTCAGCCATTGAGCCAGCTTTTTAACACAGAGTACACCCATACAAGCCATGAGCTGCCACTTTCTCCAGGAGAATACGGTGGGAGACAGCGTCAAAGGCTTTACTAAGGTCCAGGCAGACAACATCCACAACCTTCCCTCATGCACTAGGTGTGTCATCATATCGTAGAAGATCAGGCTATTCAAGCAGGACCTGCCTTTCATAAACCCATGATGAGTGGGCCTGATCTCCCAGTTGTCCTGTATGTGCCACGCGATGACACTCAGTATGACCGGCTCCATAACTTTCCCTGGCTCCAAGGTCAGGCTGACAGGCCCGTAGTTTCCTAGACACTCCTTCCTGCCCTTCTTGTAGATGGACATCACAGTGGCTAGCCTCCAGTCTTCTGGACCACCCTGGTTAACCAGTACTGTTGATAAATAATGGAGAGCAACTTGGCAAGCTTCTCCATCAGCTCCCTCAGTACCCTTGGGTGGATTCCATCTGGCTCCACAGACTTGTGCATGTCTAAATGGATGAGCAGGTCACTAACCATTTCCTCCTGAACGATATTGCATGAACATATTATTACAGGGTCTGGACAGTGTAAAAGATCAACTAACTGATAAGTGATGTAAAAAAAGATAAGTCAAAACCATAGGTGTGTTATCACTGATCAAGGACAGTGGAAGGGAACATGATAACACTGGCATATAGTTGTGACAGCAAAACACCAGCCCCATTCATACGGCATGAGACCTCCTCAGGCATCTTGACATCCAGAGCATCCTGGCTGCATGGCATTGCAGGTCCAGCCAGATGAGTTTCAGTGCAAGAACTGATTCCTACTTTGTCCTATTTACATGTTCTATTTAAAATTCTGGCTTAGGGTAGAATCAAAGTCTGCTAAGGATGACTGTCAAACATAAAAATAATAGAATATTAATATATAATTAAATATTGATATATAATTAGAACACAGAATTAATACCTGTGTTACTGAGGCACAAGCAGTGATACTTTTAGAGATATTATCCCATTGTGTGCAATTATTTGCTTGCAAATCATACACACTTTTTTCATCTGCAGAGACAAAAACTGTTCTTCGGAAAGGGCCACATTCCAGCACAATGGTGCCTGTCCCGTTATGGGACTCCCACCAAGACATATACAATGATGCATGTCCACGTGTCTGGCAGGCAAAGGATACAGCATTAAGCTGTGACTGAGATGATTGTACTTGGCAGGACCCCTTCTTCTTCTAGAATACATGTACACATGCACACACCCCACCCACCTGCCCAAGCACAGCGAGAAAACAATTTCTAGGAGCACGTAATGTCAGTTCCTTGCTAACATACTGCCTTCTCTTCATATTTTTTGTCCCATGAGCCAATGCATGGGAAGGTCTCTGTGGAAGAATGGAAATCAGAGGTTGGAATCACAGTTCAGGAACATTAAGATACAACTTTCTGAAACTCCTTATTCATCCCTGTTTTTCACTGTGTGTCAAGACATAACGTAACATGAGCGGTTTTCTGGTAGCTATCAGCACAAATTTTCCCTACTCAAGTTTTCATTAAAAGAAGATGATGATTTAACAGTGTTGGTTTGGCTCCTCCTCTGTCTCAGTGGATACATTAAGAAATTTTCATTAAAGAGTTTCATTATACCTTTTGCCAAATAAGCATTTTCTGAACTATACTTCTTTAAATCTTTTTCACAAATAAGACTAATATAATACTCTTTCTTCTCATTACCTAGAGTTAAAAGTTGAAGAGTTCTTCAAACACCATGTGTTCCTTTTGTACAGAGAAACTTTAATGCAACATAGCAATCTGATGGATTAAAATTAATCTCAAATCTAGAAGTATTTTTGCATTCTTAATATTTAATATAACTTTATTCTATGCACAGCAACAGTCTTTCCTTCTCGTTTGATAACATTGCTCTGAATGAGATGAAAGGATGTCATTGCTATTGCTCCCATTTTTTTCTTGTCCTTTTCACAAAACTCAAAAATGTAGCAATGGATGGCCACACAGATTTTTTAAATTTTGGTAAATGGCAAGTCAGAGAAAGTTACAACAGAGATACTAGCACCTATGATTGTGTAAAACATTGACTTGGATGGTCTGCATTGTAGAGATAAACATAAATTACAATTTTATGCCTTTTAGATACAGAAACTTTATTTGCCACAGAGAAACATTTTGATAGTTTTCATTTGTAAATATATTTTTGTTAGATAAATATATTTAGCCTGAAAATCTGAATAGAAATCAAAGCCTTTTTACTGGAAATGTTTTATAGAACTTCATTATTCTAGAATAGAGGAAAATGTGCATCCTTGACAGATACAGTTCTTGCAAGTGGGACAAAACTAACTTACCTAATTTTTCAATCTACTTAAACCCCATCTATCTTCGATACATAGCTTTTGCTTTCTGTAAGACTTCTTATACTTTATAACAAATGTTTCGAACGAAATCAGACAGCCAAGGTTTTAATTAACACCGAATATTATATCACAAAGTACTTCAGAAAATGTAGGTTATTTTATGAATTAATTAAGCTTTATTTTCTAGAAATTTGTGTTCCACATCTCCACGGTCCCCTCCCCTTCCCAGCTGTCCTCGTGCATCCACCACACCTGGTCCCCTGGCTCCCTTCAGATTCCCCTTCCGCCACCACCCATGGCTCCCTGGGGAGCTGGGCAGGCAGGGTAAGTGCTGGGCAAGGCGGCAGCTCTATGCAGGCTAATCAGCTGGCTGATTACACAGGTGGCTAATGCCGACCAGAAATTGTGACAGTTACGTTCATGCTGCACACCCTTGCTCATCTGGTCTCATGACAGAATTACCACAAAGCATTTATTACCACAAAACATTTATTAACACAATAATTTGCTGACTACACACACCTGAATAGGCCAATGGGCTTCACATTTTTTGTGGGTTTTGTCTGTCATATTAGGGCTCCCAGGTTCTTGCTCGAAGGTACAAGAGTGGGGAGAACAGTCTAAAAATCAGTATCATTGCAATCACATAAGTATTTTCAGAAAGTTTAGGTAAAATGAAATTCAACTATAGAGGTCAGAAAGAAAACAAATCAAAAATTTAAAAATTATGTATATGAAACCAGAACGGTATATTTTGTACCAGTAATTTTTGTTAAGTGAATTATGTGAAATCTGTATAAATCATGATTATAAGGAAACACCGAAAATCTGAACATGTTTGGTTTAATCATACAGTAATATATGTAGGTTTGCAGAGTACATGAGTGAATAATTTCAAGTAACAGAACTCATTCTTGTTAATGGACACTAAATCAGATGCCAGTTATGATACTTTAAATGTCAACATCATTAACCTTTTTAATTCTTTCACTGTTGAAGGAAGGGTAAAAGAAAGTATGTACCGTATTAAAAAGAATCACAGAAGCTACACTTGAAGACTGCTCCTTAAGGACAGGTTTTAAAATAGATGGCGAGGCTGACAAAGCAGAGACATTTTAAACACCCTAATGTTAATTTTCAAGCAGTTATAGAATATATTACTACTCCACTGAATGTTAAAATAAATGTATGTCCAGAATTCTCTCATATCAAATTAGAAACCTTACCAATTAATATATCCATTATAGGAGAAGTGAAGAAAAAGAAGAATTAATAAGAATGAATGGTTTAAGAAGACAGACAGACAAGCAGACTTAGTCAAGAAAAATTGTTTGTCTCAAAGAACAGTTCAAGATTTCTCCTTCATTAAATTATCTTTGTACTTTCATCAATCCCATCTCACTACACACAGGCACAGACACACATTACACTCAGCGGTGCCCAGAGACAGGACAAGAAGCAATGGGTACAAATAGTAACTCAGGAAATTCCATTGAAATATAAGAAAACACTTTTTTTTGCTGTGAACGTTGTTCACACGTACACTTATGTGTGGTAAATGTTAATGACATTAAGTATTTTTTTAAAAAAAGTATGAAGTGAAAGACTTCTTCATCTAACTGGAACAAGTGAACAAAAATACTGAAACATGACCCAAGGATATTGATTTCAGTGAGCTTGGGAGTAGCTACTTAATGTCTTGCTTGTTTTGCGACCAATATGCATAGAAAATGAAAATAAAAATAAAAACCAATGATGTGCCCTTAACAAAAAGTAAAATGCTCATTTGAAGTGACACTGAAAAAAATTATGTTTTTCCCTTTGGAAAGAGATGAATAAAATTAAGAATGACAGATGAAATTTTGAACAGTGCACAGAAGTTGGATAAGAAAGTTCTGTTCTGTGTCTCCCAGCTCAAGGGGAAAAAAAAAAATTTGGTTCCAGTTAATAAAAAATTTTCTTGTTGGATTTTTTTTTTTTTACTTTTGCATATATGTGCATATATTTGCTTTGCCTTAATTACTATGACACAAAAGTGTTCTTATACAAGAGTATTCTGCATTTTTATATCCTAAGAAGATAAACATAGTACTACCTGGTTTAGTTCAGATTCTGTGCTGTAACTGTCATGTATGCACTAATGAAACTTACTAGAAAGCCTCAATAAAAAGAAAAAAAAAAAACAAAACAAAACACATTTGGCTAAGTATTTCTGTTACATCTCTGAAATTCCATATACGCTTTATTTAAAGTTGCGACTGACTTCAAATTCTGAGTAATTCACTCAGATAAACTATATAATATGTAACACCTGTTCCAACTTACAGATTTTACCTAGCTGGATGAACCACTTCATTGTGATTACAATCCACAGAAAACTCTTCTCTACAATATGTCTCATTATCGCTTACTGAATCATTCTACATGCAGACGTCATAAAGGTAGAATGTCCAGTGCCATCAAAATAAGCAAAGATCACAAGAAAAAAGGTACTAATTTTGGAATAAAAGCAAATCAGAGCTATTTAATCAGCAAAAACTCCAAATGTAATCAAGCCCTTAAAATCTGATTATCTGGTCAACTGAAATGCATTTGGTCATTGTTTAATAATACTACTAATTTATGTAATTCCTATTTGATTTACGTTGTTTCTTTTAGGTTTGGTACAGTCTTAATTTTATCTTTGCTTACTCAACTGGTATTTACCAGGTTTTATTCCACCATTCAGACCTATCTTGAAAACTTTCAGGTGGTTACTTGCTCTTTCCTATATCAAAACCAATTTATGAAAGTTGCTAACTTTAGCTATGTATTATAAACATATAAAATTAGGAAAACATCAAAATCATGAAAACATGGAAACAAATCATAGATGATATTATGCCATCATACCTAAGAAAACAACTTTGGATAATCTTTATTGTAAACGATAAAGTCAGATAAATATAGGTGACAGAAACAAAATGTAATAGCAAAATACTGAAAAGAAGGCAGAAGAATCAAGGAAACTAGCAGAAGAAAAAGTGGAAAGAGACCCAAGCAAGATGTTGCAATTTTTCTAAACCAAATTTTCAGAAAACTACATCCCCCTTAATCTGATCCATGCCATAGATGGATACTCAGTCTTTGGTTGATAGGTAAAAATGCTAATATCTATTCCGTGCAATGACTCAACCTCCTGCCTTTGTCAAATTTACAACAATTTAATGGTCACAGCTGTTCTCAGGAACGATGAATGTCATGATCATAACTGGCCCAAATTAACAACTACATATCCTAATATTCAGATTTGCTAGCTGTGTGATTGCTTCTGCCCACAAGTTAGTTTAATTCTAGTGGTGCATTCTTACTGCAGATAATTGCGCAGGTGATAGTCCAACAAGGCAGGAAGCACTAGGCACTACTGCTGTAATCACCCACAGCACAACCTATAGCTTTATGTAGGTTAAGTGGCTCATTTGTTATAGTTTAGTTAAATACAAATCTGTCTGTTAAATCAGGATTTGTGGTACATGTTAAAACTATTCACTGTTGAATCGAAAAACTCAATCAAGTATTACGCTTCACCTTCCAGGTCTTATTAGCACCATATTCAGAATTCATGAGATCTGAAAAGAGTCAAAATGAGAATGGCACAAATCTAAGCCCTCCCAGTACTTCTGCTGGACCTCGTTACTTCAGATACAGAATCATTTCTCAGTCTCCCTGGCAAAGGGGCAAGACAATGCATGTTCCTGCAGTGCCTTCCACGCTTCCACAGATGAGGGCTTATTCTGGTGCTGCACCACTTGGCTGGAACCACCCATTTATTGCTGACCAATTTACACAGATACATGGTTTTGTTCTTTCTGTATGTTTCCTCTGTTGTGACTTACTGGAAGCCAAACTATGTCCAAATTACCCTACCACTGGATATGATGCATAAACAAACTACAGTACATGAAAGTATAAAAATGAAAGATTCTTTAGTTTCTTTTCTTGTAAAACAAACTGCCTGCCACGTATAGGGATATGTTGTTACTGGTATCTTGCTGCACCCTCATAACCAGTAATTACAGTCTCATTCACATTGAGATACTACTCCTGTGTCTGAGGAAGCAACAGTGACTACAAATCCCCCTAGTAAATTCCAGCCAGCATTACAGCTTAAGAGTGGGAGAGTTACTAAAAACAAAGCTGCTGAAGATGTATGGTTTGCAAACAAGCAGGTTGCTGAAAAAGGACCATCTCCACGAAGATGACTGTTTATTATTTAGAATGAAGAAAACAAAACAATATATAGTATAAATCCTCTGAAAAAAGTTTTTGCTGTTAGACAATTCAGACTCTGCCACCATATATACTTTGTTACTGCTACCAATTTCTAGCCAAATAAATATAGCTTATTTATATAAAGATCTTGAGAGTGAAAGGCAGTTCTACTAGGAACTGAGAAAGCTGAATCAAGAAATTTCTTGTGGAGACATGGTTTACAACATAAACTTTTTTCCACTGAGAAATCAAAGCAATCCAACTATTAAAAACAATTCCCTTTTTTATACAGTTTCAGTGTTGCAGAATCACAGAATGTTTGATGTTGGAAGGAACCTGTGGAAGTCATCTAGCCTAACTCCCTGCTCAAGCTGGCCCACCTGGAGCAGATTGCTCAGCACCATGTCCAGTCAGCTTTTGAATATCTCCAAGGATGGAGAGTCTACAGCTGCTCTGGGCAACCTCACCCTCATGGTAAGGAAGTTTTTCCTTGTGTTCAGTGAATAGAAAAATAATGATATGGTATTATATTTGCTGAGATTGACTGAAATTATTTGCTCGTAAGGTAAAAAAGACGCTGGAAGCTTACAAATTACCAAGCATTATGGAATTTTCCCCAGGAGATACAAGCATGACGGCCAGGGCAGATGATAACCTATGCTTATGGTATTCACAAAAGCTTCTTGTCCCTGTTCTACAATCATGACATCTAATTAACTGTACACAATCCAAAGTTTACTTTACATTTAAATGAAACAGAATTAATCTTTCCTTCAGTAAGATTTCATTCTGATATAATTCCCAAACCAAACTCAGACTACCCCATCACATCCACGCATTAAATTGTAAGAATCCATAACTAAAATAGCTTGTAAGGATTCACCTGGCATGTAAGCAGCTGAAGACTGATCATTAACAATAGTACTATATAAAATACAGAAGCACACAAATTATTTTGTCAGACATCAGGCTTTTCTGTTGTGATTAGAAGAACTGTGCAGAATGTAGCACACTGTCCCAGCATGGATCTTCCCTTCAGTTTTTAGTTCATTATATAGACACAGTTACTATTTAAGTTTCATGTTTCCTTAAGTTGAATACTAAGTATATTTCAGGCTTATCAAGAGTATCTCTTCTAATGCCTTAGCCCCACACATGCAACAGAAGAAGGCATTCTTTCTGATTAGAAATGGCACAAGTCTCTTTTTTCTTCTGTCTACAAGGGGGCTGTAACTGAGAAGAAAAGTTATCTTGATCCTTTCACATTTGAAAAAATGTAGCTTTGTAGATGAAGGTTCTTGGAATATTATCTAAGCCTATCACTTCCAGTGAAAAAGGAAAACAAAGTACTGGTCTGCTACTGTAGCTGACATATTTTCTTGACAAAAAACAAAGTACTGTATAAAAAAAGAAGGTAGCTGAAGTATGCTCAGCAAAGCTGTAGGATGGAGACTAGTAAAGGAGAGATAAAATGCAGTTACCTTGAAAACAGTGATGGCTAGAAGTTTTGCAGACAGAAATATTTAATTTGCTGATACCAGTGAGAATTTTTCCATTGACTGCACCAGAGAATGCTTCGCTAACACTAGTAACATGAATAAACACTTTGAAATTTGTGTTACTTTCCAACAGTAAGTCTTCAAGAGAAATGCTATCCACTAAAACATTTACATTGGTAAGACAACAGCCTACCTTAATATCTGCATGCCTGTATTTCACAGGATAATTTACATATTTCAAGGACAGCCACTCCATATCCAATAATCCTGATTAGCAGAACTAAAGTTATTTGAGACTGTGGTACAAAAGAAATCCCAACCTATTAATTACATCAAAAATGACCTTGGCATTACAGATACATTCACTATCCTCTGTGACATTCACATAAAGTTGACTGCACTGTATATCAAGCACCAAGATACTCTGAAGTACAGAGTCATAAATCTGTACCTGTTTATGTATTTACTGACTCATATGCTAGACAAAATCAAGTGCTTAATACTTCCAACACTGCTATGCACAAACACACTCTGATGAGAATGCATTTATGGTGGACTGCATCTAGTCAGTGAAAAGTCCCAATGGAGAAATAAAAGATTGCCAGAAATCATCCTGACTGCTATACAGGACCCAAAGGTCATTTTCTTGTGGACAAAACTTTGTAGCATCTTATGCAGAAAATATATTCCCCTATAAATTCGTGCACCGAGAAAGAGTACTATTTTATGTGCAAGATTTGAAAGCCATTCTACAGAGAAAGAATCACACAGAATTATGTTCCAACAATAAAACTGAAAAGGTTGTTTTGAAATCCATGTTAAAAGGTTATCAGTCCACACTGAATTCTTCAAAATTCTTCAGAGGCAGAAACAAGCCAGGAAAGAAAGACAAGAAGGCAGCACACCACTGGTAGGACATTTAAGATGACAGCAAAGGTAAAAGAAGACTATGACCTTATGCAGACAGGGCAGACAGTACAAAGTTCTGAAAAGGCAATATATTCAACAGAAAAACCACGTGCAACAAATAATCTAATATTTGAAAATTATGACACACATCTGCTGAATTATCTCTTTACATAAATTTGCAATGGGGCGACAAAAGGCAGAATAAAAATATAAATATTCCACTTGTCTCAAAATTCTGTCTTTGCTGATATGATTTGTTATTGAATATCAATGTAGTTCGTTGTGCTCCCTCTCTGATTTTCTTCAGCACTAAAAAGGAACTCTTTCAGTGCAACTTTCTAGCTGAAGACCTAAAAATTGAGTAGTTGAGAAACATCACCTACAACATATACACCAAGTATACAAGGACTTTATTTAAGTTCTACTAAAATTAATGGAGATACCTTCTGACACAGCAGAGCTCCGTCAAACATACATCTATCACGTAGTTGTCGACATTAGACTTGTTACTGATTTCAGTAATTCCCTATCTGTAAAAGATTCAATGTCAGGCCTAGATTTTAAATCTCAGAGCAGTTAACTCACAGGAGTTTTATATTTATATATTCTGAGCAGTGTTGGTGTACATTCTTAAATAAAAGAGAGCAAAAATATCATGCCTACATTTCTAAAACTTAGTATTGTAAAGGAAGCTGTGGGAGCCAGTGGAGTCCTCTGATGAAATTGAAGTAACATCTAAGATTGGAAAGAGCTCTTTGGTTTTCCAGCCTGCACCTTTATTTGTTTTAGCATTATACCACATATTCTCTTTGGAAAACTACATAGGTTTTGTTTCCCTCATCATTCTAAAAATGTAATCAAAGTAAGGACACAGCAGATAGAAGCACATGAATGAAAGACAATAATGCCAAATAAATTTGTACAATGTTAAAAAATCATGTAACTATTATTATTTTGTCCTGTGTTCTACTGCTTTCATCTGCCTGAAGCTCACCTGTCTTTTCTGTTGCTAGAGGTTGCTGTTTTCCCTTTCCCTTACTGTTGTAATCATGTTTTTATTTCTATACACACATATTCTCTTACCCCAGTTCTTCTCTTCCACGTAGGTTCTTGAGCGATGTTAAGCAATAATGCAATTTTTGAAGCCATTTACATTTATTTTTTCATTGTTTCCAGTCAATAACCACTCATATATTTTCCTGCTTTCTATCTTTAAAAACAGTAAGATGTCTCCCTCTCTTTCTTCCACTTGCCCTTCCTCTTTTACAGGCTCAAATGAAAATTCCCCTTTTTTCGTTGGATTTGCCAACTGTTACTGTTTGCCTTCTTAAGACTTCTGTCTAGGTCAGGCACTTCTAACTGGCAGTTGTAAGCAAAACCAGTAGATGCTTCTCATGCCTTTAGCAATAATTCTTATGCCTATTTATATCACAGAAATCTTGTAATACAATGTTTAAACTTTTTGCTACAACCACACTGAGCATGCTCAAAGTCACTTCTGGAGAGAGAGGACTTGTTGCTAATTCCTCAAGGGCAAAACCTGCAGTTCAGAAATTACTGGGCTAATTATCAAGACCATCTGCATATGCATGACCATCAATGTTTCATCAGTAAGAATATATAAAAATAATAATATTATTTAAAAACAAACAAAAAACCCACCCAAGAAACTGTTACAGCACTGCATGCTGTCTTGTAAGCCATTGTAAGTAGAAAGTACTCTTCTCCACTGGCTTAGGTGAGGATTTTTTTACTGACCAGCCTTATTCTCTGGGTGTGTATTAAATAGAAAACTCAGATCTGATTATCTATGTAAACAGGGAAATCCAAAGCTTAATATTAGACTCTCACTGATTTTATTAAGCTCTGGTACAAGACTATTTCTATTTGTAGCAAACTATTAGAATCATTTCAGTTTGAAAAGACCTTCAAAATCATTGAGGCCAATTTTTAACCTAATGCCACCAACCTAGTCTTACAGCTTACTTTATTCTACATTATACACAAATTATGCAAGAATAAAACCAACCGAACCACATTCCTCTCTTCTTGCTGTACTTGCAAGATATAAGCCTGACAACTGTAGGTAATTTTGTTCCTTGCCTTACAGAAAATTATAGCTTCCTCCTGCTGCTGAGTTGCCTGGTCCCTGCAGCGTCGATGATGATTCTGTGTTTGCTATTATAATATACAATGTAGGGAACCATTGACAGAAATCTTAGGAAACGCAATTTCTTCTTCAGCAATGTTTATGGCATTTGTTATTGTGGCAGAAAGCAGACAGAAATGGGATTTTGCCACTGTTGAAAGGACTGATGTAGGAAAACTCTGAGATGCCAACAATAAAGAAGATCTCAAATTTACAGCAAACATACACGAGAATAAAGGCTGGGATCCTGGGCCACTTTGAACATGTGATTATTACACCTGATTGGAAGAACCATTCATTCACTGGCCAGTAACTTCACCATTTCTTTACAACAGAGTGCTGGTTTTGGCTGGGATAATTTTCTTCACAGTAGCTAGTAAGGGACTATGTTTTGGATTTGTGCTGGAAACAGTGTTGATAATATGAAAAAAATGGATGTTTTCATTACAGCTGAGCAGTGCTTACACAGAGCCAAGGCCTTTTCTGCTTCTCGCCCCACACCACCAGCGAGTAGGCTGGGGGTGCACAAGAAGCTGGGAGGGGACACAGCCGGGACAGCTGATCCCAACCAACCAAAGGGATATTCCTTACCATGTGATGTCATGCTCAGCATATAAAGCTCGGGGAACAAGAAGGAAGGGAGATCATGTTCAGAGTAATAGCATTTGTCTTTGTAAGTTATGCATAATGGAGCCCTGCTTTCCAGGAGATGGCTGAACACCTGCTTGCCAATGGAAGATAGTGAATTAATTCTTTGTTTTGCTTTGCTTGCATGTGCAGCTTTTGCTTTGCCTATTAAACTATCTTTATCTTAACCTACAAGTTTTCTCACTTTTACTTTTCCAATTCTCTCCCTGGTCCCACTTGGGGGGATGAGGGAATGGCTGTGTGGTGCTTAGTTGCTGGCTGGAGTTAAACCATAACAAACAGCTATACGGCAGTATCACACGCAAGTTCACACAAGCAAACCTGGAAAGATAATGCAGCATCAAGATCAAGTTATTTCCCATAATACTGTAATTAGACAGCAGAAGAAAAGTAAAAGCTTTAACCTTAAATGTTTAGTTTCATTACAGGGAACATGGACTTTTCCCAAAGCATGAAAACCAGCTTTCCTATATATATGGGTTGTTTCCTACTAATTGTGAACTTAATAAACAATGCATACATCAATATTATCTACACACATATTTTTGAAAATAAACCCAATGTGAGACAATGAACATGATGGTTTTAAAGTATCTTTCAAAGGAGTGTCTGGAAGAATTTCTGTTTGCTCACTACTGTAAATACTGGTAGATTAATTACTATGTTAAAACTTGCATGTGCACACAAAGCAATTCACTTAGATAAGGTTAAGTGTATTTAAATACATTTAAGTGTTTAGAAGAGAGCTGTATTGGAAGGTTTTCCTAACATTAGGGCCAGTTAGGGGGAATAAAGAAAGTCTTCTGAATCAAAAGAATAGTGAGAATATACTACGGGCTGATATGTTTGTTTTTTCAGTGTGACACATCACAGAAGCTGAAATAGTGGATTAAATGAAGCTGTACTTCAAAGCTGCATCGTGATTAAAGTGAAGTGGTTAAAGAAGCTGATGGAATGTAAGAGATTATTTTTATCATAGAATAGAATCATGGAGTGGTTTGGGTTGGAAGAGACCTTTAAAGGTCATCTAGTTCAACTCCCCTGCAATAAGCAGGGACATCTTCAACTAGATCAGGTTGCTCAGAGCCCCATCCAACCTGACCTTGAATGTTTCCAGGAATGGGACATCTACCACCTCTCTGGGCAATCTGTTCCCATGTTTCACCGCACTCACTGTGAAAAACCTTCTTCCTTATATCTAGTCTGACTCTACCTTTTTTAGTTTAAAACCATTACCCCTTGTCCTGTCACTACAGGGCCTACTAAAAGGTACGTTCCCTTCTTTCTTATAAGCCCCCTTCAAGTACTAAAAGGCCACAGTAAGGTCTCCCCCACAGCTTTCTCTTCTCCAGGCTGAACAATCTCAATTCTCTCAGCCTTTCCTCATAGGAGAGTTGTTCCATCTCTCCGATCATTTTTGTGACCCTCCTCTGGACTCAGTCACACAGGTTCATGTCTGTCTTCTGCTGGGGACCTCAGAGCTGGACACAGTACTCCAGGTAGGGTTTCATGAGAACAGAGCAGAGGGACAGAATCACCTTCCTCAACCTGCTGGCCACACTTCTTTTGATGGCAGCCCAGGATACAGTTGGCTTTCTGGGCTGTGAGCACACCTTGATGGCTCACGTCCACCTTTTCAACCACTAGTACCCACAAGTTCTTCTCTGAAGGTCTACTCTTAATTCTTTGAAGGTCTACTCTTAATCCCTTCATTCCTGAGCCAGCATTGATACCAAGGACTGCTCCAACCCAGGTGCAGGACCCTGCACTTGGCTTTGTTAAACCTCATGAAGTTCACATGAGCCCACTTCTCCTGCTTGTCCAGGCCTATCTGGATGGCATGCTGTCCCTCAGGCACGTCAACTGCACCACTCAGCTTGAGGTCACTCAGCTTGGTTTTCTTCAGGCAAATAAATGTGACAGTTGTTTATCACTGTATATGGTATACAAATGTCTTCCTTTTCCATATATTGTATACAATTTACTAATCTTTCATCAAAATGTCATGGTCTAGTTTAAGTGTGTTGTTTTGGCAAATGTTCTAGGTTTCTATCTGGTTTGAAATGTGTTTTTACCCCCACAGTTTATAATTTAGTTAGTTTTGGTTGGGTTTTTTTTCCCTTTGTTGGGTATTCTCCTGTGAAGTTTTTATCATATCTACAAGGTCACTATGGCAGATGACCTAATTTGCATCTTCTCCCAAGTAAATATTTTATTAGAATCCTTTCTAATCACAGCAGAAGTCAAAGAAAGGAAACTGAAAAATGAGTAGATTGAAACTGCAATCCCTTGAACTAAACTCTCGACATCTTCAATGGAAAGAAGAATTACTCTGTCATTTCTACACCTGCTTTCATCTGCTCTCTGGGGTTCTCCCTGCTGTGAACACCCTAAAGGCTATTTCTCCTCTGAGTACATAGATCTCTTTTTAAGCTGCCGTCTTAAGCACTTAACATTCTGTGCACTTGAGTGCACTTACCATTTGCTTTTTGCTGCAGCTATAAATAACGTTAAGAGAATGTCAGTGTCTAGATGTCTTATCCACACATATGCAATGGGATTAGCAGGTTTTACAAAACATTTATCAACATAACATTTCGAGTTTTCACTCTGCTTTCCTTTGGAAAAGCAAGTGCTGCTACAAATGGTTTTCTCTAGACAAAGTGGTATTCAATTATTCAAATTAGGCTATAATAGTTGTACTAAGCATTGTTCATTTTATTAAATTAATGTTGAATGCTGCCAACATCTTAAATAGAGATATTTTAATTCACCACTTAGACAAAGATTTGTGAGTAAACGTAACAAAGTAAACAAGCAGGTATGGCTAATTTATGAAAATCAAGCAAATATATACCTAGCTTGCTAAACTGATAAAGTTTTACTTGAAGTTAAATAATTATGTTCTAATGCAGACTACACATTGTATAATGTAATCAGATGTTAATCATTAACATTTAAAAAAAAAAAAAAAAAGAAAAAGAAAAGAGACAAGAGCCTTGCTATTGTTTCTGTTAATTTCAAAACCCTAAAATGTAAAAATGCAGAGCATGGTGCTTGCTATGGAGCAACTGAACACAGAATCATGATTTGCAAGAGCCTTTCAGAACAAGCATTTTCTGTTGGGGAGAGTAGGCCAGAATCAGTCCACAATGTATATGTGCTGCAAGCAGGAGAAGGGAAGAAATTTGAAAATTAAGTCAGAAATCTTTAGTTCTATAACCTGCCTAAAATGGAACTGCTATGTATCCTGAAATCACACCTCTCCTACCTCTCAAGGTGCCATGCACTGTTCTGCAAAATCAAACGATAAGCATGTTTTTCAATACTGAAGTTCAAATAAGGTAATACCTGTCTTAAAGAAAATAATGCATTCCTTAAGTTACTCCAAGTTATCTAGGTACAAGATTTCACTATCTTTACTCAGATGGCAGTACCTTATGCCTAGGGACTTGCCTTCTGAAGTCAACCAATCTCTGCTGAATCTCTGTAACAGTCTCAAAAAACATAATAGTTTTAATCAAATGTTCTGCCCAGTGGAGTATTTGCAGATGTACTCTTTAAACCAAAACAAAACCAGTTTGTGGTTTGAATGAGGCTTTCAGAAAATGCCTCTCACATTACCTTCATTTATACAATGAAGTAATCTGCTGGCAAGAACCAAGCTTTCCTGTAGTCTCAGTATTGCTGCTTCACCATTTTGCAAAGAATACAACACCTGAAGAAGCAATGAGATTTCTGTTTTCGCCAAAGATGACATTCTCACCAGCAGACTGAAGACTAGCAAAATTGAATACATAAGAAAATAGATGAAACTACCTCTTCTTCCCAAAGGAGTAAATGAGCATCATATTTTCAATTCTTTTTTCTCCAGACTTCAATACATCAAGCCGAAGTTTATGACCTTCAGTATTAATCTTTTGAGCAGTAATAATAAGCACATTAAAATCTGTATTTAAATATATATTTTAAAATTGCAACAGCCCAAGGTAAAAAATCTCTAAAATACAGAAGAGTTGAAAAGCAAAAATCATGTTGTAAAATCTTATGTCTTTCTATTACACTGCTCTTAAGACTAAAAATCATTTAATAATGCTTTCAATAATGCTGTTATTCAGATAGTATAGCTTGGACCTCGGTAATAATACAATCATAAATTTCTGTTAATCATCTTAGCTATACTTTTCATGTAGGTTAATATATAGGGACACTAGTTCTACTCATATTTTTAAAATAATAATGTGATGTACTCAGTCGAACACTGTAGTCAGTTTCCATAATTTTTCTTTTACTTAAGGTTTTTAAAACCATTTATTGATTATTTCACTTGATCAAGGTTGCTATGTAGATTTAATATCTATATTTTAAATTACACATGCACGTGTAGCTGATAAAAATACAATTAAAGATCAAATATTTAAAACATATTACCCTGGAATTGTTTGCTGGTTTTATCAACAGACACAATTGTATTTTAAATAAATGAGAATGATAAAAGTCTCTCCCATAAGAAGCAACACAGAAACAGACTAACAAAGCAAACCAGTGGTGACATTCTACAAATGTATACATGTGAGCAAGCTCCTCTGCAGTAATCTAACAATACAGAGAAATATCACAGAATCTGATTATAAAATAGTCTTTCAACAGGAAAAAAAATAATATCTGGGGAACAAATGAATCTCACTTTCATTTATTAACTCTATGACAATTTGGGCACAGCTATGTAATTTTATGTAATATATCATCTTATTTTAGATTATAATAAATTTACTTCTTTTTGGTCTTATTTACAATTTCCACTTAAGAATTTCAAAAAGAAAAAAAAAAAAAAGTCTGTTTTATCTTTATGGAAGGTTTTTATGTAGATAAGAAAAATGTTATTTCTCAAAGTTAGACTTCTTTAGAAGATGACTAGTAGTACCATATCCTCGCAATCACTGGCACAAAAGTTACAGATACATGAAATTTTAGCTTGGGAAGTCTGCCCTTAGTAAACACATTTAATGCATGGACATGGTCTTCTGTATGCTTACGCCCATAGCCATCTGCTGTGTGGGCACTGTTCCCGTTCACAAGTTGACTGGAAATTTTCCTTAGAGTATTCATGGCAAGCAACAGGAACAATAAGCCAAGGCTTTCTCCTTCGACCAGAATCCCTTTTTTTGCTGTTCATAAACAACTGACACAAATACTTCAATTAACACACTGGGAAACTAGCTTTCAGATAGCAGTATCTGAAAAGTAGCAAAACGTATAATGAGAAATAAAACTACTGCTACCAGTAAGTTTCGTTGTAGTGGCAGCATAGGGAATAAGAATAACCATTTTTTGGTGAGAAGAGTTCAAGAAAGTATTGATATGACAAGGCACTCTCCGCAAGTAAAATTCTATGGCAGAAAACAGCATTAGAAAATAAACTTTATTCCAGAGATGAGGAATATTCTCCAGAAAAAATAATCTGAGTAACTGTACATCCATAAATGAATTTGCCGTGCTGAATTCTTTCATACCTGTGTAATCAACCTCAGATTGGCAGATCCCAAAACATTTTAGAAATGCAGGGTCTCAAAATTAACTGAGTAAACTAAAACTGAGGAAACCAAATTAAGCAGGAACCTGCTTGTGAACTTTTTGGTTACAATGTCCATGAACTAATAGGTCTGAATTCACCACTGAATTACATGGAAAGAAGTTATAGTTTGAATATATGGTAAAAATGAAGCTGGTGGTGTAAGAAATGTACTTTTCTTCCTTATATATAAAATTTCTATTTCTATCAATGTGGACTGTTTAATACTGTAAGAGTATGATGTTGATGAAGGTCCTGAGCAATTTCCACTGCTACTATTTTAGCATCTTCCAGACAAAAACAGGCAATGAACTCAATTAGTGTAACTGTGAATAACTTGGGGTAGGGGTGGGGGGAGAAACTATGTTCTCTTTTTGGAAAGAACACAAAGACAGATTGAACTACCTCTTGATGATGAACATGTACATAACTGAGGGAAAACTAAATTATAAAGGCATAATGCTGGCTAGGAAAAAAAAACATTAATAAACCCACTAAAATGGTTTTGAGGGAATGTGCTCTCGAGCTGTTACCTGCTGATAGACCATTTTCATTACCTAAAAAATCATACTGCTGTTCAATACAGTTCCTACTTCATTGTATTTTATATTCAAAAGCCAAGCAACTTAATTTTCAGAGCACTGGGGAAGAAACCATTACTGATGTTAATACTCTGACAGCTTATATAAATCACTTTCTGCTTCTGGGAGTCAAAACAGGGGCTCATCAGCTGCGAAGCACATTGGTATTTCACTGAATGACTCAACACCACACAGCACTTTATTACATGAGCTACATCTGTTCCAATGGAATACAAAAGGCTACTATTCTAATTTAGTACAGCTATACTCTGGTTTGCTTTGGAATAAATGTCCAAACAAGAGTAAGGTAGTACAGATCCCAGTCTTCAAAATCCATGTTTGCATTTTGGCTAGTAGCAAAAACGGAAGCATGTTGAAGCATTTCATACAGAGCAAAGACATGCAAGCAGGGTGGGTTGCTTGCCTTGCACAACTTGTAGAAGAAAAAGTAGAAGGACCACTGACTTTACATGGCAATCTTTTTAAAATAATACATGATAAATAATGTCAAAGAGCCAAGTACTCACATTTGTGACTATCTCAAGTCCTACTGCTTGAGGTCAACATATTACCATAGAGTATCTTTTAAAGCATACTAATAAGAAAAGGGGAAAAAAGCAAGTCTAACATGAATTTGCGAGAAACTAAGTGTAGAGGGCTAATGAAAATATAGTATGTTTGAAATTAGGTCATGGCCTTAAAGCTGTATGTTGCCTTCAAAAGGCAATCTCCGCAGTGAAAAAGAATCTGGACTCTGAAGAAAAGCAGATACCCAATGATCTGTCCAAGACGAGAATGAACTGTCCAAGAAGACTCTGGTTAGGGTAACTTCACACACAAAGGTGTATACGTGCAACCTGGATTGAGTCTCTCTTAGGAAATCTCATCTCTTTAAAAAAATTTTGCATGAGTTAGACATCTGTAACTAAAAAGCATACCAACATAATGATTCAGTCCTGGTACTTCTGCCCATTCTTTCTCTGTCCTGTAATAGAAAACTCACTGTCTGAGAACCAGAGTGCTTCACATTCTAAATCAGAAAAGCAAGTACACTAGACACATGCTGTAATTGCTGTCCACAGAGCAAAGGCAGATTATTTATTCAAATCCACAGCCAGTATTTAAACATTGGATGGTGCCAATTTACTTTATGAAAACATAACAGCTTTAATATGTATATGTATATGACTAAAAATAAATTATTTTCTTTTCACATTTAGATAAAAGTTAAGCACGTATCACAAGTATTCTGAAACAATCTCTCAAAAATATTTTCAGCAATTGTGGTAACTAGGTACAATTCAGGAGTCCACCAAAAGATACTTAAATGTTTCTAAATGAGTTAATCATGAAAGATTGCACATAATTAATAATGAACAAAATCTGCAAATACATCTGTGCACCTCATCCTTATCAACTGGTTATGCAAAAATGGCATGGAAAGCCTTAGAAAGTTACAGAATTTTACTATCATTCCTTGTGCTATGTACTCCTTTAGGAGCAATAAACATCAACAAAAATTCAGCAAACTCTTGCTCTCTCACTCTTCCTGCTCCATTCTGACAAAAAAGTAGGAAAATATTAAAATAAGTTAATGGATTAAAATGTGCTTCAATCTAAGCAGATCCATCAGACCAAGCTGCACAGAAAAAAAAACAGAAACCACCCCCTACATTTTTAAGATATGATGGTGGTAATGGAATAGTCCATATTCAATAGTAGGTCAGTGATTTGAGCAGTCAGTTAAAAACAAGAGCAACCTGACTAGGTTACATTCTTCTCAGCTGAGTCCTCTTGATGTCCCAAGAGACCCAGCCGTGGATCTGCTGTCATACCTTGTGCCAGGAGGGAAAATCATGGCCCCTCTTTGCCTGAAATTCTGTTAAATTCTGCCCAGAACACAAAGACTCATGGGGCCAGACAAAGCATGAAAAAGGAAGTACATAATAAAAGATATACTGACTTAAGCTCTGGGGTAATAAACTAAATTTCATCTTGTAAATTATTTTTTTTTTAAATGTTTCCTTGGTTATTAGGGGAAATTGGGAGCAAAATGGACAGACATTTCTTAGAAACTTAAGAAAACCCCTACACTAACAGGTATTTACAGAATCACAGAAACACAGAATGGTCAGGGTTGGAAGGGACCCCTAGAGATCATCTAGTCAACCCCCCTGCTAAAGCAGGTTCACCTACAGAAGGGCTCACAGAGTCATGTCCAGGTGGGTTTACTCTCTGGGCAGCCTGGTCCAGTGCTCTGTCACCCCCAAAGTAAAGAAGTTCTCCCTCGTATTCAGATGGAACTTCCTGTGTCTCAGTTTGTGACTGTTGCTCCTTGCCCTGTCACTGGGCACCACTGACAAGGGCCCGGCCCCATCCTCTGGACTCTCACCCTTAAGGTACTTGTACGCATTCATAAGATCCCATCTGAGCCTTCTCTCTCCAGGCTAAACAGGCCCAGCTCTCTCAGCCTTTCCTCATAAGAGAGATGTTCCAGTCCCCTCATCATCTCCGTAGCCCTCTGCTGGGCCCTCTCCAGTAGTTCCCTGTCTCTCATGAACTGGGGAGCCCAGAACTGGACACAGCACTCCAGATATAGCCTCATCAGGGCAGTGCAGAGGGGAGGATAATATGCCTCGACCTGCTGGCCACACACTCAAGAAGCTGAACAAGACTGGATCCAGTACTGACCCCTGGGGACCACCGCTAGCTACAGGCCTCCAGCTAGACTCTGTGCCACTGATCACAACCCTCTGAGCTCTGCCCCATTCAGCCACTTCTCAATCCACCTCACTGTCCTCTCACCTAATCCATAGTCTCTGAGCTTACTTATGAGCATGTTATGGGAGACAGGTAGAATGCCTCGCTGAGGCCAAGGTAGGAAACACCCACCGCTCTCCCTTTGTCTACCCAGCCAGTCATTCCATTGTAGAAGGCTATCACTTTGGGCGGGCATGATTTCCCCTTGGTGAACTCATGTTGACTACTCACGATAACCTTTTTTTTTCTTCCACACGCCTTGAGATGACCTCCAGGATGAGCTGTACCATCACCTTTCCAGGGACGGAGGTGAAGCTGATTGGCATGTAGGTTCCTGGGTCCCCCTTCTTGCCCTTTTTGGAGACTGGAGTGACAAGGGCTTTCCTCCAGCCCTCAGGCACCACTCCTGTTCTCCGTGACCTTTCAAAGATGATGGAGAGTGGCTTGGCAATAACATCTGCCAGTTCCCTCAGCACTCAGGAGTGCATCTCATTGAGGCTCATGGATTTGTGGGTGTCTAGTTTGCTAAAGCGATCTCTAACCCGATCCTCCTCAACAAAGGGAAAGCCTTCCTTTCTCCAGACTTCCTTTCTGGAAGGCCACCCTTGGGAGTAAAAGACCAAAGCAAAGAAGGTGTTCAGGAACTCTGCCTTCTCTGTGTCCTTCACCACCAGGGCACCCACCTCATTCAGCCGTGGGCCCACACTTTCCCTAGTCTTCCTTTTCCTATTGATGCACTTGAAGCCCTTCCTGTTGTCCTTGACATCCCTCACCAGACTTAATTTCAAATGGACTTTAGCCTCCCTTGTCACATCCCTGCATGTTCTGACAAGGTTCCTGTATTTCTCCCAAGTGGCCTATTCTTTTCCCACATTCTGTAAACTTCCTTCTTTTGTTTGAGGTTTGCCAGAAGCTCCTTGCTCATCCATGCAGGTCTCCTGCTCCCTTTGCTTGATTCCTTACTCATAGGGATGCACCTCTCTTGAGCCTGGAGAAAGTGATGCTTGAATATTAGACAGCTCTTTTGTACCCCTTTACCTGTCAGAGCCCTATCTCACGGAATTCCTCCAGGCAGGTCCTTGAAAAGGCCAAAGTCAGCTCTCCTGAGGTCCAGTGTTGCAGTCCAACTTAATTGTCCTGCTTTCTGCATGCAGGAACCTAAACTCCACTATCTCATGGCTGCTGCAGCCAAGGCTGCCCCCAACCTTAATATCCCCAACCAGTCCTTCTTTGTTTGTTAGTACAAGGTCTAGCAGCACACCTTGCCTCATTGGCTCCTCCACTGCCTGTGTCAAGAAGTTACCAGGAATGCTGCAGGAACCTCCTGGTCTGCATGTGCCTAACTGTTATCTTTCCCACAGGTATCAGGGAGGTTGAAGTTCCCCCATGAGAACCAGGGCCTGTGATTGTGAGTGGTCATCCAGCTGTCTGTAGAAGGCCTCATTGGCTTCCTCTTCCTGGTCGGGTGGCCTGTAGTAGACACTCACAGCTGTATCCCCCATGTTGGCCTGCGCCTTAATCTTTATCCATAAGCTCTTGACTTGTTCTGCATCTACCTCTAGGAAGAGCTCGATACATTCCTGTTGCTCCCTCACATAAAGAGCAACTCCACCACCTCTCCTTTCTGGCCCACCTTTCCTGAAAAGTATGTAGCCATCCGTGACAGCATTGCAGTCACATGAGCTATCCCACTATGTCTCTGTAATTGCCATGAGATCATGGCCCTGTGACCACACACAGATCTGTAATTCTTCCTGTTTATTCCCTGTGCTGCATGTGTTGGTGTACTGGCAATTTAGAGAGTTATTAGAGCATGCAGCCTCCCCAGGAGGGGTGCAGGAGGATCCACCATAGCCACACATACCCTTGAGGTGTCTGGACTTCTGGTTTTCATGTTAGGCGGTGGCTAAGGAACATATATCGTTGCTCTAGTTGGCCTAGCTTATTCCCCAGTAAGATGCAACGGTGTGAGCATTGCACTTTAGACCCTTCCCACCAAATGCTTCAGTTTAAAGCCTGCCTCACCAAGCTAGCCAGCCTGCTGCCAAAGATTCATGTACTTCTTCTAGACAGATGGATCCCATCCTTCCCTAACAGTCAAAGAATGTCCCATTGTCATAGAAGCCAAACCACTCATGATGGCAGCAGACACAAAGCCAGAAGCTGGTGTGCATTATATGTCTATTTCTGGCTGCACCCTTTCCTCTTACTGGTAAAACAAAAGAAAAAAATCACTTGGGCACCAAAATTTTTCACTTGCACACCCAGGGCTTTATAACCTTCCTTGATTCTGACCAGATTCTGACTTGTGGTGTCATTCATGACCATGTGAAAGACCAGCAGTCTGTGCTCTTGACAAGTTGTGGCCGAGTCTTGGCAACCTCTCCTTGGCATCCAGAAGGCAGCACACCTCATGTGACTCCCTGTCAGGCCAGCAGATGGGTGCCTCAGTGCCTCTTAACAGACTGTCACTCTTGAACAAGCACTTAACTTTTTTGGTGGGTTTTTTTTGTTTTGTTTTGTTTTGTTTTTTTTTTTTTAACCTAGTGCTGCTAGTGTAGTTTCTCCTCGCAGACCTTGCTTATGGGGGTCTATAGCTGTTAAAGCTTAATTTCTGGTTTTGGTTGTGATGCCAAAGGGTGGAGACTGAAGCGGAGTCCTACTTTTGTGGGTTACTAGGTACCAAGATGCTTCATCCTCTGTTATGTCTGCCACAGAAGCATGGCTCTGAAACCACCTGTCTATCTCTTTCTCAGTCCCTCCAATACTGCACAGCCTTTTAACTGTTTCCTGCAGCTCGATCACTTGTCATAACAGATCATCAGCCTGCAGGTGCTTACTTTTTCTGCAGGAGAAAGGTCTGGGCACTTGTTGTAACTTACCACCTGTACCAAAGTCTACTTTCTTACCAGTTCCAGCTGGGTGGAAGTATCAGATATCACAGGGCTTCCTTTGCAGAAACACTGGCTTAAACTCCAAGAAGTGTGCCTGCTGTCATGATAGAGACCTAGAGCACCTACTTCGCTGAGCTGTGGACCTATACGCAGGGTGCAGGGCCCTCCCTGCACACCCCTCCTGGGGAAACTGTCATGCCAGGCCCTGGCTGCCCACCATGCTCCTCCACGCCAGTGCTCCCCAGGGCCGTTGAAGCCTGCCATGGCTGCTCCTGGCAGCACCCAAGCCATGCCAGCCTCGCTTGCCAGAGCTGCGGCTGCTGGTGGGGCTCTCACTCAGGCTTCCCTGGCTCCAGGAACCCCCTGTCCAGCTTGATCCAGCACTCAGCACAGAACTTACCATTGCTGCTGCTGTGTACCTTATTCACCTGCTTTGCTGCTTTATTTTACTAACTGCTGTAATTTCTCTGATTGTTGAAATTTGTTCAGTCCTGCTGTGTACTTCTGGCACACACAAAAAGAATAGACTTATTTTATCTAGATTTCAGACACACTTACCTGAGATTTTTAGACACACACAGAAACCCCAAAACACCACACAACAACAAAGTGCACAAAAAAACCTTTGCGTTCCTCTTCTCATGGGTATACATTCTAAGAGGCATTAAATTTTTAATCTCACAGGGGAAATAAACCCACCAAAAAACAAAAATAAAACAAAAAACTAAACAAAATTGCTTGCTGCCCACTTACTGAAAAGACACTATAATTATACCCTTTAATAAGCACACAGATTCCTGCTAATCCATTTCTAACAATTTAAAATTATACAGGATTCATCACAGCCTATAGGAATACACAGTTCTAGACAGATATTATGTTAGTAAAAACAGAAGGAATATTTTAAATAATCAAAGGCAAAACTTCTTCTGAAATGCATCATTCTCTCACTCCCAAAACACATTACAAATCAATATTAATTCTGTATGTTTTTTCCAGCACATCCTCTGCACAGTGTTCAAAGAGCTTTTAATGAGTCCTGCACTCTACGCTTACTATAGCTTTCTTTGTATTTCCAGAAAGGGCCACAAAAAAAGGAAATTACAGCAGACAAAAATATAAGGTGTGTTAGGAGGAGATAAGTTACTTTCAGAAAAGTAATTTCTATTATTATTAACAGTCTGTGCCAGTGTTGCTCTGTAGTCTTCAAAGAGTACTTGTAAGAGCAAAGACAACATTTTTTCCACTGTCAGCAACTGTAATTCTGCAGGAATTAGCTGATATGAACCACCATAGAGATGAAAATAGCATTTGTACTGTGAGTGCAGAGGAAAATGAGATGCTCTGTCACCTAAATTAGTAGAATTAAATGTTCATCAGCCTCGCTGAATATTAATCACCCACAGAGTTTGTCTTCATATTGCAATGAAAATCTTCCCTAGTTCTCAAAGCATGTCTACCTCAAATTCCTTTCCTTTTACATCTATTTAGAATTATATAACCTGATTCAAGATATTTCAGTCTAGATACAAGTCATTCTAAAGGAAAAAGGAATAGTATGTCAACAGTTGGAATACACTGTAGCATTTATCATTGTAATTTACCATTCAATCACTCCTTTCACATTAGATTTCTACAGAAAATGTTACACTCGGAGCATGGAAGTGTCTTTCTAAATACAAAGCTTTTATTTTTTTCTTCTTAATTAAAAAAAAAAAAGAAAATAGCACTAAACAAACAAGCCAACCCTTAATCTAAACAGCTTGTCCTAGTCATGAAATCTAAAGTTTGCAGTACCTGAATAGCACACCTTACAACTGGGAAATTCGATGGCATTTGATTTTATTTTTTTTTTTTTTAGTTATTTAGAAATAGTGAAAGTTAATTTCATTGTGTAGGTTTTTTATATCTATAGGTTTATAAATGATATAAATTAGCATCTTTTCCAGTTCTTTTATAAATGGTTATAGGGCAAAATCCAAAATTGTGCTTAATTATTTCTCAGGATGTATTTTAGGAAAAGTGGTAAAGCTTACTAGGCTGCAAGCATAAAAGATGCTATCTACCACTTCCACAGAAGAGATGATAACCAAAAAGCAGAGCATTGGGTCCAAATGTTGATGAGAGACTATGTTCTTTAAGACTCCTCATTTTTTAACAGACTGGAAAAAGTGGTTAGCTGTGTGTATTTTGTCAAAGTTGAAATAATTTCTACTAGCTACTTTTCTTCATAACCTCATTTGCTGAATATATTTTGTAAAATCAACTCATCGGGTTTGGACTGTGCCTGGATCCTGCAGCGTATTATCAGAAACAAAACAGCAAGTCCCCTCTGCCTGCATTACTTTAAAGCTGACTGGGTTTGCCATCTGGGTAGGACTTGTCTCCTGTCACTGTTACATGTATCAGTCAATTAAGTCTTAGCATACCATGCTTCTGTGAAGCTACCGCATTTTTAAAGATACATACTCACTTCTAGGCAGGACCTTTCACCTTGTTTGTTTCAACATACAACAAGCTGCCAGTTCCTAATCTAGTGCTCTATTACACTCCTGTGACAAATTTAATTGAAAACCCATGTTACAAGTGCTTCCACCTACTCATAATTCACGCATGCATTTTTTAAATGCATCTTGCGGTTTAGACTGTTTACATTTCTTCAGGATGCAGCAGAGCAGCTGGGCTACACCCCAGTTCATGTCAATACATTTTAGAGAATCTTAAACTGTCCTGGATCAGATGATGATTCCCTGCTGCTGGGAAGACTTACTATACCATAAAGCCAGTATAGCTGCATGCAGACCAACTCATCCTTCCTGGTCAGTGGAAGTTCTTCAAACAAAAGTTATGAAACCCCATAACTCTTCTGATGATATTAGAAACCAACACTACAAAAATGTGTCTTCATTTCTTCCATGGCCCATTTTGCCTTCAAATTAAAATAACTGAATGGCGCCAACAGCTACTTTTTCACTAAGCTTAGGAGCATCAAGTCCTGCTGTAGTACCACTGATGGCTTAATCTTTCATATTTTAGTACAACATGCTACTTATTGTCAGTGTAATGTTCTACTTACGTGCAAGAGTGTTTTTACTAAAACAACAAATATTTGTGAGAGATGGGATTTTTTTTTTTTCTTTCCTGAAAGCACATAATGGGTATTTACTGAGCAAATACAACCCGCTGTCGGTTCACTGGACAGTATCAAGTCCATAGAATTCAGTCCTGAAAGTAATAATTGTAATAGAAATTTTAACACAAAATCAGATGGAAGTAGTTTTGTTCCCTTTGTAACTAGTGATCCAAGCTCCCCAAACCAAATTTTCTTCTTTTCTTCCTAGTACAATGAAATATGAACCAAGAATAAAATAGTAGTAGCAATGAGATATTTCAAAACTGTTCTTAAGTGTTCAGGGAATTATATTATGTAAAACTATAAATTAAAATGAAACGGCTAAGACAATATGAAACATTACACTGATAACTCATCATTTGCTTCATTACTTAATGAATCTACTACTCGCTTAAACATACTTTCAGAATGTATAACATGCCATAATAAAAGTGATGAATGTCACATTTGCTCAGTAACAAAATATGTGAAAGTCCGCCAGCTAAATCTTATCTTTGCAAAGCATGTTTCCTGCAGACATAAAAGGCAGCTGCACAGCTAAAGCTCTTCAAAGGCTTTGAAGATGTACACCATTGTAATGGTCATCAAAAAGATCATGAATTTGTTAGTGTGTGATCTGATGAGTCCTTCATAAATGAATGCCTTCATTCCACCTCTCCATGTTACACTTTCACCTACTCAGTGATACCATGCACAGTGTCACACCACTCAAGCAGTAATGTATTAACTCTGGCTCAGTGATATCAATCACTCTCGTGCTTTTTTAGGACAGCGGATAAAAACCTGGCTTTGTTCCCTCTACGAGCTTTTTTGCTTTTATGTTAATATGATAAAAGAAAATACAGAAGAAAAGTAAAATTTTTCAGCAAAGTGTTGAAAATAGAAATCGCTACATTCAATGACATTGAAAAAAACACCTGTAGCATTCCTCTGGTTAAAATATTCTTCTCCTCTAACTCAAATGTACATGTGTCAGTGTACTGACACAATGCACACAGCAGTCACTTAGATGTAGTACCAACAAAAAAACCCAAAATCCACTCATGATTTCTGTTAACTTTCTCAGGCTATGAGCAGGTGTATGACTGAATATGTTCCCTTCTTCTATGTGTCTGAAGACAAGGCATGTAATCATTTTGCCTAACTTTTTGACTGACACAGATGTGCATTCTAATGTAGTAATTTCTGCACCTGTCACTTTTATTAACTTGTAGAAAAAATACTTTAGTTTTATGAACCTATACATTCAGAGTGCATTTACAGACTTAGAGGGATATAAAATCCCAAACATCCACAATTAACAAATTTCTACAGCTACTCTCACCCTGGCTTAAGATAGCCCATAATGATAAAATCTTTATTTTTATTTCTTTGATTTTTAATACTTGATTCCTGTTTCCTTTTTCACTGCGTTTAAGCTCAATTTTGCTTTCCAACTTCAGGTTAGATATTGCCTTCTTCTATGAGAACTCACTGAAACATTTGAATTTCATTTCACCATCTTTACTGCCAATTCAATTAAGATCTGTTTTTGTTAGGTTTAAATTAATAAAACAGTATTAAAAATGAGGACAGAATTCTCACTTTCTTTAAGTTGAGCTATCAAATTCTAAAATAAATAATCTTGGCACTTACTCCCTACAGATAAATAAATCTTTATTTTTTATATTGCTAGGTGGTGCATTTAGATTATATTATTGGACTGACTAATTGGAAAATATTTCCATCACTAAAATTGTAATTTCTATTTAATCAAATAGCAAATAAATAAATAAATAAATAGATAAGCATTGCTAGTTTTTGTGGACTATGATTGTTTAAGAACAGAAGAATATTTTGTAAACAGATCCAAATACATGTTTTTGATATCAGTTCAAATATTGCAACTCAGACTAAGGTAATTGGCAAATACGTATTATTTTTTTTTAATTTTTGACTGAAAGTTAAAAAATAACATTAATATATTTTTTGGGGAAAAACCCCAAATCACTATGTTTTCATTAGAAGTGACCTAGACCTTGCATCAATTCTCTAATTTCCACCAGCATAATTTTTAAAAGGTTAAGTCTGTTTTCTGAGCCAAATTTGTAAGTACCATTCAAATGTTACAGTTAGCTTCTTAATTTTGCAGTTTCATAGTTTGGGTTTTTACCTATAAATTTCCCACTTCAAATCTTAAACTTCTTGCTATCCCATCAGCCCAGATTTCTTCCTTAGTTTTAGAAACACAGAAAAAGAACAAGAAAGATTATTATGCCAGACCACAGGTACAGCAAAACCACAAGAGCATCCACTTTAAATGCGTGGCTTACAATTTTCCTAAAGGATTTAAAAAAAATAAAGGCAATATTGGTGTGAAGAACAAAATATGTAAAATAGTAAGAAATATCAGATAATCTGAAAATCATTCAGGTGGATAAAAAAAGAATGTAGATGTTCAGGCACCATTTAACTGGATTTACCAACTCTAGTACTTCATAGCTAGACACTAGTACTAGATTGCTAGTCTTTAAAGGAGCACCAGACAAATGCTTTTATCGAAAAGGCAGGGAAAATAATGGTGAAGTGATTTTAAAGTGTTATTCACCTAAGACAACCCAAACACTTCATTGAAGGTGAATGAAAACTATGAAAATATGAGAAGCTACTTACTAGTTGATGACTAACCAAGAATTTGGAAATATGTTTTCTGTCAATCTTGTGAGCCTCCACTGAAGATATCAGAAATCTAACAATTCAGCAGCTTTCACTGAAACAGAACAAAGTTTTGCATTTGATCAGATAATAATGTTTCTGTTTGCATGATACTTAAGTAAACAGACGATAGCATAGGCATTGGACTGTCCTTTGAAGCAGGCTTGAAGAAGTTACAATATTTATCCTGGCAAATCTATGAAGTCAGTACAAAAGTAATGCAGGAATTTTTATTTTTAAGCAGCTCTTCAAAATTGGAACTCTCATTGAAATAATTTTCAAGGCTTTTAATCAGCTTAGGAGTAATTAATGATTTAATATCTGCTAAATTTAGGAAAATGCTAATCTGAAAACCTTTTGATTTTATAACAATGATTAATTACTGTCATAGATAAAGAAATACTGATTCTGAAAGAAACTGTTCAGAACACAGAAAAACCACTCAAATAACAAAAAATAATCCAAGCCTGATCTTGCACAAATTTAGAACTAAATCTGTTTTAGAGAAACCTTTTCTTCATTTATATACATCATCAGCCACTCTCAGATATATGCTATACTGATATAATATGAAATGTTTTGACTTTTCACACCTTTTGTTACCTAATCTCACAGTTGATGATCCTAAAAAAAAATGAGTCAACAAATAAAAAGTTAAATAAAGATATATTAGACCACTAAAATATTTTCTGCATTATCCTGTATACACCCTATCAGAAAACCCCATGACATGTATGCAGATTCTTAATTAACGTGAAACCATAAACAGAGTTTAGGAAAATCTTGCAAAAACTGCAAACAAACTTACTTATTTGATTTTATTTTTTTTAATCAGCTTTAGTGTCTGTAGATCTATGACACTGGAAGAGTATGCTATATATGGAAGACTACAAGTTAAAAAAAATCACGAGATAGAGCATCATTCAGTGTACTGTAAATTCTACCAGTTGTATTTGATCTTCATTTACAAAGAAGCTTTGTTAGCTTTCTTAAAAAAAGCTTTCTGTTCACTTTAAACTGCTCATGAGTTGTTCATGATAAGAAGCATGACAACCACCAGCAAGCCTAGCCCTCTGTTCCATGCTGAGGTGTTTTGCTTTTCTGCACAACAAGTTATCATCTCTGAAGTCAAGAAACCTTCTTGCTTTTGACAGGGAAGTCCTCAAGTATACCCCAATGTCCTTGAACAAGTGTTTGGGTCAAGGTATTAGAGGAGCTGCAGAAATAGCTTCACAATTACATGATTTTTACTGTTCCTTGTTTGCCTCCATCTAATATATTTGGTAAGTATCAAAGATGTCTAGTCATCCCAAAGGAACTACAAACAGTAACAACTGGATTTTACCAAAACCAACAAAAAAGCAGCACTAGCCATGCTGCACAGTGTAAACCAATTACCGATTAAGTGTCAAGTGCACCAGAATTAGGCTGCTGATTCTTGGTTAGCATCTGGGACGCATCATCAATGACCTAACTTTTTTGCACACAGGCCTATAACTCTTGGATACAACAGAAACAGGACCAGTTTTCTTACGTTTGCCCTTTAAAAATGTTAGAATATTCACAGTCTGTTCTGTTTTTACATTTTCTTCTTCAGAATTAGGAAATTTCTTTATTGCTAAATTCTCCAGTATCACCTTTGCTAGCCTTTTCAGGTCACTTCCACTGATCTCACCCTTAACAGTTCTCTTGCAATCACAGAGCAAGAAGACAGATTTGCTTTTAACATTCCACTAGGATAATTGGCCTCTGGCTAGTCTTAGAGAAACTATCATCGATAGCTTTACAAATTATACTTCCAGTAGGAATGACAGCAGCGTTGTTCTTTGTATGCATGATCGTGATGAGTTTCTTCATAGTATAAAGGTTCTGGTTGTACATTGAGATACATACAAGTTGTTATTATCTATACTAATCCTAAATTGTTGTTGTGTCCTGGTTTTGGCTGAGATAATTTTCTTCCTAGTAGCTGGTGTAGTGCTGTGTTTTGGATTTAGGATAAGAATAATCATAGAATCACAGAATAGTTTGGGTTGGAAGGAACCTTAAAGATCATCCAGTTCCTCCCCTCTCCCCCGCCTCCGCTGCCATGGGCAGGGACACCTCCCACTAGACCAGATTGCTCAAAGCCCCATCCAGCCTGGCCTGAACGCTTCCAGGGACGGGGCATCCACAGCTTCTCTGGGCAACCTGGTCCAGCGTCTCACAACCCTCACAATAAATCATGTTCATAACTAGTTGTTATCCAGTTATTAGTTGTTGCTAAGCAGTGTTTACACCAAGTGAAGGACCTAGGCTTCTCACACTACCCCACCAGCAAGCAGACTGGGGTGCACAAGAAGCTAGGATGAGACACAGCCAGGACAGCTGACCCAAACTGGCCAAAGGGATATTCCATACTATATGACATCATGCTTAGCATATAATCTAGGGGGAAGGCTGGCTGGGGGCCACTGCTTGCCATTGGTCAGCAGGTGGTGAGCAATCGCATTGTGCATTACTTTTTTTTTTATGGTGGTGTTGTTACCCCTTCCTTTTCTGTCCTGTTAAGTTGTCTTTATCTCAACCCATGAATTTTTACTTTTTCCCCAATCCCTTTCCACATCCCACTGGTGGGGGTGAGTGAGCAAGCAGCTGTGTGTGGTTTAGCTGCCTGCCAGGTTAAACCACAACACATTGTTAGGTCATTCTGTCACCTTTTCTTCTTCTGGTTTCAGAGCTCATTTCCTCTAAGCTACACAATTCACATTCAGTGGAACCAAAACAATACATCAAGCCTTTGTATTTTTTATTATTTATTTCTGTTAGTGTATTTTCTTAAGATCCCAAATTTTCTCAGGAGTTTCTCTTACTCCTATTACACTATTTCTTGGAAATCCAGGATCCAATTTTTCTTCTTGATGCAATTACTTACCTGATATTAGACTGGTTGTGATCTGTAAAAGCACAAATGTTTCTGGGCTTGTAAGCATTCAGCTCAGCATAAAAAATAAGCCCAATATGGATAATAAATTCTGACAAGTGTCATAATAGAGAAAACCTGTCAGTACGTGAGAAATTAATGGGGGAGATGGGGGAAGGGGGGGGAGTACAACAGACACTAGACCACATATTTTCTCCTCTTTTTTCCTTATTTTCTTATTAGAGATAATAATAAAACCATAAATATATTCCCTTTTCTTGTTTTATGAAATATTGTGGCTGAATTCTTGATTCCATGAGAGTGGACAGGAAAACTCCCAGTGGCTTCCATGTGGAGAGTTTTTATCCTGTATGTATTGGACAAAATCTAGTGGTTACCAAGCACAAGAGGAAGTCAGGACTGGAGTTTTGATCACACGCATCCATGTCACTGGCACTGTGGTTCTTAGCAAATATTTCCATATGCCTTAAAGCGTGTAAGCACATGCCTTCACTGAAGCATTATGGGTACCTACCATAGGACAGCCTGCTAGCATGCTCAACATTAGCGACAGGGTGAACTTCGTTTCATCAGATGAGATTCAGAAGTTTAATACTTAAATACAGGTTCATGTTAGGGGATTCAACCACAAAGCAGAAGTTTCACCTTGTGAGTAATATCACAAAATATTTCAGATGCTTCTGGTCTAAATTCTTATCACATGTGAAACTACAAAAACATCAGCAAAGACAAAAAGAAATTATTGACAGCTACATCTACTAATGCTTTACTAGGGCTTTCATTTGTACCATCTCTAAAGTGAATCATCTGTTAAATCAACATTAGAACTCAAATCTCATTTAGAGGTCTTTCTTTCATAGCTGAGATTGGAATAGGCCAAGAATATAACCTGGTCTATCTGCAGGGCATGTGAAGGAATTTTCAGTACTTTTCTGGCATTAACACTCTACAAAGCACATACTGCCATCTTTCAAGCCTCCAGTGCCAAAGGTTTACTAAAGCAAAACCTCTTTGTAATGGATTTCTACATTCATTACCTTTTAACTCTCTTCAAAGTAATTCTTTTATGTGGGAAATACTGTCTGCTTGACATCTGAAATAGCGCAGAAATGGTGCAGTGGAGAGCATCAGACAGCTCAACGACCAGGATAAAGCAGGAGTGCTCATGAAGCTTGCTGGAATATCTGGTTTGGGTTTTTTTGTTTGTTTTTAAAACACTTGTAAGAAAAAAGAAAGATTACTGAAGGAGAGAAAAAGTGACCCTAATAATGGAGAAAATGGCAAAAGTTAAAGCAGAGGCTGCCTGTGTCTCTGATACACGCATTCTGCTTCAGTGGATAACTCATGGAAATTATTTAGGAATGGAATTGAACCTGATTGAGCCTACATACCGGTGTGAGTACCTCAGTCTTATTGTGATAGTATTTCAGATAAAGATCTGAGAATAAAAGAGAAGAGAGGAACTAATTGTCCCCAAAAGACTGGGGGAAAAAGAATCCAATGCAGGACAAGAACACCATAAAAGAATAGCCTATACAATCATCTACAAATGCTCAGACAGGAGATTCACTCAGATTCACATTAGCTCCAGGAAAAGCAAGTCCTGCTTAAAAATTAGCAATGGGATAATCTACATAATAAATCCAGACAGCAGAAGGGCATGTTCTCTACCAGATATGTGTAAAAATAATTATTAAGAAAAAAAAAAAAAAAAAAAGATATCTAGTACTTCTATATATTGTAAGTGTATTAAGCAGGGAAAAAATCATAAAAGTGCCTTAAACCTAAGTACAGTGAAATGTACAACCAACAACAGCATATTAATATTGTGTAACACTGTGATAGCATGACCACAAAATGTACAAGCATTTTGCATCAGTGACTAATGTTACAAACAAAAAGAATACAGAGCTGTGAGCCAGCCAAGAGACAGAATTTGGAAGATAAAAAACTAACAAGCAACTAAGTACAACTCTACAAATAGGCAAAACCCTGCCAAACGCTTATGAGGGATGTCTGGCTAAACCAAAATGAAGATAAGTGGCACAGGGAACAGCTGAGAACTCCTCTGGATGTTCTCAGGACAAGTAGCACAAAAAAGTCGGGCATAAAGAGGAAAGGAGAAGAAAGATGAGTAGCTGGCTTGCATTGAGTTTTCTCATAAACCTCTTGGGCCTGCTACATTGACTAACACCATCAAGCACTGTAGCCATTAGCTCTGTGCTACCCTATACTCATAGCTGATTTGTGTTATGACTTCCAAAGATTATTTTGTGTGTGCAGTATTAATGATTAATAATACAAAATAACCAACCATTGGCACAAAGGGTGTCATCATTGAATGGATTTGGTAGTTTTGTTTTAAAAATTTTAAACTGACTGTTCTAAATATTCTTAGCACAGTGATCTATTTACCCAAATGAGACATATATACACACACACATATATATATATTCAATTAAAACAGATGGTACTATCAGTTCTGAGTTATAAGAAAATGGATTCTTAAAGGAGCAGAGAAAATTCCCCTACTTTTCCTAGTAAAATGCAGAAATCAAAGTTCAATATGCTCACCCAAAGAAACAGCTGAAATAAATAACAGGTGAACTTAGGTGGATTTCTAAAAATTTCTACGAAAATAAGGCACGCAATATTATAAACAAGGAAGTGAAATGTAGAATATATAAAATTCAACGACCAACAGAAAGTGATCACCAGAAGAGGACTATTCTAGACAGATTTCATTGGAAATTGAGAAAGGTATGAGTAGTAAGAACACATCAATCAAGAAATAGGGATAAACATTTTGCCAGAGTCTGAAATGATGTGATGAATATCTAGTTTTAATCACTAGAAGAAGAAACGTGGTTTAACAATGGGAAAAGTAATGGATCTAGAACTGCATTCATTTCCAGCACTGAGGAAGAAAGTACTTATACTGAAAGAAGGATGTAAGTCGTTGGTACACTTAGGGACTAAGTGTTGAAGTGAGTCTCTCTAAGAATAAAGATATTTTTAAGAGAAATAATGAAAGAGTTATCTATACCAGCAGTTTAGACAATATAATGCAGGGGTTTGAAATAGTAGTGCAGGACACACAGAAGGGGAAGCCGGGGGGCCAGAAGAGGAAAAAAAAGCAGGAATGATAATAAAAACCATGGGGAAATACTAAAGGTGCTACAGCATCATTATTGAATGATAAATACCTTAAGGAAAAACAAAGGTAAATAATGATTATAAAAATATGAACAGAACGTGGATATATAGGTTATAAAAGTAAGAACAGGTCATATGGAGCAAAGAGTCTGAGTGTCAAAATAACCTTAGAAGTAAAAAAATAAGAGGAGGGGTGGGCGGTGTAGAGAAAAGAAAAGAAAAGAAAAAGACATTTTGCTGGCAGCTGGATTGTTTAAACCCTTCCTGGAAAACTTTTGCATTGGATCAACGAATGTTCTCCCCACTCCTCCCTCCCGCACGGTGCAGGAGGCAGCACAGCCCCCCACAGATGCAGCCACCTGTTCTGGTGGCCGGAACGGCTGCTGCGCAGCGCAATCTTGCCAAAAGCAAGTAGTGCCCAAGCGCTGGGCCCAGCACCAACGAGCTCACTAGGATAGCTTTAGACTCAACTGTAGTTTTCCTGGTTACGTTAAAAATTAACACACATATTTGAAATGTTTCTAGTAAGTGGATATTAACTTTTCCCAAGAAATGTCTCTTCCTGAAGTACATCGCTGGCCAAATGGTAACAGGTACAACAAGGCCCATTTACCTCTGAAAATATCAGCTAACATTTTGTTTACCTGGAAGTCACTAAATTGATAGGAAATTATTTCATAAATGTTATTGATGAGCACACTAAAGAAAACCTGATTATGGAAAATAATTCCACAACTGTGTTGAGAGTTTGAAGGGTCTAACATTGTCAGGGACATAGGCTCCATCTCTAAGTCGTATATCCTTACATCTCAAACAGCAACTATGTACTTGTGGACAAAGACACTAAATGAATTAATGCTTAACTGGATAATTCATCTGAAAGAATGCATTTCTGACACCAGAATCAGAGTTATAATGTAAAAATTATCAAAACCAGAGATAAATTTTGCAAATAAAATAAAAACAAATGTTCTTCACCCACAAAGATTCAGAGAAGAAATGTAAGGCTCGTCAATAATGACAGCAGAGTAGAAATTAAAAGCCATCTATATGTTCCCAAAACTAGATTGCGCCTTGTCTGTTTGAATGCAATTAATGAAGCAGACAAGAGGGCAACATGAGTAACAGGAAAATTAGCAGGAACTATTAGTTTCAAGATGAAGAATACTAAAATGATCAAGGTTCTCCTATTTGCATTCTAGAATTTTGAAACAAATAGTATACTAATACATGAAAAGTAGATTCCGTTATTTAGCTTGTGTTATTTTATCCTGATAGCTCTCTTTGTTAAGGAAATTTATTTTTTAAGTAAAAAACCAGAGTTGGTCTCACCTATCTAGTTTTTAGATATTCACATGATACAATATAGCATTAGAAATTGTTACTTAAACAGAAGAATATGTGAATTCGGGCCAGAATTTTAAAATTAATGAGGAAGTAGTAAAAAGAGAATAACGTGTGCTCTGGTTTCAGCTGGGATAGAGTTAATTTTCTTCTTGCTAGCTGGTGCAGTGCTGTGTTGGAATTTGGTGTGAGAATAACGTTGATAACACTGATGTTTTTAGCTGTTGCTGGGTAACGTATGTACTAAGTCAAGGACTTTTTGGTTTCTCAGGCCCTGTCAGCAAGAAGGCTGGAGGAGCGCAAGAAACTGGGAGGGGACACAGCCAGGACAGCTGACCTGAACTAGCCAAGAGGATAGTCCATGCCATAGAACGTCATGGTCAGTATATAAACTGGGGGGAGCTGGCTGTGGCTGGTGGATTGCTGCTTGGGGACTGGCTGGGCACTGGTCAGTGGGTGGTGAGCAATCGTGTTGTACATCACTTGGGTATTTTTTTCCCCTACCCTTTGAATTTTATTCTTCTCCCATTCTCCCTCCTTTTCATTACAACTGTTGTTGTTATTATTATTATTATTACTACTACTATTATTGTTATTTCTAATATTTTAAATTATTATTTCAATTATTAAATTGCTCTTATCTGAATCCTTGAGTTTTACCTTTTTCCCTTCTCCATGCTCCAGGGGCAGGGGTGGGGTGAGCAGCTGCATGGTACTTTGTTGCCAGCTGGGGTCAAACCACAATAGGTTAGTGGTGAAAATTAAGATTAGAGAAAAATTCCTACTAGACCATCCCAAGGACTTCTATCAGATTTGTATTTTTTATTAACCTTCCCTCAAAATGCAGGACTGATTTAATGAAAAGTACAAATGACGTATTTAGGAGTTACTGTTAGAGGACTGGAGTATCATACCTAGAGAACTATACAACCTTGAAAAAGATAGTAGACTGGTGTCTACTGCAGACTTTCTAATTTCTTTCACTGTTTCATCTTCAGCTTGACATGCTTGCACGAGAACAAACAAACAAAAAACCCCCAACAACGGGTTTACAATCGCTCTACAAATCCTATCTCCTTTTTTTGCCAGATATCCTCAAGAGGTTGCTCACATTTCAGAACATCTATATACCAGAACTCATGCTGTTCTTTGTCCAGCAATGAAACGTCTCCAGAATTAAGACACTTAATCCACAGTGCTACACAAACTACACAGGTACAGGGATAGGTAACGTGACAGGTACTTCTTCTTGGGGAGATCTGTCAACAGCATTTTTCACTCCGTTTAGCATTATAACACAAAACAAACTTGAAAAACAACTTCAAAAGGGATGCTATGTAAGCATGACATCACTATTTTATTAAGTATCTTTTGTTACTGCAGGATTAAGTTACTTGGGGCAACCAAATATTTGGTCAGTCTTGATGCTTTTATTTCAATATGACAAAGAAATGTTTCTGCTAAAATTGCCAGTTATGAGTAACAGCAAAGCAAGATGATGATAGATTTTCATTATCAAATTATTTAGCTGCATGCTGCAGAAAATTGTACTTAATTTTATATCTAAAATCAATATTAATCTCAACTAGAAAGAACAACAATAAACACCTGCAGCACTTGCTCAAGGACAAATGAAGCAAATGTTGAATGCGGTGAATATTTGCCTATCAACCTTACTCCTTTTAAAATGTTTCAGACTCAAATTTTGTATCAGAAAGCAGTATCAGTATATCTTGCTAGGAAAGACATACCCTGAGCAAGTACAGATATGCCTTCTTAAAAATCCAACATAATTTGTTTTGCTTATAGTTCTTGGTTGTAGTCACTAAAACTGTAATACACTTTCAGTAGCCAGCAAATGTGCCCGATCTAAGTTACAAAATATATTCTCTTTGTAGATGTTTTACATCACCTGAATCTACCTATTTCCATGTACACACAAAACTTTCAGTTTTTAGAAATTAACAAGATTTATATCCTAAAAAATACAGATCTGACCTCCTTATAAAAAAGCCCACAACACACTATGTGCCTCTCTGCACCCCCCAAAAAAACGCCCAACCCCAACATCAAACAACACACACCCAAAACCAAACCACAACAAAACAGAACTAATAACAAAACCCACACCCCACATTCACGTTTCTGAACAATCCAGTAATTTTAATATGAAACGTAGAAAATTTTCCCTATGAAAAGCTCTTGATGGCAAAAAGAAATATATCTCAGGTATCTGAGATTAGACATGGGAGAGGAACAACTGAAAATGTGATCCAAAAGCAAAACCACTGTTGTCCAAGAAGATTTTTCATTGTATAGCTAAATAAATGTCTGATAGACTGAGTAAATAGTAACATATGAGAGGGTAAGGGCTTCTTATGCTGTTGGCTTATAAAGACAGAGCATTAATACTGATTCCTACATGTGATACCAGCTTATTACAGAAGAGAACCAAGGGACTGGTTTTCTCATTCTCCCTCTCTGTTTTTTCTTCTCTCTTTGTGACGTGAACACTGTATATTTCTGTACAAATAGAATGGAAATTGAGTTGATCTAGTTACCAGAAAAATCTGCTTTTGACTTGTACTACGTAGTTATGTCTGTACCAGCGAATTAAACAGGGCCAGTGCACAGGGCTGGGCAATGTTACACAACTGCCCACAGTGTTTGATTACTGGCACACCTCTCGGCATATTTTTAATTCATGACCATTAGGTCCCTCCTTGTGCAAACTATGCACAGCATCGAATGCTCAGCAGCAGTTGTTTCCAATAGGCAGGTGGATAAACTACCATACTGTCCTCAGAGGGGTACCGACTACAGTTGTACAGGCACAAACTGTGCCATGCTGCTTGCCCAGAGAATGAAGAAAACAAACCTTGACATTTTCTTCCACTAATGGAGCACCACTTTCTTAGGAAGCTCATGGCTGAGTTTAGCCCTGCCCTGGCTTTAGCCAGCAGAGCCAAGGAAGCTGATGGGAGAATCCTTAAAGACCAGCAGCCCCCGACTAACAAACCAATCTTTTAGAATCAACAAAATCAAGTTTAAGCAGTTCTTTCTCAGTACAATTACAAAATAAACAAACTAGCCCGCTAGTTTATTCCCATGTACTCGCAAGCTGTTTTCATTCACAGCTGATATAAAGATGAAAGCAGCACATTGTTAGCAAAATACTGCCCATAGCTTCTGAGAGGCGCTGAAGTTTTATCTTAATTCACAAAATAGATGAAGGCCCATGAAACAGCCTTGTTCTTATCCATAAAGCTGAACTCTCCCCCTCTTGCACAAAGTTGGAGGGACCTTGTTCAGACTGGCAGCTGGGAATGGTCTCTGGCCCATGTTATCTCCTGGCCATTCCCAGGCACTCTCTTGGCACAACTGTGTCAGAAATTAGCTAATTATGAAAACACTATGAAAACTGTATGCCACTGATTAAGCCCAGTCCCTATTTTGGTAAATACTATAGACATACTTATTCTGAGGTACTAAAACTACCTGTTTTCTGGCAGTGTTTCAATTAACTTCCTGATTTTGCTACCTGTCATCTTTATCGTTCATTAAAAATAATTTCCAGTATGACTGGAAGAGCAAAAAACCCCAAACCTGTTATTATTTATAGTTTGTTCATTATTTGTGGTGATCAGTGATCATGATAAACTTTCTTGCAGCATCCACAGACTCTTTTCTTCCATGAGAATATAATCATAAATACAGGCCAAGGTTGGAGGAACTTGCTAAAAATAACCACAAGATTCGGTTCGCTCGAAACAAGCAAGTAACAATCACTGAAATAGAAAGCCAAAAGAAACACCGGCTATTGCTTCACTGTGGTCAAACTACACAGGCACCTGCAAAAGGTGCATCAATTCAAAGATCGTGTTTTCTGGGGATGCCATAGTCTGGTAAGTTTCCATAAGTGATTCCCAATGCAGATAAACAACACTCTGCATTCATTTTGCTAGGAGGAAAATGAAGTAGTGAGAGTCTGACTGAACACCCCTTGTTCACATAATCCTCATGTTAATGCTAATGGCAACAGGCTTTAAGAAATTAAGTGATTAATCTCAGTAGGCAGGTGGTTTGAGTCCCTCATGAATAAATTTCTTATGTAATTCCCCTATATAGGTTGCACGCTAAAGTAACCTAAACTGTTAAAGCTTAGAGTTCTTCCTGTTGGAAAAGGTATGGTATCTTTGATTAACCATGCAAGGAAAACAGCTTTGTGCCTGTGATTTGAAAGAACAGCGAGTGGTTCCTCTCCACATTTTAACATACAGTATAGTGTTTGCTGACTAAGCAATTACTGATTGTTCAAAAAATAAAGACATTTGGAATTTATTTACCAACATATATCTGTGCTCAGTGTTAAAAGAAATAGATCTATTTTCAAGAAAAATTCGATTTTGTTCTGTGTCATAAAAATATGGCTTCATTTTCAGTTCCCTACAATGCTAACTATAACCATTTACTTTAAACTTTACAATTGCTTACAAATTCTTTGTAGCACCAAAAATAATTGTCATCAATTCATTAGATAAAGTAAGTCATTAGAATGGCACATAGAAAAGAAGAACAAACATGAATAATTGCTAATATAGAGTAGTGGCTCAGATGAAAAACAAAAGAGTTTTGCTTTGGTAGTATGGGTTGAAAACTGAGGTCCTCAGTAATATCTGCTTACTTTCAGTTCAAGGTTCTTAACACTGATATCCATGCTATGATCATCCCAAAACAGCAGGCTGTAGCTTCAGGGATCACATTGTATAGTATGCAATACATTTTTCTATACCACAATGGAAAAAAAAAAAAACCCAACCAAAACCACAAAAACCCTCAAAACTTTTCCACACTGTTACTATTATACTATTAAATATTTCTAATGAGAATGTATATTAGGATTATTTTATTAAGATTCTATAAAGTATTAATAACTGAAAAAAAAAAAAAAAAAAAGAAAAAAGTCCTGTAACCATAGGTAACCTAGACCTCTTTAGAAAAAACAGTATTTGCAATACTGTTCTTGGCAGCGAATGCAGTTGAATAGCTACAGTCCTATCGTCTATACTATACACATACATGTAATCCTCAAAGAAGAAAATGGAGAAGTGTTAGCTCTTGAAATGCCAACCCACATATTATTCAAGTAAAATACGCAAACCTGATTAGGTAAATCAAAGTAGTATTGATTAGATGTCAAGACTCAGAAAACTAAAATGACATTTTAAATATGACTAACAACTTACAGTGCAAAAAGCAACCTCAGTGATCCCACACTATAGTTACATGAAATGTAAAGTGAAGAAACCTCACTATTTATTCTCCAACTTAGCTCCTCTCTGCTTCCCTGGAGAGGGATCCGATTACATTGTTTTTAATAAAGTAAAGCAACCTGGTACTACTCTTTGTCTTACTTTGCAAATGAACAATTCACTGCTACATACATAGAAAATATTCCCTTTGTGTAGCAAGCTGACAAGTCCATCAGCATAGAGAGTATTATAAGCAAAAAAATTAAAAATACTAAAATGCAGATATCAAAATTATTAGAAAATGAGATGAGAAGGTTCTTCTGCAGTACTGATACTGTCCTGATGTCAGAAACGCAAGTTGACTTCACTGCGGACTACCATTGTTCAGCTCCGCATAAAAGTAGGCACAATAGATTTTAATATGGCATGAATTTTGATAAAATTTATCCCACAATACTTCAGAAAACATTACACCTTCTTCACAGAGAAAAAGGCTAACACATTTTAACAATTGAAGAGCCATCTGGAAGACCATACTCGCACTGTAAGCACGCACATCTACTGGCTGCTCTTTCCCCTTCTAGCTCTGCAGCTGCTTCACAACTGCTCAGGCAGCAGCTTCATCAGCACACAGAAGGTCCCCAGACGTCTTCACCTGCTCTCATCTTTGTGGCAGTTTTATTTTAAAGTCTAGGGAGAGTGCTGGCTCCCTCGAAGTCTATGTCACCCACACAGTGTTCTTTTCAGACTGTCTTGGCCTCTGCTTTCCATTATGGCCCTCAGGATGGACAACCTTACTGGCCATTCTGGTATGAAGCCATAGAGAAGCCTATTGACTGCTGGTGCCGTAAGCTGCTGATCAACAAGGCTTGTGACCTGCTAACAGTCCTCCTGAACTTGTGCTGTTTATTCTCCTCTCTGCATTAGCATGAACTCTAAAGTATGGGGTGTCTTGAATGCCTGTGTAACGAGCATATACAACATATTAAGTACATCTCCCTCGTTTCAAAAGAAAAAAAGGAAAAATAAAGCAAAAGCAATTTGTTGACCTACATACATGCAGGGGATGAGTTTCAACATACATGCTGGCTTCATTTCCTACATACTATATCACAACCTGAAACACTTGCTCTAAAATTAATATAGCAACCTTTTCTCTAATGTCCCTATCAACTAAGGCAGGGGTGGGGGCAATTTATCCCAACTCCCATCAGTTATTCCCAATTTAGTTCACTGAGCTGTTGTGTGAATGCATAGGTTGGCTCACAAGACTCAGAAATAAAGAAGAAACGATGAGGACAGGTTAGAGAATAAGATCATGGCATCATCACTGGATTAGGGGGAGAATAGTATATTGGCATCAGAATGACAGCTTAGTCTTGAATATAAAAGAGCAAGATGATCCGAATTTTCTCCTGGAAATGCACAGAATGGAAGATTAATTGAATTGTCAGGTCAATTTCTTGATTTAATACTATAAAACCTGATTTGATTTTGTTTTTTTTTTTAAAGATATCTTTATAGCTTAGGTGAAATATTAATACAAAAGGAACAATAGTAAGCCGTGGTCACAGATAAAGGCAGACAATTAGTGGTCAAAAAACTCATTATAAATACAATTTTAGTTATAATTTGGACATGTATAGAGGGAAAATAAAGAAAATGGCATTAAGTTATTGAAATAAAACAAAAAATGCCTACAGTAATAATAACTGTAGATGTCTGTTGATGAGGTAATTTGAAGAAGGGCATATCAGAGACTGCGCTATACTGATATTAAATCACAATGAAAAAGTTATAAAACTTGAAATGAGCACTGAAGTCCTAATTCTTATAAAAGCTTCTTGAATAATGCTTCTGTTTGATAATATACCCACAGAGTTTTGAGGAACATAAACCAACAACAAGTAAAGCATTTCAAGCACTGACTAGAGACCTTTCCATTTTTGCCAACATCACAAATCTCTGCAGTCTTCTTGATCTGATAGACTGTTGATGAGTCATTAGTAAAAATTTAAAAAAAAATTTAAAAAACCCAACCCACACAAAACCAATGCATAAATATCAAGAAAGAACACAGTGTGACTTACCAACTCAAATAAATCTTTCTTACTGAAATTAAATATTCCTTTCTAAAAAAGAAAAGCAAAGCAGATGGAAACTTTTGCAGTCCACTAACTTTTCAAACATGAATTCTCCTCATCTGTTTTTTATTATAGTTATAATTGACATAACTAAGCTAAAATTGTTGGGAGGGTTTTGGCCATTTTTTCATCTTTAGTTTTCTGTTTTCAAAAAAAGAACTTACTCCCCCCCAAAAAAGGTAAGAAGGAACCAAGTATGGTTAAATACACTAAACAAAGTTGGAAAACCCAGAAAATTTACCTTCCATATCACTGTAATTGTCCATTAGAATATACATTGTACAGTTAATGCCACAGTGCTGAAGGACAGACTAAAATTTAAATGAGCTGGCAAAATAAATGAAAAATATTTTTAAATCTTGCAAATCAGAGGAGAAACAAAATTCATGTTGTCTTGCTAAACACTGCACCTTTCCTACCTCCATGCCTGTATAGTTTTACTTAAGAGCTTCAAGAAAAGAAAAATTACATTAGAAAAAAACCCAAAGCTTATTCTTTCTTTCACACACACAGAGCCCAGCTAATTTGGAAGTGTCTTACGCAATAATGAGATGTCTTCAGTATGCAGAAGTAGAGAGAACTGGAAATACTCCTGCAATTAGAGATGGTGGGCAGGTCTCTGAAAAGAGCCTACATTTCACAGTGATAACTAGTGCTCCCAAATCTGTGTATATTCCCATCAACAAAATCTGAGACCACAGGATCTCAGCAATTCATCTTGGTGATCTGTGACTGTAAGCTACAACTGTCTTGGCATGAAATCCACAATGAAGATAATGAGAAACTGTTTCTGGAGCAAACTGCAGGTATATCAAGTGGACTGCTCTCTTAAAACTACATCAGATGCAACAAATCTCAGCAATGTACCCAAGACTCCATTCACTGAGTCTGCAAAACCAAAAGGCAATGCTGTCAGTTACAATTCTTAACTGCTGCACTGAAACCCAGCAGCTTTCCTGCACCCAGCCTCCCCGTTAGACCTGTATACTACCAGAACTGTGCTATCAGATTCTTCTATAAAAGCCTAAAAATCACTTGGATTTACAACACAACAAACAATAAAAACTCTGACACTAATTAACCCTGGGAACAACCATCTCCTTTTTCCTGCAGGCTCCTTTTCTTGAGCCGAGGAGACCTGCCCAGGATGCTTTGTGCCTGTCTGAAAGACTATTTCCTTAACTGCTTTCAGTATTGAGACTAGCTGAACAGTTTGTAATCTGAAGTGTCAAGTGTGAAACATTGCAGGACATTTTCACTGTAAAGTCCTTAACTATGTTTCTTCTTGGCAGCATGAATTAGTCCCAGTCACCATCTTTTTCCATTTATTATCTTCTATTCTGCAGCATGTGGATAGTCCTGACATGATAATTCTTGTAGAGATTTGAAATAAGACAAGGTTCAAGAAAGGCACATTTAATTGCCGGTGTAGTGAACACAAGAAATTTCAAACATGAGATTATATGTAGGGACCCAAAAAAAATCATCACAGAAATCTCTGTATGAATAAGGAGACAAAAGACAGTAGAAGAGACAGTCTATAAAGGCAGCTGAAGCACTAATATAAAAAAGGTAATAAAATTATTGGGAGGACAAGTTAGCTTAGAGACAATTCCCTTTTGCTACGAACCATTTAAAAGAGAGTTAAAACTAGGCAAGGTGAACTAAAAGGCAGAAGAAGACCAATTTAATTTCACTTACAGAAAGTGAAGCAACATTTCAAATTGCCATAAAACATTTGTTGTTAATTGCCATTATTGATCATTTCAGTTGTGTGGCTGAGTTCCAGATTTCCTCTGTTACTCAGCTGTGCTGTAAAATGAGACATGCTTCGATTCATGCATTCTTAAATTGAAACTGAACTCCAGATTTTCAACGTCTATGTACTGTGCCTACCCTACAATTCAGGTCTTCTTAGCCCAGCTATTTCACTTCTCTTCATCCATTCTGAACAAATGCCGCTATTCTTATTCAGAATAACCTGCCAGTGAAAATGAAAGGAACACATTCTGTTCTCCCTTTCTCTGGGACACTCTGAAACACCCTGAAGATTGATGCCTGCAGCAGAACAAGCTGACAAGTCAGTAATGACATTCATTTAAGAATGCTATTCTTCATGGAAAACTGCTTTGAATTTTTTGAATTATTTAACTTATTATTAAACAGCGACTGAACTAGAACACTGTAATGCATTTTTTCCACTTGATTTCTAGAAACAAGGTAGACTAAGAGATGTCAGTAATACTGCACACTCAGGGACTTTGTGAATATGTTAACGCACAACTGAGGCAGAGCTTGAGTTTCAAGATCAAGAACACACAAGAAGTTACTGAGCTGAAATTTAGAAATGTATCCAAAGCCAAAAAATCCAACAGATAAGCAGTAAAGCAAACAGAACTCGTATCATTCTTATAATCAAAGTAGAATTCACACAAAGTATGTTATCATTATACAGAACATGTTTGTGCAAACATAGCACATTGCAGCATCAGTTATGAAGGCGTTTAAATAAATGCTGAGCTATTTGGACAGAAATCCATTCCTGAAATGCAGACAAAAAGCAGAGCAAAACCTATAAAAAGAGGCACTGATACATGAGTAAAGGAATGGTGCCCAGGTGAGGTGCACATCCAACTAGTAACCTACCATAATTACAGAGAAAATGCATTAGAATTTCATGCAGAGGATTTAACCAGGTCTAGATTAACCTACGCATTCTTTGTTAAATTATTATAGTATTCAAAGCATCCTGTTCCATAAGGGTTATTAGTCTCTGACAATTTTAACTTGGTATCAAAAAACCTAGAAATTGAGTATGGGCTTTAAACTTTAAATGAATAAAGTTTTGATACAAAAACATGAATCCCAATTTAAATAATTATACTCAAGTCACACAGTAAAACATTTCTTTTTCACTTTTACCCCTTTCACATCAAAGATAGCATGAGTATGCGTTCAGGTTGTCTTCATCAGAAATTAGAATATGCAGATGTACCTTCTTCAACTGTGGTCTTTGTACAGATTAAGTACTGCAATGCTTATTTAACAACTTTACCCCAGGCTAGCATTTCCTCTTCTGCTTTCATGGTGTCATATAGAAAGAAGTATATGCAGTAGACAGAAATACTGTAAATCCAGAACCATTAAACCAAAACAGTGTTTTAATTCAGAATCGCACTCCATAGACTGAACGACTGCAGGTGTCCCCTCCATGTCTTCACTTTTTTTTTGCTAATGCACAAATACTGAATTTAATTTTTTCAGCATAAGAATAAAATGCCATCACCACATTTGCTTTTCCAGAGTAAAGGGAAATGTTGCTGTATTACCAGTGTAACTGACCAGATATGCTTAGGACTTCCAAATAGCTGTACAGATCAGAGAACTCACTGTGACACAACTATGAGGACACCATCTGCAAGCAAGGGAGTGTAGAGGAATGAAGCTGGGTTAATTAGCATTGGTAATATACAGCTGTGGGTTGGCATCAGGGGCGGCGGGGTGGCCAATGTAGACAAGGTGCAGCTGTGGCTGGTTCTGTTAAGTGGTTGAGAGCCAGTGAAGGGAGAGCAGCCGAGGAAGAATCAAGAGGAGAGAGAACACATGCCCTGGATGAGGTGAGATGAGGAGAAGCTAGCAGAGGGACTGTATAAAGAGTGTGTTGGTATGAGGTGGTAAAAGATCTTGTTGCATCTTGATAGTTTGGGGAGTACTGCAACAGGGAAAATGCAGTTTTCAAACTAGTTAGTCCCAAACTGACATGTAAATTTAGTCATCTAAATCCAGCGTTACTTTAGTGTGGGGATATATAAGAAACCTATGTTTTACCAGTAGCAGAGGATTTCGAAGCTTGTTTATCAAGGTGGGGGCTTTTTAAATATATATTAAAAACCCCATGTCTCTCATTTTAAGATCAAAATTAATATTCATTGTTTCATCAATAAAAAGTTTTATTTTTAATGGGGACATATAAATTACCAGGCATAGAGCTGCAATCTATGTACTGAACTGTTCCCTAGCTCTTCAAAAGAATAACAAATATGAAATTTTCCCTCATTTCCTGCCATACTGCAAGTTCTCTTAAGAGCTGTTCCGTAACATCGGAGAAAAAGTTAAAATTCTTATTAAACATTAATTGAAGATTTAGCTCCTGAATAAAAGAATTCTTGATTCTTTAGCAAATTTGTACAGTGCCCCTGAGGTATCACAGCACACTTAAACTAAAACTAGCACTAATAGCTTTATGTGCATATCTGCCTGTCTATACTAATACATTAAGGTCAAATTACAGTATATCAGGTGCTTTTAATAATTAACTGTGGTCCTGAACCAACTTCCACAGAAGTAAATACAAGCTTTTGCTGGTTTAACCAGGAAGTAGAGTGAGGCAGGAAATTTAGGATAGATGTACACCGAAGATGCAAAATAAAGATTATTGTGATTGAAAATCTTTCCTTTATCCATTTACTATAGGTACTGACTTTGCAGGATACTGTATGAATTGGTTTTTTGTTTGTTTTTTTTTTTTTTTTTTTTTTTCCTAAAATGTCTTGTTATTCCAATACAGAAGACTATTTTTTATTTTCACATTAAGAACCAGAAATATCAAACATACTATGACTACAGCTCCCATATTTCAGTTTATACCTGTTTACTTGTCTTAGCTTTAGCTGCACAGCACAGCATAAAGCCACTCTTCATGCATGTTCTTATTTAAATCCCTGTTCTCTGTGGGTTCTAGACTGTCCAAATTATGTAACTCATATGGCACATTACAAAGCTTCAATGTTCTTGCTGACTTCAAGAGATAAAGGTAGGAATGGAGAGAATGCAGCTGTTTCCTTCCTAGAGACAGAAGTGGTGAAATTTATTTATATTCTTTTCAGGCAGGGTGACCGTTCTGTTCTGAAGCTGGGGCTTTTCCCTCTCTATGCCCCTACAGGAAACAAACATCAGCTGGCTTATAAATACCCACAAGAATGCACATACTATGCACACACTCCATTAAGTGAGGATAAGGAGAAAGCATTGCTAATGATAGGCTGAAGAAAATAAAAGCTTTTATTGAAAAGCCAAAGAAAACACTTGTTTCTTATAGCTCATAAAAATAGATAGATTACAACACATTTGAAAAAAAAATCTGCCCACCTATCCAGGTGTCTGCTTTTTCCTTTCATCCTTCTAATCCTGTAAAACTGATACACAGTCCCTCCTAAGACAGGAGGGAATGAGAAAGATGCACTGTAATTCTTACAAGACAGTATAAGACCTTGTTATTTAACATACATACATAACTTGAAGACAATGATTTCTCACCTATTACAGCTTAAATGATTTCTCACCTATTATAGCATTACAGCTTGCTTGTTTTCACCAGTAAGGCAGAGATGGTGGGGAATATGAATGTGAAGCTCAAGGGCATCCTTGGCTGCAGCGACCATAAAGTGAAAGTCAAGATCCTTTGGACAAGGAGGAGGGCACACAGCATGATCACTACCCTAGAATTCAGGAGGAGAGATGCTGGCCTCTTCAGAGGTATTTTCGGCTGGTACCTTCAGATACCCATGGTATCCTACCAAGGGATAAAGCCCTGGAGGCAAAATGGGCCAAAGAAAGCTGGTTAACGTCCAAGGATCACCTCCTCCTAGCTCAGGAGCAACATGTCACAAAAAACCAGGAAGTCAGGGAAAAATGCCAGAAGGCCTGCATGGATGAACAAGGGGCTCCTGGACAAACTGAATCGCAAAAAGGAAGCCTACAGAGTGGTGAAAAAAAGGACAGGTAGCCTGGGAGAAATACTGAGAAATTGTCCAAGCAGCCAGGGACCAGGTTAGGAAAGCTAAAGCCCCGAAAGAATTAAATCTGGCCAGGGACATTGAGGGCAACAAGAAAAGCTTCTATAGGCACATCACTGAGAAAAGGAATACCAGGGAACACATGGGCCCTCTCCAGAAGGATACAGGAGACCTGGTTACTTGGGACATGAAGAAGGCTGAGGTACTCAATGACTTTATTGCCTCAGTCTTCACCAGCAAGTTCTCCAAGCACACTGCCCCACTCACAGAAGGTGAAGGCAGGGAGACTAGGAGGATGAACCGCCCACTGCAGGAGACAATCAGCTTTCAGACCATCAAAGGAACCTGCAGGTGTGCAAGTCCGTAGGACCTGATGAGATGCCTCTGTGGGTCCTCAGGGAGCTGGTGGATGAAGTGGCTAAGCCGCTATCCATCATATTTGAGAAGCTGTGGCAGTCTGGTGAAGTTCACGCTGACTGGAAAAGGGGATACATAACTCCCATTTTTAAAAAAGGAAAAGAGGAAGACCTGGGGAACTATAGGTTGATCAGTCTCACTCCTGTGTCTGGAAAAATCATGGAGCAGATCCTCCTGGAAACTATGCTTAAGGCACATGGAAAATAACAAGGTGATTGATGACAACCAGCATGGCTTCACTATGGACAAGTCATGTCTGACAAATTTGGTGGCCTTCTATGACAGGGTTACAGCACTGACAGATGAGGGAAGAGAAACTAACGTCATTTACCTGGACTTGTGCAAAATTTTGACACTGTCCCACAAAACATCCTTGTCTCTAAACTGGAGAGACCTGGTTTTAAGATGTGGACACTTGGTGGATACAGAATTAGCTGGATGGTCACACGCAAGAGAATTGCAGTCAACATATCGGTGTCCAAGCAGAGACTGGTGATGAGTGGTGTTCCTCAGGGAACAGGTGCTGTTCAATATCTTTGTGACATGGACCGTGGCATCAAGTGCACTCTCAGCAAGTTTGCCAACACTAAGCTGTATGGTATCATTAACATGCTGGAGGGAAGGGATGCCATCCAGAGGGACCCTGACAAACTGTAGAGGTGAGCCCAGGTGAACTTCATCAAGTTCAACAAGGCCAAGTGCAAGGTCCTGCATCTAGGTTGAGTAAACATCTGGTATCAATACAGGCTGGGCAGATGATGGATTGAGAGCAGCCCTGAGGAGAAAGATGTGGGGGTGCTGGTGGATCAACAGCTCAACATGGCCCAACAATGTGCAATTGCAGCCCAGAAAGCCAACCACATCCTGGACTGCATCAAAAGAAACATGGTCAGAAGGTCAAGGGAGGTGATTCTCCCCCTCTACTCCGCTCCTGTGAGACCCCACCTGCAGTACTGTGTTCAGCTCTGGAGCACCAGCATAAGAAGGACATGGACTTGTTGAAGTGAGTCCAGAGAAGAGCCATGAAGATGACTAGACACCTGGAGCAACCCTCCTATTAGAGACAGGCTGAAAGAGTTGGTTTTTTCAGCCTGGAGAAGAGAAGGCTCTGGGAACACCTTATAGCAGCCATTCAATACTTAAATAGGGTCTACAAGAAAGCTGGACATGGACTTTCTACGAGGGCCTTTAGCAATAGGACAAGGGGGAATAGTTTTAAAACGTAAGAGAATAGATTTAGCTTAGATATTAGGAAAAAAATCTTTACTGTGAGGGTGGTGAGACACTGAAATAAATTGCCCAGAAAGGCTGTGGATGTCTCATTCTTGGAAGTGTTCTAGGCCAGGCAGAATGGGGCTTTGAGCAACCTGGTCTAGTGGAAGGTGCCCCTGCCCACGGCAGGGGGGTTGGAACTCGATGATTTTTAAGGTCCCTTCCAACTCAAACCATTCTGTGAATCAATGATTCTGTAAAACTGGTCGTAAGTAAATTCCATCAATGCCCATGCATAAATATCACTTACTGCCTTTCTAGCAGTCATGCTTTCTAACACCTATCAAACTGTCTCACATGGAATGTAATATTTTCAGACCCAGTCTGTGGGTGTACTAAATGCAGTAGGTGCACTGTAAATGTACTAATTACTGTCTTGCTAAACTACAAATGATAGCAGATAAGCGTGAGTACAGCCTGGCAGTAGTTCTGTCCTTGTATCACATAACAACAGTACCCACCTTTCTTTTAACAATGACGGTAAGCCAAAAAAATGCCTGAAGCCAACATCCAGGCACTTTGTAAAATCAGTGTTGTGGTCCACTCAAACATGTTCTTTCACAATTACACTTGCCACCCATTCTCTTTTTACTTCTCTGGGAGCACAATACTATTGCAGCGCACAAAGAGAAGGATCACGTCAGGCAGCCTCACAAGCATCCCAGAAAAAAAAGGTTAGCCCGCTTTGCCTGATTTTCCCAGTTCAAAAATCAACAGTATCTCAAGTCTTCAATGACTTGGAATGATCTTGACCTCAGTAAGAATTGCAAGACTGTACACTGTATTTTCATTACTAACCACACTGACTAATTGTGTAATTCCAATATTTACATGTATCCAGAAATGCAAAGCTTCTGGTTCTTAATACAGGAACCTTTCAAATCCAATTAATCATCTTAGTGGGTTTATGTTAAAGTTTATTTTGAGGTCATTCTGAGAGGTATGATGAGAATGGAGAAAAATCAGCTTTCTAGCCCCAAAGACTTTTCCAGCAGACCTTATGTTTGTTTTTTTTTGGGGGGGGGGGTTGTTTGGTTTTTTTGGGGGGGTGTTTTTGTTTTTTTTTTTTTTGTTTTGTTTGTTTGTTTGTTTTTTGGTGATGCAAGCAAGCGTCAAAGAAAAAAAAAATGTAGCAGATACAAGGTACCAGTACTAGCAGTACTGTCGCTGTCCACTTGCCAAACAGTGCTTTACTACTAACAAAGTTATTCTTCATCACTAACAATTCAGATTTCTTGATCTCCTTGAAGGGAACTGAATTTACATCTCTGTCTATCATGTTCTAACCAGTTTACTACAAATCATTTTAGGGTCATCAGATTAAAAGTTTTCATATGGAATCTATTCTTGCTTTGCATTACAACTATGTATACCACAATGGAAGAGTATAAATTTATTTTGTGTGCGTACAGATACAGAAACTTAAATATATTTATAATTTCCTACCATTTTGTAGCTCAGATTGTGTGCAATTTTGTGTTTAAATCAAATTCTTGGGGTGGGGGGTGAATGTTAGATAAAGTACAGATCAGTGGTGGCAAGGTGCAGATCTGATTCCAACCCCTTTTCTCGGTCCTAAGGGACCAAGACAGAACAATCAGTAACAGCATTCAAAGTGGGGGATGGGGTGTGGGGGTGTGTTGAAGTCCAACAGGGAGAAAGAATAAATTATTTTCCAGTTTACTGAGATTTTAAGTCCTAAAACTAAATAAGAAGTGAGAAAAAAATACCTTCCTTACCAATTTCATAAATAGTGTATAAACATAACTCTTCAATCTGTTTTTTTTCAATAAAAATCCTAAATTAGAAATAGAAAAATTTAGTTCAGCTTGCTTTAGTTTCAATTCAGTGAACATGACAAACAAGAAGAGTAACTGGCTTACGATGAGTTGAAACTCATCTGCTTTTTAAAATAGACCTAGTTATTACTCATATTGAGTAAACAAGTATAATTAAGCTTATCTTAATACAGGAGGCTGAAAATTATTTCATTATATATTATGGAACAAATCTTTCCTTTTATCAGCCTAACAAATTGGCCACAGATGTAATTTTTGTCAGTGTCTTCTCTGCAAGTAATTCCTTGACTAAAATTTATTTTTGAACGCTGACTTCTTAATTCAAGGGGTTTTTGTCTAGATAGAAGTGCACATGGGAAATCTGTTCTCTAAATGAATGACAGTAACTCCAAGGATAGTAATCTGGGTGTGACTACTCCAATTTAAAGATGAGAAATTAATTTGTGGGAAAATCTGAATCATTTTTCTGTATTCACTGTGTTTAAAAACAAATAAAACCTGAAAGCAAGTTAATGTGCATGGCAAATAATTCAGGTCAAGGAAATTTTATAAGCATGTTGGAGGAAAAGAACGACAGGTATCTTAGTACGGTATTATTTGTTATACAGTACCTTGAATACCTCTATGGGTTTCTTCCAGAATCAGATGATTTAATTTAAAAATTAAATTAAAAAGCTGTTTTCTTACTTTAAAGCATGTACCTGGAATATACACTGTTTCTTATTCTGTTTCTTTAGTTTTTCCTTGTGTCTACTGCTTCAGAGTATGTTAGGAACAAACTTCAGTTGGATAGAAACAGTCAATAATTTATTAAGCACTACATTGTAAATGCTTCAAAACCAAAGCAATGCTTTTTTTTTTTTTTCCAAACAACAACAAAAAAAGAGAGAACAAATGTAAATATTAGATCCTTGTTGAATAATTTGCAATGAAAAACTAATTCATCTATTTACACTTTTTCTGCTCATCAACTGTCTGCACACATTATATTTTTTAAGACATATTGTTCATCCCTAGACTGCATGTTCATGCAGATGAAGTTCACACTGAACTTTGTGGTCACCTGCATTATATAACCCATTAAAACCATAGTTCTATTAACACTGGAAAACATGCATTGATAATAAACATCATATTAAGTTAAAAAAATCTAATAAGGCAAAAGCATGTGAATGTTGTTGGACAAGAAACATGAAAAAGCAAAGAAAGAATGTAATTTAAATTAATTTTCAAAGATCAGTAAGTTAAAAAATATTCACATATCATATATATAGATCAGCTATACTTCAGAGACAATTTATATTAGGCATACTATTTTTCCCTTAGTTCTTATTTGAATTAACAGATTGCACAGACTTTCTTACACATTTCTTAGTTATACATGGAGTAAGTACTGATCCTGTTCAGCTGTGCTGCTTACCATCATTGCAACTGGCCCCTTTCTAAGAGATCCCTTATCAGAAACACAAAGGAAAAACAGTCTTAAGAGTTGTTCTAGGTGCTACATATAAGTGAGCCTTTCTTTTAGGACAAGACAGAAGATTGAATCACAACGGATTTGTACTGTAGAAATTAAGACCTGTCTCTACTATCCCTTATTAGATCACTGGATCTCACTTCTCCAAAATGCCTAACAAGTTTTCTGAATGACTAAACATAAAATGATTTGTTGATTTTCTTGTATTGCCTTCCCTTTGTCAAGAAAACAAATCAGACACACTCTTTTTGACTGCTCCTGTGCTGCAGAAGTTTCCCTGCTTTGTTGCAATTGATAGGTGAAAGTCCTACCTACACACAGACTTTTCACCTTTGTTAACTACTGACCACACTCATATAATATAAAATAGATATTCTACCTCAGGGCATTGCTTATGAAAAATTAAAAAGCATTGGCCTAGGGTCATACCAGCTAAACTTTTCTTCACAGAGTTAAAACTGGCTTATGCTGTACAGCATACTGCAGTAGAACATTCTTACTAACAAATAAGGAGATCATACACTCACAGTGTGTACATGGGAAAAATAATCTTATTCTCAATTTGTAAGAGAACATGTGCAAACAAATTGAAGATGTTTCCATATTATTATTTTAAAGTTTGTTTCCATACTAAACACACGAACATTTTTATACAGTCAAAGGTAAGACGTAAGTATCTCCTGGAAACAATTTATACAGAAAGGGATGCTTTACTGTAATGAATGTAGTAAAATTAAGCTTCTGAATTAAAACACCTCATAAATGACTACAGGAGTGACGGTGATCCTTCCACAGTAGTACCAGCCTTGGCAGTGACATATATTTGGACTGGCACAAGCCTCAATAAATTACAGTGTTCCTTAAGTAATTCTGGCACCAGTGACCAAAAGGATTAGCCACTGCTGGCCTTAGGATAGAGGAGATGAATACGAACTATCCATTTTCATACTGCACAGGTCTCTTTTATCGGAAGCAAATTTTTATTTCTAGGTCATTCTGTAACACACAGAGCAGCTACAGTCATTGAATCTAGTAATGCAATTCCTGTTAAATGCTGTTTTATGTAGAAATGTGTTGATTTTTTAAAGATGGTGTGTTATTTTTTTGTTTGTAAAGGTATCTATTCGTGTATTTTGAAACAAAATTATCTAGGAATGTTTGTTTAAAACATTTAAAGCAGATCTTACTCTGAAAGAAGTTTTGCTTAGCTGACACTTTTCAGTCAGATCAAGTCATCAATATCAAACAATAAGAGCTGCAAGAGATTGTTTTGATAATCATTATCATATACCACCATCGCCAGTACTTTACCTGTTATAGGTAACTAAGTTATAGGATTATGTTCTCATGATACCTAACAGCAGGGTAAGATCTACTTGTGTAAAAGAGCTGGAGATCTATTGTATGTATAATCTTATGCATGTTAATAGAGAAAAGAGAACATACTGGCTAACAAAAATTATGTGAAGACTTGGAAACATCCTACCATTATCAGCATTTCATGGGGAGACATCAGGGATGTACTTTTAAGGAACAGAACCCAAAGAGAAATTTTACTCTGCACCTTTTGCTGCACCTTGTACTATGCTTAATTGCATTTGTATGTATTGCTTTATTAATCATAGTAGTCATAGTGTAGCATAAGAAGCTTATGCTTACAAGTGAATGTAATGATTATAGATCTAATGAAGTGCCAGTGATCATATAAATTGATAATACTGTGAAATGAACTTTGATAAAGATGGGTGGAGACCTTTATGAATATCTACACCACTGATAGAAGCCACTGGTGGGTTCTAAGTCCAGTCTAGCCAACCCCAGTCCAACCCTTTGCTTCAGAGTATGCAGCCGGGGTTCATCTCCCAACTGTTGCCCATGAGTTAATGTGTGAGCAAACATTTTAAGAGGCTGCTGTCTGACTAGCTATGTAGCTAATGACAGCTTGACTCAACTGATAACATGTTTTATTTACAAAGCTGTTAATAGAAATATCAGTTGTAATCTGCCCTCCCAACTCCTACTCCCTACACCTATTAAGGAAAACAAAATGTAGAAACAGGGAATTATGTTTTTTGGGGTTTGTATTTATATACCTTGATATTAGTTCTGTAATGAACACAGCTGATTTCAACCACACTGACCATGTGCACACAGTTCAGAGCACACACCACTCCCACTATCAGTGCTTGAGTTTGGAACAGTGTTGTTCCCACTGGCTACTGTTAGCATAGTTAAGTAGTTTTACAGAATAGGAGATGTGTTTAACTCCATCCAGGGACTGAAATATCTGCCACCAGAATTAACAACACATACCTATTTGAGCAGGAATTATTCATTGACTGTGGCTTGGGGAATAGAGTCTAAGTTAATCTCTGGAACACAAAGTTGGTAATCTCATTATTTTTACTCATGGCTTCAGGTGCTATACTTTTCTTTACATTTCTAATATATTTGAATTTCCTTTTCATTTCATAATAACCCCACACACTGAGTTCCACATACAAACTACAAGTGGATTGCTTCAAACTTTATCATGCAAATGTATAAAGAGAAAATGAATCCCCATCATACCTGCTTAAATCATGGGAAGGCAGCAGTCTCACTGATGGGAAGAAGTGAGTGGTGGGGGGCAGGGAGAAAGGGAAGTAGGGAAAAGACTAAATTTATAGCTTTGTTACATTTTCCAGCTACAGCTGCAGGCTAAACAAAACACAGGAGCAGTATGTTCCACAACATGAAAGTGAAGGCATACAATCCTTCTCTATCTATATTAAGGGATAGAGACTGGGATCAGATCTGTTTGCTGCCTAGTTTACTTCTGCCCTTCAATCACAATCATCTTGGTCTTACCTATTCTTGCCATTTACATCACCTCTTCTGCTTCATGACTTGAGCATCTCATAGTAACTAATAAATCCCTGCAAAATTGATCAAAATGTGGCAGTACTAATAACTGTATTTTACAGTTTGAAAATGTGGTTTGTACAATATCCTATAGACTACATACAGGCAGAAGAGAGAACTGACTTTCAGAGGCTAGGTAACAGGCTAAGCACTAGGTCATCCTGCCTCTGTATTTGTTGAACAGATGCATCTCTAAATGGATAAATATTTAAAGAGTAGCCTAAAGTATCAGTGAACTGTAGCCACCATTAATCTGATCTCACTCTTCTCAGCAACTTTAAAAGACCTTAACATAGCCACAGCCCCCTGAGAAACCTCAAATTTTCATTCTTTTCATAGCAACTGGCACACAGGTTAGATACACATATATGCTTTTACTGAGCACACACAGTGTGAGCCTTCAAGCATGAAACAGTGACATATATATTTTACCTGCAGCCTATTTAATCGTATTACCTGCATTTAAACATCTGTTTCCACTCTGATTAGAAGCAAAGGAAATTGCATCAAGAATGAAAACATCCACAACGTTTGATTAGATTTGAAGGGATTGCTAACCTCCATCAAGCATGTCAGAGACACTTTCCATTTATCTTTTATGCAAAATGACTTGCAGGTAATTGCGCTCTTTTCAACTAATATAAAAGTATTTTCCCTAGGACTACCCACTGCGCCAAAGGTGTCATTCTGACAAATTGCATTTGACAGCAATTCAGCACCACTCTGAGAAACCAATTTTAAAATAATCCAGAGGTATTGGTAGAAAGGCACAGTGAGATACACCTAGTATGAAGTAGCCTAGTCTTCAACTATGAAGCACATACTCAGAAGAGGTAAGCACTAAAGAGATACAAATGTGTTGTTTAAAGCTACTGACAATTTCTTATCCATTTCAATGAAAGAAAAGAGAGACTTAAACTAGGCACTCTTCATAGCAACTTACTTGTATTGTGCAAGAAGCAGCCCCAAAATCAGAGGCTGTTACAGAATCAAAAGGAAAGCAACATCTCAAGCACTGTTGAGAAAGAGAAGTTACAGTGTTCTGCTCATGAGCCCATGGATTCTGATACTTAAACTCACCCTGCTTGAGGGTGCTTCTGGCAGGACCCCTGGATGCAAGAGATTACTTCAGATGAGAATCAGTGATCATCATGAGACCAGAGCTGTTGTCAAAGACTCTTTTGCACTGACTGGTGTCTGGCATAGCGTTTTAGCAGCACATTGTAATGGTATACGCTTTTCAGATGTTCATGTTAAGCCCCCCTGAAGTATACTATCCCAGATTTAGACTACCCACAGGTTTATAAGGTAGTGGCACCTATGAATTTGGTTTTTATATATTATATATATTTATATATACACACATACATACATAATTCTGCATCTAGATGACACATACCTTTGTAGCAAGAATCCCAACATGTTGAATCAAAGCTCCTTTCAAAGTTTGTTGTGCTACAGAGCACTTATTACACCTTTGTTGTGATTCCAGATCATTTATTTTTTTTAAATGGTTCTTCACCTTCTCAGGAACAGGTGAAATATAGTCTTGGCTTCATTTTTCAGAAGGTAGATAATATGACAATCATATATGAGTAAATTTCAACACTGGCCAAAAATATTTAACAAATACTCAACAAATTCATCCTGTGGTTTCTAAGGTCAATGAAGCTATGTTTAGTCTGAAAGCCTCTCCAGGTACCAGTGAAAAAAATGGGGACATAACTTCCACAGAACTTTTCAGGGTTTTTTTTTGCTCCTGTCTTCATACTGAAGCTTCTCAATTTAATAATCCATTCTCTCAACTTCATACTATAGCATGGCAATGACTCAATTTTTTCTGGTACTTCTGAGAAGGAGCTGCCTCACATACTCAATGCAAAGGAAAAAGTGTTCACTAGCGCTCCTCAAACTGACTAACACTTCTTGTTCTTTAAAAATAGTACTAGGGATGTTTTTTTCATAAAAATTAAATTACAGCTTTTATTAGAAGTTTAAAAAAACAGTTAGGTTAAGATTACTCCTGCAAGAAGGCTGGATTTTTAAGTATTTATTAGCCCAATTAAGTTACAGTGAAAGCCAGCTGAGGTCAACAAATACCCTTACTGATTTCAGTGGCCTTTGGCTGAGATCCATAGCAGTGCTCTCCTTTTTGCACTATATACCATTTCTCTGTTTATATATATATAATATTAAACAAATCTCAGTGGAATATGGCATATTTTCCCCCTTTTTAAGCCTTTTTGTTTCACTGTTTACACGTAAAAGGCCCAATCCACCAAAAAGCAATCAATATTCTTATTGATACCTTAAAAGAAGCCACTAAGTACAACTGCTTTACTACATTATTGAGTAGTTGCAGGCTAACAACTCATTTACTTAGACACACTGTAAATCAAATTAAATGGTGAAAGAAATAAAATAACATATACAGAGAAATATTAATTTTGTTTTCCAGCTCAGCTGTGAAGGCTTTTCCACTGGATGCTTTTAAAACAGCTCTCTTAGTTCATCTGAAGGCTCCCCATGAGGTTTCAAATCAAGAGACTTTGACATCGTGTATGACCAACTGCCTCACTGAAGTGGAAGCAAGTGTTCCTGTTTCACTCTGCCCAACTGTTCCCTCAGAAGACTTCTGTTCCACTTATTTTAACTCTAACGCTGACTTTTAACATGTAAACTTCAAATCAGACTTTTCTACTTTTCTCTTAGCATTGTGAAGAAGTGTCTAGGTGTGCATGTAGATAAACACCTTAATGATTTCTAAAAAAGCCATTCCCTATGCTGTCAACTCTTCTCAGTAAAATGGTGTCCCAGCTTTTTATTGACTTCTGTATATTTTTAACACTGGGCATGTTAATAGTTCCTTGAAACACATGAGACTAAGCTCAATTCCTTAAAAATTAATATTGCTGTAATCTTTGTTAAACTAGGTTTAAACATAACAGATGAGACTTTAAATTATATTCTCATGTAATGGTAACCTGACTTTATTTCCCAGCTGCTTAACCCTTCCACTCTTCCTGAGTATGTAAATAACTATACTGCCAGAATGCTGGAAAATCATTAACAGAATTTGCGGAACAGCCACATTATATTAACTACCGAGCAAAAAAGTAGTTAGTGATCCTTACCCTTTCTTCACCACTGTTTGAGGCAGCCTGTAAACCTTTTGACTACCCTACAGTTCCCCAGTCTGTTCTCCAGTTCCCAGGGAACCTAACCAGAACCAGTTACAAAGCCCATTTTTCTATCAGATGCTTACGAACTTTTCCAGATGCAGCCCCTATAATCAGAGGGTAGAAGGGTTCCCTTAAGATTGTGAAACCCACCAAAACCTAAGTTACAGTGGTCTGCTTTGAAGGGTAGCTGAAATTAAAATTACTTCATGAAATTCAAGGAACATCCATAATTCCTTGATGTCTCTTCCCATTAATTCCTTGGCTTTGCACTACAAAAGTAAATAGAAGGTATAGGTCAGTTTTCAAAATGAAAAGATTCCAGCTGAGGTTAAACTGTAAGAAACTGACTCACATCCTCACTGAAAAACAAACAGGCGATGGTTTAGAAGGATAGCGATTATCCCATTTTCAGAAATGCACATGGGTAGATACACAGGCTGAGGCTTTTCAAATCACTGAGATTTTTGTTTCCTCTGAAAAATAATAAAAAAAAGATGCTAAAGAGTGTTTTGGGCATGAAAGTAGTGTCACTCAAGAAGCTGCTGAAACGTGGACACTACTTTCTGTATTGGAGGTTGTTGGTGATACTCAAGATAATGCTGAATCCCATGAATTCAACTATTTAGTTATCTTCTCATGCATGATTGTTTTCACTCTGCTCAGATTATATAGGCTTGTGGGACTGATTCCCCCTCACCCCCCTTTTTTGCAATGCTTTGCTGAGCCTAGTATGGGGCAAGGCAACTACAATTTTTCAGTTATTAAAATAGTGCAATACTCATACTTAAAAAAAAAAAAAAAAAAAAAAAAAAAAAAGAAAAAATACCCCAAAATCTCAAAACCAAAATCCACCACCTTCCTACAGGTTTTTAAGATGTACAGTATCAGATTGACTTGCAAGCCTGTCCCTCAGGTGCTCCTGTAATTTATGAGAGTGAAAAGAGGCAATACCTTGTCAGCATTTACTTGCAAATAGGAAAAGATGACAGAAGCTGACACCTGGCTAAGCATTTAGGAGCTCTCCTAGATAAATGTGACCTTTCATTCTTGTTCTGTGCAACTAAAAAGAGCAAGCAGGGATCCCAGAGTGTCAGCTTGGAATTCTTTAGCAATATAATTTCTTCAATACCATTATACCTTTATGATATAGAATATCACCTGTCTCTTTATTTCACTCCATAATCAATAATTGTTTTTGTTGCAGTTTACCGGGCTTTAAAGCATCTGATGTCCTTTGGGGAAAAGCAATGAAGGTATAACAAAGACCACAGGAGAAATTACGTGCATTTCAGTGTGCCTTCATTTTATATTGCAAATTGCTTTTCTACAGCTCTTATAACCTTTTCCCTGTGCATCCTCTTTATACTCACCTGCTGTTCAACTAAGAGTCTGTTGGGATGCACACCTGCAGTGTCTGTGAGTTTAGACAACTGCTTTGTAGACTTTGTGATCACCTATTACAGCAAGTGTCCATACAATCAAAGAAAGGGGAAAGGCGGAGGAGAGAAGAAAAAAGGGAAAGGGAATGGGGAGAGGGGAACAAATCTTCACTGGAATTATCCATATTGTACCTAGAGTTTCATGCACATGTCATCCAGCCCACAAGCTCAAAAAGCGTGCTCTGAATAAATTTCTTCTTACAGTAGTTTCTATGGACTGACTCTTTGCAGAAATTTCTCAGTAGACCTACTCTGTTTTATTAGAAGAAACACTAGATTCCTATAACAACAATTACTATAAATTTTATGAGGCAAACTTTTCCCTGGAGAAAAAACTCTGTGAGGTTCCCAGGAACAGCCATATCCATCTCATCAACAATTTCTTCCAGAAGTGAGTTTTAGTCCATCATCCCACAAGCAGCAGCAACCATCACAGCATGCCTTCAGATCTCAGTGGGGGGAAGTAACACCATGACCACATAGCTCTACCCATGCACACTGCACCTTTCGTGAGAGAAGGTCTTGTATACATCTCCAAACACTTTTCCATTTTTGTCAACTCTTCAAATCCTATATGTGAGGCAGAAAATATATCTGAAGCTACAGCTTTGTACCTTTTGCTTGTTGTACACATGCTGTTCCTGTCCCAAACAAGAATATACTTGATTCCCCAGGAATAGCTCAGCATTGACAATGAGTATAAAATCTGGCAAAACACTATGAAATGTGCTTTTGGAGTTGATGAGAATGATCACAATTTATCTTTAACATCAAATGCAATGTTAACTTTTTCATGGTAAAAGGAAATCAGCTAAAAAAAAAAACCCAAAAATGACAGAACAGGATTCTCTGCGCAGACAGTTCAGACTAGAACCATCTACCAGTCTGTTAATGCAACAGAAGAAATAAAAAAATTTCAGATGATGCTTGGATTTTATGTCAAGTACTGAACACCTCATATACACTTGAATAGAAGGTGACAAGAATAACAATGCTTTGCCTTTGGTTTTAAAATTTTGTTTCCCTTCCTGTCCCTAAAATAGAACCAGTTAAACATACTGTGGCATTACCTCAGGCAGAATATGCTAACATAAATTGCCAAGGGGAAGTAATTTTTATTTCCACTCAAAATCTCAAGTGTTCCTAGACTTTAGATTTTGAGATTTCTTTCCTAAGAAGGGCTCTTTTCCTTTATCATGAAAATTTTTACAGATTGATCATGTTCAAGCTAAAATATTCATTTAGGTTCAACACCAGCAACATCGTACATGTTTTTTTCTTATGATTCTGGATTAACTATAGAAAGATGTGCTGCCTTTTTGTAATTTTCACCTAGTGAAATATGATTAAGAAATATTTGCTAACTGTAAGCATCAATGATGCTTAAACAACTACAGATTAAAAATGGACTACACTGCAACATCTTGCATAAAATCATAACATCCTTTCAATTGTTCCTAAATACTCACAAGAAAAGTCCAAACACTTCTAGAAATTTAAGCTCCATTATTACTGATCTGTCTTTTGCAGACCTGTTTTTTAATGATAAGAATCTGGCTTTGACCTAGACAGCGGTGTCACAGATATTAAAATCGGGTTTGGTGGGGAAAAAAAAAATAATCCTAATTATTTTAATTTCCTTCTCCCCAACAAATAACAGACTAAAAAGCAAAAGCAGGAAAAGAAAAAAACCCTACTCTTAAAAAAATAACTGTTTACTTTTATGATTTTTATTTTGCTTATCATGGTTTTATCTCACCCTGGGAGTTTCCTTTCATTTACGTGACTGAATGACTTTAAAGCTTTACATAATTATATTCAACAAGTTGATTTTTCTCTTCCATCCAAAAAAAAATCTGACTTTGAGAATCCTTTTACATGTTGCTCATAAGTTACTTTTGCTTATAGTGGCTGGATATTGTCAGTATAATATTAAAACAATTTCAGTTTAAATTTGGAATCCTGCTGAATTTTTATTTCGTATTAGACTTCTTGAACTGAGTCAGCAGAAGCCTGTTAATTTTAATAATTAACAAGCTGTGACCCTCTAGCTCACAGCATAGATTGTAGCTGTGTGTCTAGATAAGTTAAAGAATGAGGGGGAAAAAAACCTAACAACAAAACCCCCAAAACCACGCAGATGACTATCACACTGACCTCACATTACTGAGAATTATGCTGGTTCAGAAATTACCATTCAGTGCTGGAGCACCATCTGTATGGCAACAATGAATTGTAAGCACTAATACTTTTATCTAATAACAAGCACAAGGATCTTTTTGAAGTTTTAATATGGAATCAGCAGTCGCTATCTGAAGTCTAGTTTGTTAGTAATTTAGATTCCCCTGCCCATACTTAAAAAAGTAGCTAAAATAGAGAATGTGGCATAACATTCAAGACAGCATCATCATTTGCTCTTATCACAAGAGTATTTTATAATTAATCTGCTTTAATTATCTTTATTTAGTCAGGGGGATGGAGAAGAAATCTCATTTTGCTATTACATTAATTGTGTCTTCATGCTCTCCCAGGACAACTTCTTCTAGGTTAGCAGGGAAGTTATGGTCAGCCCAAGCATCTTGCTTCTTGACCAGCACAGTGACCCTGGTCCCAAGTTTGTTGTGCAACAAGAAGCTGGTGATCCACTTAATATAACACTTGAATTGGTCCAGGCTCATGCTGTCCTACATGCACAGCTGACACTGAGGCCAGTGGTGCACATCTTCCATGGCCACAGGATAAACTTCGTCTTTGATGGTAACAGAGGAGCCTGTAAGCAGCTCCCAATCAGTACCAGTGATTCCACCACCTGCTCATCCTTTACATAAAACTACAGGAAGAAATTCTCATGTGGACAAGCTTTTCCTTTTGACAGCAGAAATTATGAAAAGCATTATTTTTTTCTAAGAAAATCTTGTAAGAATTCGAACAATTAAAAATTGCTTCCACAGACAAGATATACTACAGCCTAATGCGAAGCCCGTTTAAGGTTGCACAACTTGGGGTTGACAGCACCTGAAGGGATGTAAGATAATTGATACTGTCCTGTCTTTATGGTATTATCAATAATAGGTGGCATTTTAAACAATACTTTACAGTCTGAGTGCCTTTCTCACTTGCATGAAAATGAAACAGCTCTTCCCCATGCAAAACAACCAGTTACCATATTTATTCACAAAGTCTGTAACAGCCATAGCATGTAGGCAGCACCAGCAGGATACAGAGGAATATGCACAAACAGCAGCTCTCTTTAATTATGGCATCATATGACTGTGTGCAAATGGTATCAGATAGTGGTATGAAGGATGGAAAAGGAGGGCTAACAGTGCTTTTTATTCCTTCCCATCCATTTTGTGCATGATAATCCTAAGTATAATAGTTTCATATATACTTATGTGTATTTGTGCAAGAAAATCCTAAGTATAATAGTTCATATATAATTCAAAATTCAATTCATATATTCAAAAATAATACTTTTTATTTTTGGAGACATCTGCAACAGACTGGCATGTGAGAAAAGTAGGTAATTTTCAAGTCTGACCTATTAAAGATCTACTTATTCCGACAATGTAAAGTGGCATAAAACCAAAAGGAAGTCAGGTGTTACTGTCAAATTAATGATCACTCAGAATGGTACAGCGAAGCCAAATGTTATTTAAAAGGCTGAAACAGCTATCTCAACAGCAACAGGGAAAAAGCAACAATCCACAACTTTGAAATAAAATATTAATCTTCTCACCAAAATTCCCATTACTGTTTATATCACACAAACTCCCTTTTCCCTCCTGAGAACACGATATCCTATTTCATCTCATCTAACTCTTCTCATTATCATTTCTGAAGCAGAAAGCCTTTCCAGGGATTAGGACCAGCTCTGCTCCTTTTTCAGCAATGTGTGTGACATTGGGCTGTTGCAGACAACCCTGGAGAGAGGACTTCATTGCCCCCAGGCTTTCACCCTGTAAACCTAGCTGCTCAGAGTTTATTTTTAGTGACTGACACAAATGACCTCAGATGCAATGTTGTTCATAAGTCTCAAATACTACAGTTCATATACCAAATGTGAATTCAGGATTAAAATACAAAACAAGACCGAAAACTAAAAATGAACAGCTTCTAAGCAAGTGTTACCAACAAACCTCCAAAGTGTATTTTCAACATGAGTGTTCCCTGGGATTTACTAGCTGTTATACTGCCTAGTAAACCCACACATCCTTGCAGGGAAACTTTTAAAATAATCTCCTTGCCAAGAACCAGCAGAGAATTAAATCTAGGCTTGTAAGACAGAACAAAAGTTACTGTATAAGTAAAACTGAATAGAAGTCCGATTAAGAATCATCACATGTTGATGTTCAGAATGTATCTAAAAATATTAAGAGTATTCATGTTTTGTACTTGGAAATACAAAACATTATAAATTATATAAGTCATTTCTTGGGCATTTGGTAAAGCTGAAAAAAAATTATCATCTGTTTTAGTAAACTACATAGATATCTTGTCTTTTACAAAACCCAGCAAAAATTTGCAAAGAAGGTATTCACAAGCACAAAATCCTCAAGGAAATTATTGTTTGGATTCAAGAATATAGACACCTGAACAGAACTTAATTATGCCAAATATGTTTAAACGCAAGATGAATGCAAAGCCTATTTAGCAGGACATACACTTTCACCTCACAAGCACACTGATATTAATGGATTCATTCAATATTGGCATGGGCTAAATTCATCAAATATCCCTGCCTGGATTATACCAGCCGTACCTGGTCGTCAGCTCAGGTCTTGGGTCTTTGAAGATGCTGCCTTCCCCTCCTCTTACTTGCCAGCTAGCCTGGCTTGAAATTTGTTAGTAGGTCCCATCTCTTCCAGACATAGAACAGAAATCACATAGAAAATAGGTAGGAACAAATCAGTAAGGCAGGACAGATTACACTGATCAGGCACAGGGCTGGGACCCACAAGCATACTGACCAGTTGCTTACATGCAGCTGGCACATTCTATCTCACTTCTCTACCTTCCCATGCTTGCTCCTTTCTGATCTACCTCAGTCCCCGCCTTTGGCCCTTCTAAATATCATATAAATTCTACACATTCACAAAATCTCCTCAGAATATCCCTTGATGTTTAATACAATCCCCAAAGCCCCCTCAAAAATCCCATAAAAACTTTGTTCTTTCCCATGAGGCCCAATAATAGTTTCCTCTTTTCAATTACAAAGGTCTAGTTATACTTCATCAAAGTTCTAAATGATTCCTTCAGTTGTCCGCTGATTAATGACCAGAGAGGTGTTTTTAATTTTCTCTATTATCTTCTCTTCCTTAGGGTTTACATATCTGGGTATCTAATTTATTACTTATCTTGTCCCTTGTCTTTGCCTCTTATGCTGATGAGATATTAACTATGTATTCTGACAAACCCTATACCCTTACATTAGCTTTAGCAGACTAAGATAGTCATCTTCAGGGAGTCAGACTTGCACTATAAATACAACTATAAGATTAAAGGTGTTTTACCAAGTTTCTCTGACAAAAAAAACCCCAAACAAACAACAAAAGAAACAAAAACCAAACCACGACTTACGCATCAGTAAAGCACAAATCTGCAAGTATCAATTAAGTTTCAGTTATGTGAGTATAATATAGTACTTCTGCTTCACACACAAGTATGCAAATGAAAGCTGCGGTCTATTGCTGAAGCAAACATTCCTGACATGAAAAATTATTGTCAGTGCCAAGACAAGTGTAATTAAAGTGAAAAAACCCACAGGTCTGATATTGTTCATTCTTGTGCTCAGTGGTGTAAGAAGGCAAAGTGTTATCTTGCTTTTAGCCTAGATTCTCAAGTAAATGAAATATACAGGATTGTATTATCAGTCTTAGATTACTCAATTTTTGACGCTTCAGGTGATTATCAATCAACTTTAATGATGGGCAGATAATTTAAATCCCACAATTTGTTTGAAATAACACCTAGTAGCCACATATTGAAGAGAGATACAAATCGATGTCCTTACTAAGGAAAGGTAGGAAAATGACAACAGTTTTTGCTCTTAGTAGTATCTGGCTAATGAGTTGCACTACAGCTAGCAGTCAGCTTGCCATAAAGTACATGCTCAGCTCCATAAAGGTCTCGTTGTTTTGTCTTTTCTCTAGCGAGAACATCATAAAACACATGGGTGAATTTGGACTTGCTGCAGCACAGGACAGAGGTGAAATGGAGCCAATCTGTACCAAAAGACACTCTATTAGTTTTGCAGATCACAGACTTCATCTTCACAATTAGTCGTCACGCTAAAATAAAACCAATGCTTTTACTGGGGAAAAAAAAAAACAACAAACCCAAACAAAAAAAACCCAAACCACCAAAAAACCAAAGGTCGTTCTTTGCAAATTTATGTAGAGGGTGTGTTTGGTTTAGATTTGGGTTGTGTGTGTGAATGTTGTTTGTAAACGGTTAATTCACCGCATTGTAAGTTACTGAAAAGCATATGAAACACAAATTAATAAAAGACAGTGTAAGATCAATTTCCAACAGTTTCATTATGAGTTAGGCTTCAGCATTCTGATACACAAGCCCAGCCACATAACCCATCTGTGTACACCTACACAGGCTTTTTTTTTTTGTTGTAGCATCATTGCCTCTTTACCTTCAATTACAGAAAGTGTAGAGGATAATATAATAATCATGACTTCTCACCATTACAAATACAGTTGTTTGTCCCCTGTATTCATACCAATATATGGAACAGGTGACAAAAAAATTCACTTATTATGTAGCTGGCACAATAAAGAATTCATTGCCTGGATTCTCTGAACACTAAGGGAATCAAACTTTAATTTTCCTTTTATCATATGGAAGAAGAAAAAAAGGACATGCTGCCACAAAGTATAAAAGTCATTGTCTGGTATGATCTAAGTTTTTAAAAAAAACCCAACACCTATCACAGCTACAGCTCTTTGTTTACTCAGGAAAATCAGGATTATAACATGTAGTATTTCTGTAAGTACATGCCCTGTCTCTTCTGCTTATAATGACGCAATGAGATGTAGAACTCTTCAGCAAATTTCCTGTTTAAAACTGCCATTCTATAAGGAAATGTAGAGGGCTTGAGCATAAAGTGTAAATTAAGGAGAGTTTGTCATGAAAAAAAGCAGTATAATTTCTGTAAGTATAACCAATGGAGACACTCAAGGGTAAAATCTGGCCGCACACTGAAGTTGTGAACAAAACAAAGACATTTTTGGTGTGGAATAAGCTTCCTAGTCAACAGACAGCCTGGACTCCACTTCTTGCTCCTCCATTATTCCTCGAGGGAAGAGCACTACCCGTATTCTTTCCATCGTATTCTTTCCATCGTCACCTCAGTGCAAATAGCACACACACACTACACTGCTCACCAAAACACAGCCCTAAGCTATCACAAGCCAATGGCAGCTGTCCTGTTTCTCGACACAAAACTTAACCACACACCACACTCTTCTGTAAGTAATCAGAGGTGCTGTCTGTGCAGGAAGATGAAATGGAAGTGCACAACAGAAGAAAAAAGAACTTTGTTTAGCAATTCACAGCATTAAAAAGGAAAGGTGACCAGACAGTATAGAAAAGTTTCTGTCAAAGTCTCACATTATGGTAGGCTCCAAATAGAACACACAAATTGTCCTCACACAGCCAGCAATTTGTAAGTTACACCTTTCATCATATCAAATTACCAACTTCTGAAAAGATTAATATATAATCAGTGAAACACAAAATAGTGGAAACAGTAAAATACATTCTAAACCTGCCACATTGCTAAGTTGGGGGAATTCCCACCAGGTCTTGCAAGTAAGCTTTCTTTATTTACCTTCGATTTCATAGGAGTTCCATCTGCACATTGCTTTTTGGTACAGACCTCAATCCCATGGAGTCTCTTTGTAATCCAACATTGCTTCAAGAACATGCCACAAAAAAAGTGGGGCCTGTAGCCACCAGAATAATTCATGTAGCAGTACAGCAACTTAGTTCTGATCTTCATCTTTCCAAGGGATCTCTCCCACAATAAACAAATGGAAAGTGTCTGCAATTGTGTGTGCGTACATATATATATGTATATAAAAGCAGACTGACAGCACCAAGGAAACAGAGGTCCAATGTGCTGCCAGCCACAGAGCAATTCTTCTTGCTCACCTTTTATTTCTTACACTTTTCCTAAGAGAAACTGAGACTGAAACGAGGTTGGACTGACCATGCCAGCTACCTGTACACAGCCTTAGGACTGCCTGCTGTGCTGTATTTTTTCTGATGGGTTTTATAGCACAGAGAGACGACAAAACAATTATGAGGCAGTACCAAAGAAATGTAAGTGATACGGTTCACTGACAGAGACTGAAGTGCCATAACTGGAGTTAAAATTATAACGTAACTGCAAGACTGAACACAATGCCCTGGGGACACCATAGCTGGGGCAGACTGAGAAGGCCTCCTTAAAAGCTGAGCACCTTTGCAGAGGCAGACTGGAAAGAAGATCCTGTAACAGCAGCAGATTAACAGTTCAGACACAGCACTATGTCGGTGCTGCACACAGCAAGGGCGGGATATCTTTACCCGAGGAAAAAAAACAGAGAGTAGCTGCACAGTGATGTAAGACAGCATTTTAGCAAATGTCAAGGTCAAGTTTCAGCAAGGTAGCACACCATTTGGCTCGGCAAAGAGGAGAAGAGGTGTGGCACGTGGAAGCGCACTAGCAGGGCACCCTGTCAAGGGGTGGCATGTTAAGCTCCAATGAGTACAGTAAGCAGCAGACCATGTTCTCTAGCAAAGGCTTAGTTCTCACGTCCCTACCATATTTGTAAAAAAAACCCTTGCTTAATTTGCAGATAAAGCACGGCCTGCCATTTTGCACACTTTGATGAAAAGCATATAAATGGCATATCCACAGAATAAATCTGGGGGGAAGGAAGAGAGAAATTTTTTCTAATTCTCTCTCTCTCCCCCACCCCAACCCCTATTCACAACTAAGTTACCTTCTTCTGTCTTCTTACTTCATATTTGTTTGATCAAAAATAATGAGGTTAAACAAATGTGCAGATAAAAATGTTCCAACTGATCCATCTGAACAGTAAGAATGGTGTTTGTATATCTGAGCTGCTTTGGAATAAATTGTTAATATATACAACGTAAAAGACTATGAGTAAAATTCTCTAACTATTAAGAGCCTACTATATATACAGCACCCTGCTAAAATCCCAATGCCAATGTCTTTCTATGCTTTCTGGCCCTCCCTGACATTAACTGTTTTTACAGAAATAAAATACATTCTTTGTATTACATATTGTGCTCTTTTTGAAAGTTGTCTTCGGCAAACCTTGGTTTTGAAATTGTTTTGCATAATATGTGCTATAATTAATACCCCCAAAACTTAAAACTCACCAATCCAGCCATCTGCAGTCTGTTTTTCCAAGCACTACAAATATTTTTAAATATATGTGCCAGGAGTTCTGTATTTAAGAAACAGATAAATATATTACATTCAAAACAAAATTAAAAAGAAAACAAAACCAAAAAGACCCACACACACTTCCTTTCTTGTCCTACAAACAATCTGTAGGCTGCATTCCAGTAATTTCTACTTTTATTTCTTCTTTATATCAGAAATAAATAAAACCTAAGTAGTTATTTACAGTTACTAATTAAAATACAAGTGTACATTTAAAAAATTATACTTGTTAATATGTAGTAAATGTATTATATATTTAAAAGCTCAGATATTCTTACTTAAAATGCATCTAAACATGTATTGTAATAGAAATAAAACAGATTTTGTAGCTCCTAAAAGTATTAAAAGGCTGCAAAAAGCTGGCAGAACCCATGAAATTTGCTCAACTGTGCATCTGTTGAATGAGCGAGAAATTAGTCAACGAAAAGAACTTTCTCTGTGTATTTTATACAGAAACAGAATTCTGAGGAGTGCATATGACATCTACCATATCCTAGAATCAGAATTATATGGTTACCTTTCTCTTTAACCCAGAAAAGGTTACCTCCTTTGTGTCACATTTAATTTTTTTAATCTGTCACCAATAAAGTTCAAGGCTATTCTATAATTTTTGTGTAACAGTAAGTTTAATTTTTACTGTTTATTCAATTAAAATTAGCTTGAGATTACTTTTTTTTTTTTTTTTTTTTTTTTGGGGGGGGGAACACACCACAAAATAACCCCCCAAAACCAAATAGTATAAATGCTAATGATTATTATTTAGTGAAATTGAACAAGCAATGTTTTGCTTAATATGAAAACATTTATTTCAAGACCAGTAAACTTCATCCTGCAACTTTGTCAAAGAGACAGCAAAGATCCCTCTGCTATAATCATTGCTTCAGTCCCCCACAGCAGTGTGATTTTGTGAAGGTATGACATCATACTGAATGGACTGAATACCAAGAGTGACACCTGATGTTCTAGATACTTTCAGTACAGAACCAGACATACATTAGAACGAATAATTAAACCCTTCTGTGGTTTGGTGCCAAATTTATTGGTAAAAAGCAATGCAAATCATTTTGTTGGGGATCACCAAAACTTAATAGATGACACGTGTGACTGAGTGAATAACAAAAAGCATTCAATCCAATAATGTTGGAATTACTGCCACAGATGCTACTGATTAGGTAGGAGCAATAACAAGTTTAAACTTTTAGTGTTTCCTAGCCAAATTACTCCTTTACGTATTCAACACCACTGAAACAGTGTGGATAGACATTTTACAAACACTCTTAGAAGTAACACTGGTTCCGAGTAGTACATACGTTATATTACCCTACAACCCATATGCCTTACCAGAAGCAGTATGAGCACTAAAACCAAGGGATACACTTGTTCCGTGCTCAGTACACTGAAATATGTCCTTTAAGTAAGTTGCAAGAGGTAAATCCCATAGTTTAAAAATTACACTGCCAAACTTCGCTTTGGGTGAACTTCCTTCTTGGGTGAAAACATTGTGAATGACTTCAATAGATTTTTAAACTGCTCCCCAATCCTTGTGAAAGATATGGGAACAAAAGCATCATCACTAGGTCAGGGAGGGATATTTATATTGCCATTTAATAATATGATACATGAGAAATTGGGAAATTAAATGTATTGGTTTGGAAAAATAAGGAGTATCATTTCAACTAGCCTGTGTTTATAAGCATGATTTTTGGTTGAGAATGGTAGCATAAAATGTTAGGAACAAACTGTTTCAGTTAAAACTATTCCAAAGTCATTACACAGGTACATGCAAAAATGCAACGTTCAAACAATAATCCCAAGGATTTGAAGACTTCCAGTGGCGAGGTGAGTGTGCCCCAGGACTAAACACCACAATAGTATGTAAACTTCTCTGAAGTTTAAAGATTTATCAATTTTGAAATACCTCAACTAGATAAAACAAGGTTAAAATATAATGGGCTGGAATTCTTTACCAGTTGGACAATGTTTGAGTCAAGTGCTGTGTTTTGCAAGGCAGGATTTTCCTTTACTGTTACTGAGATGTGACAGCTATTCCTGCTGATAAACACTCTATGAAAGGATGAGTCCTCCAGGAATGATTGCTAATTTTGAGAAGAGTCCTTGTATTCTCAAGACTATGTACTCATTAGAATATAAAATAATTATAAAATTCTTTTATTTCCTGTTTTTCAGACATTTAAAAAAGTGTTCACTAAAAACTGGAGAAGACAGAAGTGGGGTGGAGTGGCACATAATCAAACAGATTAGTGAGGTGAAGTCCTTTTAGACTTTGCATTGCCTTTAAGGACGCATGCTGAATAATCCTCATTAGTCCAAAATACTGCTTTTGCAACTCTCCACCTGAGAGAACATGCTCAGTTAGAACTAGAGTCTACCTCCTATCACTCCTGCGAGACAACCAGCAATTGCCGAGATGTTCACAGAAGGCTCAATCACTTTCAAGGAAGACGATTATAGCCAAAATAATATCTTTCAAAACTTAAACTTTTAAAGAAGTTCAACTTTTCTGTCTGTTTTGAGCCCTACATCAAGTGAGGTGGCTTAAAAAAAATAAATCACACTGTATAGTGAATTAAAAATTAAATGAGACTTGTAAAGGTGAATGTTTTAGATTCTGAAACCAACAAAAGGAATAATCCAAAAAGCACAACTCTTCTGTTTGTTGACTTTACAGTACACTATTTAAATACCTGTAATATAATGGAATTACTGATCCACAGGTTTCAATCCTGAAGTAAACAACTGGTTTGATACAAATAATTTATTATTATTTATCCCAAATGAAAAAAAAAATATCTGTGATGTTACATTTTATTCTGACTTTTTATTGAACATGCACATCCTGACACAATGTTGAATAATTCCTTTCAAGTCGTATCTTAACCAGCTGAGCAAACAGCACTCATATGGGCTGCACAGTCAAAGGCATTTTCTAAATTTACATATCCAAACATACAGAGAAAAATCAAGGAGACAGAATGGGAATGTTTTAAGACTGAGTAGTTTTTAAACATACTGTTAAAATGAAGAACAAAGAACGTTAAGAAAACTACGTAGTCATTGCAAAGTAAAGAGCTGATCTGCCTAATGAAAGCCTAGGATAACGAATAGCTCAATGTGAAAATAGTCAGTCCTACTAAATAAAAGAGGGTGTCAGGAAGAGTAAAGAGCACTTTCTGAAGAAAAGTGGCAAAGCCGGTCATTAATTATGTTTCAGTACTGAAACATATGATTCCTTCTGTCTTCTTTTGAAGTATTTCTTTTGAAAAAGACTGGGCAAAAGAAGATTCTTGAAGAAAGATAATTCTTGCCCATGTAGCCTATAGGTTGATTATTGACATCTGCTCTAAGTACATTCTTCCTTTGAGATTTATTCTTGCTTAATTTTAGAAAAAATATCTAGTCGTATTCATACAGTAATAATTCAATAGATTAATATTACAGGATATATGTTACAGAATAATCCATGACAAAACAGACAAATCTTAAAAACAAATACAAGTGGCAGTTTTATTTCAATTTCCTTAGGTACCTTAAGTGCTTTAAAAGATGTGACAGTTGATCCCCCCCTCTCGATTCATTAAATTAAAAGGAAAAGAAGTTAAGGCTTTCCTTCACAAAAGAAGACAGCGTTAGTAATTTTAATATGTATAATTTCCAGCCCCACTGACTTTTCTAGCTCAGATGTCCAGACAGTTGACATTCAGATCCGACTCCAATTACATTTCTGTATGAAAGTCACTGTGCATGTAAGAGCTTTTAAAGCTGTTTTCTTTTTGTAGTCAACTTTGTTTTGAAAAGCTGTACCATTTCTGTTGTTCTCTCCCAACTGAAACATATTCCTCAAATAAGACTTGTGACTTTCTTCAGGTCCAAAGCCTAAATGTGTTCAAACATTTGGCACTGGGCTGAACCGGAAATAAAAGATACACTGACCCGGAAAGAAAAATCCAGTGTATATGCTATTATGTTTTTTTAAAATCTTGACAAAACAAACAGGGTTCCACTCATGTTTCTTGCTGTACATTTACGCACCATCATTCCTTGGAAATAATTTCTATCAGCTAAGCATATAAAGGTTTACAACATAGGTTCAGGCAAACTAACAGCCAAATTAGTTTTAGTCAAAACTGCAAGAGCCCTATTTCCTGTCATTCCCTCTCGTTTGCACATTGGTATGAAAAATAGATGTGGCCTGTCCCTTAAAAACCCTATTTCCATTTCTTCAGCCTTTGCATTACAGTTTCTTTAAGACCAGCGACAATTTGCATGAAGCACAATGTAGCAGAGAAGACATCACATAAGCCAGCTACCTTGTAATACGATGTCCTCGAGAACATACATGTCCTGAAGACTCTTTAATGAGCCATGGCCTTTCATGATGCTCCTCCAGTTTTCATGCTCAGATTTTTTGCCAGAGAAAGGTGGTGAGGAACAGGGGCAGGAGGCAAGCAGTTGTTGGCTCTTTTACCAACACGCTAAGACAAAAGTCAAACTCAGTAGCTGGAGAGTACTTCCCCAGTCTCAGAGTTTATATATAGCCACACGACCTGGGAATACAGCACTTAAAGTTGCTCATGATTTTTTGAAAACTATTAAATGGCCACCTTCTACAAACCTTAAACAAAGAAAATTAAGTGCAATTTTTTTATACAATATAGTAACTGTAGGATTAGTGAGCTATTCAGAATACATACATATAGGAAAGAAGTGTTATCACCTAACAGCATACCTAAACCTGTCAGGACATTTTTTGTTGTTTTGGTGAGAATTTATTAAGTCTTTAGGTGAAGGCAACACATTTGTAAAAATTTTACTGAGGTCTCCAAATGGTATAAGTATCATATGTATCCACAGAACACTTTCTCTAAGTAACTACCTTTCATGTAGTATTAGACAGCGGGCCAAGGGGGAATGCATGTAGACAGTGCAAAAGCACAACTGTCTATTGTGCTTGCAAGAAGTATAATCATCTTGCATTTATAGGTAACATGGCTATTCCCTGCCCAACCATATAGCATGCATTTATTTTGTATACTTCACTATTACAGCTCAGTGATTAAACAGGAAGAATCATTAATTTATTTTTTTTCAGTGTTGCAGAATTTGTGTTCTGTTGGGGGTCTGAAATGTCTTCACCATCTCAAAGATCTTGAAACACAATCTTTTTGAAGGATGGGCCACAGATATTCAAAACAGCAGCTGTGGTATTTAGCTGCACTTTGTTTACTGAGTCACATTGCCCTAATTCTCTTTCCGAATTCATCAAGGCACTTGGGAGTTCTTGCTTCAGTGACAGGACTCACTTGCTTAAAGTAGCCAAGCTGTTAATTGCTAAATATCCAGCTTCCCATGTAATATCAAATACTTAATTGTACATTTCACATGCATGTTGTACTAACATGAATAAAAGGAATATCACAAAAATGTGGTCCTGGTACTGAAGGAGAGTAGTGACATGGAAAATGCTGAGGTAATCACTGCCACCATTGCCTCAGTTTTCAGTGCTGAGGTTGTCCTCAGGTCCCCCAAGTTTCCACACTAGGGGGCTGATCTCCAGGGAGAGAAGGACTTTGGTAGTATGGGAAGAGTAATTTAGGAACCAACATATACCAGGTGGGATGCATCCACAGCTGCTGAGGGAGCCACTCAGTTAATGTGTGGTCACTCTCTACCAGCTTCAAAGGGTCATAACAATCAGGGGGGGGATCACACCATCAGGAAAAAAAAATAGGAAAAGGAGGTAAAGGGAAAGGGGTGAATCCAGGGAACTGCAGGCTAGTGAGACTCACTTCACCGAGTTACACAGCAAGGCCATTTATGGGAAGATATTTTTAGCCACTTGAAAAAGAAGGTGGTTGGGAACAGCCACACAAATTGGCCAAGGGAAATCACTCTTGACTAGCTTTGACTGCTTTCTGTTTTAAAAATCACTGTGGGCAACGGGAGATCAGGGGATGTTGTGTACCTTAAGTCTAGGAATGTCTTTGACGCCATCCCCTAGACAACCTCGGTATTCAATCTGGGGAGAAATGGACCATATAGAAGGTTGGGTGGAAAACCAGCTAGACTCCTGAGCTCAAAGAATAATGATCAATGGCTTGAAGTTCAGCTGGCAGCTAACTACTAGTGGCATTCCTCAGAGGCTGTTATTAAATGCAGTATTCTGTAACTTCTTTATTAAAACCTGGACAAGAAGATAGAATGCACTCTAAGTTTGCTGTTGACACCAAATATGGGGAAACCATCTGTGTGTTGCAGGGTAGGGCTCACAGGGACCTCAATTAGCAGAAGGAAGGGGCAGACAAAAGCCTTTTGCCATATACAGATATATACACACACACACACAAATTTATATATATATATATATATATATATAAGTCAAGTTCTGCACCTAGGACAAAGACAAACCAAAACAAGAAAACAAACAAAACATGCAGAGAGACAGGTAACAGAATAGAAAATTATTTGAAGCTCCAGTGGACCCCGGATTCAACATGGTCATCAGTGTAACGTTGCAGCAGTAACGGCTACCCACTTCCTGGGCTGCATTACCAAAAGCACAGTCAGCGATCAAGGGCAGTGATTCTTCTCCTCTGTCTGAAACACAGGAAGGTACATGGGGAATACTGTGCACGTTATGTCCAGTTTGGTGTCCTCCAATGTGAAAGACAGATCAAAAGATGAAAGATTCAAATGGAGGGCTGCTAAGACAGTGGGAGAGCTGCAGCACATGAAATAAAAGGAGAGGGTGAGGAAGCTCAGTTTTGCCTCAAGATAAGCTTATCTAGGGATCTAACAGCATGCTTCTGCTACCTAAAGGTGGGCTATAAACATAACTGAACCAAACTCTTCTCAGAGGGCTGTCTGGCAGTGTGTGTGTTTGTTTTTTGGATATTGTTTTGTTTTTTCACTAGGCACTAAAATAGCTTGGACAGGAAGACTGTGGAATCTTCATCATCTGTGATAGTGGAAGTTTGACTGAACAAGCCCTGAGCAACTTGATCAAACTTCAAAGTGCACCTTGCTTTGAGCAGACTAGCTGACCTTCTGAGGTTCCCTTCCCACCTAGATTATTCAATGATTTGAAACTTCTGTCATCATAATACAGAGGCATCTAAAGGATCTATCTGAATTGTGAAAACAAATCCGTAACAAAGGTGGCACCTACATGTACCTCTTCTGTTATAAATGGCCATGGTATAAGATGTTACAGTATTAGTTATGAATTAGGAGAGTATCCTTAGTGAAAGGAACTGAGCTTTCACTAATGCCAGTCTGACATTTGAAAAATTGATTTGTTTTGACATTTACAGCACTTCTATAGTAGTGTGGACTCATGTCTGACATTAAGCAAACTAAATTACAGTGGTTTCGCTTAAAAGCTTCCAATAGAACACTGTTATTTTACAATGCAGACAACTGTTCTATGAGAAGCAGGCATGTTTTAAAAAATAGAGCAGGCATACTGACTTATCTGGAAACAGGGTCTTTAAATGAAGACTATCTAAAGCATTAAGTGTTGGTTGCTGAAAATAAATGAATGCCCGCAGAACTTGAAGACTTAGTCATAAGACTTGGAATCCAATTAAAAGTTTGAGGTAATCCATCAAGAACCTTAGCCACATTTTTATCTTAAGAGAAAAAAAAAATGGCTTCTATCTTAAAAAGAAATGGAATAACCTGAGAGAGCCCAAAAGAGACTAGTTCAAACATTTGAACTCTTATTTTAGCAGTACTACAGGTCTTTTACTCATCTTGCTTTACATTTGAAATACATAAATTGATCACAAGGCAAAACAGATAAAGTCAAAAAGGATGGCTTATTTCCCTCTAAGTGAATCTTATATCTGAATGTTCATCTAATATTAAACTCTGTAGTTTTCTTCTGATATATTTTAGTGATTCCAGTGTTACCTTGGATTAAATTTGCTATTACTTAACCAAATACATAACAAATCACAGGGTTCTTCTGGGATTTATATCTGAAAGGTACACAATGCACGATCCAAGATTGTAATCCACACTATTATATTCCTTTTCTTACCAATTAAAACTCCAGGAACTAAACTCAAGTAAGCTTTATAATTAATCATACATGCACTGAATATCCTAACAAAGATCTGTTCCAGTATGCCTTCCTTTTGCCACACTTTTATCCTTCCATGGTAAAGGCGGAGATGGTATGAAAGCACCACTGCCCCGATAGTAATCACTTGAGCAATACCCACATTTTGTGGGCTCCTCAGTTAACCATGGAAGGTTTCTGTTCACTGGGTGCCTTTGCAGGCCATACCCTGTACATTATATATAAGCAATGTAAGCAACTTACTCCCTCTTAGTTTTCTGTCAGTTCAGCAGTGACAGATGGAGCCTTCCAGCCCTTTTGCTTTCTGTATTCTCTTCTGGTTTATTTGCCACTTTCCCAGGATTTCTAGATTGTTTCCCAGTACTCTGCTAGACAGATCCTGAACTGCTTAATTTCCAAGATGAGTTGAAATCAAATTAACGTGGCCAACGTGTATTGTACACATGCAGATGTTAAATGTCTTAATGTATTCCTTTCCTAAACTTTCATCTCAATAATGTCAGTACCACAAAACCCCATGAAGAATTATGCAAGGCTGGACTTTGGTCTATTTGTTTCTTTCCCAACTACACAGAGCAAATGCGTATGCGTGTGTGTGTGAGTGGTATTTCACATTATGATCTTTTCCCTATCTTATAAAATGACTGCACCATTTAACAGTGGTAAGTTACATCTCAAGATGGGTTTCAACATAAATGTGGTATTCAAGATGAAATCTTGCCACCAGCTCTATGACATTTATTTTCACAGCTGCTTTCCAAACAGTTTTGTCTCCACCCCAGTATTTCTTGTCTGCTCCTTCACTAAACTGTCCACTAGTGGACATACAGATCTTTCTCATAATGCTTGCAATTAACTTTAACTTACATCTTGGAAATATGTATTAACTGAAATTATTTGTTCTGAAGCAAACTGCACTCCACTTGCCAACTCAACAGACAACCACCACCCTGTTCTTTATCCTGGATCTTCTTTCCCCCTATTGTTATCCAGATTTAACCAAATTAATGATTTTGTGAGAGCTATGACTTCTTTCCTTTTAGAATATTCTCTTTTTGTTTGCTATCATAAAGGAACATGTAACATCAAGCCTGTGAGAACTCAAATACCATTTAGTTTATTCTGAGGGATAGCTCTAGAACCTGCATTATCTATAGCTTTTCAGCTTTATTTCTTTTGATAAATGTGACAGAAAGATCCTAACAGTACGTCCTCCTCTAGCAGACAGGCTTTTTTACATCAGTTCATTTTCAGAAGCTTACATTTATTTTTAAAAGGGTACTTACAAAAAAGTAGTAAAAGACATGTCCTATTAAAAATTGAATTTAAACCCACAATTAAATTTTGTTTAAACACTGTTAATTTAAAAAATAAAACAACCTCTATCTGATTATTCTTAAATAAATGATTATTTGATTTAATACCTTGTGGACAATTACAGGTGCTTGTTGGGGTTTTTTTGTGGTTTTCTTCAAGGATGGAATGAAACAGCTCAAGGGCTGAAATACATGAATTTGCATTTTAATGCATTTCTAGAGATTGATATGCCAAGCCAAGGACATCATAATAAGTTTGCTCAGGCAGAGTGAATCAACATTTGTTTACGAAATTTCAGTTTAAGAGGGAAAGGACTTTATCAAAGCTATTTTATATACAACTCCTAGTTGATATTTTTCACTACCAATATTATGACTGTAACTGAAGTTCAGGAACCATTGAAACCTTAAAGCAGCATTACTGAATATCAGTAGATAACTATTAAATTGATAATTAACTGTGCCAAGAAGAGCTTAATAAAAAAAACACAACTGCTTAAGACTTTTTTTAACCTGCTGTTTTCATTGCTCACTAATGAAGATGTAAAAAATGAGTACAGCATCACTTCCAACGATGTTAAAACATTGTCCTTGAGAAGACAGTTATTGTAGTACTTAATATGTGCCTCTATTGATCTGAAAGCAGTATCACTTGTATTTTCTAATCATGCTAAGAAATCCATAAACATTTGAAATGTTCCAAATTATGCACTATTGGTTTCCTTGCAATTTTCATTTCCAGTGACTAATGAACATCAAAAGCTGGGGAATAATTTAAAAGTCCACAGACAATTACTGGAAAGTAAACTGGATTATTAGTCTATGACTTTTACACTGAGTAAACTGCTCAATAAATGATTGTCATTGTTATTCAATGCTTGTAGTAGTTGCTTTACCACAGAATCAATAAGAATTTGCAGTCTATCAAGACAGGTAAATTTGGATATTTCAGTATCACATTAAATTTATATTAATAATGTTGCAATTACATATAATACTGTCTTTAGTGAAGTAACACAATTGCACACCATTTAATAAATGGATAATATATTTAGGTTAGTTAAACACACTGGATTGTAGTGCTTGATTTCTGTATCTATTGGTGGTGGATGCATTTGCACTTTGTTCTTAAAATTTATGTTAAAAATTAAATGTTAATGCTTCCAGATCTTAAAAGAACTTTTGTTGCTGATTTTAAAGTATTTGCCACTCCCTAAACTCAAACACTTTCAGGAAGTGTCTCAAATCTGAACAATGATACAAATACATCTGAAGTGAGCTTCACGTTAGCAGACCTGATAGTGAACAACTCACCATAAATGCCCATCTGTGGTGCTTGGAGGGAATAATAGAGCTGTGTTCAGCCTTTGCTTGTATTTGCCATCACACTGATGCTGCTTTACAAAGCAACCCTCAAAACCACCAAAAAACCCACATTTGTTGAGGCTCATGTGCATTCTATCTATAATGAGTAAGCGTCAGAAAGAGATATTTACTAGCATTACGGTGTATACCAGCCTCTCCAGATCAAAGTCGTAAGCAATTGCACGTGTTCAGTTTCAACATGGTATTGCATTAACTGCAGAGGGCTTTCTTAGGTTGATTAAAGGCTAAACTCCTTAAGCACAAAGGAGTACAGAGGAACAGCAACAGTCTGGGGAACCCCAGTAATCCTGTCACAGCAACCGAAGGCCCCTGATGTGGCTCCTCCCAGGGCTGTCAGAGCAGAATGATCAACTGACCTTTTGTCCCGGAGAAGCACCCCTCATGATGGAAGAGGGTCCTGGATCACCTCACAGAAAAACTGGGGTTCCTGCCTACTGCTTTCCAAATAAACAACAGCTTTGCTAGAATCTTTCCTTTATTTTTTGAGATTTTAAAGATGCCAATATTATTTAGCTCATGGAAAAAGTGCAAATCAGCTGACAGAACTGAAACTCATGAAAAGATTATACTTGGAAAAGGGGTTCTGTTGAAAAGAAGAAGTTTGGCATAAGAAATTTACTAATTCAAGAATTTAGGGAAATTTCAGTTAGCTTTGACACAAAGAAAAATCTGTCATTATTTATATAATACAAACATTATATAAACATACTATAATTTCTTTATTTACCCATACACCTTTATAAAAAGGTATACTTGGTTGTAATGCAATAACTTCTAAACTTCTAGAGCTGTTCAGTTTTCAGCTAAACAAGCTCTGTAACCAAATGCCATTATAAATACTATCTCACATGAATTACCTTGTCAGTCATCTCTGCATCAGAAGAATGCACACAGCAGACATACACATGTTCACATGCTCTGTTTTGCGTTTCTAAACTTACTTTCAATTTACCTAGAAAAGGGAAGGAGCTCTGAAGTATTTCCAAGTGAAGAATCCGATCAGAAAATGATTCCCCCCCCAAAATCACTAGCAATGCTAATAGTCACAGAGTTTTCTCTGGAAAAAGCTAATAGGTGTCTGAGCTCTCCACATCCACTGGTAGGATACATAGTAAATTACTGCTTATCAAAACATTTACATATTCATAAAGTAACAGCTCAGTATGTAAAAGATCATATGGTAAAATAGAACAACACAGAAGAATGCAAAATTTTTATTATATTAATGACTACACATATACACACACTAATAAAGTAGAAAAAACAGGTGGGTCACATTCTTACCATATAAGCACATCACCCAAGTAATAAATGTATAGGTAAAGCAATAATTTTCAGTGTTATAGAAGCTGAATGCAAATGATGATAGAATTCAAAAAGATATCCTCCCTCTTTACACAGTCAAAAAAATATCAGTTATTCTCAATGCTTCTTCTGAATTATTGTTGTTTAACCCCAGCTGGCAACTAAGTACCACGCAGCCCCTCATTCACTCTCCCCACCTCACTGGGATGGGGATGAGAATCAGAAAAAGGTAGAACCTATGGGCTGAGAGAAGAACAGTTTAATAATAATAAATAATATTACCATTGCTACCACCAAATTAGTAATAATAATGGTGATGATGATGATGAAAAGGGAAACAACAAGAAGATAGAGAGGAATAAAATCCAAGAAGGGCGAGTGATGCTCAATATAATTCCTCACCACTCGGTGACCAATGCCCAGTCCCCAAGCAGTGATCAGCAAGCCCGAACTCACCCCTGATTTATATATCAAGTAAGATGTTCTATTGTGTGGAATATCCCTTTGGCCAGTTCAAGCCAGCTGTCCTGGCTCTGCTCCCTCTCAGGTTCTTGTGCCCTTCCTCACTAGCAAAGCATGGGAAACTGAAGAGTACTTGGCTTAGAGTAAGCACTACTTAGCAACAACTAAACCATCAGTGTGTTATCAACATTATTCTCACACTAAATCTGAAATACAGGACTGTACCAGCTACTAAGAAGTAAATTAACTATCACAGCTGAAACCGGGATGTGAATGCATAAGCAGTAACCTCTTAAATACCATGGGAACACTTAAATACAAAATAGTAGTAGGATAAGAGGAGACATGATGAACCAGTAATCATCTATACTTCATGATGTTCTACCTTGTTCTGTGGTAGAAAACCTAGAGTCAGGAACTCTTAACATTCTAATGGATTTTTTTTTTAAAAAAAAAATCTAATTAAGCCCCACTTCTTTAACAAAACCAAGTTCTATTCCATTGTGATTATTTCTTACTAGAAACGAAGGCAATGTTTTTTACTTGCCAAAAAAGCTGGAATAAAACCACAGGCCTTGATTCTCATGTACTTTCCTTTGACAGCCATGTGAACTACTAAAACTGTCATTCAAAAGCTATCAAGAAAAACTCCCAATGCTGCTTACTGTGCTCTATACAAACACTAAGCACATACAAATGAAGTTGTATGGCATAAGCAGACAAGAAAGTCTCCTGGGTTGTCCAAATTAAAAGCAGAGGCAGAAGTAACTTCTGTGAGGACAGTTAGTACAAAATATAGCAAGTCCTTAAATAAAATGAAGGGAGAAGCAGTGGTAGGCATATTTCTGACAGCTAAAGGGTTTGAGTTCATCCTGTACTTTGCACAATATACAGCCCTAACAGAATGCAGATATGGCTCCTCACAACCAACAACTTATTTTCTTCCCAATATGGACCTCAAGGGGGTAGGGAATAAAAACGAAAAACAAATGACCAAAACCACCTGATCCCCCCACCATCACCCAGAATAACAATCCCTGCATATTACACTGCTATTACTGTTCAAGGAATAAACCTAAATGATTCTTTTGCATTTTGACACCATCAGATTATTTCTGTTTTCTCCGAGACAAGTTTAGTGACAAGTGATTTTGAAAATAACTGAGTGGCATAAGAATGTCAGTCAAAACCAAATAATTCTACCAACTCCAACAGAAGTTCAACCAAAGTTCTCCTACTCCAATACTGAATGTCAGTGTCAGCAAAACCGAGACAAAGCAGTCCCCATGTTCATTTTACGCTTGTTTTCTTGCCCAAAAATGCCTGCTAAGATGCCAAGTACTGCGAATCTTATACTGAATTTTATCATAAAGACACTGTTGTTCCACAGAGTATCTCAACATAACATACAGGCTATTTTTTAGTTGATAAATTCATACTAAAGCTACCTAGAGAGGAAAGTAAATTCTTTTTTCTACAGCAAGAGATTAGAAGAAAACAATATTCTAATAGGTAATCAATACTATAGTAATGAATTCTAAAATACGAATGCTTTATCTTTGTTGATTCGTCATCAGAATTGACAGTGAAATGCTTTACTGAAAAGGAGGGTAGTGACATGTATGTAACGTACTGGAGGATGATCTTGACCTACATTTAAAATCTGCACATCCAGTTTGCAGGAATTTGGAAAATTATGTAAAGGTTTTTACATTACTATGTACACACAAAACCAATACATTTGGAGTAAAGAGATCTGTTTTAAATGTATGGGGTTTCCTTTCTACTCTAAAACAATTCAAACAAATGCATTTAATTTCATCCATAATATTCAAAGATTGCTAAAAATACAGGCTACTCTAGCAGAAAAAACATGATCAAACCCTGTAACCAAGCAGATAATTCCAAATTGGTTAATATGCATTGATAATGAAATCAAATGAAAGAGAGAAGGGGAAAACTTAATACACAGACAGAGCAGTCATGGGAGGTGGGGGACTAGTTCAGAACACATGGAAACAGTAATTCCTATTATGGGGATTCTTATTAGTCCCATAAGAAATCCACTCTAAGTGTGATTTTTTTTCTATTCTAGAAATCAACCTTCTGAAAATCAGCTTTGGCCTGTTACCACCCACTCACTTCATTTGCTGACTTTTCATACTCAGCACTTCCCCACTCCATAATGCCTGTTTACATGACAGGAATTTAAAACAATGAACAAATATTAATGAAGTCACTCAAGAATATAGTGTAGTCTCTAATGAAAAGTAAGGTTACTCTAGATATGGTGTAAAATGACTGACACTAGAGGCCAGATTCAATGCCCACTAAAGCAAAGGTCATTCTTTTCACATCTTGCTTTTATGTCTATAAACCTCAAAACAGAGATGTTTCATTATATGAGTGGACACATGATTATAATCCACTTCAAAAAATTAAAGAGAAATGTTGTAATGAAAATAAGAACAGCCAAAAATCACAGTGTTGACAGAGTTTTTTTGTACGTATTTTAATTTTTTTAAAATTAACAGTTGAAGAATGAATTTTTAGAGACAGAGGAATGGCAGAAAGAACCAAAGGAGGCTCTAGACTTTCCCCATTGTAGCAAATGAAAGTGAGTAGCCACTGAGTAGAATAACGACCAAGAAAAACCTCTGAGTCCATCATCCCTTTCAGACCCTTCAGGGAGGGCTACAGAGCTGCCTTCTCAGACACATTCAGGAAGATTTGTTTGGTTTGTTCTGCTTACATTCCAAACTGGCAGGAAGAACACCAGCCAACACTGCTCCAAAAAACATGTACACAAAACTACTGAGACATCATCATAGAACGGTTTGGGTTAGAAGAGACTTTAAAGATCATCTAGTTCCAACCCCCTGTCATGGTTCCACCTTCCACTAGACCATGTTTCTCAAAGCCGCATCCAACCTGGCCGATCCAACACTTCCAGGGATGGAGCATCCACAACTGCTCTAGGCAACCTCTCCCAATGTCACGGCACAGAAAATATAATATTTTAAGTTCTGTGGCATAGCTCCAGTAATGATCCAGATCAGATAAATTGATGCAAACATGATAGTTGCTTTCATTAAGCCAATGGGCACAAATTCCAAGTATGTATAAGCAGAGATTGTGATGTAGCTGGTATCTCATTGCAGATCCCTTTCCTAAGCCAGTATATCTTTATTTAGAATTTTACATTGTTAAGTATATGATGGACTGGGATTTTGAAAACAAACTGATTATAAAGTAAAAAATTCCTCACCACAGAAGGCAAGGATGCTGTACACAAAAGAAAACTCCATGCTCTGCTAATAATTAAAAAAAAAAAAAAACAAAAAACTAACAAACTTTTGATCATGTAAAGAAGTCTTACATTCTTTCTGAAACTCATTAAATTGAAACTCCTTCAAAGAACAAGTTCTGTGTATGTTGGCTTAACTGCAGAGATTTTAACTGCGGTTCTTCCTGAAGTGCCCAAAATTACTTATGAAACATTCTTGCTGTTTCAAAAAAAACCAACACTAATAACAAAACCCCCAACCCCAAATAAGCAAACAAATAAAAACCAAAACACAAACAAAACAGAAAGCCACTGCAGCCTCAGCAGAACAGCTAATTTTCTTTCCCTTCCCTGTATACATCATGCAACTTCGGAGGATAATGGATGCACTTGGAGCTGCTGGTATGAGGACACATTGTTAACCATTGCCAATTATCTGTTTCCACTTAGAGGGAATGGAAGTTGAAAGCAGCTGGCACTGCAAAAGACTGGAACTTTAAATTAGCCATAAATTGCAAGGCAGTAGACAGAAATTGCTGTCCTTACAGTCTTAATAAATACTGGCATGTACTGAAGTGCCCACTACCCACTGCCTTCCGCAATGCAAACAGCCTGGCACTGCCCAGTTGCCACGGAAACTGCAGGAGCGCTCCTATCACACCATGCTCCCCTTTCAAATTCTGCTGCAGCCCTGAAGCATCATTTCCACTGCACAACAGCTCGTTTATTGCCGAAGAATTCCACTACTACATCATCACATTGCAAGGTCACAAAAATAAGGAATTTTACAACACAATTCTGTGCAATTTTCAAGTGATACCAACATTAGAAACAATCTTATGAATAGAAAAGTGCCACCAACATTCTAGGCGACAAAACCCAAACACCAAACCATACCACTCCTTTGTTTTTCTGTGGGGAAAGAAAAGCTATTCTCAGTTGTTTAATACATAAGATTTTATGAACATCAACATTCCAAACTACATGTACAGTGTCATTCTTGCACATTTGGAAAAAAACCCAAGCTAATACACAGGATACATTGTAGTAAGTTATTAAAATGGGTGTTACATAAAAAGAATGTATGCTTGCTATATGAGACCCATGAAGCCTAGATACTGATACTATAACCAGCTTCTCACATACTGTATGGTCATGAACTGCTGTGCTTATGACTGCTCCAACAGAAAAGAGCAGCTGAAAGGTTGAGCAGCAAGCATAATATAACCTTAGCATGGCAAAAGAGAGAAGAACTACAGTCAGCGTACACCTTCTTTCTATCCACTCATCAGCCATCTCAGACTTTATACGATTTGTTATAGAAAGTTCAGGTCAGATGTAATTATTGCAATAATAATTTTGAATGAGACAAACGTGCATTTCTCTATGTATCAGCCATTGCTATTTCTATTCTTACATTACTATAAAAAACTCATTTCTGGTGCTAAGTATTAAAACCTCCCTTGGTCTTTCACACCAAAATATATACGTGAGAAGTGACTATAGATCTAACAAGGCTTTATTTACATGAATGAGTAGACTGCAGTAAATAGCATAAATGCAAGCTTGGATAACAAATTCACTGCAGCTATTCTAAGTCCTCCTCAGCATTTTTCTTTCCAAAAAGTGTAATAGATTTAGCATTTCACCACACATACTAGACAAATATAATGCTTATTTACTAACTGTTCCCAATTCTATTTCTCCACTCCTAGTGGGACTTCAATCCCCCAAAACAAGGTTATTATGCTCAGAACTTCAAACATAAATTTTTATGTATCTGATGTGTTTTACAGTCCCTGTAGCTTCCAGAACACCTGTTGGCTGCTTCTCTTGAGTTCCTGTGATGTCCCATGTTAGAACACACTACGTATTAGAACTCTTTATATGCCTCAGAGGTTAGGACAAAATCCCCAGACACTGTCTACTTAAACCACCTCACTGGAAAATTCAACAGTATGATCTCTTATACCAATGCTACAGCACAATTAAAAAAAAATAAGAGAGAAATTGGTTAATTTTTATTTCCTTCTTGGTGTATGAAAAAAGCTACATTTCTCAGAACAGCAGTCCAAAGAACAAACAAAATTTAAAAATAAATGGGAATTCTACTTTCAATTTTCTAATAAAGAATGAAGCAAACAGGTGTGAGTCCCAAAACAGTCCCATCTTCAAAATCTTGTTGTCTCCAAACAAAGTCTTAAATCTTCCCTTTGGAATAATTCTGGCTTTTCTAATAAGATGTTTTTAAATATAGTCAGTAGCTGTATACAGAAGCTCACACACTTACACAGAGGGTAAAAATTCTGGGTTTAAATCAGTACTCCTAGAACTTGAAACTGTGTCCCAATAATAGTTGTGTCCTGATACTAAAGACAAAGTATTTTCCCAGTCATGTTCTAGAGCAAAACCAGTAACAGTGATTCCATTGTCACTACTAATGAACTCATTTCTATAAAATATATGCTAAAAGATTATATTCCTCTATGACTGTAAATGTATTTGGTAAAGTATGCTCTAATTATCACAGTAATTAAAGTTATTACTTAAAAATGTACAAGAATGTGGCGTTCACAGCCTTAAATGAGGGAAAAGCCACAAAAATTATTATGATATATATGCAATCAGTGTTGGCTGTTCACAAAAGAAAGCAGGTGTTCATGCTTATCTCAAGCTTCAATAATCAAAACTTCCTAAATGCTTTTTTGATATTTTAGGTAAAACATTCACTGGTACAAAACATCTGAATTTATGACTCAATTGATCACTATGTTTACTGTGAGGTTTTAAGTGTAAATAACCCACTTCAAGGCAAACCACATGTTGCCTTTTTCTACGTATTTTCATCTGTAAGAAGAAAATACAAGTTGAAACCAGAGCACATTTCTGAACAGCTGCTTATTTTGGACTTCACCTTTAATGATCAAATAGTAACACAAAAGAGACAAAAAGGACAACTATGTGCAAGGGAAAACTTCCCGCTGAACTATTTTTACAATGTATGTATGGTTCCAAGAGTTAGAAAACAGTTATCTAATTAGGCAATCATCAGTGCAGCAGTTTAGTTTAAGCTGCCTTAACCTAAAGATGCTCTTTGGCAGCCTCTTAAATTTACACATCTTCAAGAACATCCACACGTAAAGCACATCATACTTGCCAAGGCTTTTCAAGTAGCTGCCTACCAGCAAGATATCAATAAGAACCATTCTGAATGTATTTCAGACTACTTGAGAAACAGCACAGTGATTTCAAAAGTTGAGGAATGTCAGAATATATATTTTATTTTTTTTTTAACTGAGTATTGCCAATAATTTGTAGGGTTATTTTTTTCTTTATTTCCAAAATCCTCATCCTCACAGTAGGGTTTCTAGAGCAGCAGCAGCAGCACCACATAATAGAGAATAAGTATCCTTTGCTCACTTATGTCATTCCTCCATACATTTTTCTGTAAGACAGTGTTAAGGAAGAAGGCAAACTGTAGCTGTTCGGTTTACCCTCAACTTCTCTCTAAGAAGAAGAGCATGTTTCTGTAAGGGTGCTAGCTACACAGCATGAGTGTTGCACAGCAACAATCCTGCTATGAACATGAGTCACTGTGGAAGGTATCAAGCAGAACAGACTAATAGTGCTTTTACTTATACTGACTTCTGTCCCTCAGAGCTGCCACACGACAGGTATGTTCACAGAGAGTTAATCTGAAGTAGACTTTGAGACCCTACCCATATCTCAATGTCTCAATTTAAACTCACCCGGCCATTCAGTAAAACCCTGCTTGACCCTGCAAAATGCAAGGCATGAAGTTGGCTGGTCAGCCTCACAGATACCTTCTGCCTCTGGAACCTGTGCACACTCCCCATCTTCTTGTAAAACTTGGCTGTAACTTTCTAATACTATTTCTGTGTTCCTCACCTATGTTGTCTCTACTGACCAGAAAATCAGAGAAAATGTAAAAAACTCTCCAAACCACTTCCTAGAAGGCCTTTCACTCCCAGAAGAAACAGAAGGAAATGGAAATCTAGATGTGAGCTATAAGCTGTGATGACAAAGACAGCCAAGATTTAAGTCTCATTATGTAGAATCCTGCATAGAACTGAGCAGCTTCTACTGATCAACTACTGCTGCTTCATAGAAGTAGTACACAAATTTTCCCCAAGTTTTCCTCTCACAAAGAAAGAAGCACTGTTAGTATCTTCCATTTCCTAGACAAAAGATGCCTTCCTGCAACTGGGTAGAACTCCTCAAAGATAGCAACACATGCCATATAGTACCGTAAGGTCTCAACAACATAAAGTCACCTCACACCTGAAGAACTAGCTTAATTTATCCAACAGAACAAAATTAAGTAATCAATTTTCAAATGAGTCTTGAAGATGATTTACATTTAAGATACATTAATGAGCATTAGCATGCCCAAGATAGATGTTTAAATATTTTATAATGAAAATTAGTACATAAAATCAATGGTATATTATATCCTATGGAAGGAGTTCACACTAATTCATTATCCTATGTGAACTCTTAAACCATCTCCCATCATAAATCCAAAATCTTTTTTCAAACTGTGGTTAGTGCAAATTACGCCACTCAAGCATAAGTTAAACAAAAAATCCATCCCTTTAATCTTCCTTCTGAAGCAGGAATTAACTAGAATACAATTTATACATTTAAAAAAAATAACTACACACTTAACAGTTCTGCATTATTTTCTAAAAATCACTGTGAAGTAAATTTACCTTGAAAATTTCACTTGAAAATTTACCTCCTATAAATAAAACAAGTGTCATATACTTTAACAGATCCACATGCTGAGTTATACATAATTATTTAAATAACAGCTAGTGAATTTTTTTATGATGTATACACAATGACTGTATAATCCCACAAAATAATCAGGTAATTTAGTTTGGATCACACCACAACAAAAGTTGTATTATTCATAAGGAAGTTAATCCCTGAAGTTCATAAATATTTGAGGCATTCCAAATAACTTTAAAGTTTTAAAGTATGCAACATCATAATATTTCTTAATTAAATCATGATAGTTAATTGCATACAGTTTGAATGTAAGTCATAGGAAACAGTTATTTACATATACTAATACTATTGAATATTATGGTCTGTGCCCTGAAATTATAACAGTATGATTTTTTTGTGGAATTAAGATTTCCAAGTCAAAAAAGGTATGCTCTATAACTACGAATAGCAGACTGCTGATAAGACTAGTTTTGGATGCTTTCCACAACAAACTACATTTCTCTTTGAAATTTGTTTTCATGCTGCATCATATGCTGTATAGTAACGGGTCGAGTTGCAGGTGAGAATGCAGAAATGCAGAAAGAGATTGAAGTTATTTTCCTGACCAAAAAAAATTTATGATTGCTAGCACTAAGGAAGAAAACAAAAGAATGGCATAATTCAACACTTCTCAGCATAAAAAGGTGTGTTGCACTGTAAAACAACATGGTATTCTTTCATCTACAGCTATTGTTCAGAATACCTTAAGCCACCCACTGGACACACTTCATAGCTAAGAAAGCAGTGTGAGGACCTAGTTGTTGTGTACATATTCCAGAATTCTGATGTACTTAATTTTTTATAAGGTGGCAAGGAACATACTTCTGTTCCTGTTATGATTTACTCTCCCCTCCTTCTGCTGCCATCTCCTCTTACATATTTCTTTCCCATCTTCTTTACAACAGTTCCTGCCCCCCGCTTATCTCCAGCTACTAGTGTCCTACTCAGCTTTTACCACTACTGACAGTTCTCCTTGTACAGCCCTCAATTATTGCATGATAAAAAATATCTCTGAAATAGTTTAACAAGAATTTAGACTTTCCTGTTTTAATTATTTAGCTGTGATGCATGCCAAAATATTACAAGACATAACGTTTCAAAAATAGAAAAATCTTCCTATCTATGGACCACATCACATACTTGGAGTTCATCTTAAAGTACAACTGTACTCAAACAGCCTTTTTTCTTCTACTTATATGACTTAGAAGATATGATTTCTAAAAGAAACCGATGAATGAACTATTGACGCACACATCCAGCACAGATTCAAGCCCCAAACTGGGAAGCCTTTCTCACCTAGCCCAGGGCCAACTACTGTCATTGCTTTGTTTCAGACAGCAGTAAAATCCATCGACATGCTGGAAGATGAACACAACTTCCAAAGGGGTTTCAGTACTACATCATCAGATTTCAGTCTTACTGAAAACTGACTTGACATTTTTGGCACATCTAGATATGCTATATATAAGTAGTTCATAACACAAGCAAGAAAAATACCCAAACAAACTTAAATTAAACCCCCCAAAAAAAACAAAAAAGCAAGTTTAGGAAAAAGTCTTAACCTGATTAAGTGTTTCATTATATATTGAAGCTCCCAGCTGATCTCTGTGAAACACTTAGCCTGTTTGCTCTGCAGTCCCTGACCTTGATCCAGTGCTGTTAAACTCTACACCCTTCTATTTAAAATTGACTCCTACATATGACATTTTCAAGACATTCCAAACATAATCCAGTGAGTCAGAAAGTGAGTTGTTATAAAAGCCTTAAATCCAAAATTAATCTCCTAAAGCTAATTAAGTGAAAGTTACATGAACTTTTATATCTGGATGAAGTGATGAACCAGCATTACTATTTTCTGCATGATATACTAGGCATAGAAAAAATAAAAGACTTTAAAACTCTCCATTTGGTACAACTGAATGCCCTTTGAACAGCAAAAAGCAATCTAGTTTCCATTTTAATTTCCTGTTTTCCCTTCTTAACCTACATCCTTGCCTCCTGACTGCCATCTCATTATTCTGTGATCTACTCTTGTTCCTCTTGCAGTGTTTCTCAAATGAAATGATGAAACTGGAAGCAGAACGACCTAACCCGCTAAAGACAGGGAATGAGATGAGAATGATGGATCACTATTCCCATGCATCACCTAGGACTGCTGATGTACTTTGAGGTACTTTTGCAGGATTAAGCAGTCATCTCCTGCTCACCATACTGAGAACATTACTGCTTTTGCATACTCTTCTGACTGCTTTCCCTTGATCGTTACATATGAAGTTTAACACGTAGAATATTTGAGACTGGGAAATACAAATCCATTTCATCTAATAAACTATGACCCTACTTTTTTTTTTTTTTAGCTAACCTCTTCTGTACATTTGTAGTCCTGCACAAGATTAGAACTTTTGTTTCCTCTTTTTACTAGCCCTATGAACTCTCAACTAACTTTTTTTTGTTAAAAAAAAACAAAACCAACAAAAGATCTTAGTTTGTTTGATTTATCAGACTCTTGTAACAGACAACAACATAATGATAAACTGCATCATCCTTTATCATAACATGGGGGAAAGTATCTTATGCTTTTGGGAACCATTCACAATCCAACAATATAAAAAAGGACAGGCTTATTGCAGTAAAACCATGGAGTGTATAATAATTTAGTTCATCCTTTACCTTAATAAAGATCCTTCTGAATTGTTTTGGGCTACAAAAACATTCACATGTTCAAAACCAAGCGTCTCTAGACATATGTCATGAGAATGTGACAGCCATACAGCAGCTTCCATCTGAGGCTCTAATTACTAATGCCCATGTCAAACAATTTCATTATTTCTGTCCCCTTACCTGATACATAGAAAATCCAAGATCCACAGTTCCTGATTGGAAAGAACCCAGAAGTTCTGACCACCAGTTCTGGGAAGTAATCTAAAGAAATTCTTCTCTCAAAGCAATTATATATCAAGTAGCTTCTCACATCCTTAATTTATCAATTAAGGAAATTTTTTTCATTTCAAAAATAATTATAGAAAAATAAAGAAAACGTAAGTGGAAAAGAACTTTTTCATTTCTGTTTTTTAACCCATAAATTCAAGTTCCAATTGTTTTTCCAACTTTTTTTTAAGAAAAGCTATTTTTTTTATTTAATTACACCTCAGCTATTGAAAAGCACAAAAGAACCCCCACAAATACAACAACATACATATTATTGATTTTAAAAACCCCAAACAAACACCAAAACACAAAAACTTGTTTAAGTTACTCAAACCTCTAACAATGCACTGACTGGCTTAATATAACACTGCAGTAACAGAAGTAACATCTTCAGAGTCACTCATTTGAAACAGCTAATTTGATTTCTTATCATTCGCTTGAAATATTTTATCTTATTTGTGAAATCCCGTTCAGACACAGTATAGGGGAAACTAAGGAGAAAAGGTTACCTCCACCTTTAGACTGACAAGCATAACACATGATAAATTAGAAAAGAGGTTTCTGCTTTAGGGTTCTGAAGTTCTAACATTCCCTTTTTACAAAAAAAAAAAAAATTAATAAAAGCAATACAAACCCCTATTTATAGAAAAGGTGGAGACTTTTTTTCTAACTAGTAACTGCAATAATGTAATAGAATAACTGAAGAATAACATAACATATTTAAGAACCATCTTATAAATTGTCATTGATAAAACCCACTGCCATCACCTTCAAATCACTACTGAGAGCCTTAACATGTCAAACAAAATGTGCATCCTCCTGAAAAGAATGCACATGTGTCCTTGGTGGTGACTGGTTGACACAATCCAGCACATTCTCACTCACCTAATGTAGGACATGCCCAAGCAAGATATACATCATCCCCCGATACAGAGAATTTCCACACAGTAGTATTTCTTAAACAAATCAGATACAACCACTTTGTTTTCTGTTGAAAAAGGGGGCTTGTCAACTGGAAAGCTACTGAATTTTAAGATATTTCTCCTTCATTTCAGGATTTCAATCTGTTGGACAGACCTTTTAGAAATTTTAAAGTTTTAACCGTAGTTAGCCCTAGCTGCAAGACCTCTTAAAAAATGCATCTTATTGTTACAACTTTGTCATTTTTATTTAGAAAAATTATGAATGTGTATTTTAGAGATAATCAATTTATAGTAACAAATGTGCTTTAGTGCACAAATTTCACAGTTGCATGCCATTATTGCATAAGGTCTGGTTTAGTAAATATCACTTCTGTCTAAAATACTACCAGACTTTTACAGTCTGTACTAAGGGAAAGATTCTTTCCTTGGACTTGGCTGTATTATTTGCCATTAAAAATTCAATTTTAGAAACAATCATAGCGGTTACCAACATAGCTATGGACATAAATATTCAATTTTGCCTCTACAATGCATACAAACAAGTAAAAGCAAATCTTTTACACTTTAGCTAAGTCTTCCAGCTTTAAGATAGATTTTTATAGTCCATTTTTTTCTAGTTAGGCAGTCTTTTTATTTGAAAATATTCAGGGGGAAGAAAAAAATATTCAGACAGTTATGGACAATGATGGGCAATGATGTCTTGGTACATTCAAACCTTGTTGTCCATCCAGAGAACTGATACTTGACAGCAGTACTGAAACTTTTCAAAAAAACCCGAACAAACTCTCATCCCTGTGCTGAATCAGTGACTGTTAATGGCTTCTAAGATCATTACAGAGCATTACAGTACTTTAATGTTGCGAGGGCTAAAGTAAATCTTCCCTGAATTTATTTCACTGTATAACATTGCACTTGACCTTTTGTGTCCTACCATATAATTTTTATTTTTATTCTATCAAATTGTACAGAGAATGCCTTTCCTTGTTTACATTATTAGAACTGTGTAGTATTAAAATCCTTTTATAGTGAACTCAGGCTTTTATCCTTCATACTCTTTAAAAATATAGACTTTCTTAATACACATATCTATATACGCAAGGCATCATCCTTCTCCCTTTTATTTGAGTGCTTTAGGAAGCACCTCCAAGAAGCGGAGAAAATCTTTTTATTATGCAGAGATTTGCAGCGCACACTGATTTGTATAATATGGCCATTTTTTTCATTTGGAATTTCACTATTGGATCTTCAGCTCTAAAGAGCTGCAAAGATGTGTGAAGTTATCAGTGTTGGAATACTGCATCTATTCATAAAACAGAGAAATTCAGAAAAAACAGGGGTTCAAATTCCATACAAAATGGAACAAACATTTTTAGTACAATGCTTCACAGTTCTGAAAGATCATGACATATAGGTTACTGTCTATCACTAACTGACAACAGATCTATGTAAGAGATATCTGTTGAGATTTGTCTGCATCAATAGGCTATCACAACTGTGGACTTCAGTTAATGCCAACAAATATATATCCAATATTAAACAACAAAATTAACCTTCTACCATTTGCATAACTGATATTTTCATGGCTTGAAATAATCAAATATAAAGACATGTTGTAATATATTGTGCTATAAAATTCAGAATCTTCTGAAAGAGGGGTTCAAGAAGGAAAAGAGCTTACACAGCAAAAGCTTACGTCACTGAAAAGCTTGTGCGACTCAAACACTTCTGAACTTGAAGTTCTGATATGAAGAGCATTTAAGTATGACAAGGACAAAAGTTGTATCTAAAAGGAAGTTTCCCATTGCACATAGTACTTCATGTATCTGTATATGTGTTCTTTGCTCCTTTATCTTCCTATATAACCCTTCATATGTAATTGTGCTTTGACTGATACAGTAAGGCATTGAAACAGTAGTTTTCTGTATTATAAGACAGTTTGAATTAAAGAATGACTTCCAAGACTCCTACATACTAACATCATTTGGGACATACACTACAGGCTGACTAACATCTCTAGCAGATTTCCCACCTTCTTACCAAGAGCTGATACCCCTTTTCTTGAAACCACACATGAATTCTTTTCTTTCCCAATATCAATTTTATTAGATACAAGTTACACCATTTTCCACCCCCATGCTTTACTCTTAAGCTACACAGTTAGGTAGAGTCCTTGTCTCTTCAAATAATCAGCTGGGTTCAGCAAGCTGCATTTGCTGCTAAAGAAGTAAGGGTACACACAGTGACCTAAGACCTCTGCTACAGTCAGATCAGATGGATTTGTGTCAAGCTGCCATTTTGAGTTTGATGTTAGATGGCTGCTCCCTATGCTGCACTCTAAACCCAACACATTTTGTACTGAAATGGAATGGGGTTTAACATTTTAGAAATGTATAAAATGGATGAAACAAAGTACAGTGTTATTCCTTGACATAATCTTTAGCTTACTCCACCATTCCATGAAATCACAGATGACAGGTGATGTAGACATTGCTACCAATTTTTGTAATGAGAAGAACCAACTTCATCAAAACACTTCTTTTAGTCTGCTCTTGTTTCTTCTTCTCATAGCTAAATGTACTGTGATTTAGAAACAAAATATTTTACCTATTTGTTCAATTAAAGACAAAAAGCTGTCTTGAAACCCATAGTACACCAAAATATTTGAAAGACATCAAATATAAGAAATTAAACAGTGTTAGATCAGAGTTTAAACTGATGCACATCAAGAACAGCCCTTTTGCAATCCAAATGTCCCTCTTCAGTTACCTCGGTTGATGAATAAATTGATAAAACTATCCCTAGTAACTCAGCATCACCTTAATGGGAAGCCTACGGGGTTAATGGATGGCTTTCCCCTTGGGTCATCATATTAAAAAAAAAAAAAAAAAAAAAAAAAAAAAAAAAAAAAAACCAAACAAAAAAACCACAACTCATCTAAATTAATTTTCCAGTTTGACAGACCAATGAAGTCAGACAGATATTTGATGGTATGAGGCTTGTGGTACTGCTAAAAAAACGTAGCAGTTCTCATTTGACTGGGGAGAAGGATAGGAAATATTTCCAATTGAAGCACTTGTGCAAAAAGCTTTCAGATCAGTCAAAAGAAAACCAAATCCACACAGAACCTCAAAGAAATATAAAAATCCAACTCCTGATCTTTCCTCGGTACTCAATGAGCTTCAAAAACAGCGAGCTGCATTATGCTGCTGGTATTCTAAATGTTGAACACCATCATCTTGAAGTGAATGTGAATTTGTTCTCATTAAGTTCCCACAATTTTATATGGTGTCGTCAAACCACATATGAAAACATCTTTCCAGAATACTTCTGAGAATCTCAAGAACAAATAAATGGAACATTACACTATTTAGAGACCACAATGAATGTCAAATACAAATATATTAGCCTCAACATTTCTTTAGTTTGGTAAGAAACGTTAATGAGATGTACACAGACTATTTACTGAAGAGTACTTCGAGGAACACATCAAAGAATATTCTTTTTCACTAGCAGGCAATTGCTACAGCTTCCAAAACAATTCTATACAAGAATAATATTTGATCCCTAGTGAACAAAAAAACCCCCAAAACAACAAAACAAAACAAAAATGAAATTACACCAGTTCTCCCATTTTCCTGTCTGTGGAAAGACAAGAAGGTGACCAATGGGGAAAAAGCATTGGAAGAAGGCAAATCACAGAGAGGAACAGCTACAAACCAAGGACAAAGTTCAATTTTGCTGCCTACCTCTAATTACAGCAACATTTATTTAAAGAATTTGCTTTCTTACAAAACCCTAAACATCTGGAAAGGGACATCAGTTTTGTGCTGGACTATTCCTACCAGGTTGCAGTCTCATTGCCAGCCACAATAAAACCAAGATCTGAATCTCATTAATGGCATCTTAAATTTTGGGGCTGTGCCACAGCTCGTATAGTAAACTAATTGCTCATTTTGTACCTATTCAAGGGAGGGTTTTAGATTTCAAAGGATTCACTTTCCTGGAAAATAATCTGGACAAATCACTCAGATTATTTTCAAATGATCAAAAATTGACAGAGAGAAATATGGTTTTGTTGCATTTTTCCTGTGTACAAGAACAAAAATAACGGACACTTGCAGCATGATATGGACTATATTTCTCTCTTATTACTTGCTGCAGTCTACAGTGGAAAAAACTGTAATGAGATACTGCCTGGAAACAGAATGATGCACAGGGATCGCCATCAGGTTTTTTACAAGTCAAGTTTTTTTACAACTTTTGTCCAAGTTAATATTGTCATTGCACTTACTACAGCAAAGGGAAGACAGATGAATGAAAGAAAACCATGCAAAAGACTAAAAAGAACATGACAAATTAATTCTTTGAAGAAGTTAGTTATTAATAAATCACAAGGACCACAGACATGCTTTGCCTCAGAAGAATGCTAGGTTACGGTCAGTGTTACTTTCATATCATTTGGAAATACTTCAACATAGTTTTGAAAATAGACAAATAACTACAATGTAAAACGGTACGCATTCTGCTGCTCAACAAAGAGAAAAAGCAAACTTTTTTTTGGCTACTAACAGCAAAGATAAAGGTAGCACCTGTTAGCAGAACAATTGCACATGGGATTATTTTTCCTTATTGGTACATGCATTAATACTGCTTTTAAAAGATGTAACAATGAAACAAAAGAATGGGTTAAATGAATACAGAATTACATTCTGCATGATGGAATTGACTAGCTAAGTCACAGAAAACACCTCATAGATCCATTAGAAACTAAAGACAGTCTTACAGTTAAGTCTTAAATTAGCTGGCATTATGAGACTGGAAATAACACTGGGGAAGACTAACACTGACAAAGTTTCAGCAAAAAAGGAAAATACAGCCTCTGTGGTTCTTCTAAAAATGCTAAGTATATCTGTATAGTGCCTGCCTCCAACCATATTAACAATACCACCTCTGATTTATCTGTATGGGAGTAAACTCAGCCCAAGGTTTGGTTTTTTTTTGTTGTGGCGTTCCGTTTTGTTTTCAAAGGATTTTGGGTTTGGGTTGGGACAGAAAGGGGGTGTTGTAATGGTATTTGATCACCACTACTCACCAGCACACCATGATTATACTCTACAAATATATTTAAAGAGATATACAGATTTAATGACCTATACTTTTTCTGTTCCAGTATACAGAAAATGGTTTCTTCTAGAAATTCTGCTTTTCACTGGTGTGAGTCTCACATAGCAAAATAACTGCTTGGTCAAAACTTGATTCAGTTATATAAAACAAAATAAAAAATTAAGAACTGCAGTGTTTCCAAATGAATGAACAACAAGAGCAGAATAGCTTCTGTCATCTAGTGAAAAGTATAAAATTCTATTATACCTTGAAACTTACACATTACATACAAAGAATAATTTATGCAACTTAATAATTTACAGCATAATAATGATTTGTAAAACTGAATCATTGATGAAAAAATGCTATTCTTTAAAGGAATAATAAATGAGAACATTCACTCCTATATCCAGCAGTTTCACCTTATTTACAGAAATCATATTGTACTCAAGTCTCCTCCTTATGATAGTAATTACCCCACAAGAATGCTCTTCTCCATGAATAAGGGGCTACTGCCTGCAATAATGTGTACTTACACAACAAAATATATAATGCATTATCTATGTTTTCTTTATGAAACTGTATTTTTTCTACTCCCCACTGTTCACATCCTTCCACTGTTCGCACTGATGTTCCTTTCTTCAGATTTGTTTACACTTCACTCCATGCATTAACAGAGCTTCTACTGAAAGTATAATTTACCTTGCCTTAGGGGGAACAAAAAAATAAAAAAAAAGTTTTATGGATTAGTTCAGTAACTCAGTTCACCACAAGATCACATGCATCAAAAGCAGCAGAAAGCAAAAATCACTTGGGAGCACAGAGAGACCATACATGTTGGCATAAGTTGGTCATGGCACCACAGACTTGGATGGCTTCCAGAGCCATGCCCAACCCCAACAGTTAGTGTCAGGGTCATGATGGGAAACGGAAATCCTTGATAGAGTCATGAAAAACCTTCCACATGAGATCCATCACTAGATAGGCAATCCTTTAGATTAAAAACAAGATGGAGCACTGCAGGGGGAACCTGACTCATGGATTTGATAACATGCCAACAAGAAGCCCAAGAAACTCTAGTTCCTACTCCCTGTAGAGGTACTTCATACTTACTCCAAGATACTACTGAATAAAACCTGCAACTCCAGCTCTACACTGACCATCATTCAGAGAGTAAACTACTTGTCCTATCTCCAGCCTCAAAGCAGTATCAAAATCCCTACCTGAATAACAACTTCCCTGTTGCAAGGGGTTATTTACTTGGCATGCTGCCTTTTCTATGCTGGGTTTCTAGGTTTCCTGATAATTTAGTAGCCATATTACCATCTTCCCCAGTATCTCTAAGTTTCTGGTATGCCCAGAAGCAGAAAGAGTCAGGAAATATAAGGAAAAGAAAGGTAAAGTCACAGGCACTAGACTTAGAAGGGAGTTATTATTTAAGCACACCTAGGAGAGCACAATATACCAGAAACCTATCTGTCTTTGTAGAGTAAGGTGTCTCAAATCACTTCAATGCCTTCTCCCACTAGTGTTAAAAACAATAAGGTACCAGCCCAGTCTTTGGTAGGCAGCCTTAGCTTTGGTTCACAATCACTTTACCTGGATATCAACAATGCATGAGAGGCAGCGTTAGCCATCAAATTAGCTATACTTCACTCATTTATAAATCTTTTACTCTGTTTTGAACCAACAGGTCAACATAAAAAAGTCTAAACATATGGCAAGACCTTGTGCCCTTGTTAAATATGGCATTAAATTCCAAGGGCTAAAAAGCTAATTCGAGGTTTTGTTACAAGAAAATTCCTCTTTCTGTGCCTTTTGAGCTATATATCTGGTGCTATTATGTGAAGATATAATCCCAGCTGTGAGCTTTACACCAAAAACATGTAAAGCTTTGATCACTTAAGAGCTGGAAGTAAATAAACCATGAATTTCATGTAAGAACTGCTTTTATATATGCCTGGAGTGGTATTTCAAAGGAAGGTAATTCTGCATATCAAAAATAAAATATTGCCAAAGTCACTGAAACAATATAAAACCATGTATTTTTTGTGGGTTTAGTAGGTTTTACTTAAAAGATTATCAACATAAATGGGTATTTTTTTCCTTATAAACAATCATAATAGGAAATGCTCCACACGAAGTCAACAGCATCATTTGCTCAGAAAGTATGAGAAATAAGAATTAAAGTTTTTTCTTAAAAAAGTTTCAAATTATAACACATACTTTATAGTCACATAAAGTAACTAGAAACATCCATGATGTCACAATGGATGTTTTAATCTAAATATTTTAATCCCCTCCAAAATTGCAAAGTAGCCCCCAAAAACAAAATTCAGGCTTTAATTAGTTCTATTATTAATTTTATCTTAAGCAACTTGGTCCAAAGAGACACAGATATGAATTCCTTCTAGAGGTATGCATGCATACCATAATCACAATACTTTATTCTTCTTTTAAATTTTCTGGTCTTCAAATATTCTTATATAAAATCATGTGGTATTAATGGGAATATACTGCTGAGGTCCCTACATATATTGTTAAAATGACATCTACCACTGAAATAACTACTCCTCTGTTAGAAAACCAGCCAAGGGGACAATAAAATCAAGTCTCTAAAACTGTGATGAATTAACAGTAGCTGGTTCTCTGGTATCCGTGTGCTTATCATGAAAAAGTCTCAGTTATTCCAACATTTTACACACTGAATACTCTGCCAGCACATGTTTAATGGATCCAGAGAACTCAGTCCTAAACCACAGAGAATTACCTGAATATCACAAAAATGTTTAATTTTTGGTTTTAGCATTTGTTCTCCATCTAATCATTTTCACATCTTCAGCATGGTTTGAAACATCGGATTAACTTCCCTGCTTCTAAGAAGTCCTGGAGAGAGTTGAAATGTAAAGTAGAAATTTCCACCACCACCACCCCGCAAGGCTCCCTAATACACCTGAAAGCTGGGCAAAGTACTATTCACTGAGATAGTACAGGCGCATCCCTTCCTTTAATAGAAAGTGTGTAGGGGCAGAACTGCTTGTGCACCTGCCATCTCCAGGAGGCGGCAGTAAATTTGCAGTCTAGGGAGAAGAGACATAGGATCATTTAGGTTGAAAAAGACCTTTAAGGTCATCAAGTCCAACCATTAAGGCAGGACTGTCAAGTCCATCACTAAACCACATCCCTAAGCACCACATCTATGTGTTTTTTAAACACCTCCAGGGATGGTGTTTCTACCGCCTCCCTGGGCAGCCTATTCCAGTGCTTGACCACCCTTTCAGCGAAGGATTTTTTCCTGTTATCCAACCTAAACTTCCCCTGGCACAACTTCAGGCCTTCTCCTCTTGTCTTGTCAATAGTTATCTGGGAGAACTACTTCCACCTGCCTACAACCTCCTTTCAGGTTGTTGTAGAGAGCAACTGCTGAACCTCCTCCTCTCCAGGCTAAACAACAGTGGTTCCCTCAGCCACTCCTCACAGGACTTGTGCTCTGGACTCTTCACCAGCTTCGTGGTCCTTCTCTGGACACGCTCCAGCACCTCAGTGTCTTTCTTGCAGTGAGGAGCCCAAAACTGAACACAGAATTCGAGGTGCGGCCTCACCAGTGCTGAGTACAGGGGGACAGTCACTCCCCTTGTCCTGCTGGCCACAATGTTTTGGATACAAGCCAGGATGCTCTTGGCCTTGGCCATCTAGGCACACTGCTGGCTCATGTTCAGACGGCCATCAGCCAGCACCCCAAGTTTGTTTTACGATAAAGATATTAAACAGAACTGGCCCCAATACTGAGCCCTGAGGAAGACCATTTGTGACTGCTTGCCAGGTGGACGTAACTTCATTTACATAGATGGCATTTACATCCATTACATCCATATATACATGGCTGGTATCATTAACGTGATGAAGCCCAAGAAGCAGCATAATATTCTGCCAATTAAATTTCTGAGTTTTGCATCTTCCGTTGAAACTCAAGTTCACTTGCCCCAAGACACTGAATATATTTTCTTTTTGTTAGCTCTTACCTCTAGTATCTTCTTTTGACAAAAGTGTTAGTGTTCTTTATAATTTTTTATTATTTAAAACCTCAAATCTATTAGAAACCTAGAGTTATTGTATTGCACACCCATACATTCTGAAAATTTGTAATCTTTCACCATGTGATTGCTGTTACTAGTGCAAACCAAATACTTTGAAAATAATTTCCTTTACAGTACAGAACATTTATTCTCCTTATCACTTATCCTCAAAGGTTTATCACCCATAATTTTATGAAAAAAACAGCCCCTATCTCCCCTTTCATCTCATTTCCCTTTCTCCTGGAAGAGACAAGAGGCCAGCAGTGTCCCTCAAATTCTCAATCCTGCGCTGTAGGCTGCAATAGCTAACTGATAAAGCCAAACTCTTTTCTTTCTGCCACAGACAGGCTTTTCTCAGCATAGTACTATCAGGACCTCAAAGCCAGAAGAAACCCTAGGTGAAATCTTACTGAAACATTCTTGTAGCAGTTCATAGTAGATGAAGAGTTTCTGCATGCTTCCTATGCCATAACACATGGCTTTGATTATACTTCGTACAAAATGCTCAAAGGTATTTCTTTGCTGGGATAATTACAAACACAGCATTGTAAAAACAAAACCAAGATTTTAGATTTAAATACAAGAGTCCAAAGATCACTTTTAATCCCTAGCTCCTAGTACTTATGCTTTGATCTTAAACTCCCTTCCAGTCTGTAAATTAAAATGAGTCAGGTAACAAGAGTTCTCCAAATTCCACATCCATCCATTTTTACACACTGTAATAATTTTCCACAAAACAAGCCTATATTATAACTATTAATGTTTTGTAAGCTAAACAAAGGTGTTTTGTTTTTTTTTTATCCCAAACCAGTGAAGAATAAATATAAAACAAACACTGTAAAACAGGTATCAAGCTTTTAAGGAGTGCTCTCAAATACACTGTCTTTTAAGAAATTAACAAAGTCTGCAAAGAGACAGCTAGGGAGTGCTTTAATGTCTAGGCCACAAGAGTGGTTCAGGGAGTACTTCAGCTTCTAGAACACACAGGAAAAGAGCACAAAAGGTTCCTAAGTTCACACAGTCCAACTCAAGGCTGAGAGACCAGTTACTTAGAACTCAGTCAACTTTAACTTTGATAAACTGACAAAAAATAGAAAACATGCCCTTAATTGCCTATTTGGCATGGAAATGCCACCTCACAATTTAAATTCCCTATGTATCTCACAGCTCAGACATCTGCACCCCTCTAATTCTCTACCCTCTTCCCCTTTATGAGATCACAGTTTGTCATAATTGGAAGCTGTAGCACACTGACAGCCAATTCAATCACGACACGATTTCTGGACGTACAAGGTGAAAAATAAAAATAACCTGAATATTTAGCCTAATTTTATTAGACGTTCTTTGTCAGAATGTGTGGGCTGTTTCCAGCCCCTCTATTCTTATTATCCTATCTACCAAATATGTAAAAAGACTAAAAAAGAAACATGGATTTACTACATAATCACATTATGATCCACAGAAATCCAGTAAGTAACAGCTCTAAACATACATAGGCTGTATATACAGCTGTAGTTGAGAGTTAAATGCTTTTCTTTTGGTAATTACATACAGTTTCAAATATAACACATATTTTATACTTTATTGAATTAGTTTAGCCTGCTACTTATTTTAGACAAGTAATCTAAGTATAGCACTCCCTTCCCCTGCCCCCTGCAGTAATTTCTGTAGCCATTAACATCTGACAATACAATAAACTTGCATTGTCTGTTTTGGATAAAAGTACTTTTACTCGCATTTTAATTCAACATGTCTTAAGCAGGAATAAAACCCCATCCCTCACTTAGTAGAGTTACAAGATTTATAAGATGTAGTGAGGCACTTCAAAAAGTGACCTAACTCATTACCATTCATTTGAAAGAGTAGTATTAGTTCTGGCCTGACCACATTAGTCACAAGAAAGAAAACATTGCAGCAACTTGTAATAACTGAGGACACAGGCTTTCTTGTATGTAGGAAGATAATGGCAAACACACTTGAATCCCTATGAGCCACACAGAGCATGTCACACTGTGATGCTTTATCTGCAGCTGTGGGCCAGATTCTCATATGTTCATATAAACTTACAATTTAAATAAATGTATGTCATTTGAATACCTATTTATATACGAATGGGCAAATTTCTACTTAGTTCATTTTCACAGGGAGAGACAACATTTTTTGGGGGTTTTTTTGTACCTAGTCAAATTGCTTTTCTTTAATGTTTGCTTGAGAAATTGGTTGGAAAGGTAGCAAGAAATATTCAAAGATTCCCTCCTCGCCTCTGCTCCAGTAACTTATTTTTTTCATTCCTTTTGTAGACTTTTGCTATTGCTGCATGTTACTTTGGGCCTCAGCATATGCCAAGCTTTAAAAAACTAGCCAATAAAATAATGGATTATTTTTGTGCTATTTCATTGGGCTTTATTCTAATATAATTAAAATTTTGTAATAGCTAATACAGCATACTGCTGAACTAGCACTCTATTCAAGAGTGAGGTTCACACTGCTCTTGTCCCAGACACCAGACAGAGAACCAAGGGCATCAGGAACAAGAACAAGTTCCTACAATAACTAGACTAACTCACTCATGTAGCAACCTCTCTGAATTCCTGCCATGTATGCATTTATATGGATACAGAAATGGTAATGCAATTATCAGCTGATACAACTCCCCATATCCAAAGAATGGAAAGACTCAAAGAAGCAACAAACTCTTTCAGAATAAGATCTCTGTGTGTTTCATCCAACCTGTACATTCTATGTCATATTTATTTATTTTTGTTTAAAAGAAGCTTAGAAAGGGAAACTTAAAGGCAGTATTCATGGATTTCCCAGCACTATCAAGTCTCAAAAGAATACATACAACATGTGCCCATGATGATGCATCTACTGTGCATGCAAGTTTACTCGATCCAAACAGGCTGAGTTCACAACATACTTGCAGGATGACGTTAAGGTGAGTCTGTACGGGTCATTTTTCTGAGATTTTACCTGAAAGCATCTATGTCCTAATGAAAAGGGGGATGAGGGTATGTGGAAGAATCTGGTTAAACAAGCATATAACAGAGGTAAAACTACACACTGAATTATGAACAATGCAGTTTCAGAAAGTTGTAACAAAAAAGCAGCCTGAAGCCAGGATATGCTAATTAGGGCATTTAATTAAGTACTTAGTTAAATAATATTAAATAGGTAGATGGAAACAAGCAAAGAAAATTTATTCCCCTCTCCACATAATATTATATTGTGCCAAATCATAGAAATAAAAATAGAATTCAGCAGTCTGGTTTACTTTTATGACAGCACAAAACAGTTTAATTCTACCCTGTCTCACCCTCCCTATTAAGCAAAAATGGCCCATCTAAAGAAAAGATGAAAGATTATGCTCATCTACCCAAGAATTACATTTATAGTTAAGCACAACAGCAATATGGGAATATTTTATATAACTCCTCCATTGCTGCTTTTAAATAAATGCATAATTTTATCCTTAATATGGTAGATTATGAAAGTAACCAGCCAAGATGTTCTACAGGACTTTCGAACACTGAGAACCACTGCCGTGGAAGAGGGAGAGGATGTCTGTCCCCAGATGCTAAGACTCCAGTTCACTAGGGACATCAAAAGTGTCAAACACCCCCCAGAGATTTTTCTAATCTGCCCTACCTTTCACTGACCAGGCAGCCCTCTACCCAGCTTCTACACAATAGCTTCCTCAGTCATTAGAAATGTTAGCTGTCCTGTTGCTCCTTTATTAGTTACACACACCTAGACTTCCTCTTCAACAGTTCAAGAAGATTTGAGTAACACAATGGGATCAGGCCAACTGCTTTACTCTAACTTTGCAGACCTACAACTACTGAAAAACATAATACTAAATATTTTACTATTTGGAAATACAATAAACATTAACTACACTGTAAAAATGTGTAGCAGATTTATGCAAATGAAGACATTTACATCTAGATAATACACTGAAAACTTCTATTAAATATCAGATATTCTGCAAACGTAGCATGAGCTGCCTTAAAATGGAAAGCAACAGTGGTAGACCCCTTACTGATCTTATTTCTAACTACAAATGACTTTCAGTTTGCTTGAAATAACTTGTCTTGCTCAAGAACATGTCAGGTATTCCAGATGTACAGAGCAAGACTGAGTTGATATATTTTGAGGATACATTCTGATTATAGTTCTTAACCCTGAGAAAAGATGTTGTCATTTCATAATCAATGACAAGCCAAGGGCTTCCACCCTTGCAGTAGACAAAAGGATCTCCTAGAGCTTCATAAAACATCCTCTAAATTCACTCTTTTCACATTTAAACCTTTTCCTTTAAAAGCTGAAACAGTAAAAACTATTGAACACAGTATGTGACTTATATAATTTACCTGACATGTTCCTAATAGATAGTATGATGTTCCTGCAGTTATCTTGTTAAACAAAAACAGAATCTTCCTATACAGGCCCCCTTTCCTAACAGACGCCTTTGCCATTCAGGATGTGCTTACATAAATTCTACCCTGTCCACATACCATAAATTTCAATTGCCCAAAGCTGTCATGAAGATCAGCATTTATAAGCACTCTGTTTATTTCCCCCCTCATGGGGCAATCGTATAACTATGGCATTCACTGCAGAGTCTTTGATCACAGGATAACAAAAACTACATACTGTGATAAGAAAATGCGTCAGAAAGAACCAGTGTGCTGTTTCCTCTAGCTCTTTGATCATTTAGATAGATTTCAGAATTAGAAAATAAGTGCCTGGAAAAAGCCATTACTAAGTCTAAACACATTCAACTAACTTTATTAGTCAAATAATGACTGTTTAATGAAATACATTAGAAACATTAACAGTAGCAAACAAGAGAGAAAAAATGATAACAAACAAAAGTATAAAAACTTGGAAAGACAAAAGCAAACTCATGTTTGCTTGTTTGTTGATTTTTGAGTGGTTTTTTTTTTTTTCTTCTGTTTGGTCAGCTTTTTGTTTGTTTGTTTTAATTTAGACCATGATTTAATATCTTTATCCTCTAAGAGTATTTCAAATCTCTTTTTTTCTGTTCACAGTTCAATTTAATGAATAAAACATATATTACCATACAGGAAGAAATGAGATTTAATACTACACTAACCCACCGATTTTTAACACTTTTTTTTCATGTTGACTTTGTTGTTTACAAGCTTTTTTCCCCCATCTACTTCAAATGGAAACCCAAATAAAACAAAACAAGATCAAGCACATTCTTCTTTTCAAAGCCTCAAAGCCAATATTGCAAGAATCCTACTCTGCACATATGCTATCCTAAAACATGTTAAGTCCCAATATGTAAGGAACTTGTAATTAATTCAATCCAAACCTATGTTTGGTCTATTTGTACCTATACTTTGAAACAACAAATTATTTTACTGGATATTTATACACACATGTAAAATATTAAAAGTTGTCACTAGAAATACATGCCTTAAATGCATAAATATGCACTGCTGCTATTTTGGAAAACAACTTATTTCTAGGCATGCTCACAGCCATTATCTTCATGTATTTCCCAAAAATGTTTTATCAAAAACTATTTTGCTTTTGCCTCTACCTGCCTGAGTGACTTCTGAGCTTTTTCTTTCTCAGCTTTTCATTTATGGCTGAGCTCAGAGAAACAGATTGCACTTCATGGTCTAAATACATTCCAAATGTTTACAAGATACACACAATATTGTGAAAATGAGTTATTTCTTCACCACAATATTTTTTTCTGTTTTCTAAAGAGATTACTATTTGTTTCTGGGAAATAATGTATAGCAGTTACAGCAGCTGTATTTCAGGGAAGAAAATTTCTGTTCTGATATTTCCCATATTCAAATCAGTACTTTCAGAGTTTAAACTGTTTATTCAAGATTCACTGGAGCCTTTGTATAAAAACACTACACCTTTCATTTCACAGACTGCCACTGTGTTTAGACATCACGTAGAATTTATCTATGGTGTTTGGAGTCAAAGGTTGAACGGATTGGAGGAGAGTAACCAAGTGAGATGTCAACACATTCAAGTTCAAGCAGTAACTTCCTGAAGGAGGAAAGGAGAGAAAGCAGCATAGCAGCTAGTGCTCAGTGACAGTCAGTTTTTAAACAAGTGGCTCTACTGGACAAAGCCAAACTACCACTAACAGCATCCTGTTTGAAGCAGCAAGCTGGACAACTGTCAATCCCTGAACACACCTTGGCATCTCAGAAAACTTAATTTGGAGGGAAAAGTTTTACAGAACATGCTTATTTTTCCTCAGCAAGCACAGTTCTATGCAGAATTCATTTCTCAAAAAAAGAAAACCCCAACAACCAAAAAACCCCAACCAACACATTAGATTTCTTTAAAATATTGTTTTGTGCCAGAGAGCACTGAGCATGATCTCCAGCATCAATTGGAGCAGTTACCCCCACCACGCCAGAAGCCTTGACTCAGAGATCCACGGGGAGGATGCATTTCCTCAGGTCTTAGGCAGGAGAGAATACCTGGGATCACTCCTTGAGGTTAGGATAGAGGGAAATATATCCTTTCCTACAAGAGGTGTGCCCTGGTTGAGGAAGTATGCCCTTGAGTCACAGATTTGTCAAAGGAAAGCAGACTGTGCAGCATCAGAGGAAATGAAGGTGCATCTTCTCCAAGACCTCATAGACAGAAGACTGAAGCATCAAATGCACAGAAGGAAGGAGGAGCAAGCCTCTGTGGTTTTTTTGAGTGGCAAATGGAGATTCCCAAAATGTGGAAGCCTGGAGGGCTGTGACTTCTGGTAAGAGGAAGACGTTCTTTCTCCACCCAGAGGCCTGCAACTGCAGAACAGGTTCAGTGCCCTGATAGAAGATTTGGGGGTGGGGGTTGAAGTGTCAAGCGTGTAGAATATCATTCTGGTGAAACATCAAAAACCGATGACCCTGAACCATGCAGCAGCATTAAAAAGAAATGGCAGGTGCTCACTGCATGATACTCCTTCACGCTAATGACAGCTTGTGAACCTGAGCTGCTGCAGAGGGAAGCCTTGGATTCAAGATACTGCAGAAAGGCTGATGAAGCTTGTCCTCAGACTATTAACCCTTGTGACTCATCCATGTGGGCATCAGTGATACTGCCAGGGGAGACACCAGGTGTGTCAAGAGTAACTACATGGCTCCAGAAGTGAGGATCAAGGGCCCAAGGTGGTGTCTCTTCAATCCTGCCAGCACAGAGAAAAGACCCGAGAGAGAAGACAGATCCTGGAGATCTGTACAATTAGCTGTAGACAACACACAGTTGGCTCTTGCAGCCACAGGGCTTTCCTTCAGGACTGAGGCTACTAGGCAGAAAGGGGACCCACCCGATAAGATGAAGCAAGAGCATCACTGGCAACAGGCTGACAGACTTGAGGAAAATGAGCATCACAGTTTAATGCCAGCCAGAAGGTAAGTACCATGCAGCTGCTCACTCACTTCTCACCCCACACCCCCCAAGGGATGGAGAGGAGAATCAGAAAAGAAAGTAAAATTTGAGGGTTGAGATGAGAACAATTTAATAATTAATATAAAATAGGAGGAAAAAACCAAATGAAGCAACAATAATGATACTAACAACAATTATAATGAAAAGGAGGGAGAAGGGGAGAAGAATAAAATCCAAAGGGAAGGGAGAAAAAAACAAGTGATGCACAGTACAACCACTCACCACCCACTGACCGATGCCCAGCCAGTCCCCAAGCAGCAACCAGCAAGCCCTGTCTAACTCCTCCTAGTTTATATACTGAGCATGATGTCCTATGGTATGGACTATCCCTTTGGCTATTTTGGGTCAGCTGTTCTGGCTGCGTCCCCTCCCAATTTCTTGTGCCCCTCCAGCCTGCTCACTGGCAAGGTCTGAGAAACTGAAAAGTCCTTGACTTAATGTAAGCATTACCTAGCAACAACTAAAAATCTGAGTGTGTTATCAACATTATTCTCATACTAAATATAAAACACAGTACGGTACTAGCTACTAAGAAAAAAACTCCATACCAGCTGAAACCAGGACAATGTCTAGACTAGGAGTGACAAAGGAGCAAAGTTACAACTCAAAGTCAAGTTAGAAAGTGATGAACTGGGCTGGAAAGCAAAGGATGCAGGGCAACAGGCATTAGAATGACTTCGAAAAATTAAACAAGGTGGAAGGGTATCCAGCTTATGGGCCTATAAACAAGTCCATACAGCCTGGGAAACAAGCAGTAGGAGCTAGAACTTTGCATGTGGTCAGAGAAAAGCAACATTGTCAGAATAAATGAGATGTGGCTGGCACAACTAGAGTGCTGTGATAGACAGATACAAGCTCTTCAGGAAAGACAGGAAAGGAAAAGGAAGAGCATTTACCCTTCACAGAAGGGAGCAGCTCAAATTTACAAGCCGCCTCTATGGGAGAGGTGAGGCACTGGCTGAGAACTCGTAGGTCAGGATCCAGGGAGAGGCCAGGGAGCACAACAGCGTGGTGGAAATGTGTTGCATCTACCCAAATCAGGGTGAGAAAGTCAACAGAGACTTCTTCAAACAATTGGAGAAAATGTGGAAATCACAGAACCTGGTTTGCATGGGGAACTTCAAACTCACTCCCTAACACCTGCTAGAAGGGCGATGTGGCAGGATGCAAGCAGTCAAGGAGGTTTCTGGGCAGTGTCAGAAACAACTCCTTGATGCATGTATGGATGAGCCAAGCCAGGGTGTTGTACAGCTGGTTCTACCGCTTTCTACAAATAACTGGGATGTCATAATCAGCAGAAGTCTTAGCTGCAGTAACTATGAATTGGAGTTCAAGGTCCTAGATGGAGTGAAGAAGGTTAGTAACAGAGTACAGATCCTAGAATTCAGGAAAGCGGTCCTCAGCTTCTTCTGAAAACTTCCAGGTGGGAAACCATGGGAGGCAGCTTTAAAGAGTAAAAGCTGCGGGACAGGCAGGTCTTTAAGGAAAGCATCCCGCAGGTCCAACTACAGTCCATTCTGATAATCAGGAAGACAAGCAGATGCCTGAGGAGACTGGCTTGGCTAAGCAGGGAACACCTGTCAAATTCCAGCAGAAACTGTGCAGCACACAGGAGGTAAGTGCAAAGATAAAGGATGAATTTGGAAATGTTGCCCAGACCTATAGGGATGGTATAAAGAAAGCCATAGCTGAACTGAAGTTTATGATTTCAAGGGTCATATGGTAGCAAGAAGAGCTTATACTGCTAAATTACTAGTAAAAGGCTGAACAAGGAAAATGTGGGTCTGCAACTGAACATTGCAGGTAATTTAGTGACAGCAGACACAGATAAGGCTGACATCCTATGTAATTTTTTTCCAGTCTTCACTAATAACACTCCTGTGTTTAGTGAAAGGGTTCAAAGCAGAGAAAAACTACCAGCAGCAGAGGAGGATCAAGTTGGGAAGTATGTGCCACACATCCAAAGGTGCTGGGAGAACTGCCCCATGTCTTGCAAGATTGGGAATGGTCAGTAAGGATTTAGCAATGGTGAATCATGGCTGACCATCATGATTGCTTTCCATGATCAAATGACTAGATGTGTGGATAGGAAGAGGTTGTGCACATCATTCACATCAGTTTTACAAAGGGTTTTATTACTGTCACCCAGATTATTCCTATATCTGAGTTAGGATGTCACACTGGGCAAACCAAAGCTGAACATGCACCAGCAGCATGTCCTGACCACAAAGCAGCAGCACAGCCAGGAGATGAAGGTGAGGTAGATTGCCCCTCTACTCACAAGCACACCGCTCAAATACCAGCTCTGGTTTTGTGTGTCCTAATACAAGAAATACATCAATAAGCTAAAGCAGGTTTAGCAGACAGCCACCAATATGATCAGTGGCTGGAGCATGAGACCTGTGAAGAAAGGCTGAGGGAAAGGAGCTTTTTTCAGCCTGGAGAAGTGATGACTTCAGGGGGATCAAACAGCAGTCCGACAGTGCCTATGAGGAAGTGATAAGACCACAGACAACTGGTTCTTCATGGTGGTACACTTCAAAACCACAAGAGGTAACAGCAGTAAGCTGAAATAAAAGAGGTAAGAGACAAGATAGAAGGAAAAAATCCACATTTTCACTCTGAGGACAGTCAAGCAGTGGACCCAGTTGTCCAGGCAGGCTATGCAGCTGCCATCCTTTAAGACCCAAATCAGATTAAACCCTGGGCAACTTCATTGGATCTCACAGTTGATCTTGCTTTGAGCAGGAGGCTGTACTAGAAACCTCCTGAGATACCCTCTAACCGGGATCACCCTATGATCCGATATAAATAACATGAGCTATAAATCATACTCAGAGTTGTCTGTTCTTTTTTTAAACCTATTTTCTTTTCAGGCTTTCCAATTATACATCACTTGATATTCTTCTTTTTACTATCCTTACATGCTGAATGGCTACCTGCATAACAAAAGTACAGATTGCACAAAGCTTACCTATCATTTAAATCCCATATAACGTGGTGTTCTGTGGGCTTAAAAGTCTTCGACAATGCACAAATACCAAGCTGACTTTCCAGAGAAAGATGAATTGCATATTATTAATGAAGATGTCACTTAAAGAACTCAAAAGAACCTGATGACTTACTTCAGTATACATGCAGTGGCATACTAACCGTAAAAAGATATTGTACATAAACACATATACATAACAAATAGATATCTAGCTTTATATGCTTGTACACACACACCAGCTATAATATATTTGGATCTACCTTCTTTTGATATAGTCAGATAGTTGCACATGCATTTTATATCTACCTAAATAAAAAATGGAGGAGAGGACTTGCCTCTCAAGTAGTTTAACTAAAAAATTTGACACGTCCTCAATTCATAGTCATTTATCAGGCCAATACAGTAACATGACTGTGCTGTGTGGGGAACCTCACATTGACAAAGTAGCACAAACAGATACAAGACAACTCTTAGTCTTAATAAGAAGGCATATTAAGAGCACATGATTTCTGTTTAACTTGCAAAATTGTATTACTGTGATTTTTGGCAGTTAAAGGACTCAAGGAGATTAAAAAGTGACAGCCTGGAGATGAAAGGTAGAAGTGCAAAAGGGAATGTGGCCAAAGGAATAAGTTAAAATGTTAATTTCAAAATTCAGGGTAGTACCGAATACATGAAAAACAAACAAGAAACCCCCCAAAACCACAACACCCCCCCCCCCCCCCCAAAAAGAAAACAAAACAAAACAAACCCCCCCCCCAAAAAAAAAAAAAAAAAAAAAAACAACCAAAAAAACCCTTACATGTAAGGTCTTGGAGGAAGTACAGTATGAGAGCTATAATTGTGAGAAAACAAACAAATCTAAACCAAAGCCATAACTCAGTACAGAAGTCATTCAATGGGCCCAGAAGAGGACATTTTCATGAACTAGAAAAAGTTGTTCAACGTGTACATACTAAAGAAAGAAATAAAAACTCAGCTGGAAAATTATTAGAAAGCTCAAGTAATAGAATGAGCACAAAACATTCAACTGGAGGAATTAAAAGATAGTAACGGTAACAACAAATAATATATCATAATTTGTCCACAAGGAAGAAATGTTCTTTGACATCATCTAACTCCTGACTTCATAAAAATGCTTATTGCGTTTAAGCTGCATCTGATCCAGTTATACAACAATCACAATTGTCTACTCAGGCAAATGTGTAACACATATGATACACCAGTTTACTCTGACAATGTATTCAATGAAATCCATGGATGAAACAGTTGCAAAATCTGTCATCTTAAAAACTTCCTGGAAAAAAAGTGCATTAAACACGTCGTTTTATGCCAGTGTCAGAAGACTAGATGCCTATAGGGCATCTAAATGAAAATGACCAAATTCCAGAAAGGCCAAAAGTGCTCTTCTACTTAGAGTACTTACACTAGAAATAGTTTGAAATGTAACTTGCAGAAAATCAGAAGTGAACTGGAATCCAGTGCCTCATATCCAGTAGGCATTTTTCTAGCGAAGGTTACACATTGGTCACCCAGAAAAATGTTAGTTCAAATAAATTTATACATATAGTGGAAGGTAGGATGTAGAAATATGAATACATTCTAGGTAATTGACAAGTTTCCATAAGGTAGATGTGGCAGAAATGCTTGACGACAAAATTCTAGGTAGATGAATGTGAGGCTTTCCCCCACAATTCAAAACCAGAAGATCAAAAAGCACCCCCTGCCATATACCTTCATATTTATAGTATATCTTGCAAATCCCATCTCTTCAGTAAGCCAGAAATTTTCATGCTTGTCTGTACCAAAGGAATTGCAAATGGAAGGTTTAAATACAGTAAAGATAATTAGAGGTTTCAGTAGAGAGATTAGAATTTACCCTCTTTTTCCCTTGCCTCTAAAAAGTGGTTTTCACTTGTTCTATACATTGTCAACAGTTTTATATTCAAGAGGTGCTACAATTATGAGGCTAAAGAAGAGACAAGAAGTCATTTTTTACATAAATAATTTGAATAGCAAGTGGTCAGTACACAAACACTGAAAATATATGACCTTAAGAAATCAGTTCAGGGGATATTTTGTTGGGGTATTTGAGACTCAAGGGTGGGGGGAAATTATGAATCTCAGATCTTCTTGGCACATGAATAATACTAAATGGTACGCAAAAAACACTAAATGGTACATGAAAAGTAGTAAGGTTAAGAATAGCTTCTGACATCAGAAATTTACCTAAGAAACTACCTTAAAAAGACAGCGTAGTGTAAGCTCACCATTCTGCTCAGATTGACTAAACCAACTGATTTTCACCAACACTAATAGACAATCCTTTAGACTTTATACCTTTCATATTTCCATCCCATAACAGGTTTGAGAAATTACTGAAATAATCATATGCACGTAACCTTATCCGGTGTCAAATTCTCTTCTGAGTACAGGGCATTGTGTTTCCTATACTCTGTCATGCCACAACTACATGTTCAAGTACAAAATAACTTTTCCTTTGGTGCTCAATTTGTTTTCAAAATACCTTTATGAAGGTGGCAACAGTCCTGGGTTCACTGTTTGTCTTCTCGGCAACAGAAAACCCTGTTGTCATGACTGTCTATTGCCTTATGCCAGGAGTATAGGTGGCCTATGAGTTTTGGTATTTTTCACTAAGTATATTTGGTGTGGGTTAAGGCAGACCTGTACCCAGATACTATATAATGAAATTCTAGAGTGTAAACATCGAATTGCATAAAAGTCTGTAGAGGTAAGCTAGTATTCCACACTATTCTTTTTTGTGACTCCCCTAGAAGGTCTCTTGTAATATAATCAAGTTAAACTTCAATTTAGTCTTAATATTAGCTCCTGCAACATTTGTCACCAAATTTAGAACTTATTGATGTTTAGGGGTTGGAAAAAGAATGAAAAGATGACTTTTTTTCCCAAAGGCCTTTTTTCTTCCCTCATCACTTCAATGACTCATAATAGGGGAGAAAAAAATCACTTCTATTTCATCCAGTAAAAAAATGCTTCAGACCTTTAACTTACAGCATTTGTGCACTGAACTGCATTACTGTAACAAAAGCCTTGGACCAATAATTTAGGCATTTTGTGGCACCATGACTCTGAGTATGTGTCATATTTATTTAATAATATGTTATTACAGATTAATAACATGACCATAAAATGCACTCTCTTAGTCAATTGCATGGCTTATTCTCTCCGTCATAGAAATCACAGGATTGGGCTTAAGACATCCCAGAAACAGAGAGAAAAGTTTGCTAAATGAAAGGGGGAGGTGAGGAAAGAAAAGAGAAACAGGATAAAGAAGGGGAAGAAAAAAAAAAAAAGAGGGGGTAAAGAGATAAGGCTGTACTTGTAATCCTCATTCTTATACTTTTCCCTGCAGACTTTTAGTTATTTTAATTTATAAATATTAGATAGGTTGGATGGATTTGTGTCCCCCATCACATATTAAATAATCTAGTGTGAGCCTCAATATTTTTTTTTTTTTGGCACAACATATAGGTTTCAGTGAAATTTTCACTATGGCTAATGAAGGTCCAAGAGAACAAAGCAGGAGAAACATAGCAAACAGCCATTCACAAAGTACCTAGGGTATTCAAACAGATGACAGAGCTGGTGTTTTATGTTTCTAGTTAAAATCAGAACAGAACAGGTTCTGATCCCAATGAATAATTTTAAGCTAACAAAGTCTCAGCAATCCCACACTTCACCTTTCCTTCCTGAAAAACATGAAAACTTTAATCAACCCAATAGTTTGCAAAATATCTGGAAATTAACAGAAGTTCCGTAAGATGGAAGAAACTTTCCATCTTGACACATTTCTATTCATCAAGGCCACTTCAATCAAGTATGCCTAAGAGATGTAAATTGACTTGGAAAGTAAAGCTATAGATTTACCACAAATTCTCTTTGTTGTCATGTCCACTGATATTCACTACATCTTTCCTAGTGAATGCTTCACCAATCACAACCAAATTTGAAAAAAAACCAAAAAACAAAAAAAAACCCCAGTGTGTTCACTGATAGCCACTGACTTTCAGCAGTCTAAGTGGTGTAAATAATAGCAACATTTAAATTCATTTTACAGAGTAACAGCAGATTGAGAGTATTGTATTTCAGACCTGAAAAATTGTATACTACCAAATTTTTCATTCATGTGAAATGCTTCATCTTCCCTGCCATGCTTAATATATGGGGTGTTGCAAACATGAAACCTTTCCCAATCATCACTGGAAACCCTGGCTCATCTGCCTTTTTTTAGTCATAAATAATGAGCCAGTTTGCATGATTAATACAGGAAGAAGACTTTGTACAAGCTGCATGGTTTAATTGATCATGCAGCTGGTTATAACTTAGAACTATTATAATAATAAATGATTATATTTTCTGTACTTGCTTTGCATGCTTAATATAAAACTAAATTAATGCTAGTCTTGTAGACGCTACATACTGGTGGTTGTAATCTGCTGCCAAAAAGCTATTAATCTAGCTGGCAGGTGTTTTGTAATGTTGAAGTACCTATGCTTTGAGAAATAATTATTGGTGAAAAGCCACAAAGAATCCCCTGTTCAGTGAATGAATTCAAGCCTATAGTTTACTCTAAACATAAAAGTAGTCCTACCATTTACACAAAGGTCCTGGGCACACAACTCACTTCCTCCTTCCATACTCTTAGAATTGTCATTTAATGATTTGGCAACAAAGTCACTTGGTTCTGATATTAATTTCTTAGAATCAACTATATTCGATTCAAATTTATCTTCTTGATTCAGAAACTACCACAGGGAAAGTATGTTTAAAAATATGCCACACTTCGTAACACAGGTTTATGGGTTCTTTTGTAGCAATTCAGAAAATACATACCTAATTGTGTACTCTGGAAACTGTTAAAGGAGGAAGGTTCCTGAAGTTTACTCACTTAAGTGCCCAGTCATTTTGGAAATTTTCTTCTAAATGCAGATGTCATATACAGAGGAAAAATTTCTATATTAACAGAATGACAACAGTTTCCTTTCTGCCGCAGACAGGCCAATCCATTAACAAAAAAATAAAATAAAAAAAATCAAGATTTTTGAAAGCCCTATTTTGCACTTTGAAATAGCATAATATCATAACATAGTACTGTGAGATACTTTATTGGTCTGTAAGGTGTTACGGTAGTAATAATCTGTGAATGAAATTTGAAATTAAAGTCAGCCAGGGTATTGTGTATCTAGTTGCAATTTAAAACTAGCCTCAGATCTCAATGGGTTATTCCTTCAATTTTATTTATTTATTTATTTTTAGCAAAGCCTGTCCTAGCATTAAGAACCTCAGCATCTTCCACCAGTATGAACACTGAAATCCTGGGTCATCAATTGTGGAAGTTAAACCAAACTATAGACTTTTTCAGAGCACAGGTGCTTAAATAGCACAGCACAGGAAGAAATTCTAAATCCTGCAACTACTAAAACACAGAAACATATTCTACATCATTTTTGAGGACTCACCCTCCAGAGATGATGAGCTTTCTTAAGGTTCAAGTTAGGCCAATCCACTAAGGTTGAGATCAAATCAAACTGGAACACCAGGACTTATTAATTGCATCATAGAATTATCACAAATGACATGTATCTTTATCAGCTTGGCAATACTTTGCATGATTTCTGTAAAGATCATTCCTCAGTTGTTATCCAGTGCCCAGGAAAATGAACTGAGAAAGAGTGGATGGCTATCCCTACTTCCTAGCGTTTTTGATCAAGGCATTTCAGATGAGAACTTGCTTTTTCAAAGAGAGCAGCCTTCTTTTTCAAGAAGCATTAGGAAATGTTGGGAGTTCACCTCAGGATGTCATGCAAGAATATCACTGCTAAACTAACACTGAGTTGTCAAATGAAGTGCTGCATATCCCTCTCCTTTCATGGAAAGGAAAACAATGAATCCCCCAAACTGTTAAAAACCTAGAATATATACACTTCATCATGAAAATCTTAAGTCAGAGAGTAAAAAGACTTTCCTTCCAATATTTTTAGCATCAAACACAGGCTTCCAAGTGAGATATCTCACATTTATGTCAAGGGTAAGAGTTTCTGTGGCTATCCCTTTTGCAGGATCACTAAGGATCATTCATACAGTTACTGTCCAGAGTAAGAATCTTAAAGCTCTCACTTGGAGCCCTCTTCCCTCACAATCTTAATGCACATAAGGCTTAAATAAAGCAGATTTCATTGACCTTTTCAAGTCCATTCTAACCTCTTTTCCAGGTTATTATTATATGACAAGTGCTATAGAGTAAGAGAACTAACTACCTTGAGCTTATTAGTTCAAGACTATTAAAAAAACCCCCAAACAAACCAAAACCAAAAAACACACCACCACCACCCCCTACAAACCCACACAGCAAAACGAACCAACGAGTTATTTTCCAAATCCCCCTACAACTAAAATTCTTTTTCACAAGGCATCTTTGGGTGAACTGTAAGGAATGCATTCCACTGATTTTTTAATTTATTTTTTTTTTTAACTTAAGTTGAATACAATAGTCACATGAAACTGCTAAAAATCAAGTACTGAGAAAATTACACTCGTAGTGTATAGAATATATAGAGAATTCATGTAGAATACAGTGTACACAATACATAGTATAGAATAGTTGAAAAGTAGATTGCTATATTAATAGAAAAACTATAGTATATATGCATATACTTACAAAATACAGCAAACCACCAAAGGACTGATTTCACAAATTAAGTAATTATCATGACTAACTTAGTAACTCCTAGAAATAGTGAAAAACTACCTTATTTCATGAATGTGGGAGGTTTCCAGAACATAAACTATATGTCCTACGATGAAGACATTTTCATTTTCTATAACTACCTCAATTGTAGAGGCAAGAAAGTCTAGGATTATAATTTCAACTTTCTGCTTACTTTGACTAAACTTCTCCAAGTCGTATTTCTATTGAGCTGAAGAATAAATTACAATAGTATAAGCTCTGCACATTCTGTGTATATATATTGTATATATATATTTTACCACACTTTCTTCAGAAAGTTAAAATTCTTGCAAGTTATTAAAACGATCTGTGACTAGAAGAAACATTTTCAGTTTGTGTACACATGGTTGTAAACAATGCATTATAAAAGATGTCCTCATATTCAAACTCACTCATTGTGCTATGGATAAAAATTGTTGAACTTGCAAGTATATGTTGTATGTGAAAACCTTCATATCAAAGTTTGTGTGTATCAGCTTTTGCATTTACTACTCACCCGATTCATCCTTCAATAGTGTAATTTACAAAGAAACTGGCAGCATTTCAATAGTGTCTGTTTGATCAACCTATGTATATACAACAGGTAGTAGGATTTCTCCAAATTAACTATTGACCAAGTTTATCAGCTGTGACTTATGTTAGAGTATCCGCTTAGAAAGTCATTTAACTTGATTTTACTATTTCCAGGGTCACAGTATCTACTGTAAGTTGTCCCAATCTTCATTAACTCAGATAGTTCATATGAACTCCAGGAGCACAGCATGCTCTATTATAACCTACCAAGTGCATTAAACAGAACCAAGCAAAGTTCAGCACAGTTCATACCATATTGTCACCCTCACAGCAATGTGAAACACATTCATTATGGCACATGGCAAGTTGTATTGATTGTCTAACCACTTAGCACTGTAAAACTGTGTCAAATTTATGTTAACAATTTTATTTTTAAAACTGTCAATCTCGTATTGAAAATTAGGTGATTTTCCCTGCAAGTGGTGCTACTTAACCAAATTTGCTTGGATGGATATATATTTACAGGCTTTTGTAGTAGGAAAACAAGTGGCCTAATTTTTATTGAGAGAAGATTACAAGTTCTGAAATCAGACTGCTTCTTCAAGCAATTAAACTTGAGCTTGAATGCCAACTTTTGGGATGTCACTTTGACACCCTGTCTTACATGCAGCACTTTGTTGGGCTTACTCAAATCGACAGCTCATCAGGTAGTGAGAAAACAAATTTTAGAAATTGCCTTTACTCACTTAAAGGTTTACTAGTACTCCTGTATCTGTTTCTGACACCACCAGCATTAGCAACAAGCTCTTTTTCTTCTGCATAATAAACCCTGAATAGTTTTCTGCCATGTAAGACTCTGCAAAGACTGAATGGTGTTCCTAACTGCCAAGCGGAAAGGAGTCAAAAGTGCTCAGAATGTATCTGCAAAGTCTTAGCAAGATGTGGTAAAACCACAGTGGATAGCTGGGCGGGGTAGGGGGAGAGAAAGGAGGGGGCAGGAAAACAGGTTTTTGTTATACTATGAGAAAAAAGGAATCTATAACATAAGGTGATACAATACAAAAAGTTTTCACTTTCTTAGAAAAATTAATTTAAGTTCCTCTGGAGTGTCTTGCATACAATAATGCTGATTAATGAAAGCTATGAAGCTTTAATGACAGGACATTTTTCAATAATAAATTTCTACTAGAGGATTAAAACTGTATTCACTGTTACAATATTATTTATAAACAGTTTTAAAAATCTGAGTGTATTAAAAGCCATAATAAAAATTTATATATATATGTTATATACAAATCTAATGAAAATAATTATAAAGTTGGATAGTATATTTGTGCCATTTATTCTAATATTAAAACCATTGATCAATATGATACAAAGATAAATATAATTTCAAAAGTACTGTCATCTTCAGTTTAAGAGACAAGACATGGCTATAACAAAGAAAGAATGACCACACCCAAATCCCATTATCTGCTAACAAATGCCAGCTACAGTTATGTTGGAAATAAGGATAGTTCAGTGTATCCCAGAAGAGTTTGATAACCTTTCTAACAGTATATGAAACTATGTTTTTACTGCATGTAGAAGACATTCCGAGACTAATGTTTACTTTTCTGGGGAAGAGTCTGCTTCACCATAAACCCAAAATTCTGTAGAGCAGTAGCTGAAATAGACCATTCATTTCTTATGGAACCATAACTTGTTTGTTTCCCAAAATTTGTCTACGGTGCTAAATAGTGTCCCTCATTGCAAAATCAAGATAATTTTTAAGACAAAAGCTACAGGAAAAACAAGGTACTGATAAAAACAATAATGTAATACTTGCAAAAACATTGAAAAGAAGGACAAGAACAAATTTTCCCTACATTTTGATGGCGATAATAACTCAAATTAGCATATAAAATGTACTCGTGTTTTGGAAAATAATATAAAAAATAATTGAGAATGCAGAATAACTCTATGCTAAACAACTCAAGGGATTTAACTGTTGGGTGGAACACCTCTCCTGTGAAGAACAGCTGAGAGAGCTGGGACTGTTCAGCCTGGAGAAGGCTCTGGAGAGACCTTGTTAAGACCTTTTGATGCCAAAACGGCACAGAGTAACTGCTCAGAGACAAATCTTGTCTTTAAGCAGCAAAGGTATTTATTTCATGCAGCATTGGGGAGCTAGCTGATTCCCACTGGACAAACTAGCTCCAAAGTTTTCAGTGAAAAGTTAGGCATTTTATACAGTTTTTGTGAGAGGTTACACAACTTTACATACATACTCATTTGATTTTGACACCTAATCCTTCCATTCACAATAGGTGGGATCTAGGTGCAGCAGACCTTTTCTTTTAATTTCTTTGTTCAACGATTTCCTTATCGCCTTCAGGTACCCACCTTATCTGTTCTAATTATTCAGAGTACATTCAGTGGAACCTTTTCTAATTATTCAGAGCACATTCCTTTCTCAACACAAACAGGGCATCACCCAGAGCATTGTACCAAACTCATCCTGACTAATCTTTTTATTTTAAGACCTTGTTCTGTTTCACTTTCAGTATGTATAAGGGGGGCTTGTAAGAAAGACAGACACCTTTTATCAAGGCCTGTAGTGACAGGACAAAAGGCAACAATTTTAAAAAGAAAAAGGGTAGATTTATATTGCACATGAGGAAGACATTTAATTATTTATTTTAAGATAAGGGTGGCGAGACACTGGAACAGGTTTCCCAGAGATGTTGTGGATACTTCATCATTTCAGGTGTTCAAGGACAGGTTGGATGGGGCTTTGAGCAACCTGATCTAGTGGAAGGTGTCCCTGCCCATGGCAGTGAGGCTGGAACTAGATGATCTTCAAAAGGTCCTTTCCAACTCAAATCATTCAACCATCCTATGATTTCTTGTAGTAAAGATGTGATTAATTTGATTTTCATAATAATATTAAAAATAAGCTTTTTTAGAGTAGCTTTTAATAGAAGAATCTACTTACAAGATCCCTGTAAAGTGAGCACCAAGGAAATTTCTAATATATATGGGACTACACACAAGACTTCACAGCTTGTAAGATTTATCTTCTTTAATCCTAAACCATGATTAATATATAAAAAAAGTCATAATAATTCTCTAGATACATTCTGTGGTAATTGGTATGTGAATCTCAGTTCTCTGGTTTTGCTGTTAATATACAGTATAATTGATGTTTGAAAGGTAAGCTTTAATAAAACCAAAAGCTATTATTTCTATTCATTTCCTGTGTGGGGTTAACTTTAGCAACCTGCCAGACCCCCACCCAGCTACTTCCTCACTTTTACACCTCAGCAGCAGAGGGGGAGAAAATAAGACTGAAAAGCTCATGGTTCACAATAAGGACAGGAAGATCACTTACCAATTCCAATCACAGCCAAAAAAATGCAACTTGGGAAAAAAATAATTTGCTGCCAAATAAAAATAAAGCAGGATGGGGAGAAACAGGGAGACTAAAATACTTTTCCCCAACCAACACCCTTTCCATTCAGGACACAACCTTCTTCATTCCTCATTAACTCCTACATCCTCCTGCCAAGCAGCACAAGGGGATAGGAAAATCCCTGAAGGATTGAAATTGGAAGGAACTTCTAGAAGTCAACTGGTCCAAACCCACCCCACTCAGACTGGGCCACCTAGAGTCCTTTGCCCAGGATCATGTCCAGAGAGGTTTTAATTATGTCCAAGGATGGAGATTACACAACTTTCTTGGGAAGCCACTGTGAATGCTTGATCACCCTCCCAGTAAAAAAGTGTTTCCTGATGTTCAGAGGGAATCTCCTGTGTTTTAGACTGCACTCATTGCCTCTGATCCTGTCACTGGGCAGTACTGAAGAGACAGTCAGGCTCAGTCTTCTATGCACCATTCCTTCAGGTATTTATACATATTGATGAGATCACCCTGAATTGCAATTTGAGTTAAGATGGACAACAGATATTGCAATACACCCATATCAATTAGTTGTCAACAGCTCACCTCTCACAGTATCTATCATGGGTCACAGGTTCTCCCACTTGTCTCAGTATGTTAGGCACCGGTTGCAGTTGGAGTCCCACTCAGCCTCACACACGGAACCAATTGTTGCAGCACAAACTAGCAGGCTACAACAAGGTCTTTACTGTTGGTCAGATTCTACTGTCCATACTGTTTCTTCTTCCTCCAGAGATCAGACCACACTGCTACTCCTCCTCCATCTGACCACCTATCCCACAATCCCACAATTAACCACTTAGTGGGAACGAGCTACACCTGCACATCATCCATGTCAATCAACTCACTGCCTCTGGGGCAAGGCCACAGCTGCATGTTATCAATGCTGATCAACCCACTGCCCTCATTCCTCTACAACCCTGAGACTTCTCTTCTCTGGGTTGAACAGTTGCAGTTCTTTTAAGCCCTTCCTCATAGAAGAGGTGTTCTAGTCCCTTTGTCATCTTCATGGTCTTTCATTGGACTCTCTCCAGTAAGTTCATGTCTCTCTTGTATTAGGGACCCCTGAAATGGACACAGCACTCCAGGTGCAGCTTGCTGCTAGTGCTGAGTAGAGGGGAAGGATCATCTCCATCAATCTGCTGGCAACACTTCTAAAACATCCTAGGATGCCATTTGTCTTCTTTGCCACAAGGGCACATTGCTGGCTCACGTTCAACTTGGGTGTCTAACAGGACTCCCAGGTCCTTCTTTCTGCCAGGCTTCTTTCCAGCTGGGTGCCCCCCAGCATATACTGGTGTATGGGATTGTTCCTCCCCAGGTGTAGGACTCTGCACTTCTTATGCTGAACCTCAGCACCCACACACCCCACAAAATACAGATATCTCATTACATTGTACTTTACATGTTGTCAGAAATGTCCTTATTTAACAAGAGTGATCGGGAAGCTTTCCTTTAATATTTCATTTGATTCATAATATTTTGTTTAAACATAAATAGAAAATAATATGTTAAATGTTTTCAGTCATCCAGCATTTGCTAAAACACACACAAAGTCCTGTATTTTAACATGTGTGTCAGAATTTCAAGTATTCTGTAATAGCAATTGTACCTACATCAGAAATGTCATGATACTGATTGGTCACAGATTTGCTATAGTATGTAGCCTATGAGGAAACTTGGGAGAAAGAATGTAAACTAATTATTTTATAATCCTCCAGCTATGCAGTCTGCCTAAGCTCCTGTACTATTGAAAAGCAAGAAAAATAAAACATAAGCCTCCTGAACCTAGGTGAGTGCACATCATCTGTCCCCTCCTGCTGTAAGGTAATTAACTGGCTAGGTAAGTCATCCTAGTTAGAATGAATGATTAATTCATTTGTCTCCCTCCCCCCTCCTTATTAACATATAATTAATGGCAATTTACAAGTCACATGTTATCAAAATATAAATTCTATAGTGGTGCAATCTCTTGTGTTAGACAGTAACATATAAAAAAACTTTTTATGGAGTTGGCCACCTGAATTGTCTAGGTTACAGTGAGGCGTTTATCAGCTTTTTCCTCACAGTGTAATAGAAAAAAGTCTGAATCACCTCACCAACATCTAGTTAGTAATACGGTACCAAGGACATACTATCTATTTGATGGAATGTACAGTAAATATGTAATTTATATGGTATCTGGAATTAGAAGTTATTATTTTTTGGGTACATAAATAAGGTGAACTTTGCTATTCATTCAAGACCACTGTGAAAAGTCTTTGCACTTAATTAAAAATACCAATATTTAGCATTAATAGCTCATAGGTTTCAATTGGTATTATATCACTCCAATTACAGAATTTCTTTGTGCAACTGAAGCTAAACAAAGGCCATATTAAAATTACTTTGAAACAAAAAGGCAGCAGCACCTCGAAAAGTAGTCTGAAGAATTGTTCAGTTCTTTTTTACTATCACTTTATTCCCCCTTTCATATTGAAATAATATTTTTAAATAAAGCTAATTCAGCTTTTATCCATTTACCTTCTTGGGTAATTCAACAGAATACACCACAAGTTACACATTCAGCATTTAGAAGTGTATTACTGAAAAATACAAAGCTAAAGGTTAACCTTTAGGTTTTTATCAAGACATATGGATGAAGGCATACATATTTAATGTAGCATCTTTCCGGAATAATGACAGAAGAATCATTGGGGCATGAAGCCACAACCTGAAGAGACTTAATCACAATCATTAGTCGCTACGCTACATTCTTTTCTTTTGTTTTGTTCTTTCCTAGATGGAAGTGCTGACAAAAACCGACTTCATTTTTTGTTTACTGTATAAATTAAGTTCAAAACACCATCACACCTTGTTGATGATCTGGAAAGAGAACTTAAACAGTGTGCTTTGTTTAAAGACTGAATGTCTCATGAACTTGAATGTTTCACAAGATAAAAGAGTTTTTCAACTCAAGGTTGCTGGTTCACAGCCAGATTAGACCAGCTAGTGCGGCGAATGAAGAGACGGGACGCAGCTTGATGCAAGCAAATGTCAATTCATTGTACAGAAGCACGAGGTTTTATAGACTTTCAGAAGCTGCGCGTTTTAAACAGATTGGTTCTTGAAGCTAAGCCTTGCATACTAGGCAATCCCTGATTGGTGGTTAACTGCCAGCAATTAACCGCAAGGTGTTACCTTTCCTTGGCGCCATCTGTCCCCCACTCCCCTGTGCTCTGTAAACACGTCTCATCATGTTAATTGTTGTGTCTATTCACCCTCCTTGTCCTCCCAGGGTTCGTGACCTACAAGCTCGAGCACATTCCCCTCAGCTAACTGATTGCCATGCATGGTCCTAGTTTGCAGACCGCTCCTGCATCTCCCCCTTCCTGTTGCACAAAAAGAACCTTTGAAACCGAACGAGTAAAAACAAGGTATAAGTAATAGAACAAATAAAAAAGCAACTAAGACATATTATCAGTGTCAAAATAACCCACTGTCTCTGTTCCGTACAATTTTACAATTTCCCCTTTTTGTTTTTGAACAGCTAGTACCAGGTTTTTCATGTTCTGCAGGGCCCTTGCAAACATGACAGCAACCAAGGTAATAGCAAACAAACAATACTGCCAATTGATTGAATGAATGCCAAAAAGGCTGAAATTTTCTCAGATTTTGATAACATGTTGCTGCAATGGGGCGCCTAAAATCCACGCAGCGCATACCATCAAAATCCTCACAGCCATGTCCTTGAACCAACAACAAAAAGCAGTGGCAATTTTGACTCGCATTCTTAATTGCCTACCAAACAAGGTGATTTAACTCTAATGCTTTCCCTGCTGTTACTCCGGATAAGAGAAGAACCACTGCAATACGTTCCCATCATAGCCTCCTACTACATTAGCGTCTACAAGAAGACAATGATCGACATTCAAAGTGTAAACAGTATCATCTTCTTTTGGATTAACATTATACATAGGTGGAAGGGCACACCAAACAAGAACTAGTTCAGTCAAAAAGTTTGAAACATAGCATACCTTCTCTGAACATACCTCTGGGGTCATTCCCTTCGTTCCCTCTTTTTTTTATGCAAAGAGAAATACTTTACCATAACAGAGAAGCCCCTATTTACATCTCTGAGCCCGGACACAAACCGCAGCTGTATGCTCCACCAGGCTCAGGGCAGGAATCATTCATGCAGTTACAATGCTATATATCTCTACAAGCATGCAGACACCTATTAAACACTAGATAACCATGTTTATCTTTCCTATTCTCCTTCACAATACCTAGCTGTTCTCTCATCTCTTGTTAGGTCAAGTATTCTCCAGTTTCCTCTCCTGTATATCTCTTCAGACATTCTCTATCCTCCCCTTTTTTGCTTGTTAATTGCGAGGAGGCAAAGGGGGTACACTGTGTAGCTGGGTGACCATGACCTGATTTATGTTACAATCAACTAAACACTGAATACAGGGAAAAAAAAGCATGGGAGACATAAGGCAAACATCAATAAGGTGGTTAAAGATAATTATAATAAATCCTGTAATACTTTTGAGTCATGGCCCAAAGTTTCCCAGCTGTGAGAAGAGACCAAAGGCATCCCCCGCCCCTGGCTCTGTTGCAGATCTTTGTTTTAAGGCTTTTGAGTTTTGTATACTTTTGTAAATTAATTCACAGTGGTCACTCAGATTCACCTAACACATCCTATCAAAGTCTTCACACTTGTGTCCCTGTGCTAATAATAAAAATCAATAGCAACTCGGTTCTGTAGCAACATATGATGGACAGAATCAACATCTGTTAATAAGCCAGAAAAAAAAAAATATTATTTGTAGTATTACTTTGTTTAGCAAGCTAGCAGCCTAATTTACTAAGCAAGTTAAAAGCGTGTACTATTCTTACAGAAGAGATTAGAGAAGCAAAAATCTGTTATGCTGCATTCCACTACTCAGCCTGAGAATTACAGTCTGCTGTGAGTTCTGCGTTACAATCATTTGACACATGTTGGGGTTGCGATTGTGAAAGTTGCCCGTTTACAATTTTCATTGGCATTATCACAGCTAGTTGTTTTAAAAGCAACCCTTGAGCTTCCTGATGTTCAGCTTGTTGCAAAATGTTCTGAAGCCAATCAATCAAGTTAGTATTAAAGTTAGTGACTCTCTAGGACCCTGCAAGACTGTGGCAAGACTCCCGCATTCGGACTGCCTTAATAGCCATCTCATTCATTTGCAAACAGTTGTCCCTGGGATACCTTGCCTGAGTCACAGAATCGGCACAATTAATTTTCTCCAGCCAACTGCTCATAGTTAACAGCAATTCCCCGATTAAGGTTTTCAATCAAGGCCACTATACATAGCTCACAAAAATCAAATAACCACATCATATACTGTATCAGTTAGTACCATACAAAGCAATAACTTCCAATCATGCAGTGTGAGTGTATAAGGCTCTGCCATCACTTCAAGAAGGAACATAGCAAATGTATTATGAATCCTCCCTTCCCGCACTGCTTTGCTTAACCCTTTAACAGCCTCGTATTGCACAGGCTGCCACTCTGCAGGTTGATTTGTCTGACAAAATACTGAACATGCCATAGCGACTCCCAAAACCCATCACTGAAGTGTTTCCCACTTGCATTCCTGTCACCAATCCCTCAGACTCCCTTTCACCCTCCCCAGAAATACAATCAATGCATCAGGAGAGACAAGGGGGTGGGGGAAAGGTCTAGCTCCTTTTCCAGATCTATAGGACCTGGATCAAAAGGTTTATCAGTGTTAATGGAATCATTGTACGAGTTACCCTGTTCCCGTGCTTGGTCCTGTGTTGTGAGGGTCGCTGCAATCAGTGACAGAAGCTTTGAGGGCAGAGGACGTGTGGACAGAATCGCCATTGCTGACGGTGTCTTGAGAAGAGTCGCGCTGTCGGTAGAATTTACAGCTTCCTCTGGTTTAGCACCGTTAGTAGAATTAGTCCACACTTGGCAAAGAGTAGTCAGAATTTGCCACCAAGATGCTAAATGCATTCCCGACACGGAGTTCCCCCCCGCGGCAGCATCATACAACTGGCTGCTGTATGTGCACACTTTCATTCTTTCAAAGTCTCTAAAGTTTCTTGGCTGCTCACCTGTCTCGATGAATACAGGTGTTATCCTCGGGGTTTAGGTTGTCCGCCTGGTCCAGACATCAAGACGATCGTTCAGCCAAGCCGTCTCCTCCGGAACGCAGCCCTCTTCCACGAGCTGTCTTTTTTATCGACCAGTTCCGTCCTTATTCTTCCAAGGCTTCGGGACACCACCATAGGGGTCACCATTTGAGGAGACTGAGGCACGGAGTCCCTGATCTGACTAGAAGACCCTTCATGAGTCCATATACGTCTCTTTCTGGGGACGAAGCCTGATTCACCATTACGGGTTTCCCACAGCTCACCTCTCAACTCCGGAGGGATTTCTGGCCGGCTCCTGCTTCCTTTCAGCAGATCATTCAAAGTTCTGTGGGATTCGCTGCATGTCGCTCAGACAGGCGATTCGAGAGCCCTTCACGTCAGATCCTTAAACGCATCACGTCGGGGTCACCAATTTGCGGCGAATGAAGAGACGGGACGCAGCTTGATGCAAGCAAATGTCAATTCATTGTACCGAAGCACGAGGTTTTATAGACTTTCAGAAGCTGCGCGTTTTAAACAGATTGGTTCTTGAAGCTAAGCCTTGCATACTAGGCAATCCCCGATTGGTGGTTAACTGCCAGCAATTAACAGCAAGGTGTTACCTTTCCTTGGCGCCATCAGTCTCCCACTCCCCTGTGCTCTGTAAACACGTCTCATCATGTTAATTGTTGTGTCTATTCACCCTCCTTGTCCTCCCAGGGTTCGTGACCTACAAGCTCGAGCACATTCCCCTCAGCTAACTGATTGCCATGCATGGTCCTAGTTTGCAGACCGCTCCTGCAAGCTAGCACCCAAATTTATCATTACTCAGTACTTCTAAATCACAACTGCTCATGAATATCCAGGACATAACAAAAAGATGTCCTAGTCAACAAACACATACTTAACTTTCTAGGTATTCTTAAGTAGCAGAGAACGAGGAAGAATAAAAATGGAAGTCACCACATTCTTTGACAGGAGTGAACTACCTATACAGAGACACTAAATTGTCATCACTCTTGCTAGCCCATTTTGTGAATGACGCAAGTTATAAGCTGCATGTTATATTATCATAGTAAAAATACCCAAACCCTACCCAAACAAGCAATTTCTCTTCCCTGCCAATCAACTTCATTACTGCATCTTAAAGCCAATAACACAAATTTACTTAGGAGAAAAAAAAATACTATGCATCATTCTAAACAGTAAAAAGGTTTGTCTTTGTATTACTAAAAAAATAACTTGAAAATTTAATATTGTAATATTGATGCAGTTTTAAAAAGGCATTTTCTTTTCATTTTAAGCTTTAAAAGGTTTTATTTTATGTAGCATACAGTGGAACCTATGAAAAAGGAAGAGGGAAGTTTCTTTTTTTTTTTTTTTTTAAGTGCATGAAAACAACCATTAATCACACTGCACAAGGGTGACAATTGCAATCATCAGATGTGCTGTGAACACCATCAGAAAAAGTTTGGGGGTGTGTGAAAGGAGGGATTATGGTGTGTGTTTGTTGTTTGATTTGCTTTTTGTGGGGTTTTCTTCAAACCAATGCACAGACCTAGACAACCAAACAACCAGCCAGATGCTTTTCATAATCTAGGAAAATACTTTTGAATAATGTATTTGCACAAAAGCATGCCTTCACTCCACCAGTGTCTGTGTTCCAGATAAGCTGATGATTTGTAGGTCAAGCCAAGGAATCAGTAACACTGTTGTTTCTAAGTGGAAAATGAGCTGCTGAAATGGCAGTTAGTCCATTTCTCTTTCTCTCAAACATTTATGAGCATTTCAGTCTAAAATTTTACTTGCCTTGACAGTGACTTGCACTTTAATGTTACAGAAGTTGTAGCATAATTTCTTAGTAAATCAACTTGGTAGGACTATTTCTTTCTTACTAAGCAGTGCCCTTAACAGAACAGCTGAAGGAGGATTCAAAATAATCTTCAAGTATGAAGTTAAGCATTACTGCTTCCGCTGAAAACCAGTTATGAAGAAAAAAACTGCAGTGTTTAGATGAACAAAGGAAGACCTAAAACTTTTGCCTTTTTACTCTGAATTCTGGCATCAGATACTCACTAGTACTTTTGATTTTAAAATGGTTTAGTAGCCTTTTAGCTCTGGGCAACACTTCTTTTTTCTCCTGGGAAAAAAGTGTTCTTGAATTGGTTGAAGACCCTGCAAGACTTAAGATGACTGCAGTCCCCTTTGTTAGATCTTCCTAATGAAAAATTATAAACAGAGGAAGGACAAAACACTTCATGGCTTTATAGTTTCTATGGAACTTAAGCCATCACATAAAACAGCAAAGATATACACCACTATCAAAACTAATGCGTTAATTATGACATCTTAAACATTTAACTTTTTGCAATGTTTATATTAAGTCTGAAGAGAGACGACAATCTTGCAAACCTATTCCATGTATGGCTAATTTGTCTTTAACTACTTAGAATAAAAGCAGTTGACGTCTAACTATTTCTTTTGATTTCTTCAATTTTATTGTAATGCCTACAACCTCCTTCCCCTCCACCACCCCCTTCCAATTTTCTAAAAGAAACTTTAACATCTCTTCCTCAACACTGACTTTTACTGCTCCAGTTTCATACTATTTCAGTCTCAGATGGGGAGTGAAGTAAGGGAAGTTGCACAATGAGGGAAAGAAAACAAATGAAAAATTCAGAATTCCTGCCACGTTACTGAAATCTTAGTCTAATTACTGCATAAAACATATACAGAAAAAAAAGATATAAAAAAGGCTTTATTTAATCTGCCTTTGTGATGCCAGTGATGTCTTCCAGAAATTTTAAAGGAGTTTCATAGAAGGAGGAAATTTTATAGTATTTAAAAAATATGTTTGTTCTCAGCATGGAAGTGTTATGCCAAGTGAATAGTTCCATTGAGCAACAGGCAAATATGAGCTTAACGGAATTTTTCTACATTTTGTTTTTGTCACAGTTAAAAAAATACCAAACAAACAAACAAAACCAAAACAAAACCAAAAAACAATCCAAAACTTAAAGGTGTCACTTGGACATCAAAACATCACACAGACTGCAAGAAAAAGAATTCTGCAATGGATTTCTAACAGCTTCCCAGTAACTGCATGTCACAAAACACTGACATTCAACAAAACAAAAGTTTACATTTTTAAAACAAGGCTCAAGTAATAGGTACAAAAATACCTTGATTATCCAGTATGTTCTTTCCCAAAGGATTTGAAATTGAACAGGCTCATTGTTTCTTTGAAATCATCCTATCAAACAAGGCAATGTCTAGACACTTCCAAAGGTGGGGCAGAGATGTGGGTTTCCCATCACACAATTCATGAAAAATTTGAGCTCGGAGTGCTTTCTTGCACCCTTTTCCCCAACACTTTCAAGATTACAGTAGCTACAGACCAGATGAGGACAATGTAAGAGCATGCTGCTGCAATAGAAAAATTCAACAATTGCCTAAGCTTATATGTAAACTTTAGATAAATATTTATGATTAAACTTGTTCACCAGATTCATCATTAGGAAGCAATACTCTCCTCTAATCTGACAGATTGTGTTTTAAGCATTTTTTATTTTCATCTGTACCATAAAGTTCCTTTCTTCACTGAAAAGAGTGGTCAAGCATTGTAACAGGCTGTCCAGGTAGGTGGTGGAATTACCATCCCTGGAGGTGTTTAAAAAGTCTGTAGATACACTGCTTAGGAACATGGTTTAGTGGGGATTTGGCAGTCCTGGTTAATGATTAGACTTGATGATCTTAAAGGTCTTTTTCAATCTAAATGGTTCTATGATTCCATGATACAATCATCTGAGAATTTTATCCAAGACAGGGACATGTTATGTTTGAGCTCTGCTACAAAGTACTAGGGCTGCCCTTTACAGTATCTTTATTTTTATTACTGCTCTGCCACCGAGCGTTCAGAAGTGTTCGGTGGTCATTCATTAACCCTTCTAGGCTGAGTATCTCTTGTATTGTTGCTTGTGGTACCACAGGACAGAATGAGATGGCAAGGCCTATACGAAAGCTGAGATGCGATCACAAGCTCTAGAGGGTTAGCTCATAACAAATGAAACAGCTCACCTAAGGATCTCGCACATTTTCTGTTCTCTACATCCTCCTTTGTCAGATCTATGTCAAGCTCTAAATGATGTTTGGGAGATACTGAAACACTATCTTGTAACTGATGATGCTTATACACTGGTTAAGGCAGAAGTATGAACAGGTAAGAAATTACCACAGACTTCCTTGTCACTACAGCTCTAATAATGTATACTGTCTAATAACGTTCAGATTCACAACAGCTACTTTTAACCCTCCATTCACTACTCATCAGTTTCACAGTGGTTCATTCTGAGAAATGACACCCTACCACCTCAATACTGATTTTGCAACAAAGGAATTAGTGTGAGCAAAATTACTAATAAAACACAAATATGAAATTGTATTGAATTGCAGGAAGTCACACTTCTGATTTTAGTGGCCACCTTTTGCTTTTCTTAAGGTGCAGAATAAAAAGTAACTACACAGAGTCTGTAAGTGAAAGCTGAAAAAGTAGGTAACAAGATACAGGTCTACAGGACTTTTAAGCCTCTTCCCTTCTTATTCTTCTTTCCTAACCATGCTAATCCCTTTCCACACTACTGCCTGACACTATCGGCCAGCTTTCCCTACATGTGCATGCAGCATTTGTCAAGTTCTTTCTAGTCAAAAACTCCACATTTAACAAGTCAGGCCAAGGCTCACAAAATATATGGGGTAGGGAAAAAACCCACAACCTGCTAGTCCTCTGCAGCAATATGACTTTATTTTTTATTTCTTCTTTTCTCTTCCAATTTCCCTTTGGTAGCAGGGACCAGCTGTGGCGATGCACTTCTTCCCCTTCACCAGGCTGTTCTATGGCATCAGGAGCTTCTGGCTAGGCCTCAGTGCCTTGAGTAATGAGTTGGATAGTTAAGCACCCCTTGACTGTACCGGTAACTCCTACTGGACTGAGGCAGAGAACACCACTGCCTGTGCTGGAACTCCCACTGACTGGTCAAAGCAGGGGAGAAGAATGGAGACAAACAGTTATTCTCTGACAACCCCAGAATGTTCTTACTAGATCATAACCCAAGTGGTAACTGAGCAGAACAATATATCGTTCCTGGAATTTCTTGAGAAAATTACCAACTCATTTTGCGGTCAGGATAGAAATTTCCTGATGACTAAAGCAAATCATCTCAGAGCCTTGTAAACAGTGGTCCTAAAGTGAGACCCTGGACCACAGCAGGCTGCAACCAGCACGACACTGCTCAGAGCTTGCAAACCACTAAGTTTGTGATACTAGGGGGACTGCTGTGGAAAATCAACAATGGGGCCTGGACTGATACCCCTGCTCCTCAAGGCTCAACCCTTTGTCCATTTAGCAATGCAAAGGCATAAGACGTGAGTATTTCACTGAACTCAAGGGCAAACTTTTAGCAGGTATACCTTTGCTGTAATATACATTGTAAGCTTGCAGTACTTAGATTAATTATGTAGTTCTGTGATTTAAAACAATTTTTATTGATTTGCTGCTAAAATTTTATGGATGATCTTGAACTGTGAACAAACTTTCTTTTTTTTATCTCTCTGTCCTTTAGATCTAATCTGTTGTCAGAGACTAGGAATAGATCCAGCCACACCTAAACTCTTTGAGAGTTTAGAAAGCAAGGAAGTCTATTCTGAATTGATGACTCAGTGGTAGAATTCCTCTTACCCTTTATATTTCTCTAGATCTAATCCATTGTCCAAGTCTGAGACTAGTAATTGATCCAGACACAACTAAACTCTGAGAGTTTAGAAAGCAACAGCATCTACTCTAAAACTCGTGACTGAATGGGAGGATCTCCTTTACCCTTTTATACCTTGGATCTTTGCAAACTGTTTCTAACTCTGTTCTGACTTGATTTCAGCTTGATGTATCTCTGTGCATTTAATCCACGTAACAAGTAATAGAGTGAACCTTGTCATTGAATCTTGTGCAGTCACATTTCCACAAATTCTTATTAAACCTACTTCACTTAAGCTCTTTGGTGGTAATTCTTTAAGTGACCTGACTTAACCACTCCTTTCATGGCACCAACCCCCTCTAATAATTTTCTGCATTTCTAGAGTTTCAGTATCTCAAAACTTGTCCCTATGAAGATTAAACTGTTTTAGGAATACCTAACCCTAGACTCACAAAAACTGGAATTCTTCCTTTACATTGCAGATATCATTTGCTGTAAAAAAGAAGTAAAATATCTTTGAAATGGAAGAAAACAAACAAAACCTGTGGAATTAGTCAAGGGATCATAAACACAGAGACTGCTTTAATCATCCACCAACTGCAATCACTTCTTTGAGAGATGACAACATAACCAGAAAACAAACCTTGTCCCTTGTAACATTGCTGCAGCATGCTTGCTACGTTCCCAAGATACACAAATTGCCTATGCAGTTACAACAGTTACAGTACAATGGCTACACAGTTATTTTCAATCTTTTGTTTCACTGTGCACAGTTCTTTTGCTTGTTCTTAATTATTCCTGATGACGCAAGTGTCCACAACAAAACAAAAAATAAAACATGAAACACACAACACCAAATTTATTAATAGGCTGCTGCATCTGAATGCATCTTGCTCCCATATGTTGTGTTTTCTGGTGGTATAACTGCACCTGGGAGGGAGAAGTGCTTCAAGAAATTTCGAGTCACTGAATCTACAGAGGGCATCTGGCATAATGGATGGTTTTCTCCACCCTAAAGGTTAATATAGGGCACCACCTTGTGCTCCTTCTACATAACTGCAAACTTATTTTCCTGCTTGCCCCTCAGTGACCACCTTAAATCTACCACAAACTTCAGGTAACATTCACATCTAGCCTAATCGTATAAAAATCATGCTTTTATTATTGAAATCCCGTATAAACCAGCTAGTTCAATGATCCATGCCTTACAAGCACAAAAATAACAATTCTATGGTGTAATCTCAGAGCTTGTTTAGATTTTGAAAACTCCTGATTTGAGAGAAATCACTTCTTTTTTTTTTCTTTCCTCCCCCTGGCAAATACATGATGTCTGGTAATGCCAAACTGCACAAAAGTACTTACAGAAATTGTAATTTTCACAGCAAGTCCCTCAACAACTAAGGGACAGTATTTCTTAAATATTCTCATTATTTAGGAGAAAAATTGAACAAAAATTTTGCAGACTATACCAAATAATTCCTGTAAGGCATAAACAAGTAAAAGATTACTTTCAGAAAGTTACACAGTAGCATTGCATATGTCTTTAATTGCCCTTCACCTTCAAGACAATGGTATGAGATAATAATATTGCAAGTACATTGCACTGCCTACCTTCTATGAAAACATAACTCAGAAGGACCTGAGGAGTAATAGCTGTGCTCTTCCAGCCTACAGAAATATGCAAGGGCTTGTACATTCTAGAAAAGTGGTTTAGAGCTTTACTAAAGAGTCCTGGTTGTGGCTGGGATACAGTTAATTTTCTTCTTAGTAGATGGTACAGTGTTGTGTTTTGGATTTGTTATGTGAATAAAGTTGATAACACACTGATGGTTTAGTTGTTGCTAAGCAGTACTTACCCTAAGTCAAGGACTCTTCAGTTTCCCATGCTTTGCTAGTGAGGAGGGGCACAAGAAATCAGAAGACAGTAGAGCCGAGACAGCTGACCCAAACTGGTCAAAGGGATATTCCATACCATGTGATGTCATGCTCAGTATATAAACTGGGGGGAGTTGGCTGGGGGCTGCCAATTGCTGCTTGGGGACTGGCTGGGCATCAGTCAGTGGGTGGTGAGCAGTTGTACTGTGCATCATGTGGGATATTTTTTTCTTTTCTTGTGTTTTATTCCTCTCTTTCTCCTTCCTTTTCATTACAATTGTTGTTACTATTATAATATTTTACTTTATTTCAATTATTAAACTGTTCTTAACTCATGGGGTTTACCTTTTTCTGGTCCTCGCCCCCATCCCACCAGGTAGTGTGGGTGTGGTGAGCCAGCAGCTGCATGTTACTTAGTTGCTGGCTGGGGTCAAATGACAACACTTAGCTTAATAGCTGAAGTAGTTATCTTCCCTTCCTTTTCCCCAAAGTTTTGGGGTGTTCAATGCACAGTGTAAACACTTATGTTTATTGTCCTCATCCAGGAAAACAGGCATGATTTAAAAAAAATAATTAAATATATCAACATTTGACAGATACCCTGAGCTACCTATCAATCTGGAATCCCCACCCAAACTTCCTGGTTTTGGAAGGTGTAACTCACTTGTTGATAATAATGTCTTCTTCCTTTCTTCAGGCAGAAAAGCACCAAAACATATAGCAGAACACTATAAAGATAGCTGTATAAATTTTATCTGATCCAATTATGCTTTTTTAAAAAAAATCTGAATGACATAGAGCTGAGGTAAAACCATTATGACATAAAAAAGACCAAAAACATTAAAGGATTTGATCTATGAAAACAAAGAATAAATTAAGAGGAAGACAGAGGAAGTCATCATGACAACCTTAATTGATCCTCTTGCATAGCATAAAACCCAAAAGAAACCAACCCAACCAAATAAAACAATCAGACAACTTCATCTACTCTGTTCTGCATGAAAAAAAACTCCAATATATACTTAAACTGTACTATAAACCTTGAAAGATATTCAGTCTTTATGTAAAACCTTCGCATGATGAATAATCCATCACCTCCCGCAGGAAGTAGCTTTATGTTAATTAATAGCAATTAGTGTTAGAGTTTCAGTATCAATACATGTTTACAGATTTGTATTCCACGTACACCTTTGACAAGATTTGTGCCTAAGGAGTAACATGGCTTTACATGTTACTAATGCTGCTACTGGTAACATAATACTGTAATTTTGCCTCAGAATCAATGTTAATTTGCCAATTTTGCAACCCTCTCTGACAAAGGAAGATTCTGCAATGCAAACTGGAAGATATAAAAGCTTATCATACCAATTCCAATTAAAAATCGGCAGCTACTCAAGATCCCCTAGTCTATGTAGCATAATTCAGTAATTATATCATACTCTCATATAGATTAGATTAGAATTTAAATATAGTGGTGTATACCAACTTTGAGTTTATACTGTATCAGAGTATCTCCATTAGCTCTAGGAAATTGTAGGCTATTATCTAATCATTTTGCAGTAGAAGACAATGTTCCACAAACACAGCTAGAAAGTTTTAAGAGCACATATAAAACAGAATCAGATTCATTGAGGGAATTTTTCTAAATAACCACTGCTCTTATACCTGTTCATCTTTCCTACTGATTTGCAAAGAAAGCCTTTGTTCATTTTCCCCAAAAGGCTTTTTCTGTGAATGCAGTTCAGTATTTGCTCTTGTTGACTGCCACAAGTATCTCTGACAGGAAAATAACACCTGGGATGCAGTGTTATAAAAACACAACATAATTTAACTGGGAATGGAAAGAAAGTATTGTATTACAAGTCAAAAATATGGGCAAGAGTTCAGACCAGGAGAAAATTAAAACACGAGGCAGCCCTATAAAATAAGAAATAATATAGATAAGTAACAGCTCCTACACTGACCATGTCCCACTGGTAATTTTGAAAGAACAGATGGAACAGCTCGGGGTATTTCATCAGCATTTGGTAATAACTCATAAGGCAGTTCTGAAAATTATTATTTGAGTGCTTGGCTATTGTATTAAAATCCGCCATGGACTGGAAATGCTCTTAAGAATAAGGTTCTTAACCAGTTGACTCCAAGAAAGCTTCTAGAATATGCATAATTTGAATTCAGTGAATGGCTGCATGTAATAGCACCTGTTACTGAAAAAATACCAAACCCATATGGGTGTTTCAAAAGCCTGCAAAGAACGCCACAATGCAGTAAAACCCCTGCTCTCACTTGTCAAATAAAAACCTAACAGTCACAATTTAGTTTTAATTTATGAACCCTATTCTAACAAGAAGTTGAAGTATCTTCAGATAGCGGACTTTTCATTTGATCCAAGATAAGAGATGACAAAAGCTCTGAAATTTCAATTTTTTTTTGTCCTTAGAACAAAGCAAGGAATTTATTTTCATTGTTTTTATCTAAATCATGCTCCTTTCTACTAATTCTGAGTAGTAGAAAAAAATCTGAAAAAAAAAAGTCCTAAAGTCTTATCCATCTTAACATGTACTTGAAGAAAGAATCTCTCAACAAACCTACAAGCTGTACTCCTCAATGGCATTGGAGTGAAGAGACTGTGCTTTTTACTATCACCAAGGTCCAAGAAATATATTAAATTTCCTTTTCACTTTCCAGTCTCCAGAGAAGTTTCAAAATCCATCAAAAGACCTCCAGAAATCACTTACCTCTTCTTTTACAGTCCCATCCAAAAAATCTGGATAGATTAATCTTTAACAGAAGATTGCTTTCTAAAGCCTTTCTGAAAATCAGAGAACTTCAGTGACTCCGAAGAAAAAAATTAGAGGCTGGCAGAATTTAAATCTTACACACATTTGTGAGTGATTCAATAAAGACAGAGACGAAGAACAAGAATGCATTTTGGGTGTGTTTGAAGAGACTTTTTCAACAGTCTATAAATCTTCAGGTAGAACAAAATTACCCTTTTACGGGACAGGAAAACTTTATTTTCCCACTGAAATAAACTTAAATTCCACTGAAAACCCATCCCCAGCTAACTTCATTTTTTTCTTTTCCAGTTTAACATTTGATGAAGAGTGAAGAATTTGGTACTATGTGTGAAAGCTTAGCTTTAATATAGGTTTCTTTATTTCAGTTATCACATATGAAAAAATGCTAGAGTTAAGTTGATGTCACTCAGTAATATTAAGTAAACATTTTAATAAAATCTTGAAGTTAACTGTTCAACTATATTTAAGTCCCTGACACTACACCTAGGGAGTGAGGACAGAAAAAAAGGTTGTTTTCATTCCCATGATAAATTTTTTCAAACAGTATTTTCACAACAGTAGCTGAAATTGCATCAGTTATGAGTCCATTAATTCAGAAGCATCTTTCCCAGTGAACCTGGGAATTGCAGGAAAGTCCTATCTCCAGTTCAGGTATAACTTATTTTGAGATCAGTATCGCATAATGTGTTTGAGAGATGGGACAAAATTAATTTCTGAAAGTGAGCCTATGTCATGAAGTCACTGTCATCTCATGAACTGCCCATCATTTTTCTACTTTTTTGCAACAGACTGACAGCTTGAATAGAAAACAATTCTGGAAAACCAAAGACTTCTGCAACAGCGATGTCATGGACAGTTAACACAGTGCCATGGGAATTGCCTGCAAAAGGTCTGGCAGGAATGAGTAATGACAGCTTGTTCAAGGGTTACTCTGGCCACTGTCAATGGGCTGGCAAGATTAAGTAAGCCAAAGGCCAGAGACTCCCTCCATCTGTCAGCAACCTAGCTAAATTAATTCCCAGCACGAGTCCCTGAAACATGCATCAGCTGCACATCTCTCTGAGGTTGTTTCATTTGGATTTGCACTCTGAACACAGATAATGCACTGAAAGTCTGAAATATCTTCACCCTTGCTCTAATTAGACTGGTTTACCAGCAACGTAGTAGAATTTCATTCAACAAACTTTAAGATTAGGGTAGAAAGAGGAAAGTGAAACTAAATACAAACCTACACAACCCTAGTCTTCAGAGCTGAATACTTTTTACTCTTTTATCTTGCCTTCAATCAGATGCTTACAGGATATAATGCAGCCCTAGAGCTAAGGATCAACAACATCACCCTATCCTGAAAACAGTGTCATCAACTACAACTCTTAGACTAAAAGTCTGGTCCTCTAGTTCCCCTGCACCCATCTTGCCTCCCTCCACCACCATGGTCTGCCCCCACCTCCTCCCCGTTCCCCTTCCTTTCTCCTACAACACTTCTGGTCTAGCAGAAATTGATCCTTAACAACTTGCATCTCACCCAACACCACCTTGGGGCAAAGAGGTTTTGGCTACAGTGCCCCAAGTGAGCTTTCCTGAGATTTAACACGCCAGATGTGCAAGGCCTCGCCCTTGGCCCCTCCGAGGTCCTCACCAGTTGCAGCCAGGACCCCCAACACTCTCCTAACAGCGAACACTGCAGAAAACCAGCCTCACCCCTGGCGCTGGGGTAAGTCACAGAAAGGAGAAGCAGACTGCAGCTGCACAGCCCTCTAAAACAGGGCCCCGCACCCACTGTCAAACAGAACGAGAAGAAAGTGTAGAAAGAAAAACGAACAAGCCACAGGGCTCACCCCAGCTATTTGCAGCACAGCTCCTCACCTCCCCCTTCTCTCCCTGACAGGGCCGCCCGCTCCCACAGCCCCTCTGCCCCAGGAGAGGCCCCTCCCGCACCTGCCCCGCACCGGCCCAGGCCCCGCCTCCAGGGCATGTGGACAGCCCTGCTCCAGAATGTTCTGTGAGCTGCCCCGGCCGCCGCACGGTGGAGCCTTACTCCTCCCACTGAGGGGGCTCAGCCGGGTCTGAAATGAAGCGGGAGAGGGCTCACTGGGGTGCTCCCAGAGAGCCTGGCCCTTTGCACGCATACAAGGTGATGTCCAGTGACGCGCAGGGGAGGTGTGTGAGATATTCTGTTGGCGTTTTGCTCTTTGTTTCACCAGGATGGAGGTATTTGGTTTGTTCGTTGCTTTCACCAGGGAAAGATGTTTCAGGGAAGATGTTTTCCCTGACTTGGAGTCGTCTTCACCTCTGTTTCCGTTATCATTAAAGCAGTCATGTTATTGATGAATGCATCTGTCAGAGTCACCGAGGTTAAAAATGGGTATTTGCTGTTGCACTGTGTTCAGGTGCAATGTATCACTTTTGAATACACCCTTTCACTTCTCTGTAAGGTGTAGAAGTTGCAGAGGCTGGCAGAATTTCTGATTGTTCGGTGAATATTTAACAATAGCAGAACAAATTTCCTCAGCTAGAAGAAAACAGTGAAGACTAGTTCATCCCATAGTCTACCCAGAAGGTTGATCCTTATAAATTACTTTATTGACCCATACCTCTGCTCAGCATCCTCTGCTTCAGTGAACCGAGCAATCAACACATGCTAAATGTAGGCAAGGGGGCCGTTCACAGCAAAATATTACTGCTGAACAAGCATGCCATTTCATCACGACACACTGTTTTTGTTTTAGTTTCTTTTGTGGATAAATTTTAGGTTTGCAAGTCCTGGACTATTGGGACTCTTCAGTTTTCAAATAGAAGCTTCTGGATTGTGGATATATGGACACAGGTTGTATAGTTGTAGGTATTTATATGTACTTGTTTGTGTTTACACATAAACAAATTGTAGTTGTAATTCCCAAAGAGATTACATTCTGGCATGTCAAATACAATTCTCAGTCTAGATAATACAGAAGAAAATAAGTTGTTCATCTACATATGACTGAATATAAATCATCAAGTGTAATTCATTATGGCTCACCAAGCCCATATGCAGTCTGGTGAAACAAATGATGGGACAGGAGCTCTTTGTGTTGTACAGGCAACTGCAGAGGCAGTCACGTTAGACATATTTGTGTCATTATTGCATCAGTGCAGAGTTTAAATTAAGGCACCTAGAAAACTGAGTTGAATTCTGTTTTGTTTTGTTTTGTTTTCTCTCACAGTACATTAAGGGGAATATTTTCTTGGTAATTCTAGCACTATTCTTGAATTTTTATTTTGTAATTGGCAAAATCACCAATATTCAATGGAAATTCAAAGTAACAAGAGGAGTCTTCTGGATTTACTCTGAGTAATTTTTAATTTAGGTCACTAACTTGAGAAGCAAATATTGTATTATGAGAGAGGAGCGTGTCTATCCCTACATGATTTCAATAGATCAAATTTAGATTTTGAGCAGGGTTTTTTGGTTGATTTTATACAAACGTAGTTGTATGAAATAAATCTGGCATCTCTGATGATGTGTATATATTAAAGATTGTTTCACATCTTGACAATTATAAGCGGCAGTAGAACATTTTCAGCAGTGTTCCTGGACTTTCTGAACATTATGAATTATATCTACAAGAATCAGGTTTACAGCTACTCTCCAAAAGCATAATACCTCTAGGGCTATCCTGTTCTTGAGGAGGGAAGGGGAAGAAGAGGACTGAAATATCCATTACTGCAAAGGAGTGACATGGAGATTTGCCAGAATGTATAACATGGATAGAAAGGTGGCTTTATATTTCTTTGGTCCTTGTCAAGGTAAACAATCCTATGGGTCTGGTTCATGTGAAAATATGATTTATTGTTTGAGAAAGAATTGCAAGATCAAACAGCAATAAAAATTAGGGCCTTAATTACATCTTGCTTTCCATTTCCTAAACAAGGGAATAATTTTCACCTCATTTGCAGATTTTTTTTTTTTTATTTGCTAAAAAATTGCTCAAAATCTCTAAGAATAAATTCTTTTTGTATCTAATATTGTGAACAATAGCACACAGTGATAGGCACCCGTGTTCATGATGAAAAAAAGACACTGAAGACATGATGAAAAAACAACAACCTCAGTGTAGTACAAAATTATATACTTAAATCACTGGTGGCTTCACCACTTTTAAATATGATTGAATAAGTATAATTAAAACTAATGGAAATTATGATGACAATGTATCATCTGACGTATGGTACATTAGCCAAAATTTAAATGCTGCCTTACGCCAGAACAGTTTTTCTGCCTCAGAGGAAATAATCACCCTGGTTGTTGGAACATTGGAGGTAAATGTTTAGGGTCTGATTTCAAAAGAAGTAGTCTGTGGCTTAGAATTAATGACTTAAGTAATTTAATTAGTGACTTTAAGTATCCACAATATTGGGGGGGGTGGGAGAAATTTCCAACATAGACTCTATTTTACCTGTTACAAAACTTAGAGTTTTGGGTCAAATGTTTTTTGGCTGATTGAGATCTCAAAACAAAATTCTGTTGGTGCTAGACCTAGTTGTGCTTACATATGCATCTATGATGGAACAGAGATTTATAAGGATGTAATATAAAACAACAGCTGTGTACTTTATTTATGTTCAAGATAACGCTACCAATCCAAGATTATTTTAAAATATTTTTTTGGTTTGTACACTGCTGATCTCTTAAAACTCCATAACATGGCATGACTACATGACAGCATTAAGACAGGATGACAACAAAAGATTAAGTGAGTTTTATAAAATTGTGGTGGGGATATGCTCTGCTGTCCCAAAGGTAAAAGCTGACTCTGAGTAAAACAATGTCCTACTAGACTTTTAAGTCTCTTTTACATTGGTACACTGACAAAATACATGAGTCACCTAATTAAACAAATACAAAAGTAAGGTAGTTGAAATTTTATTTTTAAGTAGAACATTGTAAAGTCTCCTAGTTCAAGCACTGGTTGTGATTTTGAACATAGCTTTTTTTTTTTTTTTTTTTTTTTCCCATAAATTCCGTAAGATTTCATTTATTGTATTTCCAGATGCATATTATCATTAGTGAGACTAGGGCACCTTATGTGAATGTTGAATTTTCCTAGTGGACATATATTGAGAAAGCAAAGAACTGCAGCTAAATCCAGAGTGGTTAAAGTGTTATCTACAATAAAGGCATGATACAGAGTGACCTAGTTAAAGTAATATAATACGCAAGTTCAAGATCCATGGAAGGGTGCTGAGATTGCACAAATTCATAGATAAACAGTCCTAGAAAAGGCAGAAGGATTGAGAAAAGAAACAGAACACAGCATTTTCCGCCCACATGAAATATTTATGTAATCAATGTATAGAGTACCTAGAGGGTCATCTCCAAAAACAAAAGAAGAAAAAAACCCAACAATGCAAAAAAACAACCAACCAAACAAAAAAACCAAACTCAAAACAAACAAACAAACCCCAAAACAAAACCCCCAAAACCTTCAACAATTCTTGTCCCCAAAAAAAGAAATACCACATTGCTACAGGCTGGCATGGCTGACCATATGTTCTTTTCTTAATGAAGTATAGTATTTTTTTCTGACCTAACCACTCTGCGTCCCACCCCAAAACAGGAAAAAAAAAAAAAAAAAAAAAAAAGAGAGAAAAAAAAGACAAAAATCCATTTCCAAAGAAAAGAAAACCTGAGGAAAGTGATACACTGAAATAAAATAACCCAACACAAAACAAAACAATAACAACAACCACAAAATAAAATCCTAAAGTTCTGTCAGGACACTAGCAGCTTTCTGGTCCTGGGTACAGGAGACTTGCAAAAAATATTTTTTTTAAAAAATATAAGTAAATATATATATGAATATATAACAAATAAATAAGGAAGTTATCTTCAGTAGAGAACACTTCAAGCTGATTTTCCAGCATATCATCCAAAGAATGCCAGTGCTTTTCAGCACAAGTTTTAGTCTTGCAAAATTGAGTAAGATCAGTGGCTGGTTTCTCAATATGTAAGGGCACTTAAGTACTCACCCAATAGAGATCTAAATACTATGGAGGCTGAAATAACTGATTCCATCTGTATCAAGTAATTAATGGCGAACTCATTTTTAGTTCTTCAGTATGGTTTTTGCTTTTCATTTTCACTTTCAGATACATAAGTGTTTCTTACATGTAATACTTTCATATATTGCACATTTCTCTCTGGATTTTAATGTAGATCTAAAACTTCTCCAGTTGTCTTATGAAAGTAGTGATGATGAATAGTTAGAAAAATAGGAAACACTGTAGTGATATTCCTTGGATTTGCATAACCAGAAAGACTGGACTTAGAATTGCTGTCTGAAAAATGTATACAGATGAAGCATTCAGTGATTCCTCTTGAGAATGTTAAATTATGACAGAGCTGAAGGAAATACATGAAGGTAAACCAGAATGGACAATTACAGCATGTCATTGATTTCTGAGTAACTATCTATATATATACTGCTGTGTTAAGTTTTATACAAAGCAATGAAAGATACCTCTCCTCAATGAAAGAATTTTGAACTGTTCTGCTTTATAAAAGTTTGTGGGTGAGTTAATCATGACATCATGTAACTTCTGACATTCTCTTCTTGGACATACCAATGTGTACCCATCACAAACTATCAGGAGTTCTTGCATCAGGGCTTCTCCAAAGTTTTGACAAGAACACTTAATTATGAAAACAGGTGAAGAAGTTAGTGGAGATATATATAGATAGATAGATATAAAAAAAATAGATTAGTAGAAAGTTAAATGCTTAAGAGAATTATATAACCATCAGACAGGATTTAATAACTGTTTTTTTGTCATTATTGTTGTTTAGGTTTTAGATTGATACACAATATAGTTAGATAGGATTTTTACAGACTGTTTTCCCTCTGCCTAGTACCATTTGATTTAATTCTTTATTAAGAAGTTTGATGTGTCCCAGGCATGTTGCATTTGCTCCACTTGGGCAAGATATTGAAAGAGGAGCTAGAGTGGGTAGAATGCTGCACCATATATGGAGGCAAGGGTGTATAATTATCTAATTGTTCTCCAGAAAAGTGAAGTCACTTTACTCAGCCATCTTAGAATAAGGTACAACTTTGATTTGAACGATTTTCCTCAACAGTACGAGAATAACATGTGACAAGATCTACTAATTGTATCCCTGCACCACTGTTGCCATCTTCCTGGTCCCTTGTATCAGGGAGTTAGTCAGGTCAGATAACTGGTAAGCAGTTGCCCAAGGTCTTAAATATGTTGTGATAGTCAATCAATACGTAGATGTGCAATGCAAAACAAGCACGTCTGTCCCCAGTGTTCTCTCTGACCTTCAAAGAAATGTCTGCATGACACATTTTCTTGGAGAGGCTTCTGGCCATGCAATCCACATATTTTCCTTTTTTAATGGACACTGTAGAGCTTTCACAGTTTGCTCAGGTTTTTCTAGTGATAAGCAGCTTCATAACAGTTATAATTCTGGCCACTGATACTTGTTTTATTGGCATAAGGTAATAGAGTACATATGGCATTGCTGCAATTTTGTTAGTTAAATTCTTTACTTCACTACAAGATGCTATTTGAAAATCAAGGAAGTGCTTGCTGTACAACTGTGTGTAGTATTAATGGGCAACCATCCAAGATTGGGTACCTTGAACATCATCCAGGCTTACCTGAAGCTGTTTCAGATTTTCTGTATCTCAGAATACGGCAGGGATCTTTCCATGTGAGGTGTTTATTTGTGATTTCATTTAAGAAGATAATTTCAAATGCTGATTTCCCATAGAATATTGAGAAGGTATAGTCGGTTATAAGTTAAATGACAAAAATATGAAGGATGTATTTATATTATTTAATCTAACTCAAGAAAATTCACCAGATACAAAAATTGTCAGATGATGTAAAAAACCACCCAAAATACTAGTGTCCATTCACTTTCACTTGTTACATATTTTCCTGGGCTGATGTTCAAGCCAGTGAGTTTATTCTTATTTCCAGTTGAAATCTACATTGATTTCAGAATTGTCCCTATATATGTATCAATACAGCTGTGTCACATAGAACTAAGAACTGTCGATGTGTCTTAGGAAGCAGAGAAGAGTAAACCACCACAATGTATTTTCAGTAATTTTTAGAACTCAATGAAGTCTATGTACCCCTGTGAAAAACAGATTTATGTAACAATTAGATTAGATAATGTATTGCTTTTTTTGCTTTCTGACATACATAATTTCCATAGGCTGAATGTTTACATATGAAAACATTCATACTGTCATTGTTAAATATTCTGGGCCACAAAGAGCTTTTATTACTGGCTACTGCACAGTATTAACGAACCTTTTGCTTCACTATGCACAAGGAAAAATTTTATTTCAGTAATTTTTCACAGTTGACTGTGCTCACCTTTAACACCTTGCCCAAAGGTGAATTTCTGGGGGGTTTGGTGTGGGGTTTTTTTGGGTGGGATTTTTTTGCTGCTTGATAACTGGAGGGGAGAAAAAAAACTTCAGTCCCATCTCCTAAATCAGTTACAAAAGTACTGGGGGAAAAACGAAGAAGATGTATAAATAATTGAGATGTTGCCATAGCTTTTCTACTGCTGTAAGCACATTAATTCTCAGTGTTACAAATCTGCCAGATAAGGACAATGAGATACTTCTCACTATCAGCTTCTCTGCAGGACTTTGTTCACTTACTTTGTACTCCACAGATCAGCATTAATAATTGCTGTTCAGAGAAAGATTTTTCCATTTTGTTCCAGAGCCAAACATAATCAGTGTTTTGCAAAGCAACAGCACTTTTGGCTCAGTTCTAAATATTTTGGAATTCAAGTAAACACAGAAATTTTAAGAGCTTTTCTCTAAACTGTACTGCATGCTTCAATGGTATTTTGTTGCATGCTGCACAGCAAAGCCTTTCTGCTATCTCATTGCATTAAAGCAGATGCTGTTAACCAAATACTTTCAATATCAGGTAAAATAACATTTGGTTGTTGGGAACCTGGCATCTAATGATCTGTATTTCTTGGTCGCACCTTTCTTATAACTTCTCCCTTTAAGTGGCTTCAGATCACAAGAGATAAACCCTTCTCTTCTATATAACACAGAGAACATGGTTGGGTTCTTGATGGCTGTATTGTTAAAAATTGCAAATTCCCTGTAATGGGTGTGTATACGTCTGTGTGGAATACAGGCAGTAAAGGAAGATCTTAGATATAGATCAAAGTAGAGATATGTGCACATATACGTATTTAGGTTTAACCCAGGGATTGTATGCAAATATGAGGAAGCTACAGGCTGTTCTTTCAGTGCAAGTTACATTAACATGAGTTGGGAAAGACACCCATTTGCCAAGTTATGTTACTTTTTCCAATAAAGCAATTAAAGGCAAAGGCTTTTGCTTTTCATTACATTATGATATGTATTTCAGTCTGGGCTGTTATTATTTGTCTTTAAAATACTTTGACAATACATACATGAATTACTTTTATAAGCTTATCTATTTCTAACATCTAGACATACGAAATACGATTCCCTGCATATATTATAGAAAAGCATGAAACAGGAAAAAAAAAATCTGAAGTATTTCTTATTTGAGTACATGTCTGAAAAGCTGGCTTTTATCAGTCTTTAAACATTTATCAGAGACAAATGATTTATTCATGCTTATTAGAGCATCCCAGGCTGTTGCAGGTTGCATTAGCTGGAGTTCAGGTGACTTCTGTTTGCCATAATAATACTTTACACTTATACAAAAATTTTCATTCAAAAGTGCTTCAAAGTGCATTGCATAGTGTGTGTATATAAGGGATAAATTAACCAACCGGTAAATTAGACTTACCTCTGGAGTGACGCTCTGCAGAACCTTTGTGGCAAGAATCTTGTATGGGTTTACTTTTCATTTTTTAATGAAATTTCATTGATTTCAAGGAAGCAGAGCATACAATTGAATTGAACTGTGTTTTATAGAGAAGAAAAGAGTGTTATGGAGGAGAAAAGAGCCTTACGGCTAGGGCACTTGACTCCAGCTAAGAAGTGATCTCTGTTACTTCGTTCTGCCACAGACCTGTCATCTTCAGGCCCTTTGCTTATTCTGATTTGGGCCTTAAATAAAGTCAGGATAAAAAATAACTATATCAGCTTAGCTTTGGTGACTGTTTATGTACATAGTTAATTACTTGAAATTCCAGTGACTCACACTTAACTTTAGCTATCTTTTAGCTCTGTATCTGGTATGCGCTAATAACGCAGTTACTGAAGATCATCTGCCATGAGTCTGAATTATCAGTTACATATCTCAGAAATACTGCTTGATTTAGTCCATTTTTTTATAATTTCATTATATTGCATGAACCTCAACCTAAGCCAGTTCCCCTGTCTATGCAGCAGTAAACACAACATCTTCAGATCCCAGTTGGAATTTCTAGGTGCTGTTTAAAAGAACAATGCTCTACCTTGCGTATCATAAGATAGTTGTTGTAAGTGTGTGCATAAATTGAGAGACTATTCAGATCTGTAGTAAACCCCAGAAAGGACGTGATTTTTTTGCTTAAAAAAACCCAAACAAACAAACAAAAAAACACCAAAAAACCCAAACCCCACCAACAAAACAATTCCATCTTGGCCAGCTTATTCTCCTACATTATGAATGTAGAGCACCACAATGGGTGTCAGTCTTTTTTTTTTTTTTTTGTCTTTTTTTTTTTTTTCTCTTGAATGGAGCTGGTACTATTGGAATGTCTCCAGACTAAACAATGTAAAGCAGCAAGTTGGTCAAGGTGGGTAAAGTCATCTACCAATATGCAATTTTTTCTTTCAAGGTTAGCGTGAATAAGAACATTTTTCAAAAGTAGAACAGGTGGACAATTACATTCCATGTCTTTTGACACATGTTTCTCTTGGCCTCACCTCAATATGCTGCTGCAGTGCTTGCAACCGCCTTGCTATCGCTATTGTTAATGCTATTGCTATTACTTTTTCTTAATCTGCATTCAGGTACTCAGTAGTTATTTCTAACTTCCACAAGAAATAGTACAAAATTCACAATTGATTTCAGGTACAGTGCTACAATGAATTTACAGGAACTACTAAAGGCTTAATAGGCAGAAAAAACGGATGTTAGAGTCTGGTTCACAGTTAACTTCAGTGCAGCTGCTGACATGAGTAAATGTTTGCAGGATTGAAACTAAATTTCTCAATTTGTGCAGTGAATGGACATCTGAAAATACTGGTGACATACTCTGCCCTTCTGAAAACAAGCTGTGTAAGTGAAGAGTATGTCCATTCTCAATAAATGAGGTTCCTATCAATACAATATAACAGTACTCAACAGGGTAACTTCTTTTCAGTGCTAGCTGCACTGTTAATCACAATTACTGGAATAAGTAAACTTAAGCTTTTTGGTGCTTCATATTCAGTCTGATCAGACTGTTGATTTAGTAACCCCAGAGATTAGATTAAAGTACTGTATTCCTGCTGAACATGTCCTCTGCTTCGTCTTTTTGGGGCACAAGATAACTTCAAAACATAACCATCTGACCGTAAAAGAACTATTCTCTTTTAATTAATCTGCATTAAATAAACACACATACACACACACACACACACACAAAATTGTTTAGCGTCTCTGTGTTATTAAAATGGTCTACACCCAGAATAAGTTCAGTCAAGCAGGATTTTTTTTTTGATAATGGGTCTAGTAACCAGCTACATCTGTTTAGTTCAGCTTGCTGTGTGATATCATAGGAGGAAAGAGCCCCCTAATGGCTTCAAGTTATCTAGGAAAATAAAAATAAATTTCGCTTTCTGTGAGTTCAGGCTGGAAAGCAATGCAAAATTAGTTTCAAAAAAGCCAGATTAGTCTTCTTGAGAAAAAGGTGTTATGACTGAATCAGTTTAAAGTGTTGCAGAAGGTCCAGATTACCAGCATTATAGGCTTGAGAGAAAATGCACAATTTGTAATATGCAACCTTTTAAACTCTTGCTGATTTGACTTTTTTTTCAGCTATTTTTCCTGAATCTGACACAAGAAGATGCTTACACTGTAAATCTGTAATGTGTAAATGAATAACATATTTCATGAGTATAAGCTTAACTATTTGGGCTTTTGAATTTTTTTGTGTTTTCTTTTTCTTTTTTTTTTTTTTTTTCTTTTTTTTTTTTTTTAAACCCCAAATGAAATATTCCCTTTAAAAATAAATACTTTCTAGCATTATTTGGATTTTCATGGTTAGGATGTAACCCGAACACTAATAGATAGTAATTTGGAAGGCATCATACAATTGTCTTTGATATCACAGAATTAGCCTGATCAATCACAAAATTATAAGGTAATTTAAAAAGCATAGGTATAGTAAACAAGGCTTTTCAGAGAGAAAAGCGAGAGATAAATGAGAACTGTAATAAAGCTTTTGAGCAGACATAAGTGATTATTTTTGCAATTCAAACTGTGTATGAAATATTTCGAGAAAGGCTTTAGTTTTGTAAGGAGCCAAAGTGAATTAGGCATCCAATTATCTTAGCTCCTTATAAAATTCTGGCTACATTTGGTAGATCTAACTCTAGATATCCAGGTCTTTGTCTTACTGTTAAAATTTTCAGTCAGTTAATTAAAATATAAAGGGTTTCTCTCCATTATTTATATCTAATACTCTGACTCCATAGTCAATGTACACAGTCCTCACCTCTGACAGTATTTTATGGAGTAAAATACCACTCAATGAAAGCTAATGTGGCAAAATGTGCCCCCAAGTGATTTTATTGCTATCTGGAAAGATTTTCAGATGGAAATATTGAAATTGCTGACATGGATCAATTGTTTATATAAAAACCATCGCAGACATTATTCACAGAGAAAATATAAAAAATAAAACAGCACAGATGTTATAGTTTAAATCAGCCTTTGGTTTTGGCTTATCAGTTTACTTCTTGTTTTGCCAGTCCTTATTCATATAACACATTATAGAAGATGAAGCTTTCTTAAGCACTAAATATTTGTTCATGTGGTCAGTTAGGTACCACTTCAAATTATTGTTAGTTTTTTTAAAAATAAATCTATATATGCTTAAGATCCCCAACATTTATAATGTTTTTTATAGATTATAAATAATAATTCTGGTAATTGTGGGAATTTCTCTTTGCATTTGGGATATTAGACATCAGTAAGTATTTGACTATGGTGCTTTATAGAAATTCATAAAAAATAACTTGGTAGAGGAAGGAGAGAAAGTACTTTTCTGTATTTGTGATGTTTATGTCACTGGATAAAGTGGTTTGCAGTTAGGGCATAGGCTAGCCCATAGCCCTATGGGGTATGGGCGGTTTCTTAACTGGAGAAAGCATTGGGAAGTTGTACTTGGTTGGGTGTGAATCTGCTTAAACACTTGGGTTAATAGGCTGATGCCTCTGCTTCACTGAGAGGGAGTAATCACCATAGCTTATATATGAAAAATTCCCTTCAGTTTGGAGTATGGAGCAGAAAACACAAACTGATGAGGAAGGAGGTGTGGATTATCACAGCTGGAAGGAATGCGTTACTAATGAAGTAACACTTCTTAGCATTATGCTCCCGTGGCCTATAAACTCCAAGTCAATCAACTTTCTGATTTGCCACCTAACCAAAAGCTGGGTTATTTCAGTTTTAGCCTGTCACCTTCAAAATCACAGCAACCTATCACAATTTATCACAACACATCATCTATAACAACAAAACTATTTCCAACAGAGCCGAAGGAAATATATAGAAAGTTTATGCAGAGCTAGGCAGTTAGGAGACAGTAGTGTCAATGTCGCACCAAAATTAGTAATCAGTCCATGGGATGGCTGCTTCAAACATGCACCACAGCGTAACAGAACATCCTTTATTTCAGGTCATAAGCCTTGATCTTCTCTTTGCAGGCAGAATGTTAGCAATAAGTGCTGTATCTATAAAAAGATGGCAGTCTAATGCCGTACTATTTAAGGGAGATTATGTTTGTGCAGCAGAGGTAAGCTTGCAGTCAAAAGACAGATACTGTTTCAAACTACAGACAAGAGCTGAGAAATCCTCCAGGTAAATGTTCTCTCTACCTGGCTTCACTACATGTACAATAATGAATTAATAATATGAAAGAGCTTGTGTGCTGTTACTACTCCAGACTGGTTAGCATGTGTGGTACAAGTTACATTAAAACATCACACTAGTAGTTAGAAATCGTATTTTCAGACTGTTTCATTCTCATTTACTTGAAGGGTTAAGCATGATAAATACAATGCACAAACCATGTCCTGTTCTTAATTGTCTTTGAGTGTACATAATATTTGATACATACCATTGTGAGTGAAAGAAATTTAAGTGCAATAAATACATTCTGTAAACAGATGCCAAAGCTTGTATTTAACATGCAGGAGACAAAAAGAATAATTCCTTTTTAGCTGCTCAGAAAAGCAAAGGATGATTTTCTTACCTGGAAGATCAAACTGTTTATCATCACATCAGTATTATTTGAGCTAAGGGGACAGGATGAATTTTTTTCTTCTGTAATAAGCCTTTCTTCAGAGATGCAGAACATGAGACATGTAAGTAAAATGAACTATTCCAATGTCCAGTCTGTTATCAGTTGCACTCGCTTAGAGCTGGCATCCTCTTGGAAATGAAAAGGGTAGCTCAGCAAGTTGTCCACTGAAGGAGCTGGATATCAGCATGATCAGGCATCAGCAGTCACATACTGATGCTATAGTGTGTACAGTCTCCCTCTATTGCGCGCTTTCTCTCGCTTGCTCTCCCTCTCTCTCACCCTGACGTTCACTCGGCTCTGAGTCTGAGCTCCTTCTGCTGCTGTATAATCAATCTAGCCTGTCTGAATCTAATAGGCCTCTATTTAACCAGCCAATCAATAGCACAGATTCCACTGCTGCTCCCCAGGGTCTTTTCCAGAAGTGGTACAAAAAATAAGAGTTTGGCCATCAGGTTAACCGAGTATTTTTCATTATTTTGCCTCCTTAAAGCAAAATTGTTTAGGAGAGCCCAGGTTAAAAGCTATCTTTCTATGTTTTTTCATAAGAGTTATATAAACATGCACATTGTACTACACTAGCATTCTGAATGCTTTTAAATTTTTAACCATTCTATGTATTTTAAAATACATATTAAAAAAAAATCAGAAAGAAAGAAAAGAAAAGAAACACAAATAGTCACTCCACTCCCCCAATCTAGAAATGAACCCGCATGGCAAGCCTCAGGCTTTGTGTTCTGAAAAATCCAGCAGCAAGTTTTGTAACTTGGACTTGTTTATGGCAGGTGTGGAAATTGGGTGTAAACCAAGAAGCAGGTGAATTGTACTTCACAGACTGTGCTTTTAACTTCAGTCATCTGGAACTACCTTCTTTCCTACATTGTTCATGTTTCAGCTGGTATAATTATTATATTTTTTTAAATTAATTTGTCTATGTGGAAGCAATATAGATTCAGATAAGGGAGGCATTGGAGGTACAGTATCTGCTCAGCAACAGGATCACATGGGACAGCTTTTTCTGCTAAAACAGTGATCAGAAGCAACTGAAACTTGGAGTTAGCAACAAATAGCTGTTGTACCTTAAAAGCATACCCTACTTTGTGCTGCACTGTGTTCCCCATGTATGCAAGCAATAGACATTTCTTTAGTAGCTAAAACCAAAATTTCAGGATGGATATTATGCAAAGTGAGTATTTTTATTGCAACAGACTGACATTCTTTTTCCTTTTTTTTTTTTTTTTTAATTATTATTTTTTAATTTAGCAACACTAAATCATAAGAACATTGGTTTGCAACCTGGTCATTCTGGTTGCAGTTTGAAATTATGAACCATCTTTCAAGCTGAAGCAAACTGTGGGAAAGTACCTACCATACTCCTGAGGACAGGTGATATGTTTCATCAGTCACAGGCGCTTCCACATCACAGTTATTATATTGCTGTACTATCATTTGAAACAGCAACTGTAACAAAAGAACACCATCAGTACAATGCATTCCATGTTTTTTGAGAGAACATACTGTCCCATTCTTGGTGATGCCCTCATGTATGATTCTTCCAGAAATTCATCTGATTGCTGCCCAAGAATGCAGAAACAAAATGAGAGCTTTGATGTTCTGCCTCTTCGGTGTTTGGACTGTCCATTAGTCAAAGGATCTATCGACACACTCACTGCATTAAGACCTTGCACCTGGGATCCTGTCCTGAGAATTTGAACTTGCAGTCCAACTCTCTATTCCATGGTTAAAACTGCCTCCTCAGAGAGTTAGCACAGGTCAGACCTCTTACTGAAGTATGAACAATGTAGTCTAACATCAGGATCTGACATAAGCACATAAGCAAGTAGATGTACTGATAATTAAAGTTTCTTTTGACAACCTGTCTGGTAGGGGTTTCTACTTGACTCACACGTTTTCTTGTGTAAGCTCTTAGGAGTGGTCAACAAGGGTTGTTACTTTCCAGTCCCTTTACCAGAAAACACCCCATTAAACACAATTACAGAGCCCTGTCAGATGGTTTATTGTAGGGGTCTGCAGACTAGTTAGTTGACTTTAAAGAATTAGTGGTGTACCTTTAAGGCAGCCACAAAAATGTCAGGCATGTAAACAGGACGTGGAAACCCAGAACTTAGAACTGCAGCATGCGGGCACATACAGCAACAGCAAATAGCCAGCAAGAAGGAAAAGTCAGAAAGCCTATCAGCACCTGACACATGTACTATCTAAGATATATAAGCAATATGTAAAAACAATAAAAGGCCATTTTGGCCATTTTGTCTGAGCCCAGCCACGCAGATAGAGTGTTTTTGAGTCCATTTCAACTTGTGTCACCACAGTTTATGTTCTACGTAATCTACCTAGCAATCCAGACTTCTTCAATGAATACAAGCTGGTGTTACCAAGCCATCAATTTTATGTTATTAGTCTCTTGAAAATTCTCATCAAAGACTGAAATGAAAAGGCAGCAGGAAGAAAAAGACCCACTATTAAACTGGAGTTTGCAACACAAGAAAAAAACCAGACGGTGTTCATAAACATTAAAGGATACCTCTAAAGCCTATCCAGAGATACAGAGCTAACAGGAAAACAGTTCTGTTTAGTCTGAGTGTTTACACAAGAGCATACATAAGGTCATATAATGGAAGAAAATAACAATACATTTATGCACTTGAATCTCTTTCAATGCATATACAAAAAAAGAGATTCCAGGAAACAACCAATGAAGTATCCGCAGCAGGTTCAGCTTATCCATCCTTAATGGGAAATAGCACAGTATCAACTAATAATCTCTGATTCCTCCGTTGCATATGGAATACCTCATTAATTTCAGCCTACAAAACATGTCATGTATGTCTCAAGTGTTTTGAGTGGTCTGTATCAGATAAGTGATGACCGTGGATAAAGAAAAAGATTAAAATGAGCAAATAGAAATGAAGATGGATAGAATTATGGTTGTACGATTGCATGAATGAAGATCTGGTAGTGAAAGTGTGTAAGGCCTGTATAGTCCTATATGTTAGGAGAAGGACAATTAGGGTAGATGCCATTCTGCCCTTGGGGGGAGGCTGGAAACAGAGAGGGGTAGGGCAGTCCAAAATTTGTTCCAGATCTCAGTGAGAAAGGCCCAGTAACAAATGGTGTAATAAAATTGCTGTTTGAATAAGAGAGAATAGTAAGAACTATAGCTAGAGAGCACATCTTGCATCCCTCATATGCTGGCAAACCTGTCATGCAACACAGGTGGAATTCCCTACAGCATGCTGTGCAGAGACATCCATGGAGAGGTTCTTTTCTCCCTCCCATGCTGTTGTGCCCTTTATTCTGTAACAAACAACCACATACCGTCTCCTGACAGGTTGGGATGTTATCTCTGCCATAACACCCACCAGCACAGCACAGGCTGGCACAGGCATGCCAGTAAGGTTTCCTTAAAGCAGCGGCTCATGCTAACATATGGGCTGCTCAAGCCTAAACACGAGGCCCAATAGAGCCGGCACAGCTTGTTCAGGATCGCTAACAATGTAGAGTGCAATGTCTTCCACCAGGCTCCCAATACAGGTGGAAGGAACATTGTGGCAGATACTGGAGTGGAAGAAGCTCACTTTCCAAATAGCCTTTTGAATTTTTTCTTCCTGACAAAGTCCTCACTTCTTTCTGCATCTAATCTAACCCATGCAAACCAAACAGTAGTTATATATGAGGTACTACTACAAAATTATGCATTGTGCAATTTGATATTTTAGTGTTTGGGTTTTGCTTTTCAGCTGAAGGCAGGACTGTCAGGGTCACATTTTTAAAAAGAGGATGGCTATGGAAATCTCAGGGTCTAGCCTTTTATGCAAACACTGAATTAATGATGGAAAATATATTTACTGAAATTTTAATTGTACTTTGGAAATACATGTTGACACACAGTCATCTACAGGGTAGCTTTAGATGATACTTATACTTTATGGAGCTTGTGTACATTAGAACACATTTGTATTGAATGTATGTGAAAATATCTCTTTAGGCTTCATGTCTGTTGTGGAGTATGATAAATTGTTTTAAGAATGTATAGATGCAACATATCATGGTATGATGATTTAGGACTGTATATGTGTCTCTTCAGTGGATAGTAGAAATGGTTACTGTCTAGATAAATAGACATTTAATACTACAGTGTTTAATATTGAGACCAGTGTAAAAGCCTGAAACATTGAAATTTTGAGCTAAAAAATGTCAGAATAGTTTAGAATAAAAGGCATACTGTATATACTTAATAACAAGCCCTGTATTCTAGTAAGAATCCACCTGGGTTTTTTTGTTTTAATTTGATTGGTTTGTGGAAAAATAAGGTGCAATTACATCCTAGAGCACTTTGTGAGTATTATGTTTTTATACATTATTAAGTGTAGTTGTATATGAGGAATTGGTTTTAACTATTACAGATTTAATTAACAAAGAGGAAATATATGTGCTTCCTGCATCATGATTCAAGCAATAATCAAGGTAGTCATCTTGTAACCAAGTAATCAAAGAAAAGCCAGCATACGCAGTTCTGTGAGACTAAGTCTTGTGAACATCTAATGATGGAACAGCAGATGTTGTCTATACAGAGAGGTGCCTTTGATGGTTTTTCTCATGACAAAAATAAAAATAAAAGTCAGGGTTGTACTTTTAAAATCTCCCTCAGAAAGAATTAATTAAATGGGCTTTCTGCATTGAACATAAACACTGGTTCTGTTAATTCTACAGTTGCTGAGTGATATTTTATTGATATAGTTATCATTCAGATATCAAGTCCTGCCAAGTCTTAACACATTGTTAAAATGCTCAGGCTATTCACACACTTAAAATTGAGTACTACATACTCAGGTATGTAATGTAGAAACCTAAAACATTATTTATAGTGTTACTGATACTCAGGAAAAGACTTTCCACAGATGGGGTACAACACTGTCTTTAAATATTGTTATAAAGTCTTAAATTTAAATGCAAAGATACCGAAGATTTTTTTCAATTTAATTTATTGTTTTCCTTGGAAAAATTCCCTTTTGGGTCCTGAAGGGCATCCTTAGGAAAGAAGTCAAGATACAGGGTATGAGAAACAAATGAAATAACAATATGCATATTCTTGTGTTCTATATAGTATTTCTCATTGTTTCTCATAGAGTAGGTAAATATGTTACAGTTTTGCTTGAAAGCTTTCTTTTTATTTCAAGCTATAGAAGCTAGTATTTAAGTTTTGTAAGTACATGATTCAGTGTCTGTAAACCTGTTGAAGCATAAGAGAAGGTAAATTCCATTTATTAAAGCTTTGACTTTAGCCATGAAAGTTATGTATACATACCTGATACAATGGAATACATGTCCATAAACCACAATAAACCTTATTTTCTGTCTGAATGCTTTAGTGAGCTTCAGAATGAACATTGCTATAAAAATGCAAACTAATATAATTTAAATTATTTATTATCATCACTGATAATATATATTGTATTATGATGTTTCTAGGTCATACTAATAATTCTTCAGAAAAGGCACTGATAATCTATTTGTGAGGTGGAACACAGTTATGGCTACAAAAAAAATTTTCAATGTGTATCATTTCTAGAGCTAATTTATCTTCTGCTTCTCCATGCAAAAATTAGGATCATTCATTCCAATTTTAGAAATATTTCTCTTGAAATTTACCAGATATACTTTACCTTCATATCTGTCTGTGATGCATTTAACACGACAGGAATTGGTGTTTTTGACAGACTTCAAAACCTTCAAAGGACCACGTTGACCTTAGTGAATGGAATCGGCTGTACTAGCCTCAAGACAATCTGATGTGGAAAAGCTCGCGTCTATACAGCTGAACATTTTTCTTCCTCAGAACACCATGGCCACATCTAAGCTACCTCTTGGAAATGTTTGTGATAATTCCTGAATTTTGCATAAGCCTTGATTGGAAGAGTTGTCCAAGGCCAAAACTTTTTATAGACATTTAAAAATATGGGCAAATACTGAAATAATTTATGCAAATTTCCTGAGTCACAGTATGATACAATTAAACTTCTCTGAGTTTTCAGTAAATGCAGGAAAAGTATTTAAAAAGAACAGGATCTTCATGAAAATTCACAGTTGCTATAGGGCATCTAGCTTCACAAATTACATATTTGCATGAAGACCCAATTCTCATTGCAAGTAGTTTCTGTTCCCTAAAACACTGACAGTAGTGAAGTCTGAAAGTGACTTCAGTGAAACATATACATCACTAAGATACATTTAATCTAGCAGTATGACCTTCAGCCTCTGACTGCAAAAGGCAAAAAGGAAATGCTCTCTCCCCATGCCAGTATTTGCTCCATCTCTTGTCATCCCATGCCTGTACTCTACAGCCTTGTAGATCTCTGCATCTCAGGGGTTCTGCTATCATACCAGACTATCTTACATCATTATGGTATAGTCATAAATAGCTAATTCTAAACAGAATAACTATTTGCTGCTGCTATGCTTATAAAACTAATGTCACACTATACAAAGATAAGCAAAAGAAATCAGCCATAACCACCTGGTCAAATAAACCCAAAAAAACGACAAACCTACTGTAGCTAAACAAGCTAAATCAAAGTTCAGGTTCAGACAGAGCAAGCGTGACAAACCTCAGTTCTGAGGAGCAGGAAGTTTGATATGAAGTCTGAGTCCTGTTACTAGCAATGACAATGCTGTATGACAGGGCTGCAGGTTGCAGAATTTTCTTACAGCCTGTACTTCTGTAGTTCCATTGATCTTGATACTGAAGTCTTGCAAAATAGAGGTGTTCTGGTTTCAGCTGGGATGGAGTTAACTTTCTTCTTAGTAGCTTGTACAGTGCTGTGTTTTGGCTCTGATGTAAGAACAGTGTTGACAGCACACTGATGGTTTGGTTGTTGCTGGGGTGATGTTTATACTAAATCAAGGACTTTTCAGTTTCTCAGGCCCTGCCAGTGAAAGGGCTGGAGGGGGACAGGAAATGGGGAGGGGACACAGCCAGGACAGGTGACCCAAACTAGACAAAGGGATATTCCATACCATAGGATGTCATGCTTCATGTATAAGCTCGGGCGTTAGCTGGGGCCTGGGGATCACTGCTTGGGGACTGGCTGGGCATCGGCCAGTGGGTGGTGAGCAGCTGTACTGTGCATCATTTTCTTTCCTTTCTCCCTTTTTCTTTTGGATTTTATCCTTTCTCCCACCTTTCCATTATAACTATTGCTGCTGTTGTTGTTATTGTTCTTACATTTTATTCTGTTTAAATTATTAAATTGTTCTTCTGTCAACCCTCGAGTTTTACTTTCCTTTTGGATTCTCTTCCCCATCCCTTTGGGGGGGAAGGGGGGGGGGGGCGGAGTGAGGAGTGAGTGAGCGGCTGCGTGGGGCTTGGTTGCCGGCTGGGGTTAAACCATGACAAGAGGAGAACTAGTTGGGCTGTCATTGTCTTCAATATCAGCTCCCAAGCACAAGAGACATAGTGAAAGATCTTTTTCTAAGATAAATGTAGTGCAGCTGCCTCAGAAAACTGCACACTGATGAGGAGAAAGAGCTTTATTAAGGATCAAAAGATGGAGGCTCCATTTAGTGGGGCTATGCTAAGCAGCATTACCTTGCAAGGTTTGCAAGTTCCAAACTGATAACATTGAAAGGAAGAACTCAGCAGCAGAAGTGCTGATTCTGCAGGGAATTAAGGAAGTCACTTTTCCTGCAGTACCAGTCACTAGCAGACTGTGTCCTGCATCATGTCATGAGGTTGAAGCTGCTGGTCTGCACACTCTCAACACTTCTTTATTATGATAGGGTTGTGTTGTCCAAGAAAATTTTATGTATTTTGATTGAATTCACATTATTTGGTGCTTTGTAAGAACATGAGTTTGTTTTGAGTAGTGTGTTACATCAATTTTCATGCCTTTCCACAACAAATTTTTAATAACAATGTATTTTTAGATTATGTGATTGTCAGTTTACAACTTGTACTGGTTTTTAAATTGATGTCAGTTTTTCTCTGGGACATGTGTGAAGCTTGAATTTCAGAAGAAGATGTATATGGATGAAAGTGTGACTTTAACTTTCTTTGGTTTTTATTATTAGTGGTGCTGCAGGAGTCTAGATGCTGTGCACTGTACAATGCTGTATTACAACACAGTACAGTATAAATAATATTTAGCTGAAAATGTGCTTACTGCACAATAAGGAGCAAAATGTAATTAGTGTTGTAGCACAAATAATCCCTCCCTATGCTTCTGTGAAATATTTATTGCAATATGCCATTGAATTAGGCTTGCAGAATTTGGCTTATGTGTATCTAAAATAACAGATGTCCTATGAGTTTTTTGTTGGGGTTTCAAATTCTGGAAAACAGACCTATCAAAGAGAATTAACTTTAGCCTGTGAGATTCCTGTCATCCAATATTTAGACTCACAATATCCAAATATTTTTTCTATTGAACAATGAAGACAATAGATAATACCCAAATGCTCCAGGCACAAGAGTCAGAGAAGCTGATAAAACACAGCTAATACCCAGAATTGAGTCTGTGTTATATCATCAGTTTGAGTATCATATATGTTTTTTCCTGGTGTATGCCTGAAAAAATCAAAGATGTAAATACAAACTATAAATCAAGAAATTCTTTAAAACAGATTTTTAGTTTGTTTCTCTAGCTTGCACAGATCAAGCCCAGGAAGAAATTACTCTGAATTGCTAATGGATGACAGAGTTACACTGTTGTTGAAAATAGGACTTAATAATAGAATGCACCTTTATAGTGAAGTGAAAGATAACATGCACAGTAGGCCAGTGTATTTCCTACTGTAGGAAATTATGTATGCTAGGTAGCAGCTGTAGTTAAGTGTAGCTAAAAAGCAGGAGAAAATGATAGCCATCCTTCATTGCAAGTATTCACTGACTTTTTCATTTCTTAAACTCATTTTCAGTATCTTTCTGATTTAAGCTAGATTTTAAGTTTTCTTGGAAGTTTAATTAAAAAAAAACCAACAAAACTTAGCAGACCAGTCTTGTTTTAAGTAGAACCACCTTCCAAATGGAGAATTTACCTACCAAATAGGTGATGTGATAATATATTTCAATGTAGTAGTAACTACTTATTTAAAATGTATTTAATACTGAGAAACTTACAAATTTAACATTGGAAATATTTCTGAACCACATCAGTGACTTCTGTCATTGAAAATGAAACACAATAATGATGAAAATAAGATGCATAGGATTTTGCTTAATAGTCTAGATTTGAATTTTAATTAATTATAATGTATGTTTATTCTCAGAAAGACCTATTTTTACATAATCAGGAATGCGTAACAGAAGATAGACACTTGCCCATCAAGAAAAATTATGGAAGTTCAGTAGAGTTTCTAAGCTGCCTAGAAGTCTGTCAGGGATCTAAACCCTAATCAGCTACAACAGGTTTAAATTTTGAGGAACAGAAATGTCTCTTCTCATACAGTGGAATGCAGAAGAGTATTACCCAGAAGGGTAATAGAGATAAGACTGAAACAGAACAAGGTCTTAAAATAAAAAGATTAGTCAGGATGAGTTTGGTACAATGTTCTGGGTGATGCCCTGTTTGTGTTGAGAAAGGAATGTGCTCTGAATAATTAGAAAAGGTTCCACTGAATGTACTCTGAATAATTAGAAAAGATAAGGTGGGCACCTGAAGGCGATAAGGAGACCATCAAGTCAGGAAATCGTTGAACAAAGAAAATTAAAAGATCTGCTGCACCTAGATCCCACCTATTGTGAATGGAATGATTAGGTGTCAAAATCAAATGAGTATGTATGTAAAGTTGTGTAACCTCTCACAAAAACTGTATAAAATGCCTAACTTTTCACTGAAAACTTTGGAGCTAGTTTGTCCAGTGGGAATCGGCTAGCTCCCCAATGCTGCATGAAATAAATACCTTTGCTGCTTAAAGACAAAATTTGTCTTTGAGCAGTTACTCTGTGATGTTTTGGCATCAAGACAGAAAAAGTAAGAGTAATGCTTAATATGTGAGCCTTTTTGTTTCTTCCTTGGAGACAAAGAAAATAACTGGACTTACTTTTATTTGGTGGCTTTGTGATTTGCAGGGTGTTCCACTGAATCCTGTCCAGCTGGCTGCGTCTTTGCCTTCAGCAGGCTATGATAAGTTTTGTAGGAGTTTTTTCTTCTTTGAAGAAGCATTTATCTTAATAAGAATTCTTAAGTTATGTGTCAGGACCTGGAGTGCACTTCCCTCCCTCTAGGAGTTTAGCTGGCTGCTTCCAAGGCCAGCTTGCTGAGTGGGAGGAGCTGCTGTGAAGAGCTGGAAGAAGCCTCACCAGATGCCCCCTTCCACCACCTTTGCTTGGGACTTGCCTGCAAGACCCCATGTCAAGTACACTGCCTGCCTGCACTTGCACTGCATCTGCACTTGGTGTTTACACCTCCCCGATCCTAAACTGTAGATTTGACATATTTATTCGGTCCTGACCTTGTCTTCTCACTGTAATCTTTCTGTGTGATTGCTGATCCTAGATGTATTACAGAACCAATCCCCCTGCTCAGACTCTGTGGGACTGCACCCTTTTTGGTGAGATCACTGCCCTGCTGGCTGTGCAGCGGTTCTCTGCTCCTGGCTCATCTTCCTTTGCAGACTGGCCCCTTCTTATTGCTTTTTGACAGGTAGTTCAAGTGGGAGCTTGGAACAAGAGCCTCAGTTTAAAAGCAGCTCCTAAGCAAAGAGGGGAGCCCCCACTGAGGTTTCCTCTGGTTCTTCAAAACAACTTTTATTAGAAAGCTAACCCTGAATGCAGCAAGGTAATCTTGTGGAAGGGGAAAGTGCACTTCTGGCCCTGACAATGTCTCTTACATTAGCATTTCCTCAGAGCAGATTCTGGAGACAGTAGCAAATAATTTTTTTTTTTTTTTTTTTTGCCAAGCTTTTTTTAATGGTTGATTTTTTTTCTTTCAGTTTGCCTTACAATTTCAAAAGGCATGTCTTTTGTGGATTATTTTTTATTTATTTTTCTTCAAGGAGATTAGTAAAATGAGATTAAAGATTAGAGATTAGTTTCTTCTGTTCTCTGGGTTAGGATTACCTTGAAGGTATTAAAGTACCAGCTTTGTTGTTCTGCATTTTTTTATACCAAAGCAGGAAAAAAAGAAAAACAAGGAAGAAAATCACTGCAATAGCCCTATCAGCTTTTTATTTCCTCCTCCTTCACCCTCCCTCCCCACAACACCCCGAGGCTTCTCTTCTGCAGGCTGAACAGTCCCATCTCTTTCAGCCTTTTATATGACAGATAATGCAGTCCCTTAATCATTTTATGGCCCTTTGCTAGACACATTCCAGTATGTCCATGTCTTTTTCTATACTGGGATGTCCAGAAGTGGACCCAGCACTCTAGGTGTGACCTCACCAATGCTGAGTAGAGAGGAATGGTCACCTACCTTGACCTGCTGGCAACACGCCTCCTAATGCAGCCCAGGGTGATGCTGGCCTTCATGCTGCTGGGACACATTGCTGGATCATGTTCAGTTTTTTTGTCCAGGACCCTGATGTTATTTTCTTCAAGGCTGCTTTCCAAACTATTGCTCTTCAGCATGTAGTGGTGCAGGAGATTATTCTGAATGGTGCCTCTGAATGGCAGTGCAATCATGTGCTGTATGAACAACTTCCCCCAGCTTTGTATCATCCAGAAACCTGATCATCATTCAGGTCATGAATGCAGATGTTAAATAATAGTCTCCTATATCAGCCCCCAAAGTACACTGGTTTTCCTAACCTCATCCCTGCCAGCTTTGACAGTATCTTTCTATTCCTCCCAAATCATGTCCCTGCTTCCACCACTTGTATGCTTTATTTTTTAGTTTTGTCCAGAACCCTTTATTTATCCATGGATACTCATTGGAAAAGACCAGTTCTTGGGCTTGGAGGAGGTCTTTGAAAATCAACCAGCTCCTCTGGACCCCTTTTCTATCCAGGGCTGTATCCCATGGTATTCTTTCAAGCAGAGGTGTGAACAGGCCAAAGTCTGCTCTTTGGGAGTCTGGGGTTGTGGTTCTGCTTTTTGCCTTGCTTCCTTTTTGTTTGTCTGTAGAGCTATAGCTGCCTGCATCAATGGGATTTTCTCCAGACAATTGTCGCAGCCATAACAGCAGCCACCTTCAGATGTTGTGAAGGAAACTGCACCCCTATGAGGGAAAGGGGTCTGTGATTTGCACTTTATTGCTTATATCCTCCAAGATGAAGGTCAATCCCACATTCAGAGTGTCTCCAGTGGGTTGCCCAGAGGGGCTGGCATCAAGGCTCTGGCTAGCAATATGAAGGGAAGACATTGAGCAGCAGAGGTTTAAGGAAGGAAAAAAAATGTGCAAGTCTTCTCCAGTGCCACAAGGCAATACAGGATTAAATGATGTACAATTAAAATGCAGTGTAATTAAATATCCTTTACACAAAAACAATAATGGAATAATGATTACCTATGAATGAAATTTTGCCTTCTATTCATAGGATCACTCTGCTGTCCATTGCTTTTGTATTTTATAATTTAGATATGTAATATGTTAAATGAGTAATTGAGAATTGTCTGCTGCAGTTTTTGAACCAGTATATCTAATGAGAATTTGTTCACAAATAATCTTGGATTCTGATTTTCTAGTTCCATTTGGGCAGTACTTCCACTGAAACTAATGAAAGTTTTCACAGGGTAGATAATAGGATTTGGCATAAATATCTACTGTGTTTCCGATTTGCCTTAGTGCCTGAGAACACCATTTGCACCAGGGGTAGTGTGTACACCAAAACCATCTCCCTGAGCAGACCAAAGACATAGTTAAAGCAGAGCAAGAAAGTTGATATATGCATGGTTCTTTATAATTGCCCAGGAGTCACAATACACTGAATATTATACTTTGCTGAGAGAACTTGGGGTCAAGTTTGTTTTGGTTTTTTCCTTTAAAATATTTCAGAGAACAAAAGTCATTAGAGGTCTTCCCTAGCAAGTACCTGAAAAACAGGATCATTCACCTCTTGCCTCACGTCTGTAGTTATCCTTGAGCTGTTGCTTCCTAGCACATTAACTGTGGAGGCAAAACTGTTCAACGGACAAGGCTGGCTGAAATCAAAGCTTGAGCCCGCAGGACTAGAGAAATACATAATAGATGAGGGAGCAGTGAACGCAGCTAGTGTGAGAGTGAAGAGACAATGGCTTTTATCAGTGTATGTTTTCATCAAATCTGAGGCAGCACAGCCCACCTACTCCAAAATTTTCCCTATCTTTCAAGTTTGTATGAGATGTTTTGGTGTGTTAACCAGTAACTCCAGCTAAAACCAGCTTTTGTGAACATGGACCAGCCCTAAAATTGTTGGGGCTGTGTTGATTATTTTTTTGTGTCTTAGATAAGTTTTTCCTAGTTGACTTTTGTGGTAAAAATTTATTAAATTGATTACTGCTTATGAAAAGGCTTTTGTCTTTAATTAGGGATTGCTTAACTTAAAGAGTATGCTCAGGGAGCTCAAGGACAAGTTTAATGAGCAGGTGGTGTTTGTCTTGAGCCCCTTGAACAAGCAAGATATGAGCAGGAACATCCAGACAATAAATATTGTGTGCAGCTATGTCATGACAGTAACTCCACCATGCTCAGGTGTCTGGCCAACATCCCTGGTGTGTGTGAACCTTATGAACCTTGAGATAGTGCACACCTACACTAAGCCTACTTAAAAGTTTGCATACCACAAGTGCGTAAACTATTTTTGTTTTTCACTGAGTACAAAGGTGGGCAAGTTCTGGGACTGGGCTAGAAGCCTCACCCACGAGTGGACGCACCACGTAGGAATTTTCCCAGTTAGTGAAAGGCTCCTGGCATTGGCTGCAATGGGGCTTCCCAGCCAAAGTGTAAGCCTGTATGACGTTAAGGTGCTAGCTGGTGATGTATCCTTTTCTTAGTCTTGGTAGTGCTTTGCAGCAATGATCTGATGCTTTGCTCCTATTGCTCTTTTATCATATTGTGCATAATAACTAAAACTGTTTTCTTTTATCATATTGCATGTTATTTTTCCTTTATAGTATAATATAATAAACTGCATTTATTCTTTTATTTGATTTAGAGTTCATTTTTGCTTGGTATCCAGTCAATCAGCAAAACAACTTTCAGTCATAATACAAGAAGCTTTCCTGAAGAGTCATTTGAAGCTGTTTTGAGTGAGAAATAGGAATGATAGGCCTTTTCCTGATTTGGAAAATCTTCTATTGTCACCTAGCTATGCATAAGTAACATATGACCAAACATAATTTTGTTTTCTTGCAAAGGGGATTTAGATACAAGAACAAAAATATTGCTAGGCTAAAATATACATTACTTGCACAGGTAAAATCTTGACCTGCCAATTGTGTCTCGTGTTTACTTTCCATGTCTTTTCTGATGGAGATGGTACTGCTAAGGCACATTTGAGAGTGCTGAAATGCAGTTTATCTTAGGGTGACACAGCTGATCCCTATGGAAGAGGCAATATAATACTTTTGAATACATTGAGGAGGATACAGTGAAAAACCTGAATTCACTGTTTTGCCTGCAAGTTGCAGATTAAAAGCCAGTAAGTGTCTTAACACTAAAAAGGGCTTAGCAAGCCTCAGGGTAAAAAAAAGAGTGCTTGGGATTCTATTGCAAGACCATCTACTGCTAAATTCTGAGTTTGCAGGACCCTATAAAAAAGGGCTATTAAGCCCTTCTGACTGATGTTCAGGTCCATTAGGGAGGAAAAGGGCCTGTCGCTGTCTGATATACACTCATTCTCACAGGACAGTCTCTTTTTTTTTTTATTTCTGATGGTTACTTAATGATTCCCATTTTCCTTCTCTGTCTGTAAAAAGTAAACAGCAAATCTCTTGCCCTTCTCCCAGCCCTCTACTTAGATTTCAAGATGATACACAAAAGCAGGGTTAAATATCTCCTGCATCACCTTCATGGCACCACATTTTTGTTTTAAAAGGGACATTTTTTCTTGACAATCTTACAATAAAATATAGTGTTGCTAAAAGAAGCTAAGACGCTTCAAAAATAATTCTGTTTTGATTTTAGCTAAAACAGTGGTAATTTGTAGTGGCTAGTCCAGCTTTAATGCAGATGCAGTTATGAAGGGTGACAGTTGGAGGTACATCTCAGCTACACTGTACCTGGTTGCTACACTGTACATGCGCTACCAGTCTCCATGGCACAGAAACCAGTTCTTTCAGATATGAAGTCTGGGTGCAGTTCTGGTGATGATTCCCTATTGAACTGCCCTGAATACACTAGCTTGGCTCCTCATGACTATATACTTCTCTAACTTGCTCTTGGAGTTCCTTGGAGTATTTCTTTCAAACATCCCTTTATGTTATATCAGGTCGCATAATACAGAACCTCAACATCTTGCCATGAAAAATACTAGCCTGATGGGCTGCAGTGGAACCCTCCTCTACTTTTGGTAGTTTGGACTAGAGTGATAGAAAAGCATGAGGACAACAACATCTTGGAGGCAGTGATTTCAGTGTCATACTGTGGGCATGCAGCCGGTGTGCTATATCAGGACCTAATTGTAAGCCACGTGGAAAAAAGCAATTCTGTACCAGTTAGCTAGAATGAACTATTCCCTTAGATGAAAAACTTCAGCAAACTTCTCTACATTCTTTTCTATAATAATATGAGGATGCACTTCTAAAGTACTTATGTAATCTTGAATGGGCTCAATGAAATTAACATGTTTTCACATAGTAAATGAAGTTAGGCATTTGTGTAAGTCATGCAGAATCATGACCTTCATATGCACAGTATGCACATAACTAAAATAATATATTTCCAGAAATATATATAACTATATGTAAGTGCTGTAATTAACTCCTAAAGTAGTGACAAATCACTGTGTAAAATAAAAATTGCTAATCTTCAGTAACGTTGTGACTTTAACTCAACCTATTATTTGGTATTAAAAATAGTTTAATTTGTACCTGAATGTATTGTTTTATTCAGAGCCCCTCTCATTCATCATGATGCTGCTAATATCCACGCATCTGCAGATGTCAGCAGCTTTTGACTGTTGAACTGAAATACGGAGAGCAGCATCGGAAGGCTTTTTACAGAAATTTGCAGTGCTGAAAATTATGTAGGATGAATGAAGAAGTACAATGAATTTGTATGAATACCTAAGACTTTAACTTGAGTTAACAAAGCTACTTGGCTTTGTTGCCTTTCTGTGTCCAGGTGCTGTTCTCTTCAATGCTTTCTTACTCACTGTAGTGACATAAACATCTGTTAATTCTAAAACATGTCCAAAACTAGCAGTAGGACTGGCAGTTACACAAGTATCTCATTATTGAAAATGGAGGTTTTCATTACATAGCAGTGTGTACCTACAGATGGATGGTATGTGTTATACCATGGAAAATGTCATGTTTCCTAAACTGCGTCACCTTAAAATATATTCTCTTAATGATAAACAAAGGCTTATTAGAGTAAGATCATCAGATGTATCTTCTTCACATGCCCTTCTAGGTAACTTACAGAGACTATGATCAGTAATTTGGTCGTCCAGACCATTACACCAGCACCTCTTCTTGCTAAAGGAGTCATTGGCTGCACACTGACCTCTGTGAAATGATATAATATTCATGTAAGTTCTGCACAGAAATGCACACATTTGTCTGTGTGAGAAAAACAGCTTCTTTCAGAAAAAAAAAAGTTTTTGAAACTGAGCCTCATTCGTGTATTGGTATACAAGTAAAAATTATTTTGCTCCTTTTATGTGATGTTATGTGTATTATACTTGAATAAATATCTTACATGATATCATAAAATCATAGAACCATAAAATGGTTTGGATTGGAAGGGACCTTAAAAATCATTTAGTTCCAACCCCCCTACCATGGGCAGGGACACCTTCCCCTAGACCAGGCTGATAAATCCCCATCCAATCTGGCACATCCAACACTTACTGGGTTGGGGCATCCATAACTACCCACAGCTTCTCTGGGCAACATGTTCCATGGTCTCATCACCCTCAGGACAACTGTAGAGCCACAAATTCACAGGGCTGCAAAACTACAGGTTGTCTCATATCTTCTCAGCTCAATGCTAAGTGGTATTACTAGACATTTTTTTCCCTATACAAACATAGCTGAGTTTCTTGCTGATTAAAAAAACGATACCAACTTCGTATTTGAAGATATAAACAATCTGACCAGGTCAAATAAAACCATGAAGATGTCTGAGGTATGATTGTCTATAACATTTTATTTTGCCTGGAAATACGGTTACTAAATATCACACTTATGTACCAAAAATCCAACAGCACACTTCATTTGTTACTGAAGGAAATCTGATTGGAAGCAGAATTTAAGAGATTGCGGTACTGTTTGGGAACAGATGCAACCATGAGTAATACCCAGGATTTTGGTGAAAGATAATGCAGTGGCATTTCACAAGGCATATACTCCTACAGCATATCTGTGAGATCTTGCCATGTTTCAGAGTTGGAAGGGTTTTGCCATAGATGTTAATGGTGTTAGGATTTCAGTTGATGCTCTTAAACCATGAAAAAACCTGAGTGCTCTTTAACTGAAAAGTCAGTAAAAAAGAGAAAGAAAGAGAGGGTAAGCAAACAGTTTTTACCTTGCCAATACTTAATGTAAGGTAATTGGCTTTCACCCTTCAGAAACTGGGTAGTAGGTAGATGAAAAGAGATCTTTGGAGAGAAGGAAATACATTTAATGAGGTGTGCAACTAAAGAAGTGGTATTGTAGGTCACAAAGAGAAACGTGCCTGCCAAAACAGCAAACAAAAAAAGAAAAGCATAAAGGACCTAAAAAAAAAGGATGCTTGGACATCCCAAGCCTCTGAAACAAGCTGTGGGGAAGTATAATCATCATTTCATGGAACCTGTAAGTGTGAGTTATTCGCTACCCTGCTACATTAAGAGGAGACTTAATTGCAAAAGGTACAGGAACAAAAAGAGAAAAGTAGCATTCATAATATAAGAAAGGCACTCTGTTTTTAAAATGCAAGGCTTTGGAGTTTAATTACTAAGAAAATAACTTGGATGGTTAAGCATAGGCTCCTCATACCAAAGTACAAAGGAATTATGAATGGAAGTGTGAATTATGAATGGAAGTATGACTCACCTTTGAGTGTAACTTAAATATGTGTGTGCTGGTTTTGGCTGGGATGGAGATACTAACTACTCTGAAGAACATTCATGCCAGCCCAGCCCAAACCAGCACAATAAGGAAGGCCGGCCGAGTTAAGGAGTAAAAGCTTTAGATGTTTCCACAAAGCATTAGCAGTCCATAGCTGTTGCCCAGAATAAGCAAAGTGAAAATAAGATTGGAAGGATGTGTTAAGAGAGCGCTATATGGAAAAAAAAAAATGAAGCGACTGAGGACATACACTCCGTTTCCATACGCTAACAAAAATCTGCATGAGATGTTCACACTGGTAACTAAACACAAACAAACAAGAAAAAATGCATTTTAAAAATATTTCCACAGCATCACAGAACCATAGAACGGTTTGGATTAGAAGGGACCTTAAAAATCATGTAGTTCCCACCCCCTTGCCGTGGGCAGGGACGTCTTCCACTAGACCAGGCTGATCAAAGCCCCATCCAACCTGGCCCATCCAACACTTCCAGGGATGGGGCATCCACAGCTACCCACAGCTTCTCCAGGCAACCTGTTCCAGGGTCTCACCATCCTCACAGCAAAGAATTTTTTTCCTGATAACTAATCTACATCTACCCTATCACAGTTTAAAGCCATTCCCCCTTGTCCTGTCGCTAAAGGGCCTTGTAAAAAGTCCATATCCATTGTCCATGGGATTGACAAAGATGTTGAACAGCACCGGTCCCAGCACAGACCCCTGAGGAATGGCCGCTCATCACTGGTCTCTGCTTGGACATTGAGTCATTGACCACCACTCTTTGAGTGCAACCACCCAGGTAATTCCTTATCCACTGAGTGGTCCAACAATCAAATCCATGTCTCTCCGCTGTAGAGACATGGATGCCGTGTGGGACACTGTCGAAGGCTTTGCACAAGTCCGGGTAAATTGCATCAGTTGCTCGTCCCCGATCCGTCAATGCTGTGAGCCGACCATAAAAGGCCACCAGATTTTTCAGGCATGATTTGCACTTAGTGAAACCATGTTGGCTGTCACCAATCACCTCTTTATTTTCCATGTGCCTTAAGCGTAGTTTCCAGGAGGATCTGCTCCATGATCCTGCCAGGCATCACAGTGAGACTGACCAGACTGTAGCTCCCTACGTTTTCATTATTTCCCTGTCTAACAATGGGAGTTACGTTTCCCCTTTTCCAGTCAGCGGGAACTTCACCAGACTGCCACGGCTTCTCAAATATGATGGATAGTGGCTTAGCCACTTCATCCACCAGCTCCCTGAGGACCCGCAGAGGCATCTCATCAGGTCCTACAGGCTTGCACACCTGCAGGTTCCTTTGATGGTCTGAAAGCTGATTGTCTCCTATGGCGGGCAGTTCTTCATCCTCCCAGTCTCCCTGCCTTTGCCTCTTGCAACTTGGGCAGTGTGGCTGGAGCGCTTGCCGGTGAAGACCAAGGTGAAAAAGTCACTGAGTACCTCAGCCTTCCTCATGTCCCAGGCAACCAGGTCTCCTGTATCCTTCTGGAGAGGGCCCATGTGTTCCCTGGTCTTCCTTTTCTCACCAATGCACCTATAGAAGCCTTTCTTGTTGCCCTCGATGTCCCCGGCCAGATTTAATTGGGGGGGGGCTTTAGCTTTCCTAACCTGGTCCCTGGCTGCTTGGACAATTTCTCGGTATTCCTCTGTCCTGGTTTCAGCTGAGATAGAGTTAATTTCTTCTTAATAGTTGGTGCAGTGTTTTGGATTTGGTGTGCGAATAATGTTGATTTCTGCATAGTGTTTATACTAAGTCAAGGACTTTTTGGTTTCTCAGGCCCTGTCAGTTAGGAAGCTGGATAGGCACAAGAATTGTAGTGGGGATACAGCCGGGACAGCTTACTAGTACTAGTTGAAGGGATATTCCATACCATGGAACACCATGTGCCGTACTTAAATTGGGGGAAGAATGAAGGTGGGACATTTGGAGTGGTGGTTACTTCTGAAGTAACTGTTATGTGTGATGCAGCCCTCTTTTCTGGAGATGACTTAACACCTGCCTGCTGATGGGAAGTGGTGAAAGAATTCCTTTTTTTTCTTTGCTTATGTACATGAGTTTTGCTTTACTTATTAAACTGTCTATCTCAGCCTATAAGTTTTGTCATTTATAGAGTTCCAATTCTCTCCGACACCCCACCATGGAAAGGGAGTGAGTGAACAACTGTTTGGTGCTTAGTTGCTGACTGGGGTTAAACCACAACATCCTCCCAGGCTACCTGCCCTTGTTTCTCCCCTCCTGTAGACTTCCTTTTTGTGTTTCAATTTGTCCAGGAGCTCCTGGAGCTCATCCATGCAGGTCTCTCGGGGTTTTTTTTATGTGTTTGAATTCCTCTTTCTTGGGACAGATCACTCCTGAGCTCGTAGAAAGTCATCCTTGAATATTAATCAGTTTTCTTGGGCCCCTTTTGCCTCCAGGGATTTATCCCATGGTATTCTACCAAGCAGATCCCTGAGGAGGCCAGCATCTGTGCTCCTGAAGTTCAGGGTGGTGATCTTGCTGTGTGCCCACGTTGCTGCCCCAAGAATCTTGAACTCCACCATTTCATAGTCACTGCAGCCAAAGCTGCCCTTGAGTTTCACATTTCCCATAAGCCTCTCCTTTTTGGTGAGAACAATGTCCAGCATGGCACCTCCCCTCAGTGGCTCCTCTATCACTTGGAGAGGGAAGTTATCATCAACGCATTCCAGGAACCTCCTGTATTGCCTGTGCCCTGCTGTGTTGCCCCTACAACAGATATTGGTGTGGTTGAAGCCCAGCATGAGGACCAGGACTGGTGAATGTAAGACTGTTTCTATCTGCCTATAGAGGACCTTGCCCACTCAGTCTTCCTGGCTGGATGCCCTGCAGCAGATCCCCACTATAAAGTCACCTGTCCCTGCCCTCGCTTTGATCCTGACCCATAAATTCTCAGTCAGCTCCTCATCCATCCCCAGAAAGAGCTCCATGCACCCCAGCTGGTCATTGACATGGAGGGTGACACTCCCTTCTCATCATGCCTGTCCTTCCTCAAAAGCCTGTATCTTTCCATTCCAACACCCCAGTCATAGGAGCCATCCTACCACATCTGCATGATGTCGATGGGATCATAGCCTGTCAGACGTGCACACATCTCTAACTTGTCTTGTTTTTTTTCCGATGCTTTGTGCATTTGTATAGAGGCAGTTAAGTTGGGCCCCTGATGAAACTGAATTACTGACTGGGGTGCCTGGGATTCCTTTGTGCTGCTCGTCAGATGCTCTCCTGCTGCCCTGCAATCCCTCCCCAACTTCTGAGCATCTTTTGCTGGCATTGGTGTTAAACTGAGAAGAATGGGATGGATTCAGGTTCCCTTCTCCCAGTGACTTTATTTTAACTTTAGATTAATTTTAGTAATATGATAAAAATAAAAACTTATTATGGTGGAACCTATTAATATATACTGCAGTACAACTAATGATGGCAAAGGTTGAGCCTTACTCATCAGGGTTATAGTAACCATTTGTGCGTGATAAACATTTCTCATATTTACCAAATAATCTTGTCTGCATTGCTACAGATCTTCTCATTGTAAAATAAGATAGATCTGCCCTAATTTGATGGAAAAGATTAATAAATATTGACTTTTAAAGTACTGAACTGTGTTACATTTGGATAGGCTGTAGAAGCAGCGGTGTTATCATCACTGTATGCATGAATGCTTAAGACTGAACAGTAAAAATGAACATTCATTTTTCATTGGTAGTTTTTTATCAGAAATCAGTTCCTGTGTTTAAATCATAATGTGTTGTGAGATCATACTGATTTTTACAAGCTTTTCAACAGAAAAAATGATTACAGAATGCCAAGTTTTCCAAGAATGCCAACTGATGCCAAGTTTGCCATCTTTCTATTACAACTTTTTGGAATTTTGCCTGCATAGATAATCCTAGCTGTGAGGCTTCGAGACTGTCACAGAGAATCTTTTCAGAGGCTTCAGTACTCCTGATTCTCTGTCTTTTAGGCTCTTTTCACAGACATAATAATTCCAGGTGGAAGTTTATTTCCATTTTTCTAACATAGGTGTTTTCAAACTTATTCTTCTGTAAACTTTGAAGTTAGAAAGTAGAGCACCTGGAGATGTATGTTTTTTACCTTTTTTTATATTTCAGTAATTCTGGCATCTGTTTTAATATGGATATAATTTAGGTAAGGGAATTCTACCTGCAGCTTCTTACAGTGTAAGTATTGGGTGGACTGTCTGTGCTTTCTAATGTTCAGAATTGCCTCCATAATCTGAAGAATTATTGGGAAAAAAAGGGGACTTATTGATCTCTTTATGAAAATACCATTTCCTTGAGACCCTGTGCAGGCCAGGTTTGAATAATTCAATATTATATTATATAGACGACCATTTCACTTCAGTATCTCTATTGAAAGAGAACTGTATCTTTCAAGGTAATTTCTCAAAGTATTTCCGCTATTTAAACTTATTGAAGAAAGCTCAGCAGAGGAAGGACTCTGTTGCTGTTTACCATGAGTGCAAAGGTAGCAGAAACATTTATTGTACCAATCACCATTCATGATATAGACTCTTTCAAAGATTTGGACAAAAAATAGCAGCTCAGTACCATTGAAAATCTTCTGGTGGCTTTCACGCTTCAGTGTTCATACAATAATTTTTATGCCAACGTCATTAGATCAGCTTTTTCTCAGCTCAATTTAAGCCAGTAAAAACTTCTTTTCCTTGTTGTCCTTCACTGCAAGTATTGTTCTCCCACTTGGGTCCCTTATTTAGACACATGTCATAATGCTAATAATGTAAAGCTCACACAAACCCCAGTATTCAAGTTTTTTATTATTATTTTTTAAATATTACATCTTTTTACAGTTTCCTACCCTACCATCAAGTTGTAATTGCTGTAGAGTATCTTCCATAATATAAGCAGGAGGCTTTTTCCCAGTTTCTCTCCATGCATTGCCACTGCAGTTTGAATTTTGCAAACACCTTAAAAACTGAAATATTCTAGTGTACCTCAGAAAAATAGCAGTTTACTTTTTTAAGATTAAATTTCCTGTGCTTTGATACCTTTCATGTAGTAGTTTAGAGGTCTCCAGGACCCCATCTTCCTAAGTTTGTCTTGTTCTAAGCCCTCTATTCCCTCTGGGTTTTTTGTGGGTTCTTTTGTTTATTTGTTTGTTTGTTCTTTTTTCTGGCTTTACCCTAATAATACACTGGTGAGAAGATTTTACTTTTACACTATAGGGACATTTTTGTTTACTTGTCATAATCTGATAGAAAAAGTGAAATGTTTGTACAAGATTTTTATTCTAGGAGTTACTTACTCAAAAAAGACACATTGTAAAACAAGATTTTGAATGCAAAATTGCATCTTAATTATTATCTTAAGTATCATTAAGTGGTACTTAATCTGCATAAATTTATGGCTCATTAAAAGAACCTTTTAGAGGCACAAACTTCTTACTCAGATCAACAGATCATGAAAAAGATTTCATGTGAAAATATTCATATTCTCCACTTCAGTTAAAGAAAATCCTGTTTCTGAAATCAAAGGAAGCAACAGAAGTGTTAAGTGTCTAAACATATTAGCAGAGAAGAGAAAAAGTTATTTCTTCAGCTCTTAAAAAAAGCAGATTCTCTTTTGAACTCTGTCTTTCAAGATTTATTGAAAATACTGGAACATGGTAGAAATAAAGGTTAGAAAAATGTTTTTTTCTGTAACATAACCCTCAGACATTAGGAAGACACCACTTCTTTACTGGGGTAAAAGACTGAGTGAGAAAGAAGAAGACCAGTTAATTCCAGGCTAATAAAAGAACTCTGCCTGCAACTTATACAACGAAGGGGGAAAAGTAGTCAGAAAGAATGTGAAGATTTATTTGTGTTATTGAGATCATGAGAATCAGGAATACTAGTACAATAATGGCAGTCTACAATCATTTGATTATGGTTAGACAGACACTGCTTCAAATGTGATGTGAAAGAACCACATGGGGCTCAAATGGGGAAGCACAGGAATGGTAACATACTTGCAAGAATATCAGAACTATTTCTGTGGTTGTGTATATCAGAAAATACTCAGTATGTCCTACATTCTCAGGACAAAATTTCTGTCTGTAGAGAGTTCAGCTTTCAATCTGATCAGAATAGCAGCCTTAGAATTGAGCCCTGTTAAATGTTTGCCCGATGCTTTATGCATATTTGCTAGTTTTTCAGAGAAGAAAACCAAGGCAGAGATGAGACAGTAACAATGCACAAACTCATGCTGCAGCATTTTATTCTTACAGGAAGAAGATGTAGGCATTTGAATGTGTTTCAGTGGCATGTCCCAAAAGTATTGAGAAGGATCCATGAGTCAAAAAAAGGATCTTTATTTTCTAATGAATATGTGACATATAACTCACAATATTGACAAGAACTCTTGGAAAAAGTACATGTCTGTGTGAGTATTATGAGGAAAGAAGGAAAGGTGAAAAAGCACAGCAGGGGATGATACTTGGAAAACTGAGAATAATTTTGCAAACCAATTAGTTTTACACTTTGAGGTGTGGTTAGGATAGTAAGACTTATAATAGTTTTTAAAGTTCCTTTAAACAGGGGTCATAGGATGAGCATAGTTCATACATTTTTGTCAGGTAATTTTTGCACTACCTACTGTAGGGAGAAGGTATAGCAGAGAGTCTGTGATGAAAAGATCTTGAGGGTATGAAGGGTTCTCTCTTAAAATAACAGAAGAGAAGGCAGAGTGCTGCTGGCATTCCTCATTGCAGTTAAATTGTTAAAGGACCAGTTGCTGTAGAACTTGTACATATCCTCAAAGGTAAGTGTAGCTTCATGATCCAGAATTTGAGAGTTAGATATGGTTTTTTGTTGGTTTGTTTGTTTGTTTGTTTGTTTTTATGAAAAAGAATGTGGGTTTTGTTGTTGATGTTGTTTAAGAAAAAGGAGCATGTGAAGATTTTCCTAATAGCTTTTCTGAGAGAATGAAGAACACCAAAGCAATGCTGGGGTACTCCAGCCTGAAAAGGAAGTGGTACTTGATTTTTTAAAAGACCATTCTCCTGTTTCAAGGAGAATGAAGAAAACACCCTGCACTCTTTTAAGGGGCTGGGGTGGGGGGTGGGCAGGGGTGGGGGGGGGTGGGGAGGTGGGAAGAGAGATATAGACAAAAATTTACAGATTCTTAGAACAAAGTTGGTTTTTATAAGAATGATTGTATAAACGTGTCTAAGATTTTCATGTTGTACACTCATCCTGCACTTCTAGTGATTTTGGACTAAATTCAACTTCTCCCTCAGGAACATACCAAGACTCGTTTGCCATAACAACATGAAAAATGTGAGATATGTAGGTCCAGAATGCTAGGTCAGCTAATAGGGTGAAGTGTTTAATTTATATTTTCTGGAACATTTTCAAGGCTATTATACATTTATTTCCTGGACTATGACAACTTCATTAAAATAAGGTTTCCTTGTCCAGCTTTTCTTAGCAATCAGATTAAATATTAACTGTCAGAAACAGCATGTTTACATGATCATGCCCCACTTCCTAGGTATCCTCTCTCCCTGATAAATAGGACCTCTTCAAGTCACTGAATTGTGGAAATCATGGACTCCAAAGTTCCATCAGTCATTACTTCAAGGTACACGAGAACACAATGATCTTGACAGAGCACACACACTCATTTCCCAAACCACCATTTCCTTACCAGAATTATAGTAGGTTTCTCCATTTGGAAAATGTTTTTTGTTAAACCATCTGAGCTTTGTTTGTCTGCAACAGTGTTTTGTTTTGTTTTGTTTTGTTTTTTTTTTTTTCCTTCATTGGTAACTCTACATATGGGGCAAAAAAAGAACTCATACTACAGAACGTCATTTTCTTTTCTTTCCTCCTGGTAAAGATTTCATTATCATTGTGATTCTCGTTGTTGAACATTTAAGGACTTGTACTTTTTAACTTTTTAATATGTCCCTGGTTCTTTAATGTGTAACCATTGGCAAAGAAATTGAAGTCCATCTTGGAAAGAGAAATCCATCTTATTCCTCCATTCTTTCCAGATAAAATGTTTGTATTCATAAAGTTTTATGATTGATATATTTAATAGTGGAAGTGGTACTTTCATTCTCAGTAATCTTAACTCAGGAGTGCAATGAAAAATAAAGAAAAACTCATTCTTATATGTACAGATGGAAACAGACCATAATAGCAATCAGGAATTTTAGAGTAACACACATTCACTTTTGCCCACTTGCCATATATTGAACATCTCATTTGATAGTGTTAAAATTCATTATGTACATTTCAGTAAGTGAAAAATACCTCAGCTATAGAAACAGGTTTGGTACAGAGCATGCAGGAAAGCCCACTCAATGAAAATCTGATTTATATATTTGATTAACACAGTGCAACATGTTTTGGGAATAATATTAAATGTAGATTTGTGTGAACTATTGAGAATAAATTGCTTTAATGTGTCAGTGAAACTTATCCTCTCTCTCTGAGCTGAAGTAAAGGTTGAACATTTTTACTTTTGAATTAATTTTTTATGACTGTGCACACAGGAAATATCTTCCACTTAACAGTCTCCCATAGAACCTGTTACTTACTTCAGGACCTTAGCAAATTAGAGGAATATCCAAGCAAACTATCAGTGGTTGTGATGCTTTTAGTCATGTGTATGTATGCCCCATTTTCAGTAAAATAAAGGGATTTTCAATAGCTTTTGAATATATTGCATACTTTCTAGATGCAGTGTATCCTTTTCTTGGTTCGCTTAACTTGGACAAAACTTCTCACAGTATGCCTGTTCTTTGGTGGGAGAGTACTGGCACTAGAATCAGTTGAGAAATATGTGGATGTTGACGGATAGAACGGTGGGTGTTGATTTACAGAACGGTGGAGCTGAAGAAAGAAACAGTAGCCTATTTTTCCAAACAGATTCTGAAAGAGTTTCTAACATTCTTTGCTCAAGTGTTGCAGAAAAGAAACATGAAATAGAAATTGGAAGCAAGACAAGTTTTAAGAACTGATAATATATTTGTCCTCAGAAAGGTGTCAGGGAGAGATTCAGCGGTATAAAGCTGGCTGAACCCCAGCGTACAGCCACTGCACTGCAGACACAGAGAGGCATGGAGTGCAGCAATAGCACAGCCTGAAAAAATAAATACATGAAAAGCCTAAACTACTGAGTGCTCCAGACATGACAGTAAGTTTGATGTGGCAGATATAACCTTTGCCTTGGAACTGTTCAAAACGGGAATGTCTAGCAGCACCACATGCCTTTGCAAGCTGTTTAGAAGGCAGGAATTGGAAGTACAAGTAGCTACTCAGCTAAATTCTCACCTAACTCCAATGAATGGTAGTAAAATGAATAATTAGTGCATCTTGCTGAGGCAAAATGTGATCAGAAGCCATTCAGAGGGCAAAAACCTCTTATTTCCTGAAACTAAAAATATTGACCTTGATTACAAGTATTATTTTCATATTTGTGTACTGAGACATTAGTGTTATTTACTTTTGTCTGGACTCCCAAGCACTGGGATGAAAGGAAAGGCTGTGGAATCATTACGTCCTGGCAAAACCATTGAGTAGTTGTGTACACCCTCTTCGTGTGTTGTGTGATACAAATTTCTGACAGAACAGTGGAGAGACATATGCTTTCAAGAAGATACCATTTAAAAACTCACACTTGGTTATTTTTCTCAAATCGTTACTCATTCTTTTTTTATGTTACTCCATGGTATTAATGCAGATTTAATTTGTTACATATCAGCTTGCTCTAGAAGACTAGAATATGAAAGTAGAGAATTAAAATTTATATGAATCAGTAGTACTTTACTATATGCTTTCAGTAAGATTGTATCAATCTAATTTATAGTTGATCAGCACTTACTTTTCTAGCTGTCTGATTTTCATATTAATATACCACACAAATCAGACTAATGTACTAAATATAGGAAGAACTAAAAACATGGCAGTGTATATTTTAAATGAAATGTCTTCAAGCCAGCAGTAAATGTGCACATTAGCCTGCGTTCTAAAAAGACTAATTTACACACACTAATGTGTTTTTAAGCGGTTTTGATTTGTGTTGTTTTTTTGTTCTGTTGGGGTTTTTTTGTTTTTTTTTTTTTTTTTTTTTTTCCTGTGAAACGTTTTGTTATATTAAGCATAATTCTTCATTTAAATTAGAAAAAAGCTGCAAGTATTCAGCTTCTTTATAGATTGAGTATAATCTTTTAGCTCATTTAATTATGAAAGTCTTTCAGGAATAAGAACAAAGGTGTTTAATTGCATGGATAGAAACCCTGAATATTCTTTCCATCTTGAGGAACAGAGCTTAAATATTGCTGATAATCTACTCATTGACTACGATATGACTGCAAAAGACAAGGCCTTGAGAGGAAAAAGGGGAGAGAAAAGTAATCATTTGTGCTTATCATGAGAAACTGATGAGGGCTTTCTTACAGAACACAGATCAAAACAGGAGCATGTAAAATTCAAATTCTTTTTAGTGTATAATGGAAAAACAGAAAACACGATGCTGCACAGTCTGTTTAGATGTGGGAGTAGGCCAAACCTATCAAGAACTTGTCTTTGGGCTCAATACTTGAATCAGAATGACTGTCTCAAAAAATCTGAGTTCTATGTAGTGATGCAAATTTAAGCAGTTTATTTGCCTTTCTTAGACTTCCAGCTCAGAACAGAATCTTTCGTTACTCTTAAGATCATTCTCAACATGAATTTTTCTGTTTAACATCGAGCACGTGTTTGAATGATAACCTAAATTTAATCTGAATCTTATATCTCCATTTCTGGTAATTGATTAAACAGTTTATGAATTTTAATGATCATTAAAATACCAATGCAATAGCTGTCTGATTAATAAAAACAAATTTTAAGTAGGTTTTAAAGAAATAACTGAGCTTGAGTACCTTCAACTTTACAACTATAAAAATATGGGGGGTTCTAGCTGGCAAAAAAACCAATCAGATGTAATACTTTTTTTACTTGCTCTTTATCAGACTAGATGAGCATCACAGGATTAGAAACTAGTCACTTTCATCTACTGAGAGAAAAAATACAAATTATCATCTGTTTTCCTCTAACAGTGTAAGATTTCACATTAATTTTGTTGAAAAAGGAAGACACTCTAAAAAGAATTTTAAAATATGCTTTCAGATTTCAGGAATATATCTTGAAATTGTGGGCAGTGTGCATTTGGTCAATAGACATTTCTAGGAAAATTACAGCTATTATCATAGACTTTTCTTTAAATCAATTGCAGAAAGTCTTCTGATTTCAGGTTTAAATTACTTTTTAAAATTGAAGATCAGAGAGAGATATGGAAGGCTAACATTTGTGGATAATGTTGTTAAGACATCATCTTCATCAACAATGGACTAAAATTCTGGTCATCTAGTACCCATGCTCTGGATCCAACCTCACAGAGGTATTTAATTGCAGATGAATTAGAATTTTCTTTCTTTCTTTTTTTTTTTTTTTTTTTTAACCATTTGCTATAATTCATCATTGTGAAGAAAAATCTTGAAAATGTGACCATGTAAAAATTCAGACTCGAAGCTTTCAGATTTTTCCTGATGGCAAAGGCAGCCAGCAGCATCCTGGGCTGCATTTAGAAGAGGGTTGCCAGCAGATTGTTCCCTCCATTCAGGACTTGTGAGGTACATCTGGACTACTTGGTCCAGTTCTGTTCTCCCCAGTGCAAGTAAGATGTGGTCATATTGGAGCAAGTCCAAAGGAGGGCCATAAAAATGATTAAGGGAGAGGAGCATCTGTCAAATTAGGAAAGGCTGAGAGAACTGAGACAGTTCAGCCTGGGGAAAAGGGGGTGAAAGGGGTGTGATACCAGTCTGTAAATACCTGAAGGGAGGAAATGAGGAACAAGGAGCCAGACTCTTCTCGCTGGTCTCCTGTGATAAGGCAAGACACAATAGGCACAAATTAAAATATAAGAAACTCCATTTAAGCATGAGAAGAATCTTTTTTACTGGAAGGGTGATACAGCAGTAGAATAGGCTTCCCATAGGTTGTGAAGTTCTTGGAGATACTCAAAACCCAAACGAACATGACCCTGAGCAACTTTATTGTGGTTGGCCCTACTTTGAGCAGGAGAGCTGGACTAGATAACTTCCAGAGGTCTCTGTTGACCTCAGTGACTGATTCAGGGCTATGAACAATTTCAGCTTTAGTCTGAAGACCTGAACAAGCTGATAGCAGGAGGTTAGCCCTCCAACCTTGCCAGTTCCATGATGTAACTGCTGACATAATTAAATGCTCCAGTTTCCCTGCCATATTTTACTCCTCTGAAACACTTTTTGCTGCCAAGCCTTGACAGAGCAAGGCCTCTTTGGTGCTGTGAACATGTGGGGCTACTTTCAGTTGTCCTTTGATTCCTATTCAACCATATTCTGAAAAATTCTTTCTGCTGAGATTAATCATTTTTTTGTTATCCGACTGATAAAGAAGCCCATGGGGAGAAGTGCTATGCTGGACATTGTTCACAACAAGAAGACAACAAGCGGGATTGGTAGGGAATGTGAATCTCAAGGGCAGCCTTGTATTTAGTGAACATAAAATGGTGGAGTTCAAGATATTTAGGGCAGAAAGTTGGGAACACTGCAAGGTCACTTACCCTGGAATTCAGAGGAGCAGAGTTTGCTGTCTTCAGGGATCTGCTTGGTAGAATACCATTGGATAAAACCCTGGAGGCAAAAGAGGCCAGAGAAAGCTGGTTAACATTCAAGGATCATCTCCTTCTAGCTCATGAGCAATGTGTCCCAACGAAAAGTAAATTCAGGTAAAAATGCCAGAAGGCCGGCATGAATGAACAAGAGGCTGCTGGACAAATTGAATTGCAAAAAGGAAGCCTACAGAGTGGTGAAAAAAGGACAGGCAGCCTGGGAAAAATACCGAGAAATTGTCCAAGCAGCCAGGGACCAGGTTAGGAAAGCTAAAGCCCCCCCCCAATTAAATCTGGCCGGGGACATCGAGGGCAACAAGAAAGGCTTCTATAGGTGCATTGGTGAGAAAAGGAAGACCAGGGAACACATGGGCCCTCTCCAGAAGGATACAGGAGACCTGGTTGCCTGGGACATGAGGAAGGCTGAGGTACTCAGTGACTTTTTCACCTTGGTCTTCACCGGCAAGCGCTCCAGCCACACTGCCCAAGTTGCAAGAGGCAAAGGCAGGGAGACTGGGAGGATGAAGAACTGCCCACCGTAGGAGACAATCAGCTTTCAGACCATCAAAGGAACCTGCAGGTGTGCAAGCCTGTAGGACCTGATGAGATGCCTCTGTGGGTCCTCAGGGAGCTGGTGGATGAAGTGGCTAAGCCACTATCCATCATATTTGAGAAGCTGTGGCAGTCTGGTGAAGTTCCCGCTGACTGGAAAAGGGGAAACGTAACTCCCATTGTTAGACAGGGAAATAATGAAAACGTGGGGAGCTACAGTCCGGTCAGTCTCACTGTGATGCCTGGCAGGATCATGGAGCAGATCCTCCTGGAAACTACGCTTAAGGCACATGGAAAATAAAGAGGTGATTGGTGACAGCCAACATGGTTTCACTAAGTGCAAATCATGCCTGAAAAATCTGGTGGCCTTTTATGGTCGGCTCACAGCATTGACGGATCGGGGACGAGCAACTGATGCAATTTACCCGGACTTGTGCAAAGCCTTCGACAGTGTCCCACACGGCATCCATGTCTCTACAGCGGAGAGACATGGATTTGATTGTTGGACCACTCAGTGGATAAGGAATTACCTGGGTGGTTGCACTCAAAGAGTGGTGGTCAATGACTCAATGTCCAAGCAGAGACCAGTGATGAGCGGCCATTCCTCAGGGGTCTGTGCTGGGACCGGTGCTGTTCAACATCTTTGTCAATCCCATGGACAATGGATATGGACTTTTTACAAGGCCCTTTAGCGACAGGACAAGGGGGAATGGCTTTAAACTGTGATAGGGTAGATGTAGATTAGTTATCAGGAAAAAAATTCTTTGCTGTGAGGATGGTGAGACCCTGGAACAGGTTGCCTGGAGAAGCTGTGGGTAGCTGTGGATGCCCCATCCCTGGAAGTGTTGGATGGGCCAGGTTGGATGGGGCTTTGATCAGCCTGGTCTAGTGGAAGACGTCCCTGCCCACGGCAAGGGGGTGGGAACTACATGATTTTTAAGGTCCCTTCTAATCCAAACCGTTCTATGGTTCTGTGATGCTGTGGAAATATTTTTAAAATGCATTTTTTCTTGTTTGTTTGTGTTTAGTTACCAGTGTGAACATCTCATGCAGATTTTTGTTAGCGTATGGAAACGGAGTGTATGTCCTCAGTCGCTTCATTTTTTTTTTTCCATATAGCGCTCTCTTAACACATCCTTCCAATCTTATTTTCACTTTGCTTATTCTGGGCAACAGCTATGGACTGCTAATGCTTTGTGGAAACATCTAAAGCTTTTACTCCTTAACTCGGCCGGCCTTCCTTATTGTGCTGGTTTGGGCTGGGCTGGCATGAATGTTCTTCAGAGTAGTTAGTATCTCCATCCCAGCCAAAACCAGCACACACATATTTAAGTTACACTCAAAGGTGAGTCATACTTCCATTCATAATTCACACTTCCATTCATAATTCCTTTGTACTTTGGTATGAGGAGCCTATGCTTAACCATCCAAGTTATTTTCTTAGTAATTAAACTCCAAAGCCTTGCATTTTAAAAACAGAGTGCCTTTCTTATATTATGAATGCTACTTTTCTCTTTTTGTTCCTGTACCTTTTGCAATTAAGTCTCCTCTTAATGTAGCAGGGTAGCGAATAACTCACACTTACAGGTTCCATGAAATGATGATTATACTTCCCCACAGCTTGTTTCAGAGGCTTGGGATGTCCAAGCATCCTTTTTTTTTAGGTCCTTTATGCTTTTCTTTTTTTGTTTGCTGTTTTGGCAGGCACGTTTCTCTTTGTGACCTACAATACCACTTCTTTAGTTGCACACCTCATTAAATGTATTTCCTTCTCTCCAAAGATCTCTTTTCATCTACCTACTACCCAGTTTCTGAAGGGTGAAAGCCAATTACCTTACATTAAGTATTGGCAAGGTAAAAACTGTTTGCTTACCCTCTCTTTCTTTCTCTTTTTTACTGACTTTTCAGTTAAAGAGCACTCAGGTTTTTTCATGGTTTAAGAGCATCAACTGAAATCCTAACACCATTAACATCTATGGCAAAACCCTTCCAACTCTGAAACATGGCAAGATCTCACAGATATGCTGTAGGAGTATATGCCTTGTGAAATGCCACTGCATTATCTTTCACCAAAATCCTGGGTATTACTCATGGTTGCATCTGTTCCCAAACAGTACCGCAATCTCTTAAATTCTGCTTCCAATCAGATTTCCTTCAGTAACAAATGAAGTGTGCTGTTGGATTTTTGGTACATAAGTGTGATATTTAGTAACCGTATTTCCAGGCAAAATAAAATGTTATAGACAATCATACCTCAGACATCTTCATGGTTTTATTTGACCTGGTCAGATTGTTTATATCTTCAAATACGAAGTTGGTATCGTTTTTTTAATCAGCAAGAAACTCAGCTATGTTTGTATAGGGAAAAAAATGTCTAGTAATACCACTTAGCATTGAGCTGAGAAGATATGAGACAACCTGTAGTTTTGCAGCCCTGTGAATTTGTGGCTCTACAGTTGTCCTTAGGTCACTAAAAGGAGAGAGAGGTGGTCGTAGAACTCTTCAAAAGTTTCAGGATCTTCCTGCATAAGGAAGAATTATGTTTGTACAAGAAAATTTTAAAAAGCTAAAAAATAAAAATATATCAGTTCTGTGATTCCTCCTGGGTACTCACAGGTGATGTAGCCTGGTAAAGTACATGTTAAGTGTCAACTATTAAAATCAAAGTCTGTGTGGTTTTTTTTTGGTACAATACCTAAATAGATAAACAAAAATTTACATGAATCTGCTTTCTAGGGTGACTGATTTCCATTCTGTGTTACATGTGTTGAAATATCAGGAATACAGAAAAACTAATTAAACACTAAAGTTGTTAATCTAAAATTAGAACAAATACTCAGAAAAATTCAGAAGAAAAAGGAAATGTGTTATAAATAATATCAAGTGATACTAATTTTCTCATCGGTATGTACAGTGCAAGTTGGGCTTGGTCTTCATTTTTTTTTTTTTTCACTTGCCCTCCCAGTGGGGTCAAGAGCAAAGGACTCAAAGGGCACTGAGAGCCATTGACATCAATTTCCTGCTCTGTACCTTCTGACATTTAAGAAGCTTCATATTTTAACTCACATTCACGTTCTTCCCTTGCTGCAAAAATGTATTTTCTGTTAGAACTAAGAGGAGGTACCCATATGCATCAAAGAGAGAATATGTCTCACAAGCCCAGTTTGAAATAGGACTATCTGGAAGACATATTTGCTAGATCTAGCTCCCCTCATGCATTATTCTTGCAGGTGACACTATAACTACTGATTTTCTGCCAGACAGGAAATCATTAATGGCTCATTTTCTAATTCATTTCCTGATTTGGATAATTTCTTTCATTTTCATCCACCTCCTGCTTATCTCTTTTGTACTCAGAATGCTAATTTCCCTTTCAAATCAAGTTCTGCTGAAGTCAGCAGAGATCTAAACAAATGGAATTTTTTTAAAAAAACTGTGTTCCATGTGGAATCAACTCTGATTTTCCTGAAATGTCAAGACGATTAATTTCTTTATCTATGTATTTTCTAACACATTTTTTATCTAAGACCTTAGCTTCAACATATTGGCAGTGTGCTAAGGTCATTGCTAGCCACAAACAAGAGAAATTTTTTATCAGTAACTAATGACATATATTTCCCCTTTTGGATTTTCAAAGTTGCTTGAAAGAATCTAAACTAGTATGATTTTTTTTTTTTTTCAATTTGGATTTCTTTTCTTTGTCAGAAGCTTGCTAATGTAGCACTCTCTTCTTTCTACTAAACCAAAAGTCATCATTCAAACTCACTTTGGAATGAAGACAGGAAATGTGCCTGCATGCAATTTTTTATTCCATTGTAAAAATCTGAAAAGCCTGTGAATGTATCTTTCTTAAAGTTACTGGTCAGTGGTCAGCAAAGATGCTGGCTTTGGTAAACCTGGATTGTGATACACATAAATTACATTTAGTGGAATGTTCAGATTTCAGGTTTGATCCTTTTTTAAATTTTTCCCCATCATTATTAATGGCATGAAACTGTTCATCCAAGATTTAATTTCAGCTGTATCTGAATGTTTTCTCCTGTTGCATTTTGGTGCTTATTTAAAATGCCCAGCACATTGCAGATGAGATGCAAAAGGAAATGTTTGTTCCTCAAAGCTTTATGTTTTACTATAAAGGAAAAATAATCTGCAGTTTTCTCCACTAGGCTACTACTTTATTGAAAGAAAATTTTGCAAAAAAAATTATTAAGATTAATCGTTAAAGATCCATAGTGTTGGAATACCATACCCTATAGACTTTACTCCCTAAAATTAAATGGTCTTCTCTTGGCAAATTTATGCCTGTGTTTTGCATTTTTGACATACTGACATCTACTATGACCTTCCAAAGTAAGGTTGGCATATACATCCATCTTGCCTCTGTCTTCAGCTGCTCAAATTTACTGTCTCAGTGTTTTTGGCATACTGTTCATTTTGCAGTCTTTAAGGTGCTTGTTGTATTATGTTACTTTAAGAAATAATTTCAGTTTCTGTAAATATGCACACCTCAAGTTGGTTTTTGTTAGCCAGCTGTTTCAGTTTCTATTAATGATAAATGAACACTCACATATTGTGTTCTCATTTAGATAAAGAGCTGCCATTTTCAAAACCTCATAATACTACTTTTCTCACAGCCTTTCTTCATTAATTTTCATATTGTGGCTTTTGTCTGTCTTGCAACATTTCACAATGCAAATATATGAATTTGTAGATTTATGCTTGTTTTTCACTATAAAAATGTAGTTCATGTTTTTATAAATTAGATATCCTTTGTTTTCTTTGTTCCTCTGTAGTAAGGCAATATATCCCCGATTTCTTGTGGTCCTCGTGTCTTCCTCCTCAGTCTGCCTATGATATAAGTAAAGCGCTCATATTATTTTTAAATAAACTAATATATATATATAGGATGGATCTAGTATGGATTTAGCATGTTTTAAATTAATACAAAGAAATGTGAAGTACTTATAAATACGTAATATCTTTTCCATGTTTCAAAAATATATTTCAACTTTAGCATGAGAACTTTTATCTCCCTTGAAAGCATCCTCACAAGTTTCCTTGAGCCAACCAGGTAATTTTAAATTTTCTAAATTTTGTGGAAGTTTTGGTCAACATGGATAACCATGCATAAATCCATATCAAAATGTGCCTTCTTTTTTCATGTTCAAAGAAAAAAGAAAAAGGAAGAAGAAAAAAAAAAGAAAGACAGCAACAAAACTGAGAGGGTACACACAGAAGATTGCTGTTCATATTTGAAATCAGACATAGGCTTGAACTGTGTTGCTCAGATCCAGACTGGAATTTCATCTAAGTTCAAGGTTACATCCATTGCAGATACAGGGAATGATGAAGGCTGGCTCTGCACTAACATATAGGCTTTTTATTTTGCATTTTGCTTAGAGACACTATCTTGGGGGTTTTAACATTCAAATTACAGAACAGTAAAAAAAAGCTGGTGCCCCCTACTACAAAGATTTCTCTTTAAGGCCTACTTTTCATTTCCAGTGAATCAGTGCATTTTCTCTAGCTTCATAAAGAAAATTTTTAAATAGTTTTAAAGGTAGCTGCTTACCAGATACATAAGTCTGTTGTCAATTTGTTAAAGAGTTGAGATCAATTGATTTTATTGGTTTGATTAACTGATTTTATAAAATCATTTAATAGAATTAAAATATAGAAGAATAAGAAAATTTTTTTATAGGAAATTTATAGCTATATAGTAGAAGTAATGAGATTTTTTGTACGTTTTGTACCAAGGCTAGAAGAAGGGCCTGGAACTATTGTTGAAGCTTAAGTAATCATTTAGGGTTTGAAAGGTTTCTTTGTATCTAACTAGTCTTCTGTATATAGAAAGTATATTGAGATGTCAGAATGTAGGATTAATGGGAACTGGGGAGAGTCAACTGGAACAGCTTGTAGTTACCTGCCAAGAAACGGTGAACTTTAGTAAAAGGTAATTCCGGCAGGGGGAGATCGCGACCACCGACTCATGTACCACCTACCCAAATCGTACCCCAGACCCATTTTTGGACCTTTCTAAGCTTTATTGCGCAGAATCGGATATGGGAGGAGAATATGTTAATGATTTTTGGGAAATGTTATGATTATGTATAAATACTTAATGAATATGTATGAATAAGTTTTATATATGGTGTCTGATTTTGAGACCTGGCGTGCGTTGATCGTGAGAGTACTCACTCACACACCCGGCTGTCAATAAAGAAGTGTCTGCTTATCTACATCACATTGGTGTCGATAAGTTCTTCATTCTGAGATTTCGGTAACAAGTCCATTTCCTCTGATTGTATTTTTTAGAGAAAAAATAGCATGATACATAATTCAGCTTTGCTCACTCACTGCATATAGCACATAACACCGAAGATGTTTAGCAGAAGACAGTTTCAGGCTTTTCTCCTGAACCCACAGAACTGTCAAAACCAATCATGTACACAATAGGATTGTACTACAGTGTTTCAAGACTCTACTATTTTTTCCTAGTAACCTGGCATTGATTTTTAAGACATATGTTATTATTTTGTTACTTAAAGCAGTGACAGTAAATGAGCAATTGAGGCATCACCAGTTTAAAGACAGAAGTTACTTGACCATGACTCATTAATGAGGTTGTACCAGTCTCTAATCCTTTTAGGTATTTATACTGCTCCAATTTCGTTGTACTTCAATGTTTGTAGTATTCATGAAACAATACTCCTAACATCTACAACGTCAGCATAGTTACAATGTTTTGTAGCAAAAAAAGGACCTGAGACACAAAGAAATGAAGATTTCCAAAAGTCTTTCAGGCCTAAAGCAACAGCTGAATCTTAACTGTTTTTTCTCTTCTCCCCATTGCCAGCATCAAAGCTGGTTAGGGCCCTGAATATCCCCCTAATCTGATTAGCACCTTAATCTCTTCCATAACCACAAGGCAACTAACACCATTGACTTGAATGCTCACTGCAAGCTCACAGTGCATATTTGCTCTGTACTTGTCAGCCTGGTGAGCCTGGTGGTGGAGTCTTTAAAAAAAGAAGAGTAAACCCTCCCAGATCGCTCCAGAGGGATGGCTACTAAGAAGAGGAGTGCTTTTTCCTAACCTGGCTGATAAATAAATAAACAGGGACCAGTGGATAGGCCTTAAACATGTTCAGCTTGCACTGAACATTTCTAATTGTATATCACAAATTTCTATTTAAAACATAGGTCCACCATAAAGTACAGGGAAATACCTGGCTGAGACAATATGTAAAAGTCTAGGAAAATTATTATGTCTAAGCATACCTCAGGCAAAAAGGTGCTCAAATATGAGGCTTCAGTATGCAAAAGGAGGTTAGAGCCATAGATTATGAGAGGAGAAGAGGTAAATTTATACAAAAGTAACCCCAAATATGGCAGGGAAATATGTTTTCTGTGCGGCTTACTGTTGCTAAAAAACAAAAATCACCAACATGAGCAGGTAGTGATTAGCGGTGATTAAGCAGAGCAGGCAGTGGAGCACGAGTGGCAGTTGCTGTGGCATGGCAAGGCTTTGCTACTGGGCAGGATCCAGGGCCAAGCGCAGCAGCCAGCACAGAGGGAGGTGCCGCTGCAGGAGCTGGAACACAGCAAGCTGCCACGGCAGGTACCTTAAAGAGAATACTGAGTATTTAAATATTCAAATGAGCTTTAAATAGATTATACCATTGAACATTGGGGCATGAGTAATTATATATTGGTCTGTTCATGTCTCTTGTTATATTTTTATTTTATTAGTATAAAGTATATAAGTATTAGTAATGAGTTAAGTAGTATTACCCTATTGAACCATGTATTGTGTAGTTTCTGCAATGAGTATGCTACACCTTATTTTTCAGGGAGCTAGGGACAACGTCTGACAAGCACTGATTCCTAGAACATGAGGCCTACGCATAGCATAAACATCTCAAGGTCAATATGGGCCTGAAATTTGCCTGCCATTGTTGGCTTCTAACAGCAAGTGGACAACATTTCTTTGCAAATTTTGATTTGGCCTAGGCACAGAGAAAGAATGAATCTACAGCAATTTTAACTGTTTTTGTAAATAGATTTTCTGCCTCAGATAGGATCTCTTTTCTGCTTGTAACCCACGGAGAAGCAAGTTCTTTCAAATAACCAGCTTGCCTGTCAGCAGCCAGAAAGAGAGAAAGCTGCCGCACATGTGCAACAAATTGTTTCTGTTTCAATTAGCTTTGATCAAAGGCTCTGAGACATACTTTTCTGAGATTGCAAGTGTAAAGTTTCCATCTGCTTAATAACAATTCAGTGTAAATGGCAGGCACGGAAGAAGAAGCCACCATCTTCTGTGTCATCATCATCCCCGTTATTCAATGTACAATAGACTCCTTTTTAACTCTAGCAAAGTTGTAATCAGCATTTATTTGTGTTCAGTGTTAGAGAAATCTGTGCCTGAATGCAGAGACAATTGTAAGTTAAGGAAGGGTTTCCAAGAGAAAAATTCTTTGGCTTCATCATGTTTTCCTTAACAGTCTGCCAACAAATGGTACATCAGATTTGTTATTTCCTTATGGCCAAGTCCAATCTAAGTTGACATCTGAAGTGGTTTTTTTTTTTTCATTTTGGATTCTTGTTTGGATTCTTGTTTTGTTTGTGTTTTTTTTTGTTCTCCCCTCCCCCCACACCCCCCCCCACCCCCACCACCCCCCCCACCCCACTCGCCTTTTTTCCCCATCGAAGTGACAGTAACACTGTTAGAGATGTACAATACACCTATGGTATGTTCCATAAATGCTCTCCAAAGACTGTTTAAACCAAACTTGTTTATTGTATAGTATATTCACCGGTATTGTCACAAATATTGCTTCTCCTGAGTGAGAAGTTTTTAAAATTTATAAAAAGAAAGGGGACATAGATATTCAGAATATATACATCTCCAATATTAGCAAGACTTTTCCTCTGTATTTTCTATATCTGATTAGTTAATTAAATGACTCATGTTTCTAAGATGAACAGCACTGATACCTCACATGGAACAGTATGGCAGGTGGGTGCAGAATATGTAAAAGATTGAATCGAGTAATTCAGAATACAGTTTAATCACTATCATCTCTTTCTCTGCTCAGAATATGGCTGCCAACATATTATTTTCTTCTTGAATTTGCTTTTCAAAAACACTTACCAGGTGTTTTGTATGAAAAATTATTTGACAGGATCTTGTTAATGAGCAGTTTGTTTTGACTACTTAATATCTGAAGTTCAGTCTGCTGTGACTAAACACTGGAAAACTGAATTAGAAAGATACTCATATTCTAAAAGACTGCTTAATCTTAGTAATATGGTTGAATTTCAGTTAAGAAAAAATGGGGATTATGTATCCATGATTAACAGAGTGGCGTTTTGTCACTGGACAGCTAGGAATACTTCTATACAATTTCTTCTTTTAAAAAAATACTTCAACTGATAATATCTCTTGTAAAGCAATCTTATATGCACTTCTGGGGATTTTGCCATGTAACAGAGAAGTGACTCTCAATACATTTGTTCAACTGTAGGGACAAAGAGTACCAGAGTAGCCACTAACTTTCAAAATGGGGACTATTACAGGCAATGAATTACCAGAAGCAACTTTGTATATCTCAAGCATATCTCAGCACAAACTGGTTACATAAAAACATATTATCACACAAGTCTTTGTAACAAATTTAAAAATACAATGTAGATTTCCAGTGACCTGATAAAAACAAATAGCTGTGCAGGTGTCCTTTGTGTTCTTGCTTTAGGTTGTTAGGTATTGTGGTTACATTTGAAGCTGATTGCCATAACAACTAATGCACAATGAGGTATATCCAATCTTTCACTTAATGGTTGTTCCACCTCAGCTCTGAGGTGTACAGTTATCAGCATTTCCAGTTCAAACACCACACTTACCTGTTGGCCTTCATGGATTTATGTGTCATAGGTCTTACACAAACAAAAATATGTTTATTATGCAAAAAGAGAAATATGAACAGGCTGATACAGTTAAGAATTTAAATGGCTTAAACTTATGTATTACAGTTAACTAGAGTGAAGCTTGACCAGCGAACACCATTTGAAGAGCTTGTTTATACAGCTATGAATAGTGTATGTTGGTGATTTTTTATTATTATTTTGAATTGGGTAGGAAATAGAAGAAAATGCATAGGAAAAAAACACACAACACACATAGGCAGAGGAGTATACTAAAAAAAAAAAAAAAGCTGTTGGGAACAAGCGTTGTATCAACATTTACTAGTAAGATCTAAGCTGGAGACATTTCTTGAACTTGTTACACAATGAATCACTTTCTTGAAAATGTCTACTTACATGGCCTTGAGTCTTATTACAATACCATGCCACATCTTGTCAGTAGCATAACAGTTGTACCAGTAGAATCATACAAAACCCTCTCAATTCACAGCGTTCTGCAGTGCAGTGAAGCTAAAATATCACAGGCAAAAGGTGTGAGGTAAATAGTTTGTGCAGCCTGGCAAGCACACCCCCCAGTCAAAAAAGGGTTCAAGTATTAGATTTCCAGAATCTTTCCAAGTACCTTGTCTGTATGATCCACAAAATAAATCCACAGAAACCAAACAATGTCTGTAGAGTACTAGTATTTTGGTCATAAATAAAAGAAGTCAGATTTCCACTTAGATCTTTTTACTATGCTTTAGCTGATCATGTCACTGGTTTGGTTGTGTTAACTGCTTAGGGACTGCAGTGCCTTTACTTTGTCAACATGTTAGCTGTGCCATGCTCTCCTCTGCTTTGCTCCAAGACTCTTTCATGTCTTAGATTAGAAGAACACTTTGATAACCAATATTTTAAAACTATTAATATACTATTACTTTTTCCTACTTAATTGTAATTATTAAATATGAAAAAAGACAGAAATTTCAAAACCCTTTTGTCTAGTGTTCAGAAAACATGGTTGGTCACAAACCAGAATGCAATCATTACAAAAACATTAAAGCATCAAGCAGTAATACTAACAAATTGCATATGTGATGGAAAAGTGTTTGCTGAATAATCATCTTGTCTAATAGCTTTAAGCAACCAATTAAATATTAAAGTCTGCTTTTGGTAATCCATAAACATGAACCAGTCAGGCTATTCTTTACACGTAGCAATCTGCATCTGAGAACTAGCTGAGAAGTACCATACAGGTACAGTACGCACAGACAAATTCTTCACTGACTTGAAAATCTTTAATTGGGGATATCAGATATAAGGGTTAGAAGTGTACTCATAAAGTCCAGCACTGAGAGCCTGGCTGTATCTTTGGGTTGCCACAACATTCTGTGTTAAACCAGCATTCACTTTTTGTTAGGCATCTCATCCTGTCATGGTATCTTTCCTTAACAAGAAAGTTCTGACAGAATGTTTTTTCAAGACAGTATGTAGCTATGCAGTCTTCTGGGCTTTCATTAGCTTTAGTAACAGACACAGTGATAAAGCTATGTTTGCCTTCAACTAGTGCACTTAGTGTCCGTACAGAATACAGTAGATCTCCCTGTAGTCAAATTCTATTTAAGTTTCAACATGGGAATGCTGTAACAGAATAATGGGCAGATATATTCTGAAAAACTGCTTCATTGCTACTTTTATATATAAAATCATTTTTTATATGGTTAATTTTACTGAATGGCAGTGATTCATTCAGAGAAATTACAATTAAAATATCTGAACACCCAGGTAAAGGTGATTTAAGGAACAAATTACTGAATAAAGGATCAGGATTCAATATTGTCTTCCAAGTTCTACTATAGACAAGATCATAGGGGAAGGCAATTTTAATCTGGTATTTTATAAACTTGAAATAGCCTGGTTTAGTTAGCACTTTAATTGTTCTTAGAAATGTACATTGTGAGTACAAGTCAATTGGGAGGCAAAAAGACATAGAAAATCTTATTCCATCATCAACATGTACAAAATAATGAAAGGGGAATGTGAAAAACAACTTATGGCCTAATTTTGGTATGAAGGTGAGGGTTCATCTATGGCTAAAGCCACTATGTTTTACTTAGACTATCAACAACACTCATACTACTGAAGTCAGCAGGAAGTTAGCAACATTCCACCTGTAACAGAAATTATAAAAGATGAAATCAGGTTGCAAATGAAATGATACTTAGGGCAACATTTAACTATTTATAATGCCATATACTCTACTCTTCAAATTATGTCCAGGCCATAGGTATGCAAGAAAATCTGTCTGTCTTAGAAAAAAATTTCCAACATTTGCTGATTGTGCACTGGTGTCTGATAAAGTGATATTTGAACTGGCCTTAGTCTGGGTCTAAGGCAAGGTAGGATGTCAATATGCTTGGTCAGTTTCTACTTTATGGGTGCAACAGATCTATGCTTTGCCTACTATTTACACAAATTATCTCTCTCCTCTGTTCCCAATGCACCATTTTCATACAGTACTGATAAGAACAGATTTCTCTGGAATGTTTCTTTTAAATTACTTTTCCAATGATTCTAGTAGACCAGAAGTGCATGATTTTCCTCTGCAAAAACTAGCTTTTTTTTTTGTTTGCTTCTTCTTTTTTTTTTTTTTTTTTTTTAAATGTATCAGTGACTTCATTACTCAGTATTTCAGTATTAGAATTTTAGTAATGCTCTTAGGGCTAATTACAAATTATTGAACTATTTTAAAAAATTAACAGGTGATTGTCATAGTCATTCTATGAACTTCAACAGACTGTTAATTGAAGTGTCATATATTTATCTGTGGTAATCAAGATCTCATCTTACAGTTCTTAGAATTCAAAGAAGCAGAGGAACCCCCATCTCACTTACAGTAAGTTAGACCTCCAGTTGTCTTCACAGAACCTAATTTCCCAAGGTAACCAGATCTGACTGACTCACAGACCTGGAACTCAGAGCGCCACAGGTCTCTGGTGGTGTTCTGTAGCATTTTTTCAAGACCTGTTTGTTAAAACATGGTTTTTAAACCAGTGATAACACCAGTTACAGTTTGATGGATTAGGCTTTGAGGCCACATTCATTAAATGACTGCTAAGTGCTAATTAAAGTCTAACTAACTAAGTTACTTTTCCACAGCACTGGGGATTAGCTGATGTTTTCCCACCTCTCTCTCGTATATGAATAATTTTTAGAGCAAATACGTTTATACCACTGGTGTTTGAAGAGTGGCTTACTGAATACTAATTGCTAATTCTGGTACATAACTAAAATATCTCTTAAAAGCTTCAACAGAAAAGAAGCTTTCTGAACATCTGGCTTCCTCTCAACTGGCAAATAATTTACTATACTGCTAAGACCCTGAGCTTCCCTCAGTGGAAAATACTATGCTAGAAATCAAATAGCTTTTGAAATGCTAGGTATTTCAAAGACATTTGCAACAAATTGCTTCCAGAAAGAATATTTACTTTAACTAGCTTAACTGAAAATTACAAATGTTCAATTCTGCCTTTTCTGCATCTATATAAATTAAAATGTCACTCAGGAAGTAAAAACTAAATTTCATTAATTTTTCCTGGTTTTTCTTTTTTATATATTTTGTGATAAAAGTTTAGCAATAAAAGCAGCATAATGACAAAGTATAATTTAAAGGACAAAAAATAATTGCAAATTACCCCCCTTCATAACTTACCCAAGTATAAGCAGTGAAATAAATTTTAGTTATTATTCACAGTGGCACCTAAATACCCCAAATGAAATTAAATTCTCCCTGTAACAGATGCATACGGTCAGAAAAAAAGAAAGCCTCTTCCAAGAAACATATTTTCAGTTTAAATATGTAGGAGAGATCTTTTTGTAGAGCTCAGAATGAAGAAAGACACCCTGTTCTGACAAAGGACACATGTGTCTGCATACATTTCTAACCCTCCATGAAGGCATACTACAGGCAACAATTTCAGTTGAACATACCAGTATTTTGCATTTTGCTACCTTGGAACTGCTCAGGACATAGCTTAAATAAATTGTCTAAGTTCACGTAGTATCAAAACAGTGAATGAGCACTGATCTCCTGAACATCTTCTCAACATTTTCATAATTTTTCTCCATATAGATAACCTTTTCTTAACTGTATATTTTAGATGTAAATTCCTAAGCCAAATTCCTTTTAGTGTAAATCAAGCAGAAATTGTCGTCTTCTTCTGCATCTTAGAAATATATGCAGTACCTTGGACAGTGTCCACACAAAAATGAAAGCCTAGCCTTCTTACAGAAAAGTTTGAGAACATGAAAAAGAAAAATTTCAAGAAGTGTGTTTTACAGACAATATTTTACACCTAAGTTCTTGGGAAGTGATCCCTTGAGCAGTATAGGAAGAAGTTCTGTGTTGCTGAGTATTACACTTACCTACAGTGACTCCTCAGTGCCACTCATTTACTTGCTGGGTTATGGGGGACTTCAGCAATTTAATGTAGAATCTTTTATAGAAAGATTCTTTGCTTCTAGTTTTTCCTTCAGTCACCTGAATGGCTTCCTGAATTGCAGCAGACCCTGTAGAGCCACCTTTGGTGCCTAGGACGAATGTCAGCCAAGTCAGGCCATCTGCTGTCTGCAGAAGACTGTGCTTGAATGGAAGCTCTCAAATCTTCTGCAACTTACTTCTTTTACAAGCTCTCTGGCCAAGAGTCTGTCTGAACTTCAAATATCTCCCTCCTTCCCTTTGACTGCCAGACCCTGGGACCCCTAGAAATTTCTCTGCTTTGAACAGATACAGTTGGCAGTAGGGAAAGATGTGTTTTCTTCTCCTTTTGGGAATACCCCATGACTCAGCACTTCCCTAAAAGGAGTGAATATTTATGACATACACAGTTGAGGAGAAATAACCAAACAGATGTCATCCATTAAGCAGATGATTACTTGTATAAAATTCAAAGGACTGAATTAATTTCTCTTCCAAAAGACAATACATAAAAGTACACACAGTACAGAAGGTGTCAGACTGTGAAGCAACAGTATATGTGTTTCTTTTGCCTCCAGATAGGAAACCCATTTTTTATTTTAAAGTTTCAATGAACCATGTGGCAGAGTTAGTGTGGACAGCATCTACTTCATCTTTGTTCTCTTTTCATTTTGGGGGGAAGTATCTGTAGTATCTCCAGGAAAAGCTATTGCTTGAAACAAAATGTACTTTTTATTGGTTGGCTTCTTTTTTTTTTTTTTTTTTTTTTAGTTGTTCCTGTCTGTATGATTCAGAGAAAGATGTTCCAGTGCTCTGTGGCATATCATAGTAACACAGCTCTTGAGGGAACCAGACAGCATGTGGAACAGGAAAGAGTGAATGGACCCTTGGACTTCCCCCGAATGGTTCTGACCAGTATGGATTTCCAAAGGAGTCTGCAGATTTTAGGGTAAGTCCAGTTTTCAGAGGTCAAACCTCTATTTGCTGTGGGGTTTCTGTGAAAAAAAAAAAATAATAAAAATGTGTGGATGGTACTGTCTAGAGAGAACTTTAAGAATCTCTGGCTAGTACCCTGTAAGACATGCAATCTAGTTCTAGATAACCTAATTTAGGTATAAGAAGCAGTACAGCTGAAGTGGTTGTTAAATGAAAATATTGGACCATAATAAATTAACCCCTTAAATACAGGGTGGTTTTTTTTTTCATCTTTTCCTACTACATTTATGCAATCTGATTTTGAGATTGCGAGGAATACAGTTAGTTGTGGGCCTTGTCCCTGGAATTTGTTTCCCTTCACTAGCAGTACAAAACCTCATCTTTTTTGAAAGATATTTTGTCTTAGTGCTGGTTAGCCTTTGAGTTTCACCCCTTAGTTTCACAGTCTTCCATTTAATGTAAAGATAATAAAACTCCTTTCTGTATAAACCAATGTTACATGATGGTATTTTTAGTTTACTACAAATGAGCTCCATTTGCTCAAGCCTATTGTTTTTTATTACTTTCTTTTTCTTAAACTTTGTTGGTTTATCAGAATAAGCTAAAATAGCACCAACATTGTTGTCATTAATTGTCCGGTAAAGAAATCTTGGTAATCATGTCTAATATTGGGTCATATTATTATTCAAAGCATTTCTTCACATATTTCCATTTGTGACTATGAAGATCTAAAAAATTACATAATTCTTAGTCTTAATGATTGTCAACAAATTATATTGCGGTGGCTACCTTTTAAACCAATCATGGCCTAGTTCTATCTCGAAAGAATTAAGCTTGTGTTTTCTTTTTGGGTTTTTTTTCTTCTGAAAATGAATATATTATTCCACAACTGTGTATCAATTATAATTTTATGAGCTGATCTGATGACTGATTTATGATTTATTACTTAATGACACCTTGCAGCAGTAATTCTATCTGTTTTATTACCCAGGATCCTGGTTTTAATATTTACAGATTTCATTTACTTTTTTCTAATCACTGCATCCTATTTCCCAGATGGTTTGAAAGGCCATTTTATTACCAATGATATCATCTACCTCACTACTACAGACACTGAAATGACACATTTGTCCATCTTCATTAACTTTGCAGTACACTTTTAGAAAACTATCCCACTTAATGTGGGATAATCTGCTATGACTATCTTCCCCAGTATTTAATTTTTACCCTTTATCCTTTCTATTAACAATTGACTGTAAAGTTTCTAGCATGCAGAAATTTTGGTGGATTTTTCCCATTCTTATGTTTTTTCTTCCATTTTCACTTTCAGCTGTACATCTTGGATGTTTTACTGTGGCCTGGCATACCTCTGTATACCCAGGTGTCCTCTGTTGTGAGACAGTTCTTAAAGAGTTCACAATGACTCGTTCCTGTAATTCTTAACATATAGATAATGCTATCTTCATGGCTGGAAGAAATTCTTATCCTACTTCTGTCCAAAATGTTAACTTTCAGAAAGTTGTCTCTTGAAGCTCCCAATTTTGTAACCTTTATGCTCTACCTGGAGCATTATGTATTCAAAGAAATACTCCCACTCGTATTTGAGTTGCTTGGATAAATACATTGGTACACACAAGTATTACTCAGTCTGTCTCCTCATTAATGACACTGCAGCTTCTGTAGGAATGAAGAGGTAAATATTAATTCTGTTGATAATAACAAAGGTTCAATACTTTCCTGAATTCTTTTATTCCAACCTTGCAACTTAATTCAACATTGTTGTGGGCTAAGAGAAAAAAAAGATAGAAAACCCATATGACAATAGAGCTGCTAGTAAATTTTAAGGAACATTTGAAACACAGAGATCTTTGACATTCCCAGCAGCTTCTCAGAATGCAGGCTCAGGCAGTCATGCAGTTTTTGTGAATACAGTCTCTAACCAAATTGATATTTTAGATGGAGTTTTATTGCAGGCTTGATAAGGAAGGCATTCTGACTGGAATACAAATTGATTTTTCCCTAAAGACATACTAGCATAAGTAATACAATTGCTTTTCAACCCTTTGCACTGTTCTTTTTTGTTTGTTTGTTTTTCTTTTGTTTGGTTTGTTTAGTTTGATTTGTTTTTTGTAGAAGAATTTCAATTAAAATTACAACTACTGCTAGCTGTTAATCAGATTCACACTCTGGCAAACATACTTCTATAATCCTGTTGTTAACTGATGTTTGTTTCATTTAGGGCTGAATAAGACTTTTTTAGCATTTTGCATTCCTTCTAGAATGTTTGGTATTTATTTCATTATCAAAACTAATAGATAGCTTCACAGGTCTATCACTTGGCTCTAATTCTTTGGCAGGCCTGAGAACAGTGCATACTGTGAATTTCCATAAGAAACAGTGTTATTTAGATTAAGACATGATGTCCACTTATCCTGCATAGATTAAGATAACTTCTGTTAAAACAGCAAAAGATGGTATAACACTCCAATTGCATTGCTTTGCTCTTAAATTTCTGCTAATGAAGATACTTTCATCTGTAGCTTCCCAAATTCTTGTAACTTAGGTACTTAAGTAAGTTTTCTAGTTTAATAAATAACTTTCCTATTATTTTTCCTTGGAAAAAATCATCATTCCACAGTGTTTACATAGTCTTTTTAAAAATGTTGGGGTTTTAGCTGTATAGTCATCAGCTACATACATTTCCTAAATAGCACTGTAGCACAAGAGATTGCCAGGTCATATGTTTCACAATGTTCTTTGTCTTTGTTTATTTATTGTATTGTGCCATTTAGCTGTTAAGTAAATTTTTCTTATTTATTACCATAAAATCCTGGTCTGTTTCTGTTGGGTAACTTGAATTCCCATGAATTCCCTGCTAATATATGGAGTCAACAGCATCCAGTCAAGAAAAAACACAATGTCCTTTATGCAGTCCAGTTTTGTTGACATGGAAGCCATGACATTGCTGGAAAGATGTCTTGAAAATCAGAAAAAAATATCAAAATATCATTCTTCCCCAATTATACAATTCTGTTCCAGTTCTTTCCTTCCACTATAGTAAACCAGTAGAATTTTCTGTGGGATATTCTGAAGCTAAGCTTTTGTTGACTGCAACTGTTTTGCTCTAATCTCAATTTGAACTAGATATTTAATTTCAGATTTACAACTTTAGATATAATTTGAAAGCAACATGCCAATTTAAAGTGGACATCCTAATTTCAAGTTGATGTTGACATATTTAATGTCATTTTTTGTTTACAAATGTGTAAACCCACTTTTTCTCCTTGAATAAAAATGACAATATTTGGATTTTGATCCCGATTAATGGTGAAGACAGATGTTTAAGTACCTGAATATTTCTGGGAATGTAGATATAATTTCCTGAAATTTTCACACAATATTTTGTGGACTTTTTTCCCCCTAATTTAGACAGAAATAAGCTGGTATGATAGACACAAACAAGGAAAATAAGGGTTACCCAAGGAAAAGGAGTCACCTTAGTTATAGCAATGAAGGAGCTAAGTATTTCCCCTTATGTAGCCAAAGAGACAGGTAGAAACATCTGTTGTAAAAGCCTACAGCCTAGATATAATGAATGGAGAAGCAGAAGAAACTGTATGTTACTTTGGAAAGAGCTGTTGAACTGTGGAGGCATTAGAGGGGGACCTGTCTAATAAAGGAGACTAACTGAGAAAGTAAGAACCATACCATGGAACTGGGCAAAAGTTCATAGATGTAGTCTTTGGTTATTGAACGAAAGGACAGAACTGAAATCCAAAGGAAAAGCTGCACCTGTTTTTTCTTACATTGCCTTTTCCCGCAGAAATAGAAATGAGAGCTCTGCATGGAAGGGGTTAAGGACTCATTAACCTACACAGGAAAAAAACTCCCCAATAGCATATAACCTTCTAAACCTTGAGCTTTGACTTGAACTTTGTTGCCTGTGAAGTTGGAAACCAAACTGACTACAGTGACAAAAATTGGACAGGAATGATGGAATATAAAGTCTGATCAAAGTGGTTACCGTTTGGTACCACTATAAACTGAAAAGAAATTCCTCTGTAGGTGCTTATGTCTTCTGGTGTCTAGAGACTGCAGAGCATCTATACGTCAAAGCAGCAGTCTGCTGCTCTTCAAAGCCTCTTACATGGAAAACAGTTTTATCTGCACTAGAAAGAGAAACTTAAGACAACTGGCAGGAGTAGCATTTCCACAGAGAGTGAATGTCAACTATAAAATGCACCATTGGTTTAAAATGAAAGACTATATTGTTCTATATCAATAAATTGATATGTATGTCAGCAAGTCCATTCATCATAGATGTGGTAAAAATGATACAGTGTCTCTCGAACAGTTAAAACTCAGGGCTAGAACAAAAGCAAGCACAAAAGGTAATGGCAGAAGAGATGTAAAGAACAGAGAACTTGGAAAAGGAGCATTAAAATGACTCGGAGGATAGGAAAAAAAAAAAAAAAAAGAAACCAAACCAACAGACTAAGACTGATGGAAGTTGAAAAAGGCAGTTAGTGGATACAATTAATGATTGAAGCATGTCCAATCAGAACACTTTAAGAAAACAATGAGAGTAATTCCTCTGACCACTGGTGACATTACTTGGTTTTGATAGTATTATGTAGAAAAATATGTATGAAGTCCAAAAAGGATGGAGTCAAGGCAGCCTGAGGGAGAAGATATATTCCTGTCTTTAAAATATTGATTATTTTCATTAATGCAACTGCTTTACATTCACTGTATGTCTGTTAGTTTTCATAAGTTTTACAGAAGTTTTCCTTAATTTTATCAGTTAAAATTATATATATAAATATATATAGGAAAAATAGTAATATAATTCAATTCAGCTAGAGGAAAGTAAAAGTTAACGAAAAATTGTATTAAAATATAACAGAACTAAAGTTTTTACCAAATAAGGATGTGTTTTGACAAAAAGAGGATTACCTCTCTCCTATATGGAAAGGAAAGGAAAAAAAAGACCTTGAAATGTGCAGTAATGTAGTACTTAGAACACGTACTAAGGATCTGAAATATCCAGGTACTATCAAGAAACTTGAAACAAGAAACATGAGTCTCCTGCATGCGTACAAGTTAACCATCAGAAAAATGACTGTGAAGGAAAACAAAACTCATTTAGTCTCTGTTTCGGAAGAAAACATCTTGCAAGGCTCCAAATGGGTGAAATGGAACTTATGTCATACTTAAAAAAAAAAAAAAAAAATAAGTGAAAGGAAGTAATTAGCTGATACACTCCAGATGCTGAAGAATGAAAACATGTATTTCACATTAATAGAGCTTTAAAAAAACACCAAGTGAGAAAGCATTAGATTCATGCTCAGTTCTAGAAGTAATAAAGCGTGCTGTCATGAGTCCTTTATATATTATTCAGGCAAAATGAAAAGCTAAAATTTGTTAGCAATTTATTCATGCCTTTGGGGAAATAAAAGACATGAATGTAAAAAGACATTTTAAATGAGTTTGTGTCCTGGCTGACCTTTGCAAAAAAACTCTTCCTTAATAATACCAACAGAGCTGATTATCAAATAAATTAGATTTGTCCAAATACAGTTGCACAGTTTCCAGTTGCATGTAATTATGAATATAAGATTCATTGTTACTAGTGACTGGTAGTAGTAATGCTTAATCTAAATAAAATCCTCTGTCTTGGGCAAATATGCACATTATCAAGAGAGCTTTCTTCCTTGAACTGTTTACAGTCTAAGACCTACATCCCAGAAACACTTATGCAGGAGATTAACTTCAAACTTTCATACAAAGTACTATTCCATACAGAATATAATACCTTTCAATACAGAACGGACCTTGTACTAACAAGCAAGTAAGGTCTGGTTGGGGATATGAAGGCTAGGGGCAGCCTTGACTGCAGGGACCATGAAAAGGTGGAGTTCAGGATCTTGCATGGAGAAAGCAGGGCAATAAGTAGGACTGTAATCCTGGACTTCATGAGAGTCAACTGGCCTCTGTGGACCTACTTGGAGGAATCCCATGAGTAAGGGCTCTAGAAGGCAGAGGGGTCCAAAAATGCTGGCTAATGCTCTAGCATCACTTCCTCCAAGCTCAAGAGAGGTGCATCCCTATGAGTAAGGAATCAAGAAAAGGGACCAGGAGGCCTGCGTGGAGGAGCAAGGAGCTCCTGGCCAACCTCAAACAAAAGAAGGAAGTTTATGGAATGTGGAAAAAGAAAAGGCCAATTGGGAGAAATATAGGGACGTTGTCAGAACTTCCAAGGATCTGACAAGGAAGGCTAAAGTCCATTTGGAATTAAATCTGGTGAGGGATGTCAAGGACAACAGGAAAGGCTTCTTCAAGTACATCAATAAGAAAAGGAAGACTAGGGAAAGTGTGGGCCCACTGCTGAATGAGGTGGGTGCCCTGGTGGTGAAGGACACAGAGAAGATGGAGCTACTGCATGCCTTCCTTGCTTCAGTCTTTACTGCCAAGGCCAGTCCTCAGGTATTCCAGACCCTAGAGGCAAGAGATTAAGTCTAGAGAAAGGAAGGCTTTCCGCTGGTTGAGGGAACTGGCAGATGTTATTGCCAAGCCACTCTCCATCATCTTTGAAAGGTCATGGAGAACAGGAGTGGTGCCTGAGGGCTGGAGGAAAGCCCTTGTCACTCCAGTCTCCAAAAAGGGCAAGAAGGGGGACCCAGGAACCTACATGCCAATCAGCTTCACCTCCATCCCTGGAAAGGTGATGGTACAGCTCATCCTGGAGGTCATTTCAAGGCGTGTGGAAGAAAAAAAAAGGTTATCGTGAGTAGTCAACATGAGTTCACCAAGGGGAAATCATGCCTGCCCAAAGTGATAGCCTTCTACAATGGAATGACTGGCTGGGTAGACAAAGGGAGAGCGGTGGGTGTTTCCTACCTTGGCCTCAGCGAGGCATTCTACCTGTCTCCCATAACATGCTCATAAGTAAGCTCAGAGACTATGGATTAGGTGAGAGGACAGTGAGGTGGATTGAGAAGTGGCTGAATGGGGCAGAGCTCAGAGGGTTGTGATCAGTGGCACAGAGTCTAGCTGGAGGCCTGTAGCTAGCGGTGGTCCCCAGGGGTCAGTACTGGATCCAGTCTTGTTCAGCTTCTTGAGTGTGTGGCCAGCAGGTCGAGGCATATTATCCTCCCCTCTGCACTGCCCTGATGAGGCTATATCTGGAGTGCTGTTTCCAGTTCTGGGCTCCCCAGTTCACAAGAGACAGGGAACTACTGGAAAGGGCCCAGCAGAGGGCTACGGAGATGATGAGGGGACTGGAACATCTCTCTTATGAGGAAAGGCTGAGAGAGCTGGGCCTGTTTAGCCTGGAGAGAGAAGGCTCAGATGGGATCTTATGAATGCGTACAAGTACCTTAAGGGTGAGAGTCCAGAGGATGGGGCCGGGCCCTTGTCAGTGGTGCCCAGTGACAGGGCAAGGGGCAACAGTCACAAACTGAGACACAGGAAGTTCCATCTGAATACGAGGGAGAACTTCTTTACTTTGGGGGTGACAGAGCACTGGACCAGGCTGCCCAGAGAGGTTGTGGAGTCTTCTCTGAAGATACTGAAAACTCACCTGGAAGCTATCCTGTGCAACCCATTCCACGTGAACCTACTTCAGCAGCGGAGTTGGACTAGATGATCTCCAGAGGTCCTTTCCAATCCCAGCCGTTCTGTGGTTCTTCATAGTCCCATAGTTCTTCTGATTTTGCACTTGTTGTCAATGTAATCAAATACTTTTACATTTACAAGATAAGGTTCCACATAAACAAGACAGGTAAAAGGGATGGGGGAAATTGCATTTTCCTCGTCATATAATGAGGGAGCTGAGAAACCACACAAGGTGTTACGTTAATGTTTTGGGGGAATCATATTTCCAGTTAATTCTTGGAAATCAGAATTGGAATCCCAATGAAATTAGTGCATGTAACAGTCTGCATCTGGTTCATGTACTCTGGTTTCATCTTCAAGCCTGAGGCAGAGAAAGTGCTCTGTTCTGGGTCTGATACAGAGCTGAGACAGCACATGACCAAGCACCTGGAATCCAAGGCACTCAGAAAACCTCTGGGTATGGCAATGCAAATATATCCTTAGGTAGCTAAAGAATGAAACTGAGTCACAGTATCACAAAAATGTCTCTCTTTCCTTTGTGTTCTGATGTTTAGACTGGGAATTCAGAGGCTGGTTTTAACTGTGGAATTCTGCAGGCAGCACAATGCACACAGTAAAATAATTATTCTCTGGAGGTTTCGGGGATCTTTTTTTTTTTTTGAAAAATGTTTACAAATTTTCAGATTTACAAATAACACAGAGAAGTACCAACTTAATAATAATAAACTCTGGAGCTGGGAGGAGTGTGAGGGTTCCAGTTCAACCAGTGAAAATCAAACATTGAAAGCTTTAGAAAATAATTGAATTTTTACCTAAAGATAAACTTTCTTCTCAGACAAGATTAAATATACTTCTAATTCTATCACAGACAAGGGGGAATAGCGGAAGAAAAAAAAAAAAAAAAATTGCTCCATGTCTGTTTTCATTGTCTCTAGTGAAGAAGGAAGACTGCTGCACATTTGAGGGAGTTTGGCCATGGGAAAAAACTCTTCTGGAAGCATATGTTAGAATAGGAACTGTGCTTCTCATGGGCTAAGGTTTCTTAAAATTACTTAATAGGAACTGTGGGTGCAATGATGTTGAAGTTAATGCAACTCTGAATGAAATCAAGTAGCAATCAAATCTCTAAGCAGAGCTGCACTGAGGTCCAGACTCCACCCCAGCTGCAGTGCCTTACTATCGACTTGTTTTGACTTTTAGAAGCACTAAGCCATTGGAAGACCGATGGCAAAAGCCTTAGTGGAAATTAGGCCATCTGAGTCCACATCACAGGCTGCAGATGACTGCTTCACAGCTGGTGATTAACTCACTGTCAAAACCCAGTGGCACACAGACAAAGAGCAGAGGCTTCCTGCCAAAAGAGAAAGAGAATGAAAAGAGTACTACAGAATAAGAAATATTTTCTTTGATCATATACGTGTAAGGAATATCATTCACTGGAGAAAACATCAGTGGGGATGTTATTTCAGGGCATTATGTCCATAAGGAGTTTTTTTAACTTTTCCATTATCGCAGATGTCATATTTGGCCCTTCTGTCTCCCTCTCATCAAATACACACTCAGTGATGAGGTAGAAGAAGCAAAGAGAAATACTTTTTTCCTCTATGTCTGATATTTCAATGGTGCAGTCATGAGATCTGAGGAATTGCAGTAAGATAAATTGTGAGACATTTTATACTAAGGGCTAAAATAAGCACTTGTGACCAGTTTAGATAATTTGCCCAAAACATTATCTTTACCTTTTTCATTTTTCTTCCTTTTCCAGTGTTGTTCTTCATTCTGTGAAAAAATGTGAGTGGCTTTTGAAATAGTCTGAAAAAGACTTGTGAAATCACAGATCGCAGAATGAAAGGTATTGGAAGATGCTGCCAGAGGTCATCTGGTCCAGCTCCTGTGTTCAACACTGGGCTGATGTAGGGGGGGTTTCTTAGGGTCATCTGAGGTTTCACCCCCAAATACTACTACATGTATTTCCTTCTGTCAGAGAGTGTATGGTCTCAGTATATGAGGAGAAATGCCAACTGGATATTATTATCATGAAAGAGTAAGAGACTGGCTTACCCTAAATGGGATACAAAGCTGTGCATCATCAGTATGCAAAGGTGTATCATGATTCATATTAGAGTTTTTGAGGATTGAACAGGATCTTTGTCCTTTCTGAAATGAAATGTGGGAGGGTAAAAATGGAATATAATAAAGTTTAAACGAACGGTAAGATACCTTTTGGATTAACCCACTGATTTTCTTGTTATTGCAGGATTATTCATTATTCTTTCTGGTTTTGTAGTTCAAATTTAAGAAATAGAAAGACGTCTTTCATTTTCTTGGATGCTATGACATAGCCTAAACCATTTTCCCCTTGGAAGTTTTATTTCCTATTCTTAATTTCATATTATCTTAAATTCACCATTATTTCCATACTCTTTGTTCCTGTGTCTCTCAGATGTAGCCAGTAGTCCAAGCATAGGCTCATGCATCAAACAGTAAAAGCAGGAAATTATTCATAATGTACTATAGAAAGAGGTGTGGGGAACCAATTTTTTTTCACTCTTAGTCACACCACTGACTCATATTTTCTTTAAAAATCTTTTGCATTGTGTGGAATATTCAAATCAGATGCCTGCTTCTTCAGATGGATTGAAACCTTCAACACGATAAAATTCTGTGTTTGAATGCAGCAGTAACATGACTTTCACTGACTGCCTGATATTTGTGCATGTGGCAAAAGAATTGTTTCAACAGTAAAATATTTTCAGAGAAATTGTGCATTTTGAATGAAAGGTAGCAAGCCATGTCACTGCTGAAATACTATACATTGGCCTGTTGTTACCCACATATTCTCAGCTGCAGCATGAAGAAGGATCTCAGTTCCAGCATCAAGGAATAAAGCTATCCTTTGCTGTAGAGGAGTAGCAGGTAATATGATAAGAGTGTTAGGGAAGAGGTGGACAAATAAGCTTTAGAGACTATCTGTAGGGCTGATCCCTTAGATGCAAATTAGGGCAACTGTCAGGAAGTTTCCTGGGATCCGAGTGAGCCATTGTAGTAGTGGGACATAATAAGACACTGTGCACGTTTTATATCCACTACTTCTCACAGTAGAATAAACAGTATTTCCTAATCTGCTGTAGTTTGTACTGGGCAGAACAACCGTACTTGGAAAGGTGTCATGCGGCGCACAGTACAGTATTTTGGTCCCTTTATTAGCTTTTGTTTTCTTCTTGTTACTCTTCCTCAGTTCTTGAGATCAGCTTGTTGTTCACAGTCTCAGGGTGGAGGATCACTTTGGAGTGGAAGTTACTATTGTTTCTCTGTTGCTGCTAGATTTGTTGAGCTTGGTATCTGTGGTCAACTATGTCTGCTGAAGGGCTACTGTGCAGCAGTGGTGCAGTGCTAAACTGCAGCTCACAGCCAAAGAACAGTGACAAATAATGCCAGATAATAAGTTGTCTCTAAATTCTAAAAGAATAATCAGTGAAAAATTAAATATATCTGACAAGAGATAGGTTTTCTTCTGAGCTTCAACACATGTTTGTTCTTGCTCTCTCATTAACATCGCCTCTTTGCACTGCTTTCTGAAAAAAAAAAACCCAAAAAACCAAAACACCTAAGGACACACATACCAGTGATTTATCAGTAAATTGGCAGATTCTCTATTTGTAAACTCTAGGATGTATAGAAATGGAACATTACACAAATATTTAGCAGTATTTTACATACACTCTTTAAGGAACACCTTGAATGATTGCATATTACCCTGTAGAGGTAAATCATGCCTATATTTATTTAAAAAAGCCATTTCAGATGGAGAAACAAAATTAATTGTTCACCAAACTACAGTAACAATTTAGATCTCTCATATATCACAAATTGTTATGAGATCTGACTATCCTACCATAACCTTACAGGTATCTTCTAAGGAGTGTGGTGGGTTGACCCTGGCTGGATATCAGGTGCCCACCAAGCTGCTCTATCAACGCCCCTGCTCAACTGGACAGGGGAGAGAAAATACAGCAAAAGGCTTGAGATAAGCACAGGGAGATCACTCAACAATTACTGTCACAGGCAAAACAGACTCAGCTTGGGTAAATTAGTTTAGTTTATTAATCAAGTCAGAGCAGGGTAATGAGAGAACCAAGTCTTTAAATACCTTCCCCTGACCCCTCCCTTCTTCCCAGGCTCAACTTTACTCCTGAATTCTCTACATCCTCCCCCTGCACAGCACAGGGGGGACAAGAAATGGGGGTTGTGGTAAGTTCATTATGTGCTGTCTCTGCTGCCTGTTCCTCCTCGTGCTTCCTCTGCTCCAGCATGGGGTCCCACCAGAGACAGTTCTCCACAAAATTTTCCAGCATCGGTCTTTCTCATGGGCTGCAGATCTTCACAATCTGCTCCAGCATGGGTCCCTCCCACAGGATGCAGTCCTCCAGGAACAGACTGCTCCGGTGTGGGTCCCCCACAGGGTCACAAGTACTGCCAACAAAACTGCTCCAGCATGGGGTCCTCTCTCCATGGGTCCACAGGTCCTGCCAGGAGCCTGCTCCAGCTTGGACTTCCCACAGGGCCACAGCCTCTTTTGGGCACATCCATGCTGGAGAGCAAGTGGGATTCTCCACAGGCTGCAGGTTGATATCTGCTCCATCATGAGCCTCCATGGGCTGCAGGGGCACAGCCTGCCTCACCATGTGCTTCACCATGGGCTGCAGGGGAATCTCTGCTCCAGTGCCTAGAGCACCCCATCCCTCTCCTTCACTTGACCTTGATGTCTGCAGGGTTGTTGCTCTCACATCTTCTTAATCCTCTTTTCTGGCAACTGGGCAGCAGTTTTGTCCCCTTTGCCATTATGTTATTGCAGAGGCACTGCCACGATCACTTATTGTCTTGGCCTTGGCCAGCAGTAGGTCTGTCTTGAAGCCTGCTGGCATCGGCTCTATCAGACATGGGGGAAGCTTCTGGAATCTTCTCATGGAAGCCACCTCTGTAGGTACCTACCCTGCCACCAAAACCTTGCCACGCAACCCCAATATAAAAAGGCACATTGTCCCCAGCTTCTCAGTGTTTTCAACAATCCATCTGGTAGCCCTTTATATGGCCAAAAAGTATAGTGTAGCATATAACTGAGAAGCAAATAGAAGATTAAAGCCTTACCCAAAGTAAAGACTTCTTCACAGCAGTTCCCATGCTGGCCACCATCAGCTAGCTTTCACTTGTGGCAGCAGCTCTGGGAGTGCCCGTGCAGGTACTGCTCCAGAGAGGATAGGGAGCACTTTGCCTGCAGAGGTGTGCTTCCAACTTGTGGGGCGAGGCAGGGGTTGAATTCTAGCTGTTGTTTCAAACTCCTGTGCATTACTTTTGCACTCCCAGGACAGAAACATTTCTGTTTTATTCTGAACACTGGTTTTATTACATTGGCCCTTGTGTGTATCTAGCTAAATAAAGGTCTAAGTCCAAGTCTGTCTTGCTTTCATGTTTAGTGCAAGGGTATGTCTGAAGTCCTGGGTATGCTGGAGAGAAACATAAGCCTATTTAGTATAGGCTTTCAGCAACACAACACCAAGTTTAGCCTCTCATTTTCTATCTGCTCTTGGGATGTTGGTAGAAGGCCAATGCCGGGGTGACACCATAGTCACAGGCCTACAAACCAGCTGGAATTTGGAGGAATCCTGGGCTTGGCCTTTCCTTGTAGTATGTTGGATGCACAAGGCCTGAGTGACAATGCTTATATAACAGGTATCGGCTTGGAAGTCATGGACTTCCTTTGATGTCCTCCAGTTTCTTCCTGAAGACTTTTTGATGGAGTGAATGTGGTCTAGCAGACCCTTCTCTGAAGTCTTGTAATATAACCTATTTTTCTCAGAATATTTCATTAGCTACTGATAATTCTTTCAAATTTTATATGACAGTTTTTTTCAGATTTCTAACCAAGATTGTTATCTCAGATTTATATTTCAGATCTTTTAATGATTCTAATTATTTTACATAAATCCTTTAGTGTTTGGTAGTTTTGCAACTGTCTTCTGCAGCTGTAGTAGCTTTCTAATTAATATAAGTCAGGCCATCAAAATCTTCCTCAAACCTCCATGTTTTCTGAAAAGCTGCAGCTATTGTGTAATGACTACAGGATGGCTATTCATGGTTTTTACCAAAAAGTTTCAACCTTTATGTTTGAAGTCACTGTCAAGCTTTCTGTCTGGTTACTGTTCGGTGTTAAATAGTACATCAAGAGTTTCATGATACAGCTGCCTGACTTCCTAAAGCAGAAATCTGGAGTCCAGATGCAAGATGAATGAATGATAAATTAAAGATTGGCATTGCCCTGTTTGGAGTTGAAAGTGATGGCTCATCTTGTTCCCATCTGCTTGACTTCTTGTAAATTCTGTTATAAAAGCAATTTGGAAATGGTCATACTTATGCCTTTAACACTAGATCTTTATATTTTATGACAATACATTTACACTGAATTGTTAATAATAATACCATATGGTCAGAATGAAGAAATCTCACTAAAATATTTCAAAGCATTAACAGAAAACAGAAAATTGAGATATTTTCCACTGTTTGGGAGGAAGACTGGAAAAACATCTCAGATATACTTAAATTCATAAAATGAAATTTTAATTGAATGAAAATTTCTGTAGTGGACTAAGCAGTGTTTTTGGTATATCTATGTAAATTACACTACAGTCTATTTTCATGTTTCATATTTGGAAACTCTAACAGTTATTTTTTTCCAGTTTTACTGTACCTGATTATATGCCCATAACTATTAGAGTGACAAGGTAGGTTATCATACTTCCTTTTCCAGCAGGAAGGATTCATTCTAATTCCTTTAGATTTATTATATAGGTTCCAAAAAGTGTGTAGCTTAAAGATCCCTTTCTTATTCTTTTATATGTGTATTTCATGCTTATGTTTAAACGCTTGATATGACAAGCTGGAAATACTTTCAGTACAGATAGAAGTTTTGAGATATGCCCAGAATGAATCCCTTGTTATGCTTAGCTTAAAGAAGAGACTTGTCCTTTCATTAAAGAATATTTTTATTGAACAACAATTAATTTTACTTTATATGAGATAGCTAAAGTGCCTTTCCTCAGATTTTCAGATCTTTCTTTTAGGCAGTGGTCAGATAAAATTTCAGCTAAAGATGCTGATGTTTCAATGGCTTTTGAACAAAGGTAGGCATTCTCATTGCCCTGATTTACTTGCAAACAAACAAAAAAATAATGGGTGTAAAACATAAGTAAATGTGTTAAGATTTTTAAATGGCTTACTTTAGAGGAGCTCTGTTCTGACAGTAAGTTATTATGGGATTTTTTTACATTTATATGCTGCTATTTAAAAATTGCTAAACTGGCAACAGGTAGTCAGATTCTATTATTATTTCTGATCTCTCTGTTAAGTTCACCCATCCAAACACTCACAAATAAAGTTAGAAAGAGTGTGGTAGACAATTCCTTTCTCACAAAGCAAAACATAGATGCATAAAGTTAAGAGAGCTGGGCCTTGCAGGCCAGGGATGTCCACGTGAGGCAGCAGCAATAAGGCTGGTGCTGGTTCAAGCCAGGCAGCGGTATAGTGTGGCTGTTGTGGCTGGGGCAGCGCCAAGGCCAAGGGCACCTTTCTCGGTATTTACAGATAGAGATTAAGTGTCATCTGACTCTGTTTTACAGACCGCAATTTGATTTTACAGCTCAGAGGAGTTAGAGTTCTTTGTATGCTCTAGTGCAAAGCCATCTAGGCTGGTTTAAGCAACCTTTTAGAAATTTCAATGGGATACTATGACTCACATTGTCATGCAGTTTTCAAAATGTTTCAGTAGAAGGAACTTAATGTATTTCTGTGCGTATTTCCTACAAGGCAAAACTTTGCATACACCAGTTGTACACATTAATCATGTTTAAGCCTAGTTCAAATTCAATGAAAGTGATTTTGGAATGTTACCTATTCCACTTAATTCAAAATACAGAATGACAAGAAAAAGAGAACGGCAAGCCTGAAGGGTAATTATAGAGCAGAGAAGCTTTGAACAACACGGTAGCTGCTGCAGCCCATGATTTAGTCCTCTAGTGAACAGCCTACAACTTTCCACCTGAGTAGCTGTGGTTTGTATTAATTGTATTTTCCTGAAACCAGACTACAAAAAGGCATAGATTGTGCTTTTACTAGAAACAGATCTAGGTTTGCTAATTTGGAGGCCTGGAGGAATCTGTCACTTTTGGGAGCCCCATAAAGAATTCAAAGCAACATCACCATAGGGCTGTTTCTCTTGAGTAGTTTAACAGAACTGGAACTACTTGGCAGTTCTTTCTGGCACCAGCCCCACCTTTCCTCTCTGCATTCAAGTTGCATAAAACCTAAAGTAAAATCTAAAAACCTGTGTGTTTCCATGTAAAATGTAACTCAGGTGAGGCACCCTGCAAAGCAGTTAGCCTTATGAAACCAGTAAATAGATTAATATTACTGAAAACTATACTGATATGTACAATTAGTACAAGGAGTCTATTTTCAGCATATATAACATGGTAGAATTTTAAATTTGTAGATGTAAATTTCCCAGGTAAGTGAAGGCATGGAAAATACTGAAAGTAAATTGTTTGTGTGCATTACAGCCAATATACTTGCAAAAGGACTTCTCTGATTTCTATCAAGTTAATGATCTTTTAAGGACAGTATGTTCCTTTCCCAGCCTTGCAGCAAGGGAGAAGCTGAAAAACAAAGAAAGAGATTTAGAATCATGATGTAATCCAAGGTTACCTAAACCGTCCTTCAGAGATCACATCTATGTGCTAACCATTCCTTAGAGCTACAGTTTAGCCTTGAGAAATAAACTGACTTGAAAATATTGAATTTTTTATTAACTAACTTGAATTAAAAGCCTCAGGAAGTCAAAATGTATATTTGCCTAAATATTATGTAAATAATAATCTAATATTGTTATTAAGAAATTGTTTCTTTTTAAATTTTCATTTTAAATATAATAACTCCCCAGTCATAGTTTAATTAGGCTGTGCATAGGCCTACATATTCCCCAAAGAGGGTTTCTGTTGCTGCTGTTGAATTGGTGCCCGATTTCTTAGAGCATCACTGACTTGAGACCCTAAGCTTTAGATAAAAAGAACAATACACTTTATTTCCACAAGTGCAGTCATTGCTAAATTTATAAGTTTAATTTCATATAAGATATGGTACTGCAAACATTTCAGAGTGACGTGAATCCTGGTTCATATTCAGGCTATCAAAATTAAATACCCACATGATGGAGTGATGGAACATAATAGATTGTAATAATAAGGATGAATAACTGCACTCTTTGGAGGACATGCTGTTTCAAAATAAACTAATTATATGTTACTGTTACATAGTAAGAATTGTAAAATGATTTTCTCTTTTGAAGGAATGCAGCAATATTCTGAAAACATTCCCAAATACATAATAAAGCAGCTGAACCTAGGAAACAGTACTCAACTGCTAATCAATGAATATTCTATCTGTGAATGCATTTTAATACTTGCATATATGTCCATAGCTCACAGAATTTTTAAGTAAATGCAAACAAGCACTCCCTATAAAGTATTGAGTATCTTAATTGTTAGAGTGACACGTGACATCTCTGCTTCTTGGCTCAGAACCTAACTCAGAAGATGAGTGGTATCTCAGCTATGTTTGTGTTGTTAAGGCTATATGTATATATGTTTATATACATATATATACACACATATAACTATATATATGTTTATCTAAAAGTACTTGTTGGCTCTCTCTGATCTTCAGGGTGATGTAAGCAGAGACAAGAAGATTAGTAACAGGTATGATCTTTCATGAAATCATGAATTAGGGTCACAATGTGTAGTAAAAGTTCATATTTACTCTTTTAGAAGACAGAGAAATATTAGTGGCCTCTCCAGATTTTTGTATAGGAACTACAGGACTTAAAGAAGCTTACAATTTACAGCATGCTGAGGAGTGCTGAAGGTGGGGAGGGGCATACTCCTAAAACGGTACTGAAAAGTTGATCTTATTTCCAATTATGTGGAAATCTATCATCTGAATCATCTATCATCTGAAACAACTTTGTTTCATTGCTTCTGTCAGTTTGGATTTATACCAGAAGACTTGAGATTCAAAAAGAACACAAGGTATCTTAATATGGGCTAAGGACAATTTTAAAAGGTTCAAATGTATTCAACTCTTTTTTTTTTTTTTTTTTTTTTTTTTTTTTAATCACAGTGCTTTATTATATCATGCTAATATTCTTGTTCTTTTGTAGAAACCATTGTGCCATTGCCTCACTTCTAACTGCTTTTTTGTTAATCTAGATTTGTCAGCGTGCATCCTACTCACTTGGGAATTATTACCAGCAAACTCTAGCTGCTTCAGAAGAATAGCACTCTCTTGATGAATTGTTGTAGTGTACAAAACTGCAGCAAAATTTCTAATTTTTCTTTGTTAAATACAAAAATTAATAATATTTTCAAATTTATCTGATTTTTTTTTTTCATTTTCTTATTAAAGGTCATTCCTTTTTGCTAACGGTACTCATTCTCAGTGGTGATCCTATGCTTAAACAGCAGATGTTGGTGTTAGCCAGTGTTTTATCCCGAAGAAGGCCCTCTATCTGAAATTATTTTGAATTGTGGACACAGAATGACACTGCAGAACTTGTTAATATAGTAGAACAGCAGACGTTCTTGCCAGGCATGTTGCAAATTTTATTTAATTACTTAGATTTTCTGCAAAGTAGATAAAGTTAGGTTTCCATCACTAGAAAGCCATTCCCTTAGTTTTTTTTCCAATTAATAGTGAGTGAGCTAATTAAGTTTTTGGACATTCTGTACTTGCTACAAATCTACACTGATTTAGTACCACTGACATGAAAGTTAATTTCCAAATTCATATAACTGAGGAAGAGTTGTGTTTGGAACATCGTTAATGGGGAAACAGTGGCAGTACACTTTATCACAGTAATATTACAGATTTTGTTCCCATTTGGGTCTGACAAAATGTTCTTAAGCATGGTCTTATCAAAGTCATAAGCCTTCATAAGGAAGGCTTTCTTTTATAATTCAAGAAGGTTCTATTTGGGCTCTTTTTCTGTCCTTTCTGTGCCACTGTACATAGGAGAGATTTTGTCCCAGTTATATTGACAAGAAGAATTTTTTATCTGTCTTGGAGGGCTGAAAGGGTGAAGTTTGCAGTCATGCAGTCAATAAAATTTGTGATATCAGATTTTCATAACATTTTAGAATCATATTCCAATATAAATTAACCTAATTCAAGACACTTTATTTTAAGTATTTAAAATGAAGAGGGGATAAGAATTACTCTTTGCTGGCCTTTGATGTCACTTGCTAAACATTATAGGTTGGTTTTTTTTATAATTGCAATACGCACTGAAAAATATTCCTGTACAAAATGTGATACTTTTCACACTCTTCCAGTGAGGAAACATTCACCATTTCATTCTAATATTAGGTATTTTCATGTGCAGTATGAATAATTTACTTGACTAAAATATGTTACAGTATATTTTTTAACTCGAGTCATAGTTTGCTGAAGTAACTGAATCAGTCTTCTGGCATGACTTTTCCATGCCATCTGTACAGTATGGGGAGAGATCTGTGGATGTCTGCTGCCTCTCCTGTTTTCTGAATACAACTGTGTGACCAGTTCTGAGCCTGGAAACACAACAGAGACATTTCAACACAATAAAGCAGACAAATATAGCAAAATAGTATGGTATTTCCTATCACCCAGAACCACAGCTGGAGTGAATTTGGGTAGCACCATTCATGTAGGTGAAAAGCAGTAGAATATGTGACCTAAGAAAAGCTGTGTTGATGCTTGATAAAGCTTATTCACAAAACGGCATGTTGGTATATTAGCACAACTGTGGACAAAACTGTAGGGAGGGGTTTGAAAGAAAAAAAATGTGTTACCCAGCCTTATTTTTTGCTGTAATATCTACAACACGTTTTTATACTTTTTATTTAAAAGCTTTTTTCCTTAGCTTCTTTTACCTCTTTCCACCATTACACAAAAGGTTACATTTCCATATTCAAAGCAGGTTTGGAACCTGCAGAAATATTTTATTACTATTGTATCTCTGTATATATGCTACATTTGCAATCATTGCATGTCTTCTGTTTACATTCAATACCACGTACTAAGGCTGTATTCAATAAAACAAAAAATATTTGCATTCTTAATAAATATCAGGCTTACAAATTTATGCCATGGAATGGAGAAGTGACAATTTGGAATTTTGGTCTGAATGGCCAAAATGTTGTTTGGGAGTTTTCACAAATAGGAATAAGCGGTCTTAAGCAAATGGTCAGAAGTGATAACAAAAAAGAACCAAAAACCTACTTGCATTGTATAACATTTTTCCTTCTCTTCTGCAGTGCCCATTTCTCTAAAAAAAATACAAGAACTGTGCTGAGAGACACCATAACTTTATTTTTGAAGTACTGTAATATTTAGTCTGAAGATTTTTGTAACATTATCACCACTCCAGTGATGCTCTGTATTTTCTTTGAAAGTCTAGGTTTTGGGAGTCCTTTAAGCACATGTATTAGCCTTTGTTGAAGAAAAATACAATTTAAAAAATCTTTTTGCTAGCAGATGGGGGCATGACACAAAGCCTTTGATGCAAAGGCAACCTTTGTGTTCCAAAATTTCTCCAATAGAGAAAGCTTCTTCTACAAGAACAAATGATCAGACAGAAAAGCTTCATGACAGTAAGTTTGAATTAATATGTGTTTAAAAGACTATGAATCAAATCTTCATCTAGAGATAAAACGTGGTGCCTCATAGTGAAAAGTGATAAGCAGGATTAATGCTTTGATTTGACGAAGCATTCCTGACAGCAGTCAGAAACCACTTATTCTAACAACCCTGGTTCTGTGGTACTCAGGCACTGAATGAAAATCTTGTGTTCTTTCCTGGGGATACTCACAGAGTTAGTATGGAGCAAGGATAATTACTTTCATTAGTCAGACAGAAGATGAATGGAACTGAACAGTGGAGTCTGAAGAATGTTGTATTTATTCAGGTAACAAATACATCCAAGCAATGAGTGTACTATGTACAGTCTTCTGAAACATACTTTAGTCCATCTCTGCTCATCTGTAGAGACTTGCTTAATTAGCTTGTGAATGTAGCTTCCTTTTGATGTATTTATTGACAGTCTGTGTGTCCTCTCTTTTGAGATCAGTAGGTTATTGCTTTTCATTTAACAATCAGCTTTTTGTGAATTCTAAGAAAAATCCAAAGGCTCATCCTGTAGCATGAATAAATAATAAAGTACAAAGCTGTGCTTTAAAAATGTTATTATGAAAACCATGCCACTTCTCAGTACAAAGCTCAGAACTAAAGTAATCAGGCAAAAAAGCCAGCAGTTCCTTAATGACTTTTCTCTAGCGTTAGTATGCCTTTGTACATGCAATCTAAGTTTTTTTTCCTGCAATAGTCCATGAAGGCATCATGTGTTCTAATGTGATCCCCCTTCAATGACATATTGATAATTAGTATAAGACACACAGGCATCCTTAGATTTGGCCATCCACTTTCCCTGTATTCATTTTTCTGGATAATACACAGCTGCAATTTTACTATGATGAAGATTATTACCACTTCCTAATAAAGTAATTGTCCTAGCCATACTAAAAGCAGTATCTTGCATGTATATGTGTCAGAATGTAATAGTAAACATGAAAGAATAGCTGTTTATTCACTGAAGAATAAAGCATAGGACAGTCAAGAGCAAAGGGTAGGGGGCAGAGATCAGTGTGTGTCCGTATGCAGAGCAAGTTCATCTTCATCATCTGATTTGCCAGTCCGCCGATAGCAAAATATGGTGAGACTTGGAAGAAAGAGACATATAACAAGGCCCTGTTCCACATCATCAGCTTGAGAAATAACAGATGCATGAAACTTGTCATATTCCTTTATAGAGCAAGCTATAATTATTTTACTAGTTCTGAGGCTGCCTTATACTTCAGCAATGTGATCTACTTGGATGTGTCTTGGTTAATATTGCAACTTCTAATACTAAAACCTCAGAAGTACTTGAAAGTTAGGCTGGTGCCGATAATTGTCTGGTAAGGCCACAGAGAGGTATTTTTGTCAGAGCTGATGCCTTTGGTAACTGCATTTTAGAATTTATTTGTATGTAAAAACTTCCGTTAGGATTATCTAGACAATTTCTGTGAAATAGACTGGTCTTTGGAAATAACAGAATTTTTCATCAGTATTACTAGCTTGAGGTTAGATCAAACATATGAAAACAGTCAACCACATTCCAGGGATCATTTTGTCCTGTAAGGAGGTTTTGTACCTTTCAGTTAAGAATCTTTGAGAGACATTGTATAGCATGTGCTTTTATTACCAGGTGTTATTAGATCTAGAAGTAGAATCACAATCTGTGATCTCCATTTCTGCACTGAAATTACCTTCTGGCTATTGTGAAACCCAGGAGTGCCAGAATTTTAAGAAAACACCACTGTGATACAATGTTTAGATATCAGTATATTCCCCAGTGGCTGTAGGCATTTTAGAAGGAATTGTAGGTGCATCAGAGGAAACTGTAAGGATGTTTTAAAGGCAGAAGATGGTTGGGGTGGGGGGGTGGGGGAGGACGAGACCCTCAGATTTTTTTAGAAACAGAATATCTTGTTGTTGAGGTTGGTAAAGCATATAAGTTCTGTCTGTGTTTGTGTGAAAAATGATTGTGTTTGCATGTATATCTGTTTGCATATTAGCATCACAGTCTACTAATTATATGTCACTTAGAGGGAGAAAATCCCCAACCCCCAAAACAAGCTCCCTTTTACCAATGGGTAGTACATTGACAAAATAAGTTTTTCCTTGTTTGCTTGTTTAACCTGTGTTTCTTCGCTTTCATGTGATCTCTGCAAGGTATGGAATTTTTATCATCTTATAGCTTCAGGGAGCAAGTAAATGTTTGATTAAGTCATTCAAGTCTTGGGAGGTAAGACATGCTCTGATGGATCAGAGTGAACTGTGTGCACATAAAAGACGTGTCCTTTCTCTGTGGGATAGGTTTTACCCTTAGTACCCTTAGTTTTGTTTTGTTTCTGGGGGTTGTATTTTCTGAGGGATTCTTTTGCTTGTTGATTTTGTTTATTTGTTCTTCATTAGATAATAGGGTCAAAAGGAAAAAAATAATTGTAGGTTGGGAAGGCATTTAAGTGCAATAGTGAAAACTGGAGAAAAGGAAGTACTTTCTATCTTGATCATTCTTTTCTTTTTCGTTTTACATTTGTTTACATTTATTTTATTTTTTAAAACAGTGAAATTAAGTAAATTATTCTAAAAAAAAAAAAGGAAAAAATCAGACAAACCCAAAACATTACAATTTCATGAAGGTGGCAGAGGATAATAGATGTTTTTCTCTAGAGGACATGGTAGAATATGTCTCCACAAGCATTCTACTCAGTGTTTGTGAGGCCATACTTGGAGTACTGTGTCCAGTTCTGGTCTCACAATGCAAAAGACACAGACAGACTGGAGACTGTCCAAAGGATGGCCATGAATATGGTAAAAGGGCTGGAGACCCTGTCCTATGAGGAAAGACTGATGGTAGTAGGTAATTTCTTGATGGAGAAGAGAAGGCTCAAGGGGGACACAACAATATTCCAGTATTTAAAGGGCAGCTACAAAGAGGACAGTCTCCCTTTTCACATGTAGGCACGTGAAGAAGACAAGGAGAAATGGGTATGTTTCACCAGGAGAGGTTTCATCTCAAAACAAGTAATTTGTTTTTTTTCCTTACTGTAAGAGCAGCAATACGGTAGAGTCCTCATCACTGGAAGTTTACAAGATGTGACTGCACAGCATGTTAATATAATCTCATGTAGGCTTCCTTTCCCATAAAAAGGTTGGATCAGATGATCTTTCAAGGTCCCTACCCACCTGAACTGTTCCATAAGCATGCTTAGTGCACCTGGTCAGAGGGGAGTTTAAAGAAAAATCCCAGAAGGAGAAAACAGTACTTTGGAAGGATCGCAGCAAACATTGGTGCACTCATCCCTAAGTACTATGTGCAGTTCTGGGTCCCACAATTTAAGAAAAATGTAAAGGTCCTTGAATGCATCCAGAGGAGGGCAACTAAGCTAGTAAAAGCATTGGAAGGAATGTCCCATAAGGAGTGGCTAAGGACTTTGGGCTTGTCTAGTTTGGAGAAAAGGAGGCTGAGGGTGACTCTTTGCTCTCTACAGCTTCCTGAGGAGGGGAAGGGGAGAGGGAGGTGCTGAGCTCTTCTCCCTGGTATCCAGCGATAGGACACATGGGAACAGTTCAAAGCTGCACTGGGAGAGGTTTAGACTGGACATTAGGAAGCATTTCTTTACCAAGAGTGTGGTCAAACACTGGAACAGCCAGTCAGTGTTGAAAAGTGCCCTGAAAAACATACTTTAATTTGGCCAGCCCTGAACTGGTCAGGCAGTTGGACTAGATGATCACTGGTAGGTCCCTTCTAACTGAAACTATTCTCCCCTCCCCTCCCCTCCCCTCCTGCTCTCCCTCCCCCTCCTCCTCCCCTCCCCCTCCCCTACCCCTCCCCTCCCCTCTTCTACAGGACTAGGAAAAAGGCATTGATTCTGGTGCTGTCTTCTATATAGTCTCCTGAAAAGTTTATGGGAGGAAAAATTTTTACAACTTCAGCCATAAACATACAGATTAACTCTTCAACTTACTACAGTTTTCTGCATTAATGTGACTTGTTAAAGGAGTGTGAACATGAAAAGTGTCCGAGAAGGCAACATTAAAAGCTTTTGTGGAGTGGAACTGGAAGGAGCTTGTACTAGATAGTATCCAGGGGAAAATCTGGTGTAGCTAGGACTGAAAAGAGATTGACCTCAAAAACAAACATCCAGAGAATGGTCGGTTCTGAGAATAAAATCATTTCAGAGAAAGATATAGCAGCTGAAAAAAAAAAAAAAAATGGCTCTGAAAAGGAATATACCAGCTATGAAAACAGAAGGAACGTTAATTTTCCTTCCTCATAGAACAAAAGACCTGATGACTCAAGCAGTCACAAAATGGCACAGGAATCCATTTTACTGGTCACTGAAACTATTATAGCTAAATCACTTCATCATTTTCCATAGGTATGAACCAAAAAGTTACAGTCTCTGTCCAAGGCAGCTTCTGTGGAGCCATAGTAGCTTAGAGTTTTCAAAAAAGTTAGGGACAGATATATTTTCAGTTCCTACTTTGTTCCAGACATTGTCTTATCCCATTTTCATTGCCATAACCTTTCAGTGGGTTTAAACACTGCATTAAATTATAAGACTGAAGATCTCCCACATATGGTTTGATCTCTTATGATTTCCCTATGTGTATTTATTTCATATGCTCCACTGATACTAAGTGGTGATAACCTTCTCAACTTTTTCAGCACTCTATTTGCCAAGATTCCATAGAAATATAGCAACTATTTTAGTTTATTTCAAAATACTATTTTGGATGAGAATCTGATTATCTTTCTATCTGTCTAAATAAATAATTTCAGATAAATGCCTTAATTTTAATACTATTGTGTAATAGGCATCAGAAACTGGACACTAAAAAGTTAATTTCTTTGTTTTGTTTTGGTTTGGGTTGGGTTGGGTTGCGTTGGGTTTTTTTTGCTAGATGTTACATTTACAAAGGTTCATAATACTCATTTTTCCTGCAGAAGCATATAGTTTTTTAGCACTGAAGAGTAATCATAAATTAACATTAGAATGAGGGAAAATAACTTTCTAAGTCTATTGTTGAGAACAGTAGTCTCAATGAAAAATTAAAATAAACTCCATGGAATTAGGCAAATCTGAGAAATCTGACATCCTGGCAAGGAAATTTAAGAAACTCCCAAACAGTCAGGTGTTTTTAGACTTTGTAGACTTCCATAGTTTCATTGCATGTGTTGTTTTACCATTAAGATACATTGTGCAAGTGTCTGAAAAGAAAAAGATCAAACTATTTTCCAAAGAGACCAGAGGATATTATAACACTTTTGGGGAAAGACGGGATGAAGACGATGAGTACAACGTAACAGTCTAAAAATCTAATCTGCTGGGAGAAAGAATATAGCAGCTTTGAGGGTTTTGTTGTCATGTGCATCATGGGATAGCTTATCACATTTATTTTTAGAAACCAATATACTATTTTCTGATAACAATAAGCATTTAATTTTAATATAGCATTCTAATATAGTGTAAAAGGACTTGACTGTTTTATATACAGTCAATTAAGAACATTGCTTTGTTGGGTTGAGGTGTGGTTAGGTATGATAAATGAAACACAATTTCATTGTAACATTTCCATGTTTTGCCCCTTGGAGAAACACAATAATACAGGATGACTTTTTTTTTAATTTGCATGTGTGAATTTGTTTTCTGCTGACTGACAAAGCAATTTAAATGTCAAGTGAGTGGAACTGCATTTCTGAGGTGCAAATGCAGATAGATGTGCTAGCAGCCTAAATGAAACTATTCATTTTGCTGCCCAGTAAGCTTAATAACAGCCATTAAAAAATTTTAAGATTTTTTCTGAGATAGTAAGTTAGAATTGTCACAAGAGAACTGTTTTCAATATAGCTGTGACTAATGCTTATGCAACTGGAAACTCCATTAGTAAGAAAATAATAATTCTTAACACCTTAACATGAAACAAATGGTTACTTAAAATGAAAAGCTTGGGCTCTTTTCCTTTGTAACTCAAAAATAACATGGATTCAGGAAAGTCAAATTCTTTTCTGTTAGAAAGAATTTTTCTAACTAGAATTTGCTTGTCTAAAATAAAATTTCAGGTACCTTTTTCCAAATATTTTATCAGCTGCTGTACTACATATAGACGTTTCTTCCATAGAACTAGGAAACTTTCACATAATTTCAGTGTGAGAATCATTGATATACTCTTGGTTTATGTTACCTAAAATCACTGAGATTTCACAGATTGTACATACCAACAAAACAGTAAAAGTCAGGAAGCTTAAGCAGCAAAAACCAAATGTTAATAGAGAAAGAAGTAAAAAAAAAAAAAAAATCAAAGTGAAAATCTAAGTGACATAGGAAAAGAGAATGAGGAATGAGAATAGGTTTATATTTTTTATTTTTCACAATTTTTTGAGTGTTTTTCCAGTACATACAATCTCTTTGCTTTTAAAAAAATAAATCTGGAAGTCACTTTTTGAGGTGCCTTTCACTTTCACAGTTTTTTGAGTTAATACAGCTTTGTAAAGGTTCTGTATTTCTTTTATCTGAAGAACCGTGTGAATTAAAACATTCTTTGATAATGAAGGTGGAAGGAAAGAGGAAACAGGAAGAATTCAGAGTCCCTCATTCAGTTAAATTTCTTAGAGACTTTTTAGCTGGTGCTAAACACCTTAATGTTGATAGTTGAATTAAACAATCGCTCTGTAAATTGTCCCTTTTAAGTCTGCTTTCTCAGCCATGTGAATTGTATTTCCTTTACATCGCTAGTCATACAGTAGCTAGGACCTTATTACCATCTGCAGAATTTGAGAGAAAATAGTTTAAGTAGAAGAGTGAATCATAAGTGACAAGTTCCTGAAAACAACCCATGACTTTTACCTTGAATTATTCATGGATATTTTTAGTAGGCAAGTATATCTCATACCTCAATAATAGATACATTCAACATATTTTGGCTGGAAACACCTTCATTTATTTCTATTCCATTAATTTAATTAATTCATTTTGTTTCCTTTCCTTTCTAGTATAATCTCTGCTAAATTGTTTTTTTCTGTGTGGCTAGCAACCATCTTTGAGATTTTCCTCTATCTTCTCAGAAATGAGAAGTGTGATTGCTTGATTGTCTTGTATTTCTCAGCTCTCTGTGCAAAGCTGTACTGATCGACATAATGATCCTCTGCTGAAATCACCATTGGACTGAAAATATAGAGGCACAGTAGTTAGTCACCTCAGCCAGAGTCACTGAAATCAGATGTGTGGGCTGAATCAAGATTGTAGGTTTTGTATTGAGGGTAATCCTGGAAGTACAGCTGCTGAATATGCTCACACCTGACTGTTCTTCCATATTCTTGAAGGTGGTTCTGTTGGTTGCTCACTTAAAAAAAAGACCATTTGCGATCAGGAAAGTACAGTGAGTGAAATTATTAGCATAAATGTCTTAATGGAAAAAAGCTAGGGCAGACCCACTGATTCTTCCAGGACAGCTGCTTGAGTATGCATTTCAATTTTTTTCCCTTTTCCCTCTCATGTTTTGTTTCCCAGACATCTGGTGGCAGGAGCTGCTTTCAGCATCAGAACCAGGCTGTCACCAATGTCTTGTAGAAAGCCCAAAAGTGGAATCATGGATCCACATACTAGAATCTGGGCCAAAACTTCCTACCTGAGAGGAGCAAGGTCCTGAGGAGTGGAGTGAGTGCTTCTGCTGTACCTTCCAGATTGACCTGGTTCTCTGTCCTGCTTCAGTTATGTGTGTGTGCAATAGCCCTTTCCTGTTAAATGGAAACAATCATCTCCTGAGCCCATGTGCTCAGAGAGGTTCAGTTATTGTATACACTGGTAGATGGATGAAATATGAGGAGGATGCAGAAATTTTCAACCTTCAAATTCAATATACATAGCAGAAGGAACAGATATTAAAAGGAGGAGATTTCTAGAACAATTCTAATGATGTGTGTGTATATATATATATATGAAATATAGCTATATATTCATTATATTCCTTTTAATGATACTGGTTTGATTTTAAAACAAAAGGAAAAATCCTCCTAAGAACTAGTAAGTGACTACTCATCAGTCTGAAGATCTGTGGTTGGCAAACAGAAGGATCAGTAACTAGCCTATCCTTGGCCATTAGGAATGAGGTGGATTAGCCTCCTCCTCAACATGATAATTCTTTGCAATGAATAAATTTTTAGGAAGGTCTTTTCTGGTCTTTATTCTAGCAATTAACAATCTTAGTGCTAAATAAAAAGTTTATTGGTCAGGCAGGTGCTGGTTGAGAACATACACTGCTGTTAGCCTGCTCTGAATGCCTCACACCAGGTCTATATGAAATCACTGCCTCCATCCTGCATACCTTGTAGGCTATCATCTCTCCAAAGTATTTTGCAAAATTACTCTTCCCCTTCAGGGCCAATGTTTGCCTCGAGGCCAGTGCTTGTGTATGTTTGAGACACTATTTTTATCTTCTTGAATCACTCCATTGATCCTCAGTACAGTAATGACTGCGAGAATCAAACTGCACAGTCTAGGGTGCTCTTTATGCTACAATGAATTATTGTCAGAGGAAATAGATTTTAAAGCTGAGAGAAATCATTAGATCATTAACCTGTTTTCACAGTATATCACAAGCATTATATTTCACCCAGTTATCCCCCTAATAGATTTCTGAGATTAAACTTTGCTAAAAGGCAATGATTCTTTTGGAGGAAGCTCCACTGTTTCAGTTGTAAAGATCTTTCTTATGTGGATAGCCTCTGCATGGTCCTATGCAGCTTTTCAGTTAGGAAGACTATTTTTCACGCCATGGTTGAGGAGTTCTAGTTCACACAGAGCATGTAGCCATAGATGCTAATTAAAAACTGAAATGACATTAATAAGTTGACATAGTCTTTAAATTGTCACCTTTTTTTTTTTTTTTTTTTAGAATGATATATTCTAACTCAATTAGAAGTTACAAAAAGTATTACTAGTTGAACTTTTTCTCTGTTAGAACGTTTTCTCTGTTATGTGGAATATCCTATTAAATTGTCACAATAGTTTCTTTGGCTGTTAAAGTATAAGCAGCTGGAACTTCTGTTACTGTTAGTAAAAGAAATTGAGACTTAGCTTCTGTTCATTCTCTGTTGCAACTATTCAAATATAGACTAAATAAGCTGTAATCATTTTTATCTCCAGCCACTTTGGTAACAAGCAAGTAGTGTTAAACCATATGTTCACAGCTGAGGGAGGAAGCCTCTATCGCAGTTTGTACTTCAGCTGCACTTGTGCTGTATTTTGCCACCTTGCTGGGTGAAGGGAATGAATGTAAAGAAGAGTCATCTGAAGATAGTGAACAGCTGACTAAGCATTAAGTTTAATGAGAGCATTGAGAGCTAGCAGGAGCTGTTAGAAGGGGAAAATAGCACAGATAAACCCAGTCGTTTACATCCAAACTAACTGTGACAGTAAATCAGGAAGTTGGGAAACAGCTAGGCCATATACCTTGAAACAGAAGCAAAAAGAAAAAGACTAAATGATTTAGTCTAAGGACCTGACAGCTGAGGTGAATGTGTTTTCTTTCTATATGACTGTCACAGAGAAGAAAATCATGACATGGGTGAAAGTGAATTATGTACTTGTGGTTATAAATATAGCTTGTGTTTAAAAAGCACTGAACTAAGGCTAGAATCCTAACTGTTATTTTTAATGTAGTGTTTTAAAAGAAGGTGGTTTCTAGTTTGCTCTTCCTTCCAATGTTCTTCCTTCTGTCTTATTGGAAAGCCCTGTCATGTGGAGCCCTCCTGCTGAGCCAAGGACTAACCATGCAGACTGCTGCCATTTCAGTTAATGAAGTTACAGAGGTTTTCAAGGGAATTAATTCGGGCCTTTTTTTACTTCAAGTATAAGAAACAGAAGGTGTGCTGATGAATGTAAGCTTCCTCCTATTTTACATCAGTGTGCTCTTTTTCCAAATGGTTTCCATCCTGTATCTTTTCACCTGTAGTTCTTATCCCAGGCTCATTCTCCTTGTGTCTGTAATTTCTAGAATTTGGATATCTCATTCCACCTCCTTCAACTTCTTGTTCCTTTTTTCTTTACTCACATAGACCAGTTTAAACACTTGCATATTTGACACACTTCCCTTCTCCCATGTTCTGTAAAAGCTTTTCCCTAAAATTTCTCATCTAACTGTTCACTGATGGTTCTTGTTGTCTACTTTTTATGCTCCTTATTCTGGTCTCATTAAATAAAAGTTTCCTTTGCTTTCCTGCACGTTTTAATACAGCCATTCCAGCTCTCAGCACTATATTCTTTTACCCACTGTTGGCTAAGATGGCTATAGTCTAAGACCTCTGCATCAATCTACCCTTGCCCTCTTTTTTTCACAGTAATCCAGACACTTTTTTGGCACATTCCTTAGTCCTGAGAGAAGACATTCTCCTTAATCTTTCTTGAGGTATTTAGACCGTTCACAAAATGGAGCATTTCATTGCTGCCAGGGAGATTCTAAGTGGTTCTGCCCATACGCATATATTTGTCTGGAAAGTATGCAAGGGGACAGTGTGGAATATGAATAAATCCTGGATAAATTTATCAAACCGGCAGTCTTCTGCTTTTTTATTCTCTGTGCAGCCTGACACTAACTTACATTGGAGGTGGAAAGGAAATGTTATTTTCCTGTCTGCCATGAAAATGAGGCAGAACAGGTATGTTGCAGTTTCTGTGTAGAAAACTTTATTTCAGTCATTTTATGTGGAAGCGAAAATTTAAGTTTTGTTTAATATATTTATAATTATGTAATTATTTTATGTTGAAAAAGTTGGTTTACATGACTATGTTCAGCACCATTTCTGAGTTTCAAGTTCCTCGGGGTTTACTTTTTATTTCTGTGTTCCCTGCTAATCTTAGTATTGCAATTTATAAATTTATAATACTGAGAAGACTTTTTTTTTTTTTTTACTAGTAACGTACTGATGACAACTTACAAGAAACAAGTATTAAGGTAAATTTTCACTACTTTATTTTCAGCTAAGTGTATAGCATATATTGTTATCTTAATAATTTCTTATATGTTCTTTATTATGTTTTAGTTCATGAAAGAATTTCTTAGGAATTATAAATTAAGAACAGTATAAATGATTACCAAGACTTGCTACCTTAGAAGTGGCTGATGGAAGTCAGAGGGCAATGTAGCAGAAGGCACAAATAATCCCTTAGAGTGAACTATGCCAGGCAAGTCAGAAAAGAGTCCTCCTCCACCTGGACACCAAATAAGAGAGTGAGTTGAAACTTGTCAGAATAAAGAAGTAAGTCTGAGAAGACATGAGTTTTTCCCTCTTTTCCATGGATCATCTTTCTTCATATCATGATTTCACTACAGGTTTACTCTTCTGCTAAATTAGTTTTGAGAACACAACCTAGATTAAGGAAAAAAAAAAACAGTTTTTTTTGGGGGGAATACCATTATGAGAAACAATTTATATATCTTTTATGGAAAAAGGACCTCTCAGACAGGAAAAACACTTTAAATAAAACCAACACAATTATTCTACTGGTTTCTAATCAAATAGTTTTGCAAGATGAATTGTTTACAAATAATATCTATTGCTCCTTATCCTTAACATTCTACTACCGTTTGTTTTGCTTATTTCAGTTGTCACAAACTCAAATATAACTAATTTAATTTTTAAATGTTCTGAGGAAATTGGTTCTTATGGAATAAAATAACAATATTTTTTCTTTTTGCACTCACTGATGATGGCAGCTCAGTTCAACCATTCTGATGCCAAGAGAAAGCTTCCTGTAATATGCAAGGACTGTTCTTCATTGGATACTGTTTTGCAGGTCTGTTAACATGACTTGTTGCTGCTCTAATGTAGAAAGACATCCATGAAACTGAAGGCAAATAGTTAAGGCAGCTTTAAGTTACCTTTTACGTTTTCTATTCCAGGGCTATTCTGCTGCCTGTGACATAACAAAAAGTCCTGGGAATTCATTCTGTAATGCATGCCTTATGTACCAATATGCAGTGCAAAAGCTCTGGAGTCCCGCAGTACCTTTTTTACTCCCAACCATGTTACTGGCTCACCAGCTCTGCCTCTAGCCAGATTTTCAGATGCTCATTAGTGAGATGCCTTGTGGCTGTTTTCCTCAGTGCCTGAACCAAGGGAATCCTCCCACTGCTAGAAATAAGACTTTGATAGCTATTCTGCCTCATGGGTCCTTGGTACACTGTTTATGATAAGTTCAGCTCCTGAACCAGAATTCCATAAATATAGCTATTTTTCAAAAATGTCATCTTTTTGGGGAGAGGTTATAAAGTACTTGCAATTCAATTAGTGTTCACAAATATAAGTCCTTACCAAATAATCTAGTGAATATACCCCCAAATTATGAATTACTGCTAATTAAGAGCTGTGCAGAAGTTGTGATTCTTTTTCAGAAGAGAAACAGCAAAGGCTTGAATGAATAAGCTCACAAAGTCTCAATTCCAAATTGCTTCAGTCTTTGTATACAACATGTCTTGGTGCAGCCAAGCCTTCATGATTAGTATAGCTGAAAAATGAGTTTGGGGCTGGTGTGGGAACGCAACTCATAGCAACTCAGCCGGGATGTGCTTAATCTGATCTATTAGTTGGTTTGATATAGATATAGCCTTTGGTATGAGAAGCATGCTGTATTCAAGGTGTTGCATGGAAAGAAAAAAATTATCTTGTTTGATACTTCAAGTGACGATAAAAATTGCATGAAACCACTTGGTTTTAGGAAGAAGTTTGTTAATTTAAAGAGACCTGGACAATCTATTTAGAATCACAGAATCATAGAAATATTTAGGTTGGAAAATCCCTTTAAGATTGAGTTCAACACTGCCAAGCCACGACTAAACCATGTCCCTAAGTGCCATATCTACATGTTTTTAAATACTTCAACAGATGGTGACTCAACCACTTCCCTAGGCAGCCTGTTCCAGTGCTCGATAATCCTTTCAGTGAAGAATTTTTTCCTAATATCCAGTCTAACACACACACATACACACACAATGCAACCTGACACCATTTCCCCTTCTCCTATCGCTTGTTACCTGAGAGAAGAGACTGACATCCATCTCGCTACAACTCCTTTTCGGCAGTTGTAGAGAGCAATAAGGTCTCCTCTAAGCTTCTTTTTCTCCAGACTAAAGAATTCCAGTTCCCTCAGTTGTTCCTCATAAGACTTGTTATCTAGACCCTTCACCAGCTTTGTTGCTCTTCTTTGGATGTACTCCAGCGTCTCCATGTCTTTCTTGTAGTGAGGGGCACAAAACTGGACACAGTTGTGGTTGTTTGACCTTGGCTAGACACCAGGTACCCACCAAACTGATCTATCACTCCCCTCCTGGAAGAAAATAAGATGGAAAAAAACCTCGTGGGTCAAGATACAGGCAGTTTAATGAAGCAATAGCAAAGGTTACATGTGTGTATGCAAAGGAAAACAGATTATGTTATTCTCTACTTCCCATCAGCAGGTGATGTTCAGCCACCTCCTGAGAAGCAGGGCTTCAGTACATTTAATAGTTGCTCCGGAAAAAAAATACCATAAATTACAAATACCTTCCATTCCTCCTCCTTTCTCTTAGCTTTTATTGTTGAGCAGACATCATATGGTATGGAATATCCCTCTGATCAGTTTGGGTCAGCTGTCCTGGCTATGTTGCCTCCTGAGATCTTGCCCACCTCCAGCCTATGGGTGAGGGGGGCGGGGAATGCTGGAGAAAGAGCTTTGATGCTTCTCAAGTAATGCTCAGCAGTAGCCAGAACACTGGTGTGGCTTTCTAGCTACCTTTCTAGCTACCAATACAAAGCACAGCACTGTGAGGGTGGCTATAGGGAAAATTAACTTCATCTACGCAAGACCCAAAACAACCGCATTCGAAGGGCAGCTGGCTCATGTTCAGCTGGCCATTATCAGCACCCCTGGCTCCTTTTCTGTCTGGCAGCTTTCCAGCCACTCTTCTCCAAGCTTGTAGTGCTGCATGGGATTTTTTTTACCCAAGTGGAGGACCTGGCACTTCTCCTTGTTGAACCTCATGCAGTTGGCCTTGGCCCATCGGTCCAGTCTGTCCAGACCCCTCTGCAGAGCCTTCCTGCCCTCAAGAAGATCAGCACTCCTGCCCAACTTGGTGTTATCTACAGACATACTGAGAGAGCACTCAATCCACTTGTCCAGATCATTGATAAAGATTATGAAACAGGACTGACCCCAATACCGAGCCCTGGGGAACACCACTTGTGACTGGTCACCAACTGGAATTAACTCCATTCACGACAACTCTTTGGGTTTGGCCACTGAGCCATTTTTTTACCCAGTGAAGACTACACCAATCTGAGCCATGAGCAGCCAGTTTCTCCAGGAGAATGCTGTAGGAAATGGTGCCAAAGGCTTTACTAAGGTCTAGGTAGACAACATCCACAGCCTTTCCCTCATTCACAAAAGCAAGTCACCTTGTCATAGAAAGAGACCAGGTTCATCAAGCAGGAACTACTTTTCATAAACCCATGCTGACTGGGCCTGATTGTTGTCCTGCAAATGCCACACAATAGCACTCAGAAAGATCTGCTCCATAGCCTACCCCAGGTCTGAGGTCAGGCTGACAGGCCTATGGTTCCCTGGATCTTCCTTCCCTCCCTTCTTGTAGATGGGCATCACATTTGCTAACCTCCAGTCAACTGGGACCTCCCAGGTTAGCCAGGATTGCTGATAAATGATGGAAAGGATTTTCATCAGCTCCCTCAGTACCCTAGGGCGGATCTCGTCCAGCCTCACAGACTTGTGTCTAAGCAGTGTAGCAGATTGCTATCCATTTTCTCTTGGATTATGGGGGCTTCCTCCTGCTCCCTATCCCTGTCTTCTAGCTCAGGGGGCTGCATACACAGAGAACAACTTATCTTGCTGTTAAAGACTGAGGTAAAGAAGGCATTAAGTACCTCAGCCTTTTCCTCAGCTTTTGTCTCTGTGTTTCTCCTCGCATCAAATAAAGGATGGAGATTCTCCTTAGCTCTCCTTTTGTTGGTCTTGTAGTTATAGAAACATTTTTTTTATTTTCTTTCATGCCAGTAGCCAAATGAAGCTCTAATTGTGCTTTGGCCCTTCTAACTTTCTGCCTGCATGACTTCACAACACCTTTGTAGTCCTCCGGAGTGGCCTGCCCCTTCTTCCAAATTCTCTTGTTTTTCTTGAGTTCTGGCCAAAGCTCTCTGTTCAGCCAGGCAAGTCTTCTTCCCTGCCAGCTTGTCTTTTGGGACATGGAGATGGCCTGCTCCTGTGCCTTTACAATTTCTTTCTTGAAGAATGTCCAGCCTTCCTGGACTCCTTTGCCCTCCAGGACTACCTCCCAAGGGACTCTGTCAGCCAGTCTCCTAAACAGGCCAAAGCCAGCCCTTTGGAAGTCCAAGGTAGCAGTTCTGCTAACCAACAGTTAAGTGACCATGTTCTCACACAGTGTTTCAAGTTTATTTCTATGTTTTTCATTACTATTTTTTTAATTCTCTCATTGTTTAGTGATGGTTGACTCCTACTGTTACTGCATAATTATTGTAACTATAAAATTCAGGTTGTTTTTTTTTTTTTTTTAAATCTTTCTTATTATAAAGTCTATGAAGTGAATTCCTTAGCTAGAGTAAGGTGTCATGCTTCATTGTTTTCACTTCAGCAGAAGTGACTTTTGCAACTGAAAAACAAACCTCTTCAGTTTCAGTAAAACATGCCTTAAAAGAAATAACATGCCTGCTTAGACTGCCTAATGCTTAGAGACAGTATTGCTCCGTGTATTTCTGAATAATATAAAGTAATATTAAAAAATATTTTTTGCAGGAAAATCTTTAAAGACAATTTTATTAACTATGAACTTACTCGGTTTTTTGTATTATGAGTAATTTCAAATTATGAAGTTATTTTTAGCTAAAAAAAACCCAGCCCAAATGTTTATTTCGCTCTGTTGCTTAAAGAACAGAGCAGAAACAATATGCCTTATAACTTAGAATTGTATATTTCACTGAAGGGCTGTGGCTAAGATTTCTCCCTGTTTTCTTTCTCTATAATGTTATACTCTGCTATGCATAGCCTAATATTTAAGTTTTTCTTACAAGTGTCAATGGAAGACTCTAATGCAGGGCAAGCTGATGAGGAAACACTGCTTTGACTATTTATATGCTAAGTGCAGGGCAGGTTGAGAGATCTGAACTAGTGCCCACAACGTAACTGGTTGCGTAGGACAGATTGATCTGAAGCATAGGGTCTTGGAATAGTCAGGCTATGGAAAGCAAAGAGAATCTTCTGGAAATCCAGTGGTCTGTTGGGATAAAAGACAGGATGTAGCTATGATGTCACAGCAGGGTGTTTCTCAATGTCATTTATTTTTTCTGTCTTGTAAGACTGGAGATACGTTTTTTAAATAGGTTTTTCTTCCAATTTCTTGTAAGTGCTGAGCCTAGTTCTGTGACCTTTCTCATGATTTTGTGATGTGTTGGCTCTGAGGACAAGATCTGGGCAGATCGATTACCAAGCTCCATCTCACTGTTCTGTTACAGGAGTCCATTGTTAAACGTAACCTCTTGTAGGTGCTTTGTGTTTTTCTTTAATCTCTTTTCTTCTGTTGCTTGGTGCTTAATATGACATTGTATTTTCTGTTGTTATTCCCCTCCTGTGAGCTAAAAATTTATTCTCTTGAGTGAAATAACAGGTACAGCTTTCTGAGCTGAGTCTGACTTGTAGCTGCTACCAGAGTATTTCCCTCTTCCCCCACTTCCCTTTAAAAAAAAAAAACAACCAAACCAAACCAAACCAAAAACTTAAAAAGAGCTGTGACTATAAAAGTTTTGCCATCTATAAATAAAAAGGGACTGATGACACTTTTTGTATTTACTAACAGTAGTTGTTCAATTTCTCAGCCTTGTGTCACTGTACTTTTGTTCCCGATTGGCAACAGGGGAGGAATTGAACTCTGCATGGATTGCAGGGCTGAGCCTCATCTATTTCAGTGGGACTTCATGCAATATTAAGGATCTGTGTTCATACAAAGGTATTACAGAACTGAAATCTTACACTGCATATAAATTTAATAGAAAGAGCCAAGCACAGGTTGCATTCAGCACCCTTTGCAGTGATGCTGTTACCGCTGTTAGCTGATTTCCTGCCCTCTCAAATAAGAATTCAATGTTCAGTCACTAATTATATGTAAAAATCGTGTGTTACAGTTTAATCTGTTGGTGGACTCAGATTGTGAGAAATGCCAAGGATAAGGCCAGCTATAACGTGCTTGACTGTGCCAAGAAATGTCCTGTTCAGATGGACACCTATATATTGAGTGAAGTATAGCTGTCTCTGTGTCTTCTGCAGTGGATTTAACTTGTGCCACAGTATGGAGCTACAGAATGTGTTAACAAACATCCATAAGTTCATTAAAAGAGAAATAACAAATCCAAACATACTGTATGTGAACAATTTGTTACCAGAAAGTAGCAACACAAATGCAGGTGATCTTATGAATATTCATACCACATAAAATCTATACCTTCACCTATTTGATTTCTGCAAGAGCTACAAAGTAATCTGGTTATGGACAAAGATCAAACCTTGGAGAATTTGTACTACTGGTCTCTTTTAAAAAAAAGATAGTCAAAAGACCCATTTCAGTTCAGGCCAGGGTGCTCAGGCATGTCCTAGGTTATGCTGTGGTTATGCTGTCACTGAAATTAAGAATATGAAACTCCTTAACACCAATGTAGCATTAGGAAGCAGGATCTTTATTGCAGTGGTAGATGCATGGGGGATCGCTCCATCTAATGTGCATGGCTTTCTTCTCTCAGGTAGGTCTTTTTATGCAGTACATGTATACATATTCAACAAATTTCCCAGGAAAAACAAAACCCATACATATTCATGAGATTACCCACGACTATTTATAATATTTGCCCTCTCCCTCATGCATGTCCATTTGTTTGGAGCAGAGGTCTTCCGTGGTCTCAAGGGTCTGCAAATACACCCACTCCTCCATTCAGTTGGCTAGAGTTCTCCTTTGTAGTCCCCATATATGATCTAAAACTAGGTCATCTCAGTCTCTTACTCTTTCTTGGCCTGAAATCACTGGCCTTGGGCCAGTTTTCCTTCATCCTCCAGGGCTATTTCATTGCTAGAACCTGAATTCATTGCTTACAGGCATATAAAGTTTCGTTTTGAACAAACAAGGTACCTTAACACTAAGTGTTCGAGCCTAACATGCATGACTACTTCCATGTTCTTAAGACTAAACCTTAACCCTTCTGTAACAATGCCAGGGGCTGGTCTATTCTCAAGCTGGCCCTGAATAGTCGTTGAGCTTTCATGGATTGACCTCAGTTCTGTCTTGTTAACCTTGCCTTGGGCTGAAGTTCACAGGACTGTCATTGGAACCTGTTGTTATCACCATCCAACACTGCTTATCCTGCTCAGGTGCTGCAGGACAGCGCCCTGGTAGTGCAGGCACTGCCTGTGCTGTCACTGTTGATTCCTGCCTCATCCTTCCTTGAAGTGCAAGCCCACTCTTGCTGATCCCTGATAGAAGTTTCCAAAACCAGACCCTAAGTTACTTCTTCTACAATTAAATTGTTAGCTAAAATTCATGCAAGCCAATAACCGAAGCAGGAAAAGACATGGGGAATCAGTCTGTTTGTGATCTAGCTAAGCTTCATGATTTACACAGTCTGTTCTTCCTGTGAGTCCCTGACATCAGAGTAGTACAGTTCACTGTCAGGACCCTCGGTGCCTCCAGTTGCTAGGAGGGAATATGTGGGTTGAAGCCAGCTCAAGCCTGTTGCTCTGTTCAAAATTCTGTTACTACTTGTCTAGTTTTTATACTTTGTGGTGGTCTGGGCCACTCCTCCCATACTGGTCTGGCTGATTCTATGAGATATTCACACTCTTTTAATGAACTCAGGGAGAAACATTTACACCATCAGTTGATCCATTCAAATGTTGAAAGCTGTTTATCTAAAATAAAGGTCACCCTCCGGTTCCCTTTGAGTTGAGATACAGACAGCTTCTTTGCAACACCTGTCACAGCCTACATTATTCCCTGGGATTCATGGGCACATTTCCCTTGCCCATCTCCTCTGAGCCTTCTTCCACTGTAGTGGTGTCCTGGTTTCAGCTGGGATACAGTTAATTTTCTTCTTAGTAGCTGGTACAGTGCTGTGTTTTGGATTTGGTGTGAGAACAACATTGATAACACACTGATGGATTTGGTTGTTGCCAGGTAATGCTTGTACTAAGTCAAGGACTTTTCAGTTCCTTGGGCCCTGCCAGCCAGAGGGCTGGGGGGCACAGGAAATGGGGAGGGGACACAGCCAGGACAGGTGACCTGAACCAGACAAAGAGGTATTCCATACCATGGGACGTCATGCTTAGTATATAAACTGGGGTAAGAAGAAGGAGGGTGGGGACATCCAGCTTTATGGTGTTTGTCTTCCCAAGTAACCGTTACGCTTGAAGGAGCCCTGCTGTCCTGGGGATGGCCGAGCACCTGCCTGCCCATGGGGAGTGGGGAATGAATTCCTTGGTTTGCTTTGCTTGCGTGCGTGGCTTTTGCTTTACTTATTAAATTGTTCTTTCTCAACCCTCAAGTTTTACATTCCTTTCTGATTCTCCTCCCCACCCCTCTGGGTGAGGGGTGAGAGAGCAAGTGGCTGCATGGGGCTTAATTACCAGCTGGGATTAAACCATGAAAAATGGTCAAAGGCGAATAAAGTCTTTTGAACTTGGGTGGTGTTTTTTCAAGTAGTGGAGTTACTGTTTTTCCTTTGGGTAAAGCTTTCCCTCCTCCCTTCAACCTTTTTAAAAATTATGAGGAAAAAATGTAGAGTAAGAAATGCTGCTGAAACACAAGTGAATTTTTGGTCTTCAGATGGAAGTGATACTTTTTGAATTAATATAGAATTTATAGGGTGGAATTTTGTTTAAGGAGTATTGTGAGACAGGAGGAAAAAAAAGGTGAAGGCAGGCAATGTCTAGTTTTAGTGAGATGCACAAACACAGGATAGATATATTTCATCCTGGTGTTCCTCTAGGAGTCCACTATGTAACATTGCCTCATGACTTGGCATCTTATCCTTGGCAACCCTCTGCACTGAAAGGCTGATATTTGTGTAATTCTGGTGTCTGCAGCTCTGCCACCGCTCTGCACAGGCAGGCTCTGCCCCCACTCTTTCTCGGGCCCTGCTCACAGAGCAGTCTGCAAAAGATGGCTGTGAGGAGTTCATCATCTCTGTCACCTGTGACATCACATCTGGGATGATATGTTTGGTTCTGAATTCTCCAGTACAAGAAAAGACAGTGATGTTCTGGAGCGTGTCAAGCAGAGGGCCACCAAGATGGTTATGGGGCTGGAGCACATGACATGAAAGTAGAGACTGAAATAAATGGCCTTGTGTGGTTTCAAGGAGAGAATGTGGAACGGAAATGTTAAGTCTGACTACAACTACTTTTTTGGAGGACATGTTGAAGATGAAGTCAAACTCTTTATAGAGGTGCACAGTAGAAGGATGAGACACCACTAACACAGGTTGCAATGTGGGAAATGCCTGCTTGATGTAAGGAAACTATTTTTTACAATGATGATCAAATGCTGGAACAGGTGCCTCAGGAGGTTGTGGGATCTTCAGAACTCAACTGTATGTGACCCTGAGCCACCTGCTCTAACTCCACATGCTTTTAGCAATGGCTTGGACAACATGACTTCTGGAGGCCTCTTCCAGCCTGCAGGGCTCTGATTCTATTCCCTTTCTTGGAGAAATGTGACATGTCCGAGATTCTCTCTCAGTGGAAGTAAATTATAAAGAGCTTTGTTATTGAAAAGAAGAACTTTGAAGAACTGAATTAGAAAAGGATCCTACCCTATTTGATAAATTGTGGGCTTTGTAAAGTTGTTTTAGTCTCAATAATTTGCTTGGACAAAAGGGACACAATTTCTGGGGAGGGTGTTCATCAAAGGCAAATGCATTGAATATTTGCTATATTTAAAAGCTGTAATTTTTAGTAACAGTAGGATGTAATAAAAGCAAACTGCAATCTGTAATCTCTGCACAGAGTGAAAATATTATGGTTTTCTTCAAAAAGCAGTTTTTGTATCAGTCTCCACGAGCTGCTTATAATTTTGCATCAACTGACTTTATTTTTCAGTCCTCTACATACTGGATACAACTTTAGTTTTTCATAGAGTGATTTTACTTGCTATGTAGGGAAAATTGTGTAAATGAATAGTTTTTTAATAGCCTTATACTTCAAGAATGATTATGAAAGGAAACAACTTGGCATCAGTTACATGGATAGAAACAGCCACTAGCAGTCTCTCATATAAATAAATAATTTGTTATAAATACAAATATTCTTCTGATCACATAATGTACTCAGTTCTGATTTGCATTGTATCAAACGTGGCTCTCAGGAAATACTTTATTTTACAATTGCATAATTTGTGAGTACTATGGTAACTAAGGCAGAAGTACTACTTTGAACAAACCTGTAAAAGAGAGATCTTAAGAATTTTGTCTTGTACTTTGCAACACTCTCTTAACAATGCTAGAAAATAAACGAACAGTCACTTTCTTGGAAGGGGAGTGTAGACTAGACAAAACATTAAACAAATAACAGCTTTTGCACAATTATCTCTGCTGCAATGTTTTGAATGTCTCATTATGTGAAGTGCAGTGATTTACTGAACAAATATTTACACTGTCTTTTTCTATCTTTTTGCTAATGAAAACATATTAAGTTCTGATTAACTATTCTTCATTGTAACAGCTGAGAAACATATTCTACGCACACATTTTTCATGTTTGACTGAGAAAGAATCAATTAGACCATGTAAGTTTAAAAAAAAAAAAAAAAAAGAAAAAGAGGAATGCTTAATTTATGAGTCTCTGCTTTTTTTCCAGAAGGAAAGCTTCAGGCTCCTTACCTTATGCAGACTTTTTCTAATTTTTAGTTTTGAAAGCTGCATAAGAACAAACTGTTCAGGTACATATTCAAAGCAGATTTATCAATGCAATTGATATATCTATATCTAAATCTATATATATATCTATAGATCTATATAGATCTATAGAGAGATATATATCTCTATACAGATATATATAGATAGATCTATATATAGATAGATCTATATATATCTATATATAGATAGATCTATATCTATATCTATATATCTATATAGATCTATATAGATCTAGATCTAGATCTAGATACAGATATAGATATAGATATAGATATAGATATAGATATAGATATAGATATAGATATAGCTGTATTTGATTTGGAATCATGACTACATTACTTAAGGTTTCCGGTGTCTTACCTGAGAACCTTACCTACCAAAACTGTAAGGTATGACAGAGTATTGTAAGTAAAATTTTGATACTTTTCAGTTACTGGATGCCATCACAGGCAGGAAGAGACTTAGAATCTCTCATTTCAGCCTTCAGTCTAACTCTGAAGCCCCTGTCTCCAAACCTTTTCTGAAGAATAGGTGTTGCCAAGTATTGTCATGCTTCCACCCAGGTTAAGACTACTCTTCTGGTATTTTCTCTCAGAAGGAACTACTGTAGGTACCAAAGAAGGAAAATCTGTTGTGCAGTAAAATGTGGCTGAAATGGGAATAATATTCAGCTGAAATGGGAACAATACTCAGCTGGCATTAGACTGCTTTGGCAATCTACCAGTAGTGATTTGCTCTACTGTAAGCAATATAGCTACATCTTGTTCAGTCCTAGATGTTATGTATTTCTCAGAAAGAATCCTATATATTCTATGTAAACTATAACCTTGTGGCAGACATTAGTATAGTCCTCTTTTTCCCTATAACAAACTGTGTGAAAGTGGTCATGCAAGCATATGACAAATGCTCCACACTAATATATAGTAGAACAATACCTCAATCTGTATGAAAGTGATCTAATTATCTGAAATTGAAAACTCAGGGCTTTTTTTTTAACAATACTTGCTTGAAACCACAAGAGTTTAAAGAGGCATTAGCATCTACCATGGTATTGTTCTGAAAAACCACAAGTTATTAGTTGACAGTTATTATGAATTTTCCTTCACCAGAAGCGTAGCTAGAGAACAGGTTAATTTGAGAACACTGAGTTATATTTCTTACAAGATTTCACAGAATGAACAAAAGAGAAGGTGAGATAATACCTATCTTTTAAGGTAGATGATACGATGGACTGCGGAAGCTGGGGTACAACCCACTGAAAACTTTATGTTCATAGACTGAAGAAAGAAAAACCCCAAATATACAAATCCACTTACCAGTTGTTAATATCTTTAAGAAATAGTGTCAGCAAAAGCTTAATATTGTTACCATTCTAGTACCCAATGGTACTAGAATAGACTAGGTTGCTTGAATGTTCATTTAGTTTGCTGTGCTACAGTCTGTACATTCTGTGGGCCAAAGGAACACACCCTACATACAAAGCCAAGAATTTAGTGTTAGCCTAACATTTTAAAGGTGTAATCAAGGAATTAATATTGGTCTATTTGCAATGATGATAACACTGAGCATTCAAATTTTATACCATTACAATTGTATATACATAACTTTTTTCTTATCTACCCCTTCCTGTGGCGTTCTACTCCCACTGCTCCTGTGAACATTAAGGCCAGTGGCTGCACTTTGGGGATGGGGTTAGCAGAAGCCTTCAGCATCCAGAGTCCTTCACCAGGAGAAAAGTGAGGGTGATGGTTTCTTCCTCTTCACTCCTCTGTCTGCCTGTGGCCCTTTTAATCTGTTTGCTGACAACTTTTTCTTTCTTCTCTAGTTTTACAGTTCCCCATTACACGCAAATCTATTAAATACAGTGTCTTACATAGATACTGAGGGTTTTTTTTCATTTTTTGTTACCCTTAAAACTGTTTTTGCCAGTTCCCAGGGTTGCATTCCTTTAACAAGCAGTAAAGGACCACTGATGGATGACCTGTTCATAGTCATTGGGCCTCTTTTGCTTGTACTCTATATTGCCTTTGATTTTAGAGTCATAGATACTTCATTCTACACAGATTAATTATGTTACTGTCAAGGCCCTGAACACGACCTCTTCCCTCCACCTCCCATGGCTCTTGTGGTCTGGGCTCAGGGCCAGGTTTTGGTACAGTTGTGTAATCTTGAGTCAGGCTGTTGGTGAAAGGGATAATTGTGCAAATAAGCCATGACAAGTGTGTGCTCAGGAGCCATGTTGAAGCCCTGGCCCATGGCCCACCAGGGCTGCCCCAACAGTTATTAGTATAGTTGTATGTACAAAAATAACTATAACATAATTGATAAAGCTAAGCAAAAGCTAGAAATACAGAAGAGTATAATAATGAAGCAGTGATTAGATAATTGCTGTTACAGCTACAAAAGCTAACACATAGCTTCAGACAAGCCAGGATGATTCTAAGCAAGGCCTGACACCACCTGAGGCTCATGACCTGACACAAGGCCTGTGGCCTGTTACTAGTAGTGGCAGTGCCATCCCTTGTGGGCTACAGGGCTATACTACCTTGCTTGTTTTCAACACCCTCACCTTTATTCATCTTCATTATAGTCTATGTCTTTTCTGTTAACCAGATAAAACACATAGTAAACTTATGGGGAAAAAAAAAGCTGTGTTTTGACACTGCAGGGAGAGTGGTTATCTTTCCCTGTTGCATGAAAGCTAGAGTCAGAGTACATTCTGACCTTTAAAAATGTGATTCCCCTATTAGAAAAAAAAAAAAAAATGACAGGGAACGTACAGAGTCATGCCTATCCTTAAATGACTAGTCAATCTTTTATTTGGGTTTGCCTTATATTCTTGATTCTAAAACCCTGTGGGGCTCATTTCATATATTTCATATATTTGCCTATTTTCTGAGTGACTTTGGTTATTTTCCCCTGAAGCTAGTATAATTCTTTTTTACTGTTTTTTTCACAGTATCAGTATTGTTGATGAGAGATCCTTTCTCTACAGCCTGTGCTGTATTCTGTCATATCCTTTTTTTTCTTTTCTTTTTTTTTCTTCTTTCCCCCCCCACCCCACCCCCCGGATTAATTCTAAGTGTCAGAAATCTAGGGAAATACATCTGTTGGCTTCAGGGGGTTGATTCTCTTAATTCTGATTTGCAATGCATCATCTTCCTGGGGAGGGCTATTAAAGTAATAAGAATGGGAAAGGAACACTACTTAACTTTGGCATCTTAATTCTGTAAATTTTTAAAATTTTTATAAGATCTTGCAGAAGATGAACTGATGCCCTGAACTACTAAAGTTTTAGGTAGGTGAGCAAGCATTCTAGCAGCTGCACAGCAAAATTAATTTGGGAATACCAGCTATTGCAGGTAGTTTTTTCAACATGATTATGGATACATGATTCAGGTGGGCTATGCGATTTGGGTGGCTGGCCACTTGCATTCTTTGAGACTATTCAGCCTGATGTGAAAATTAGTCTGGGCAATGGTTTGTCAATTGCTAGAAGTATTTTGATAAAAAGTTCTTGGGTGCCAGTACATGCAGGTCTCTATCACCTATCTTAGCGCACTTAGTATGTTTTCTCCCTTTCCTATTTTCAACAGCCTTTCACATGTTTCAATACTATCATCATGTTATCTGTTGCATGTGTACCAATGTCTTCACTGACAAAGTCTACTTCATTCTGTCTTTTCTTTTGTTGCATTCCTGGGAAACATTTCTGTTCATGCTTTTCAGATAGGTTTGTCTTACTCAAAGTTCAGCATTAAGAACTATTCACAGTATTATACCTGAGTATTTAATGAGATACAGTCCTGTTTATTTTCCCAGTGTAGCATCTGTCTTGGTTAGAACATTATGGCAATGTTGACTTCAATTGATCTTATGTCTTGCTATTGTTCATGGCTTCTTTTTCCTGAACAGCTGCAACCTAGGATATTGTTCCTTATCCTACAACCATACAACTGATGATTTCTGCTTGGATATAATATTTTGCAGGTGGTCCTGATGAATTCTGTCAGGTTTATTTTTCCTTTCAGGAATCTGAAAAGGTACTTCAAGGCTCACCTTTGTGGTCATATAGAGTGAACTGGACCAAGTGTTTTTGCAATACACTGTGAGCCAAGTTTGACATGTCTTAATTTTCAAGTCTACGGAGTACATTGTAAGAAGATGTGTTCTTTTAGCTTGATAACCTTTCTATGAGGTTATATGCTTTATATTTCTAAAGAACCTGATATGCACCTTACATACCCTTTTGCCTTGGGTGCAAAATCTGTGAGATCCTGTGCACTTTAGACATGTTCATGTTGCATGCAGGTAGAACACAGGACAAGACTGAAGTCAGTTCAAAGGAGCTGGTAATTTTCTTTGTCTTCAGTTTGAGATTAGGAATGAGAAATGTTACATGAGGGTGATTTTTTGACTTTTTTCTGTAAATACAATGTCTCAGTCTTACTGAGAGCCTCTTGGTTTTGTCATTATAGGCTTTTAGGTAGAGATAAAACCCCTTTCAGCTTATGCACAGTACCAGTTTCAAAGGTTTAATGTGTTACTTTTTTCCTTGTCCCAACCAAGTAACTGTAAAAAGCTTCCACACAGATGAATAAGATGCTTTCTGGTCACATACCTGCTAAATTATACTTGCCAATCGACTCTTTCCTATATGTGAAATTTTTGATAGTCTGGTTGTACCACAATTTCTTTCACAGTTATCCAGTGTTAATGTTTAACAAAGGATATTGCTTTTTGTTGGCTTAAATTAATTTGTGTGCTGTATCTTCTGTAGATAGGCAGAGGTCTTGACACTTCATTAAAGAAGGTTTCCTATTATATAAACTACAAAAGTAACTTAATTTGTTTTTATTATTAGATATTCTTCAATATCCTTCCTAAACCTAATTCTGCTTTCTGAGCAGACTTTCTAGAAAGGTTATACACATACAAACTTAGATTGATCTAATAAACATCTGTTAATTATGAGACTGGTTGTAATTATATTCTTAAAAACCAAATAATTTCAGTAAGACATAAATAGAAAATACAATATGAGCACGCCAGGAAAGTCAAGTGTATCTACAACTATATCCGCTATATTCTCTCCTCAGTTGTGGTCACTGTACAGTTCTCTTGAAACTGTTAATACGGTATTCTTTTTCTGCAGTGAACTTTTTTTTCCTAAAAATATCAACAACTATCTACCTAGATATGTAGCACTACTGTCTGTTTAGCTGAGGCTATTGCTTTATTTATTGCTCAGCTTTATTCATAGAAGGCTTTGTCAAGCCTCTTAATCTTGGAACTGACCAACTATATTTCACCAAGAATATTGAACTGTGGTTATTTCAGGCCTGGTTAGCTGTAATTTTTCAGGGAAGTTGCATAGTATTTTTCTTATTCCTTGACTGGAGTTTCATAATTCATAACATTCAGAAGACTGAAGAGCATTTGGCCTCTGAACCTCTGAAGAAGGAATAATGTGAACCGAACTGGGAATTTTATGTACTTTAAAAGTGCTGGGTTTTTTTTTTTTCTGAGCCAGAAAGTGGTATGTAGTGTATCATTCCTAGAGAAAAACAAAGGAGTGCCTCAAAGAGGAAGTTGTCAAAATCAAAAGTAGCTTTCTTCCTCCTGTATTTATAAGTTGTCCCCTTTATTTGAAAGACAATAGTAGGTGATAATAGCTGCTTCAGTCAGCCATGAGAGGGATGCATAATTGCATGCATTGGATCGAAGTATGTGAAGGAGTAGGAATATGGATTTTATTCTCTTGGCTACTCTGCCTGGTTTCGAAGTGAGAACTTGGTCTTGGCCCAAGCTGTGGGGTGCATGGATTTTTTTTTTTAACTGGACTGCTGTGAAAACCCTAGCAAGTAATGTCAGGAACTTGGCTGTTCTGCTGCGTCAGTTGATATCCTATCCCATGTTTGCTTTATGGAACGAGACAGGAGCATGGGGCCTCAATTAAACTGAACAAACTTCTGACTGTGATAGTTTATGTAAAGGTAATTCAGTGATACATTCCTGAAGGCAGTTGAACTAAATAACTGCCTTCCAGAAAAAAAACATGTCCTTTACATGGTCTTCGATGAGAGCTTCATGTATGCGGAGAAGCTTCTTCATTCTACTTCACAGAATTAAGTAACTCAGATTTTATCTTTTTTTTGCAATTTATGTATTTCCTCTTGGTATGTAACTATAGCATTCAGTGGAAGACAGAGGAAACACCATTGTGGGTCCCCCAGGTGTGAGGAAATGGCTGTAGAGATGTACCACTCACTAGGTAGCCACATAAAAAATCCTAGGTAATCTAGTGAGACTACCGGTTTGTTTTTTTCCCTGAGGTTTGGTGTGTCATTGTACTGAGTTTTCTCAGCAGGAACCACTTGGCTGACTGGCTCTTACAAGCCAGCCAGATGTTGCATGTGCTTTTAGTGTCTATAAATAATGGTAAAGTGCTGGAAGTACTTCTGAGAAAGAAGGAGAATAATAGGAAATAAAGGATCCCTTGTAGGAGCAGAGATGACATTGTTTTCATCAGCCATTGAGGGACCCATGCAAAATTCCTTCCCAGTCAGGACTGGAATTGGATGCAACCTTTGCATAGTCACGCTAAATGTTAATGTTCTCAGAATAAAGAGAAGCTACAATTAACTCCAGTCATTTTTGAGGAAAGGAAATTTTGCAATGAATTTGTTACTGGTATTGTCAAAGTGCACATACATGTTGCGGTGAAATTTAGTAAATGTTAAGAGAGTATGTCTCAATCTGTTTGATGTAAGAATTACTTGGTTTGGGTACAAGAGCCGCATTAATAGTAGTTGCTGGAATTTGAGCAAATGGCAGAAAGATTCTTTAAGACTGCATTGTGACAGACACAGGAGATGGAGCCATGTGTCATGACAAACCTGTATGGTCTGAAAATAAAGAGGAAAATTCTACTGGCTTCTGATAGCTATGTTTTGTATCGGTTGGTCCAATTACTACAATATGTGGGCATCTCAGGCTGTGTAGCTTCAAAACTTCTATACAACTAAAACTGAGTTTAAAGATCAAAACCAACTTCTTAAAAAACACTCAGAATATAAGACTGTTCCTAAGAAGATTTTGCCTACATAAGGAAGCAGGGAGTTGGATTTGGTGATCCTTATGGGTCCCTTCCAACTCAAGATATTCTACGGTTCTGTGATTCTATGATATCTGAGCAGTGCCTTGAAAATTAAGATGTCGGAATTTTATCCACTTCCTTGCTTGGTACACATATGATATCTAATGCAATGAGATTTAGGTGTTACTTTAGCTGTCATCTTCCCTTAAGATGCATTTTGGGTTCTGAGAAAACAAATTCATTCTATCCTTCCAATCTCCACCTCCAAGGAGTGTATTCATCCTCTCTCACTTCCTCCTGTGTAATCTTTTTCTCCCTGGCAACTTTTTACACTTCAGCATGGATATTGTGTACATATCCTTTCCACGTAAGCAGACAGTGGTAGAAGATCCTTTGGTTTGGAGCTAGCTGGAAGGCATGGCAGTGTTCCCCCTGAACAGTACTCTGGATTCATTTATATTACTCAACCCAAAAGTACCTGCCGGGCTGTTGCCTCCCCACTGAGAGTTAACTACTGTTATAGTACTGAAAACCAATATGGAGTCAGACCTATGCTCTTCCAGGCTTGTTTTCTTTTAAAATTTAATGCATTCAAATTGACAGATGTGGATACAAAATCCTTCACAGCAGAGAGAATGGACTCATAGTTAGAAACAAGGAAAATAGAATGAGTCTGCTTCTTCTTTGGTTAAAAGCTTTAAAATTTTGAAACTAATGGGAATTTAATAACTTTGAATAACAAAGCTTTGATGGCACTGATGATCAGTTTGTGGTATTTGTCAGTACGGGTAGCTTAGGAATTTATATGTATTTTTTTCACTTTTGTGATTATGTATGCTAGAACAGCTTCTGTGACCTATAAGAAACTAAAATGCTAAGCCTGAGTCAGGCTAGACATAGCTCTAGTCTGCAGCTGTGCAGCTTCTCCAGTCCAGAGTTGCTGCCAGTCACATGCCCTGGGTGAATGTACCTCTCCAGGCAGCAGTGCACCATCGCACTTATATACAAGCTTGTCTGAAAACAGATGCTTACTTTTTCCTAATGTCACATTGCAGAGGGACATTGAAGGGCTTCTGAGTATACCAGATAGGATATCTTTCCTGTCTGTAGAATGCAGAGGGAGAAAGTAACATAGCAAAGTCACGCCAGCAATAAACTATGTCCTTCCTTACTCTCTCATGCTTAATAGGCTGCAGGACTTTGGCATTATTTAACCCAAATACAGTATTTTATTTATGTTCTTTCTCAGATTTGAGTTGTTGCGGAACTCTTACCTTTGATGTCAATGACCTATTTACTTTTGAAGTTTCATAAGTAAGTAAATGCTTGTTTAATTCCAAAAGGAAAGAAAAACAGAACAAAAGCAAAACTAAAACCAACTCTGTGCCAGTATTAAGTCTGTAGAATTGTCAGGAGATACCACACAAGGGTGCTTTGAGCATTTTGAACACTCTCTTGGCACCTATATGAATTAGTACATATATAATGTAAATTAATACATATTTAAACATCAGTTTAAATATATTATGTCTCCTATCATATAAGCCCCTCTGCTTTTAAAAGAGGACGTAAATACTGCAGGAAGTTGTATGTAAAAGTTACAGAGCAATAATTTGCTTTTTTCCTAAATTAACTGCTCCAGTAATTTCTATGGACTCTATTTGTACAACAGTACTTAACTTTTCACAGTCAAAATTTAGCAAAACAGATGCATAAATCAAGTACTTCCAGTGTTTATATGAAAATAACAGCCATGATAACAATGGTTCTATGCTCTTCTTTTTACTTCCTGGCAATGTTGCTGTTTGGGAGGAGGAATGGGGATCAAAACTATGTAGCACAGGTCTGCAGAAAAAAACTTAATAACAGTAGCTTAGAGTACATGTAAGAGTGAAAAGTAAGTAAATGCAATGTGTATCTGAAGATTCCGTTAATCAGAATAAAGATTTTGGGGCTTAAGAAGATATGCAATGTTTTAATTGAAACCCAGGATTTGATAAAACCTGAAAAATAGATTTATACAGATTGAACAAAGATATGTATTGAAGCTAGTCTGCATCTTTATATATGTAAATGGCAATCTTATTCCATATTGTGAAATGTTTTTGACTTACTCCATTTAGATGCTCTTTTAACACATATTTCGGTATTCACCTTTCCTAAAGCACTGTTGTTACCACAACTGTAACAATATTCTTAGATGTTATCACCTTTATATCACCTTTGGGAACTTCAGAATCTATAGTTTTGCTAACACTAAGTATATTGCATATATTGTTCTGGTGGGTATTCCCCTGTTTTTTTCATGAGGGGAAACATGAGCTCATCAAACTTAATGGTATTTCTTGTTTGCTACTTATGCAACTTAGCAGGGATAATCTAATCTTCTTTTTGTTAAGCGTATAAATACACATACCTGTGGTTTTTACCTGCAAAAGGAATTCATCAAGGCTGAGGAATTAAATTTTAAAAATTCAGCAATCCTGTAATAGTTGTATTTCTCTTTGGTCTTTTAAAGGATTAAATGTCAAAATCTTTAATGAGTATTTTATTAAAATAGTGCACAAGGCATATCCAGTACTAAGAAGATCTATATGAAATAGAGAAAGTGTAAATAGCATTGTATACATGATTTTCTATTTAACTTTTTTTTTGCTTTTATGCACAAAAAGAAAAGTTCTGTAAATAATGGAAGACTAGTTTTGTGTATTATATTTCAGCTTTAAAAGATTACATAAATGCAGGGAGTTTTACAGGAATACTTCCTTTCACTTCCAAAAATAGAAGTTCATGGTATACAGTAGTGAATGACTATGACAGCAATATAATATCAATATCCAGCACTTTCAATCAGAAGATTTTTTTAAAAGCCTTGGGATCCAATTTTGAGTCAATCATTAAAGCCTAGTGAGATAGATTAACCTGCCATTTAGATCCTGAGAATTAAAGATAACATTATTGATTTAGACTAGATTTCTCTTCCTTAATCTTGCAGAGGAAACACACTAGGCATCTTGCTGTTGGAAACACATTAACATTTTCCTATGTTGCAAAGGAAGTATTAGTAAATTTAGTTGCCTTTTCAACAGGAACTTTCTGTGTTTGGGACTTGGAAATAATTTGTCTAGAAGCTGAAAGTCTGAACACAAGCAAATAGTAAGTATTTCAAAATGACTTAAAATGGAAAATCTGTAATTAAAAAACCTTTATTTTCAGCAAATTTTGTTTGTTTGTTTGTTTTTAAGTTAAGAAACTCATGTTCTTTTTAAAAGAATAGACAGAAAGATAAGAAAGTGATAAGGAAATTACTGACAGTGAGTCAGATACAAGAAATCCATTACTGAATTCAGAAAATATTTTAGTTTTATGGACATTGGATCAGGCTTTACTACATTTCCTGTACAACAGTACATACACTTAAATGTATGCAGTCTTGGATACTCTCTAAGGGTATCATAAACTACTCTTTTTATGAAGTAAATCTGAAGATGCTGGGGTGGTTGTTCAAAATAATGGATTGTTATTTTGCTGTTGCAAGAACTGAGGTGGTTAAAATTTACTTGTGATGAAAGCACTGCATTGACTACCCATGCAAGGCTTTTGCTACACTTCATTAAAGAGTCTGCACCTGTTCTTATTAATTTGATTTTATAAAGATTGGATTATTATAAGCATATTACTTGTGGATAGGACAGTGTTTAGATCCCTTTCTTCCAGTTCCAGCATCCATCTTTCAGTCCAGAGGTGGACCTGACATTTTGGAAAGTCTCAATTAGAATAAATTCTCAAAAAAATAGAGTGACTGGCTGTTCCAGTCTGGGATAGCCCGAGCCAGGGAGGTTCAGTGTTACACCCAGAGTGAGATGAAGATGCAAATGAGGTCAGATGTTGCCAATCAGGAAAGTTTATTGGAGCAGAGTGTTGATAAGAAAATAGCAATAGGAAAAGGAAGAAAAGATAGGAAAGAAGGAAACCTAGCAAGCAGTTGGGATAGAGTTGGAAGAGATAGTCACTTCCAAGGATCCAGAGCCTTTCTGTTGGTCCGTAGTTTCCTTGTCCATTGGTGGTAGGGTCTCTGGATTACCCCTCACTGTTTGATGGTGCAGTCTTTTATAGGGTATTTGAGGAGACTATTTCCTGGGCAACAGCATGTACTGCATGTCCGTGCATGCTCCCCATCTTGGCACACTGGTTCCAAGGGGCACATGCATCAGCTGCATGGTCCTGTGTCATGGATGGCATATGCCTTGGCATGTTGAGGTGGTCAGTCATGTCTGGACATGTCCCCCAAAACAACGGAGCTGTTTCTTAACCCCAGCCGATGCCTATTTTCAGTGACTGTTTGGTCCTTGTCTGGTCCACAACTGCTGAGTTTGGTTAAACTGCCAGGTAGCTTTGCACCAAGCCCAGCAGGGATGTAAAGAAGCTTTGAGGCAGTCAGCTCACAATATGGTCTCCCACACTGGCACTCCCATCTTCCTTCTCTCTCATCTGGAACTCCTAGCTGGAGAAGACAGAAGCACTAGGCTATCAAAGCTGTTGTTACAGAAGAGATGAGGAAGAGGAACAGCTTTCTTTTCATGTCTAGGAAGTTAGAAAAGAGATGCTGCCATCTCACCAGTGCTTCTGAAATGGTTCTGCTAGTACTGACTCTCTAAAAAAGGGTCAATGAGATGTTTCTCGTTTTGCTTTACCCAGTAGCAGAATCTTGTTGCTGACTGTTTTGCAAAGATCAGGGTCAGATGATTTCTGTGCATTTCACTGATGGTGCTATTAATGGACATGTTCTCTGTTCTACATCCTTCACCTCTTGCTTAGTGAATTGAGGTTACTAGATGTCAGTGCTCTGAACCTTAGATATCTTCATCACGCTAGATTTTTTTTTTATAAGTGTTAGGCTTTTGCATGATTTACATATAAAATCTGTGATGTTTTTTGCCCTTCAACAGCCATAAAACAATGTCACAATAATAAAGAAAATAATCTCTACTTGCTGAATGCTGATTTAAGCATTTTTTAACAATTTTCATAAAGCACTGGCATGCTGATTTGGTGTATTTGGTTTCTGACATATTCAAAGCACACAGAAAGTGAAGGTGAGGGGAGGAAACCATTTTGTCTTGTAACTCAGCATGACAGGTATAAGTTCTCTGTTACTCCTTGAGCAAGCTACTGATGTAGTTGGTCACTGAAAACTTTGAGCCTGAATCTAAATAATAAAGGTATTGACTTTGAAAAGACCTAAGCATGCAAATAACGTTCATCTCATGAATACTCCTATTGATATTAGTGAGACTGTAGAAGTTCATAAAGTCCTGTAGGTGTGTAAGCTTTAGGATCCAAGCCCGTGGCCAGAGAAGATCTCATTATTTTACTGTTTGAGATTCTGGAAGGCAACAAAGAACATCACAATTCAGTTAACATTTAGCAAAGGTGTTTTCTTTTTATTACTTTTTCCTTCCTAGAAATTTCAGTTTTAGCACAGATAGACTGAAAAATGACACAAGTCAGAATTCTGTCTTTGACAGAGAAATATTTTGTAAAGAAAATCAAAATAGCTCTTAGCCATATTGATACAAATCTCCAAATGATGAAGGTGTCAGAAAATATTAAACATGCACTCTCTAAAGAATTGATAATTACATTATTAATACTATAATCACCTCTTGTGGAAGGAAAGATGTGACAACCTTTTGAAGTACTAGGCATTTCTGAAGTTGAACTAAGCTGTCTTAAGCTAATTACTAATAATTTAAATATCTGTGAAGACAATTGCTCTGAAATCTAGGTGAGTTAGACTACTTTTTGACCCTGCTAATTCATGATCTGTTACATATCCATATACTGTGTTACTCAGCAACAGCTATCCAAAGGACCTCATCTTGTTCCTGAAGCACGAAATGTAAATGAGAGATGGAAGCCACAAGACTCCTTGACCTTTGTCAGCCTTAGTAAGAAACCAAGGGACTGTGTATGTATAACAGCCATATGTAACATTCTAGAAGTCAGCCTTAATGGCTGGTGTATCATATTTATTTATGATACCTAAAAATATTATAATGTATCAAAATAGGTACGTTACCAAAGGATACTTCAAGTTATGGTTCCTGAAACTGACCTTTATTTCTTATTTTTGTCTTTGCTGAATCAATATTGTAGTAGTCTGTACATTTAGACTGCCTAAAAACATGGAAAGAGAAAATAGAGGTGCTTCTTGTGCATTTGATATGACTTCATCTGATGATTCATTGTGTCTGTTTTCAGTATAAAAGTAGGTAATGTGCAATCTGACGTGTATTTATTTGGAGAACACAGGTGGGCAAGGATGACAGTCACTAACTTCAAACGTCAACGTGAATCTAAACTGGCCCTGCAGTGTCTGGGTGATGGTGATGCATTTGTTTCTATTCCACAGAGCTAAGAAATACTTAGCTTTTTGTCTGCCACAAAAAACCAAGATTCACATCCAATAGCTTGCTATCACTAATAGCAATCAGAAGAGGTTCTCTAGTCTGAGCTTAACTAAAAGAAAGTTGTTTTTCTATGAGCCACTTAAATCCTAATTTGCTTGATTTTTTGGCTGAAATAGCTTGATTCTTTTCTAAAACTTCTTTTTGTGGGTTTGTTTGGATGATTGGTGTTTCCCTTATGAACATATTTTTAATAAGAAGGCAATGATGTAAAGTTAGCAAAACTATGTGACTGAAGGGTAAGATTTTGAATTTTTCAAAATTCTGTGGTTTTGTTTAGCTGTCCATTATTATTACATTCTTACCATTATTTACAAGTTGGAGCACAAATTCCTTCTATTTCTTTTGTAATATGAATTCAAAATATTGAAGAAGTAATTACCAGTTGTATACTTCTTCCTTTTATACTTAAACTTTGAATTACATGGTATGCTTGTTTTGCTTATGATTATGAGAGTTTTCAAGCAGCATGGTGGAAAAAAATTAATGAACTGTTTAACCTCCTTTTTTTTCTACATTGCTTCCATTTTTGAAAACAGTATTACCATTTCAATTAGTGAGAATTTCTTTTTAAGTTCGACCTTGAATGAAGCTCATAAGCACTTTTCAAATTGGTGATTGAAATTTAATACCTTAATCCCATAATTGATAAGTAAATTAAAATGATGCAACAGTTGAAGGAATACTGCATGTTTGAATTTAAATACTTCTTTTTTTGGCACCCAGTATTGGGAACTTAGGCTTAGAGTTTTTTTTCCATTTGCTTTCAAACACTTCCTGCAGATTTTTACAGAACTGGAAACTGCTTTCAGATTTGATGAGTATAACTTTAGTCACGGGTTTTATTGCCACAAAACCTAACTGCATTGCAGTATAGGCTGTACTTCTTCCTTATGGTCTTTTGCTGCTATTGCTGTTCACATACGTTACTTCCAGACTGAATTTGAGTCCATGAAACCACTAGGGGCTTAATAAGGATAATTTTTGCTGGTCAAGATACACCACATTCCTGAGAAAATAACTTGTCTGTGACATAGGTCACAAGAAGTGAGAACTGCACTCCTTGATTTTAATGTCTCAGGCACTCAGAAGGGACTGAAGAATCCATGTTGAATGTGCGTTAGGTGCTGGGAAAGAAACAAAAAACAAATGGAAGGAGGAACCACCTTTTTTCAGAGTAGCAAAATAATAATAATAAAAAAGCCTCGACAAAGATGAACTGGTCTTACTACTGAAAATACCAGCGTTTTGATGGCGGCACTGTAAATCCTAAAAAAGAATCACTAAAACTATTTTCACGCGATGAAGTTTCAAAAGGAAAGCTATTGGCAAGCACAGACAGTAGACACAGACTGCATTAATTGACCACCTCTTTCTGCTGAAACATTTTCAGGCAATTAAAAGATTAATGGCAACAGAGAGAGGTAACATATTCAAAATTCTTACAGTAAGAGCTCCACAATGATGTTGAATTCTTTGGATACAAATTGTTATGCATCACAAAAGAGTAGCTACAATAAGTAGAAGGCAAGTTGCTGACCTTGCTGAAGATTAAAAATATATAATAATTGACAATGGCCTTATTGTAATATAAAAAAGAGTGCACATGAATTAGTTTGATTTCATAAAATAATTTCTTAAAGTATTTCAGTGTGTCCTCTTCACTCAGTGTACCCCTATTAATGTGGACTTATGAACCATACTTTCTACTATCTCTGTTTTGTACTTCAGCTTAATATACCTTATTAAGAAATATTCAGCACCTGAGGAACATCATGAATTTGCCAGCATGGTTAGGTGTTCTGTTCACATCACACTGGAGTTGGCCATTTCGTATATTTTATATGCTTTCTCTTCTGCAAAATTTTTAATTATTTTTTTAATACTATTTTTTATTTTCTTCATAATACCTATGTTCAGCATTTCTTGTTACCTTTTCCTTTTATTTGAGTGCAACATAGCTGGGAAAACTTATAAAAAAACTTATACTGATGGATTCGTTTTAAAACAATATAAGCCAAACCATTTTTTATTTCCTAGGCTCACCTTTCACCTCAGAATCTTTAAAATGGCTCATAGCAAATCTGCCACTACATTTTTATAAAATCAATTAAATTTGGATCTGTGGACATGAATTATACTCCATTTTTAGTGAAGTTCTATACTGGTCTTAGCTGGGATAAAGTGTTTTTTTTTCATAGCGGTTCATATGGTGCTGTGTTTCGGATTTGTGACCATAACAGCGTTGATAATACGGGGAAGTTTTATTCATCGCTGAGCAGTGCTTACACAGAGCCAAGGCCTTTTCTACTTCTCACCCTACCAGTCAGTGGGCTGGGGGTGCACAAAAAGTTGGGAGGGGGCACAGCTGGGACATCTGACCACAACTGACCTGACGGACACCATAAGAGGTTGTGTTTAGGAGTAAAAGCTGGGTGAAGAAGGAGGAAGTGGGGATGGGTGGTGGTGGTGGCATTTGGAGTGATGGCATTTGTCTTCCCAAGCAACAGTTCCACAGGATAGAGCCTTGGTTTTCTGGGGATGGCTAAACATCTGCCTGCCAATGGGAAGCAGTAAATGAATTCCTTATTTTGCTTTGCTTTACCTATTAAAGTTTATTTATTGTTATGAGTTTTCTGTTACTCTTCCCATTTTCTCACCCATCTCACTAAGCAGGAGTGACTGAGTGGCTCACAGGCAAAGCTACTGGCTGAGGTTAGGCCAAGGCTTCTATATGAAGTATGAACACTTCATACTTTGACTTTAGTCAGAAAGGAAGTGGATGAAGTTAATAGGAAATTTTATATTCAGTTTGCTATTGTTTTTAATTCTAGATAACTTGAATAAGTACTAAACCCAGTTGGATAATACAACTGATTATTGTCTCTACTACATCTGCCCATACTATCAATTTAAATGAATTCACAGAATTTTACTTTAAGCTAAAAAAAAAGAAAAAAAGAAATATTTTAAAATAAATTATTTATTTAATAATAGTATGTTTTTCTTTCTCTTACAAATACGCATGGTATGATATAAGAACAACCTTAAGGTTTTCATATCACTATTAAGTAAGGCTGAGGAGCTTTAGATTTAATCCAGTCTCCACAACTTTATGGTAGTCATCAAATGAAGGCATACTAATGTACTCTTTTTAGCTGTCAGTGGAAGTTAGTAAGTTCACAAACCATGCCTAAATCTCCTCTGAACTATTTAATAAATTACTGTAACTAAATTGTGCAGGTTTCTTTGGCTTCATAACATATCAGTAAATGGTTGTTTGTAGCTGTGGAACAGCTAAAACAAAAATTAATAGCTTTGCATATTAATAGAAACTTCTTTTCTTATCCTGGTTTTTATGTAATTGCATTACTTGGAGTTGTTCTTTTAAGCTGTGAGAAGATAAACACTAGGTAGTGTTCATCTCAGATCATGGTAGTTTTCTAATTACCTGAATAATTAAAATGGGGACCTGCGCTTTGCTTTAGTTCTGCATAACCATTTTTCAAAATTAGCAAAGTAAGACAAACTAAAATTAAAGTTTAACCAATATTTCTTTAGATTCAGTCCTTCTATTGTCTCAATAACATGCACACTAGGCATGTTGAATGACCATCTTACAGGTGCCTTGAAAAGTAAGACTTACAGATACAATTATCTTTTGTCCTCTTTAACTAACTGTGTACAAACCACAATGGAATTAATTCAATGAAAAATCATAACCAAGAAAACTAGTTTTTTAGCAAATAATATCTAGATTAATGTTGCCAGCTGCTTAAAAGAATTACGTGGTATCATGTAAAACTCCTTCTCTTCAGTGTGCTAATTAGCATTGCCAATGCCCTCTGCTGATTTTTGGTGAGGAGAAGTAGACCAGGTAATATTTAGCTAGCAATAATAACTGTGTGAGAACTCTGGAGTAACATAAACTTTTCTCATGTATCCACATGACCACTGCATCTTTTGGCTGTGATGACATGAGCTCCTGTCAAGTCATTGCATGATTGGGAGCAACATTTTGTGTTTCCAGGAAGATGTAGTTGGTGAGCTTATTCTTCTGGTCTTTATTTCTTACAAGTGCTTTTTAACTAAACAATTTTAGTTGTTGCTGCTTCTCTTCTGCCTATGATTCCAGCCACCCCCTGAAGTGCAGCGTATCTTGTTTCTTTATTAGATTTTTAAAATGTAAATTTTCTTTTTATTAATGCTTTTTTTGTCCTACATTCTGCCCTACTACCAATGCCTTAATCTGGATAAATGGCAAGGAACCTCAAGGGCCAAAAGCTTTGACTAGACTCTCAAAATTTAGCATCTCTAGTTAACAGTTCATAACCAAAAATAATATTTCTGACTGATAGAAAATAAAATTCCCAAATCATTATTTCTTTCTAAAAACAAACTAGGGAAACAAAAAAATCTCTACTCAGATTCCTATTGGAGCATTCAATCCAGAAAGTGAAATATACGTTGAAAGCTATACCCCTGAATTCTGAAGCCATATGTCAAAATCTGGTAAACTTAATTTCCAAGTCTTTGAGCATTAGTGTATTTTCACAGGGCGAAAAAAATAGATGCTTCGGAAGCTGTGGAAAAAGACAAGTGAAGAAATAGGTCTGCAGCTCACAGTGCATATTACCGCACACAAAATATTTTGCCTAGATACAGCAGTTTTATATCAATCTTTATTTAAAGTTCTTAAGAATCTGGAATATAGACTCACAGATCCTTTACACAGAAAGAATGTGCTGTTTTCTGCAGCTGGAACTTTCTGTAGCATTCAGGCTTGCACCCACCCTGGTAGTACTGTGGTCGAGGCTTTCTTTGGCAGTATGTCCTGGAATTCTGTACAGCACAAAAATTAGAATTATGACTCAGTATAAATATAAATTCCCTATGGTGGCACACTGTGTTGAATCATGCCTCTTTATTTCATTTTGTTCTGTCTCTTTGTATCAGCAATCAGACATCCAAGTGAGCGATGGAGTCCAAACCCTCACCCAAAAAAGCTTTCCATGCCGCATCTAAGATGCTAAAATGTAACCATTGTGCCATCTGGAAACATATTAATGACTTGTATACCACATGCGTTACTGAAAAACAACATGATAATCTGTGGTTATTCTTTTTTATCTTTTATGTTTAAAGGGAACTGATAATTCTTCATGCACTACAGTTGAGACTGCTGCTTGCTACAGCCTGTCTGTATGATTAGTCAGCTTAACAAAACTCCTTACTACGTGATATCTTGGTCTGATTCAAGCCTGGCTGGGAAACAATTAGCCTACTGTGGGTTTTATTTAATCTCATCAAGTAACCTGGTTAGATGACATACTCAGATTTGAAGCATTTCTCAGCAGAAGCAACATGGCCACTCAGAAAACGTTTGCAGGAATCAGAGAAATGAGATTCAGTTCTCTGCTCTTTCACTCTCTCTGTTTTGTGAGCTGTGGGTGCATTTCAGCTTTCAAGAAGGTTAATGAAGTATATCCTCACACTTAGCATGAAGTAATTATTTCCAGTCTTCAAAATAAACAATTCAGATTGTTCTCAAATTAATCTATCTTCCTCTTAGTCTAAATATAACTGTAAGTAAAATGGCTTGTCCCGAACTCCCTTGTGTTGCTGAAATGGCAGACAGAAGGTGAAAACTCAAATATGGTTAGGTTGATAAAAGAAACTACATGAAAATAAACGGCTACTTTATTTCTGTACTTTTAAATTCCTCATATAACAAAGGATAATAGAAAGAAGTTCCAGCCTTTTCCAAAATGATGCATTACCCAAAATAATTTAAATGTATTAACAAAAATTATTTACTTTTAAAGATTAGGGATCAAAAGTCTGGGGATTTCATTCTCTGCTGGACTGTCTGACAGGCATAATGAAAGAAACATCTTGGCACAGTGAGAAGAGGAGCTTGACATAACCTTGCATTTGCCAGTCTAGAGTCCTAGATGGCCAAAGTAGATACTTACGAAGATCTCATAATTATGAAAATTTGTGTAACTTATGAAATTGTAATTAAACCAAGAGGTTAACATGTCCCTATATTCTTGAAGTACCATCACTTTTTTTTTTTTTTTTTTTTTCTCTGCCCAAATTGATACTTGAAATTTAAAGGTAACACTTCTTACGGTATATCGATTTGAATAATTAGTTAAAAATTTCTCTATTTCTAAGTTTTACTAAAAATGTTTTCTTTATGATGGAGGAGAAAAGATGGTGTGGCAACAACATTCCTAAAAACTTTAAGAATTATGAGTTTCAAAATTCTATGTGATTCCTCTGGAAGAGAACAGCAATGCATTTCATTTTGGGCAATATTTCTTCTTCTTGAAGTAAGTCTTCTCCATTGTTCCTGATTTGTAGGGCATTGTTGTGAGAATGTAAGAGAATGCAAGTTTCCATGTTTTCTGTACAGTTGTAACCCCTGTATATCCCTTAGATCAAGTATAGGTATAGCTTGTCCCAGTTTTCCCAAAGTTACAGTAGAATCTGCAACTTCATTGAAACTGAATGGAGGACTGGCTGGAGATCATGGTATTTGAGCAGAAAAACAATTGGACAGATCTCTACATCAAAGCCCTTCAATTTCTAAATAAGGAGAATTGCCAGGTCCTGCCCTTGGGTCACAACAACCCCTCGCAGCGCTACAGGCCTGGGGCAGAGTGGCTGGAAAGTGCCCAGGGGAAAAGGCCCTGGGGGTGCTGGCTGATGGCTGGGGGGACATGAGCCAGCAGTGCCCAGGTGGCCAAGAAGGCCAGCAGCACCATGGCTTTTCTCAAACAGTGTGGCCAGCAGGAAAAGGGCAGTGACTCACCCACCCCCTGTACTCGGCACTGGTGAGGCTGCACCTCGAATACTGTGTTCAGTTTTGGGCCCCTCATCTCAAAAGTGATGTAGAGGTGCTAAAGTACATCCGAAGAAGAGCAACAAAGCTGGTGAAGGATGTGGAGGACAAGCCTTACAATGAGCAGCTGAGGAAACTGGGGTTCTTTATAGTCTGGACAAGAAAAGACTTAGGGAGATCTTATTGCTCTCTACAACTACTTGAAAGGAGGTTGTAGGCAGGTGGAGTTAGGTCTCCCAAATAACTAGTGAAAGGACAAAAGGAAAATGTCTGAAGTTATACCAGGGGAGGTTTAGATTGGATATTAGGCAAAATTTCTTCACTGAAAGGGTGGTCAAACACTGGAACAGGCTGCCCAGGGAGGTGGTGGAATAACCACCCCTGGAGGTGTTTAAAAAACACATAGATGTGGTGCTTGGGGACATGGTTTAGTGATGGACTTGGCAGTCCTGGGTTAATGGTTGGACTTGATCTCAAAGGTGGTTTTCAACCTAAATGATTCTATGATTCTATGAAATTGCAGGTACATGCTGCTAGTCTGGACTGCACAGTGTTTTTTAGATATCTGTTCTTATCAACAGTACAAAGTATATGTGTTTTATAGCATTTTATAGCAAGTCGCCAGATGTCAATTGTGCATGTGTGCATGGTTTGGTGGCTGCAATAAAAAATGTAACTGCTTCTTTTTGAGGGGGTTGGTTTGTGGTTTCTTTTGTGTGGTTTTTTTGGTGTGTTGTGGGTGTGGTTTTTTTTGGTGGTGGTTTTTTTTTTTTTGTGCAAGTCACACAAAAGATCTCATTTGACCCAAATGAAACATGAATTAGCAGGTATTTTATTACTGCATTTCTTCTGTGAGTAGGTCTCTCCATTCAGAAATAGTTCAGAAGACTTTCACTTCCACTTTGGGTAAATAAATTATTCATCTGAAAATTTCCTCACAATCTTGATTAGCACTGCACAGCATTAGACTCCTGAAGCCCAAATATACTAAGCTTGATTGCTTTGGTTCGTACCTTTTGAATGATATACATTCCCTAGGAAACTGCTGTGCACAAAGCACAGCAGCCCCATTATTTAGCAAGTCAGGTTACTGTGAATACATCCTCAAAGTCTTTTGTACTCTGTTCTGGGGGCACACAGGGACCCCAGTGAGGGTTTTAACTTTAATATTCAAAGCCCTTTATGGGACTGGATCATGCTATTTCAGACACCTGGGTAACACTTTCTCTTCCTCAGGTTAACCCTGATTATTGGTACAGCCTGATCATAGAAGGGTAGAAAATTCCAGAAATATTGTAATGAATGTCAATTTTGACCTTGTTGTTCTACTGTAATATCCTGTCTATTTTATTAAGCAAGGTTTGTGAAGGTTGAACAGTTTTCTGTGGTTGTAGGGAATAAACACACGTTATTTTTTATTTATTTATTTTGTTTATGTTATCCAGGTAGTGTTCATAGCATCCCTGACAAGCATCAGATTTTGACAAAAAATTGTCACACTACAGGGAGGGGCAAATGTGCTCTTAATTTGACTGCTTTGATCTTCTGATATGTTGTCTGGAAACCCAGGCAAGAATTCAGCAATTTTGTCTTTCATTGGGATATCAGATCTATTAGAAAACAATAGGAGTCAGCTGCATTCCCTGAGGCTTCTCACACATCAGATTTCCCTCTCAGTAACCTTTCAAAATTAGTCACAAATGGTCTTATTCTAGATCGTACTGGCATCTAACCTTTGTAAACTCGGACATTGGAGAGAATTAAAAAAGCAAGTGTAAAAAGAGATATCATCTTCCATTTCAAAATGTTATAAATTCTGAAAGCAGCAACGATTTCATGACATATAAAGTTCGAAGTTATGCTAGTTTACTTTTCCCTTCATTTTTTTAACCTTGATAATTGCTCATGCTTGTCCATATTAGCTCATAATTTGTCCCACTTCAAATGTTTTTAAAAATGCAGAATAAATGCTTATATGGGAACTTTAGAGTTTATGCTTTCATGGACAGAGAATTCCACAATATTAGTTTGGGCTATAAAGTCCTGGGTTCTGGGTCATCCTAGGAGATGCTGAAGAAAAGAGAGCTTGTGTTGAAATACACTGAACTACTCTAACTTACTGCAGCGGGCTGCACGGCCCCTGATGTAGGTAGATCTGGTCACAGTAGCAAAGTTCAGTCTCTGTGGTTCTTCAAAACACTGGCTTCCTTAAGCAAAGGGACATAATAATGTATCGTATTTAACAGATGACCAAAAAGAGGAAAATTGGGCAAACTTTTTGTGTATTCTTGGAATTTTTTCCTTAAAATATGTATACTAACATTTACACACACACACACACACACACACACACACAAAGTTGCCAAAATCTTTAAATTCATTCCAGACCTCTGATTTCTTCATAGCAGATAGTTAAGGATAGTGCAAATTCACAAATATATCACAAAGTTTCAGCCATTGCAGTCTTGTCCTCCCTTTCCCCCTCATGCAGTTTGTGTATGATGTCTTTCTACCTTGTTTTAGGGCCTTGTGGTGTTCAAAAAACAAATATTGAGAGGTAAAAACAGCATAATTGGAAAAACTGTATTGCCTTACTAATACCCCTCATGTATTTAAGGTCACCAGTGCCAGCATTGTCAAATACCTTTTAAAAGGGAGAATAGTAGTTATTCAAGCAATCTCTTCAAGATAAATGCATTTAAGTGTCACATTCATAGGTCGGAAGGGATCGATGTGAGCTTTGATTCTTACCTTCTTTATGATGCAGGCCAATGCATTTTGTGAGAATTCTAACAAGTACGTATTTTGGAACATTTTCTGTATGGAAATTTATGGAAAAGAGGAAGGGAAAGATCTGTGGTAGATACAGAATGGGAAAATGGCTTTGCTTGCTCTGCTTCCCACACTATTTCCCTACAAATCCATTTCTATTGCAATTCTTATCTCAACAGACCTTTGTCCTTATGCAGTATAGAAAATTTTGAATAAAGCAGCTGATCTTAAGTACACAAAATTTGGATCATGGAAACTACATTGTGGGTATTTATCAATTATGGCAGTAGTTAATAAATAGTAGACAATAAGGGACAATGTTTTCTTGCATTAAAAGATTTTTCTTAGCATTTCCTTGAGTTCGTTCAATTTCTCATGCTGCAATTTTTACACAGTAGTAACAGTTTCTGTAGCACACATAAACATTTTATGTGACAGAAATATTACCTGAAATCCTGAGGGACATCCTGAGCAAGAGCACACAGTATTTATACCTTACTTTATGGAGCACAAGGAGGAAGAGAACAACTGCTAGACCCATATTGTTACTGCACTACTCCCCTTGTAATTTATGCAGGCTAAAGAAACACACATAATATGTAGTGCATGTGTTTTGCTTACCTGCACGGCTTTTGCTTTCCCTATTAAGCTATTTTTATCTCAACTCAGGAGTTTTCTCACTTTTATGCTTCCAGTTCTCTCCCCCATCCCACTGAGGAGGATTGAGGGAGCAGCTGAGTGGGGCTGGGGTTAACCCACAACTTTTGGACAGCAGTCCACAACACAAGCCAGAGATACAGCCATAGCTACCAAAAGAACAGCATGATCACAATATAATCTAGTTATTAAAAACAACTCAAACCCCAAACCCACCAAAAACCTGTTATAATTCTTAGGTGCTGATGTGAGTTTCTCCAAGACAAATATGTACAGGGATCTGGCAAAATAAAATATGCATTCAGAATTCAGCAGAATTGTAATTTTCCCTGATATCAAAAGATATCTCCCCTGATATAAAAAAATACCACTTCTGTTTTATATTTTGCTTGAAAAACAAGGGAGGAACACAGGGGAGATAAAGAAAAACACCTTTTTCTTCTGACTTGGTATTTCCATTTTGAGCAGATACATAATCTCTCTGGTGCCATGGTCGGCACAACTAGAGAGTAGCCACATGAAAACAGCTCCCATCAAACTGAGATTAGTTCCTTGGTGAGAGGGTTTCTAAACTTCACAGACTCTTGTTGCAGGGCGGTACCTGTCTTCAAAAGTCTCTCTGTCACCTTTCAGTCATACTGTTGTTACCTTTTATTTCAAAAAAGAATTAAATGGGGGAAGAAAGATAGAACAGATAGCTAATGTTTTGGCTGAAGTCATACCCTTATTGCAGGGTTTCTACCAAGCAGAGGAAGGTTTACCAAGCAGAGGAAGTTTGCTTTTTTTTTTTTTTTTTTTTTTTTTTTAAAACAGTGTTCAAATGTTGTTTTACCAAATTCCTGTCATGATTTCATGAAATAGAGTTTGTCATACACTGGATAAAGATGTACCATGTAACCATCTTGTCTCCCTGAATGTTTTCTTTCTCCTTTCTGTGGGATTTATGTAGGTTTTGTTCCAAAGTTTTATCCCTAAGAGCAGACATTGCATGGATCACAACGATGAGAGGCAGAAAGAACTGGTGAAAGGTAATCTTACACATGCATCATGCATCTCATGACACTACGAAATTTTAACTTTAGAATTCATTCACAGTATCTTCTGCAATTTCTGTAGAAGTGGTAAATGATGTATGAAATGAAATATTTTTGTTGACTGATTGTACTGAGAATTCAGATAATAATGTTATATTCACTGCTGAAGCATATTTACCTTACTTGCCACAACATTTGATATTAAGACAAGTTGTCAAAAGTTTACTTGAATCAAAAGAGTTAGAGAATGAGGGCAAGGGGTTTTTAGGGCAAATAGACTATTCTAAGGAATAGCAAAAGAGAAGAAAAACAGTATTGTCACTGAATAACCCAATTGTTAGATCTCATCTTGGAAGTAGGTCACCTTTTCTGAGGAAGGATGAGATTGCCCTAGAGATGGAGCCATGTAAGGTTAAGGCAAACGATTCAGGCATTAAAAATGTCTATTAGAAAAAAAAAATTGCACCTATTATGAGAAACAGGGGTTAGGGTCTATAAAATTATGTGGTTACAGTTATATTTACAAGTGAAACAGAGAATGTTTAACATTTATTTGCTACATGTAAATCAGTGGTTTCTGTGAGTTACTGTTCTGTTTTTTCTGGATTAGACCCTTAAAAGTTTTTCTTTTTATGTCCAGAGACTTATAGGCTCAAAGCAGCCTACTGACAATAGGCTAGCTTTTCTTCAGCAGCTTGTGTGAACCACTAGGACTTAAAGACTTTATGAACAGTAAATTTAAAACCATTGTTCTGGGGTACTCTGTCTTACTGTTTTAAATGGTAAGTTAAGACACATACATGCATGTAGAATTACATCTACCTTCAATTTTTGTAATACAATCTTCTCACTTGATCTACTCAGGTTTGCTTCCATCTTCAGAAGTGTTGTGACTCACATTTAATGTTACTGTTGTTGAAGTCCTTACCTTACTAGTCTTGTGTTCTCTGTTGCTTTTTTGACTTCTGCACTTGAAACTGTCAGCACAGAGAACTGACAGGTTTTTGCCAAACCAAAAGCAAAGGCTTCTTTGCTTCCTCAATATAATTATTTCTTCTTACCCTGTATAAACCAGAGATTAGGAGAAGAGGTGAAAAAAGTATGTATCAGTGCAATAAATAACTTCTGGTGCAGCCATGATTTTGTTGTCGTTGCCTTTTTGCAGAGACATTAGCTTTGTTTTATAGGGGAGAATGCTGCTGCATTTAATATAGGAGTGGAAGTGTTGACCTCTGTGTTCTTTCTCCTTCTCCTTCAGACTTTCAGTAAAACCTTTTTGACTTCATTGTTTGGTCTTTAAAGCAGTTAATATATCTTGTGTTTTAATGATACTTGGAAAACTTCCTGTGAAAATCGCCTACCTTGTTCTTTGAATTCATGACTGATGGGTTTATATGGAGAAGACCTAATTATAAGAAAGCAAATATTGTAAGATGGAGAAATATGGGAATGTTCCTACTTTTCTTTGGAAAGGTCGTTTTTATTGGGTTAGGCTTTCTGCAAAAGGTATATTTCCCATCCCACATATTTCTGGAATCTCAGGGGGTAAACTAAAATTTACTATGGAAGACATGGTAAATAATCCAGAAGATAGATTCCAATGTAATTTTTTTTTTTCACTTTTCACAAGAAAGTGAAGAAATATGTAAAATCCTACCCTTGATAGTTCTTAAACAAAATAATATAATTAAAACAATTTTTACTCTATTTCTTGTTCCGTGGTTTCCTCTCCGTTTTTTCTTCTTCTTTTTTTTTTTTTTTTTTCATTTTAGTTGTGTTTTTTCTGTTCTTCACTTAGTAATAGCTGATGTTGTACTCTGATAAACTTTGTCTCATTAAGTGTTAGTGTCTGGTACAGCCCCAGTAGCCCTCAACAAGACTCATTGGAGGCACGGAGCAGATCGAAAAGCAATTAGCATTCTGGCTTGTGATAATTACCCACAGTATGGGAGGCTTATCCAAGATGTAGTTTCCACTGTGTCTAATAATAGGATTCTTTAAACACTGATATATTTTCATGGACACACCAGTGCTCTCATTTCATTCTGTCACTTATCTCAGATAGGGGAAATAAACATCCCTCACACATTTTTTTCCTTCATAAAGTACACCACTGTTCTGACAACTTGTAGTGTCACCTAAAAGTCACCTTGATTCGTGTTTTAATCAGCTGGAACAAGGCAACATCTCATTTATTTCTGCAGTTTCCTTGCTCTGCAATGCACTGATTGCCGAGACATAGAAATCCAAATTGAGCTCTGATTAAAATGGAATGAGGATGCAGATGCTGCTGTTGGTTCAGAGGGGCACTCTGCTCTGTGCTAGGAAAGGTCAAGGTGATTCAAGTTCCAATTAAAACAGAAAGATTTGCTACAGTTTGGGAATATGTTGCATTATAACAAGTTTATGCTGTGACAGGTTGAATAATTTCTGAATCATTTGTCTGATTATTAGGGGTTTTTAGAGCAAGAGCTTACTTAAAACCAAATTATTTTCCACATACTGCAGCAGGACCCAATCCTGTTCTGATAAAAGTACTGTTTCAGAAGCTTGGAAATCATACGTTATCCCCCAAACATAGCCAGTACTGTGAAAAGATTTGAGCTTTAGGTGAATTTTGATTTACTGCCAATTTTCAGCACCTGGAGAAATAAATTATTAGTTCAAACACATTTTTATTTTTAACTAAATCTAAAGGAAATGCATAAATCAATGGGTGGTTGTCTAGTTGTGCTAGAGATGAAGTATGTATGTTGCCTTTAACTCTTAGCTAAATATAGCTAAAGAAGAAATTATTACAATAATAACCAGTGCCATATAGAGATTTTAAAAACAGATACTGATGGGTGAGTTGCAGATACAGAAATCATACCTCATTTATACACTTCAGGCTATGTCTGTTGTAGGACAATCCATTTATCGGTAACATCTTACAATGCATGAAATTGCCTATTGACTCAAATGCACTTCTGCTGAACAACCCTACAGCCACTAATATGAAAGAGACAACATGATATTATCCTTAGCTGCAGAAATCATGTTTTGAGTCCTGGGAAAGCAGTTATGCCATATTATTGAGGCAGAAGCTGTAATAATACCAGGTGAGTTTTAAATTTACTATCTGAATCCTTCCAGGAAAGAGTAACAGAAAAAGACCGATTTTTCTTGGAGACTAAAACCAGATAATGTTACCACACTGGAAGAATATTGTAGGGGATTTTTTTTTGTTGTTTTTGGTTTTTTGTGGTGGTTTTTTTTTTTTTTTTCAGGGTTGGGTTTTTTTTCATTTATTTATCTATTTTATTTTTGCTGAAGGTATTGACAATACTGACAATATTGTAATGGAACATTTTTCTTAGTTAGTATTGCACAGCTTCCTTATTCTTACAGGTGATCTGAGATACCATACAGTCTCAGCGTGGTACCTCACCCTCACGATGGAGGAGACAATAAGAAAGGGAAGAAAAATATATCTGAAAACGTTTCATAGATGGCTCATGAGATTGAAAGGGTGATAACTTATTAATGAATAAAATGTGAGAGCAGCTCTCCATTTGTGGACTGAAACTATGCAAAAATACTAAGCAGGAAATTGTTAGGAGCAAAGAAAGGGCCTTGATGAAGATACCCATGGGAACAGATTTCTGAATATTATTTCTTACTGACAATGCAACAATGACCCCATTGCAATCAGTGATTTCTGAAGAGAGAATGGAGAACCATGCTAACTTTACTTACTGTAAGGATACATCAAAAAGATTTTTCCCCCCATTCTTTAAGTTCATTTGCTGTTTTTTTTTCTGAGAAGCTGGTAGATCAAAGGTTCTGTATGACTTTGCTTGATCTAATATCTTATCTTCTATAGCCTATGTGTGGTGAGATTGCTGACCTGTATTTTCAGTCCTTGACAGAGAGCATTGTTCAGAGAAAACAGTACTTACGCTGCATTAGAAATTAAACTGATCCATCAAACATTTATTGAGTGGTCTGTCATTGTCACAAACTGCAGACCCCAAATAACAAAAATGTGCTCTGATCTGGGTAGGCTTGGGATGACAAATTAGTAGTGAGCGTTGAAGGTATGCAGAGTGATTAGTTATACAATGCCCATTGTGCCTCTGAAAATCTTTCCCTTATCCTATAACTCTTTTTGACATTATAACCTATTTACAATGTCCTGTTCAAATATTTGGGGATGCTAAATTACGTCTCATTTTTCTAGATGCTCACAAAGGTGAAAATAGATTGCTTGAATCTACAGACAGTAGAAAAGAAAATATCCACCCCTTTTTTAAATGGATGTTTTCCTATATTTTACTCAAAAACTGTAGTATTTCTCAGCCCTATTTTCCAATGTCAATGGAAAATATTTACCACACTAACATTAGTATTAAATTCTTCTATCCATATTTGAATATCACTAATGATAAATGAATTATGTTGAATATTAATGACAGTGACCAAATCATATAATGCAGAATTTGACTAGCATAATACCTGATAGTTTAATAGTATTTAGGGGCTTTAATTTTGAGGCTGACTTCATACTTTTCTTAATTGAATACTTTTAGCTGTTCAGTTAACTTTTTCAGTGGTTTTTGACTACAATGAGGCTACAATCCCTGTAGTAAACTAAGTTGGCTAGAATTAATTTTCTGGCCCTGACAGCAAGTGGCGTGCTAACATTTTTGTGTGTACCCTTTTCCAGACTGCATTTCCTGGGGTTTGTTTGTGCATCTTCATATTTTACTGCATGCCAAAGACCTTTCCATGTCAACAGCAGTCCCTGGGGGATGCATCTGCCACCCTAGCCCCAGTGACACCACTTCTTCACCGGGCCCATATGTCTTAAGTGCTGCTACCCTTTGGATGCATTGAATAATAGGAAGCTGCAGCCCTTTGCTATACTGAAATGTTCCAGAGTCTTGATTTATAGATTTGGCATGCCTTTGAGGAAGAAGTACATTGTTGTTAACCAGGCATCTGAAATCACACTTGGACTAAGTTAACTCTCAGTGTTCCTAATGCAAAAAATTGTTGACAGCCTATAAAACCAGACAGGCGTTACAAATGTCTGTTACAGATGTAGAAAAAGAAAGAACAAACTATACTTCGTCTACTTACACTAAGAAAGTTTTCTCTCTTCATTCAGCTCAGTTCATATTTCCCTGTCTTAACTGAGACTGACTTTGATGCCAGCGATTCGCTTTGAGTAGTGGTGGGTTTGAGGAGCCTTTCCAAACAACTTCTTTTTTCAGCGAAATCATAATGTGTCCTCACATTTTAACTCACTTCCCTTAAAAAACAGGTAATCTCCAGAAAGGCAGCAGACAAAAGTCCTTGGTCCCTGCAGTCTGTCTACAGATGGTATCTGGGAAGGTGCTAATTTGATGTGCTCCCGTGCCAAAGAGAAGGCCAGCAGTTAGGCAGTGTGGGTGATTATATATGCCAGCACTTAAAACTAAGACCTGACCATATATACTTTACCAAAACAACCAAAACCTGACAGTACAAAAATTTAATTCTTGGGGTTTTTTTCACACCAGGAAAATAATAGTGTCAGACTTGAAAATTCAAAAATCTTGTGGTTTCAAACCGTGCTTCCCCCCGCCCATCTTCTTAAATGCATTCAAAATTTATTTTCCATGAAAAGGATTTATCATATTCTGCTTTTGATTTCTCACAGCCTGAAACAAAATCTGTTGCTCTTCAAATACTGTCATGATCACTGGCTATAATCAGGGAGGGATTATAGGGATCAATTACACACTGAGTTTCTTCAAGGTACTTGTGACCAATTGTGTTCAAAAAACAATGTTTTGTTCCATATTAAATAATCTGTCTTTTATTAGGTTGTGTGTATGTGAGAAAGAAGAGAAGGTTGTCTTCAATTTTACTTGTATTTATTATAATTTTTAAGTCTGGATAATCAACTGTAATGTTTGTTGTACTAGCAATTAGCGTCAAGCTTACACACAGATGGTGCGTTGTTCCTTTGCTACAGAAAGGACCTATCTCTGAAGAATTAACAGCAACACTGATTGCTTACATGCTGAATATTCAAAATTCCAGTTGCTTAAGAAAGCTGATATTAAACCAATTGTACATCAAAAATTGGCCTCATTTACCACTCTACTCTTGCTGCTGCTATTTTACTTGCAAAAGCTGCATTGCAGCTTATAAATTAAGATGCAGTTTTACTCTCTGAACAAAAGAATATGAACTCAAAGCTAGGTTACAGTGCCTGCTCTGTTACAGATTTGTTATAGGATCTGGGGGTAGGGAACACTTCAGTAGTAGAGATCCTCAGGTGATTTTGTACTGTATCTCCACTGGTATGAGTTAAATATCTTATGTGCTTTACTACAGGCCCTAGCCTCACTAGTTATTTTTAAGCTGTCGCTTGAAATGTGTGTGTTGCAATGAACACTGGAATAGGAAACAAAGCCCTGAGATCCACAGGAGTTTTGTTTTTCCTTCCACCCTGCTCGCTATTAGCTGTGTTGTATTTGGGTTCAGAGCATCTGTGCTGCAGAGAAGTCTGGATGAGCTTCTGATGCTTGTTATGGGTTTCAGCTGATTAATATTTGGTGCACCCTTGGCCAGTCTGTGCGGGGTTCGTAAAGGGCCCATTCTAAAATGCTGAGGATGGTCACACTCCCCTGCTATGAAGAGGTATGGCTTGTGACTCTCCAGAGCACATTCTTGTATGTATATGGATGCTGAGTAGTTGTCTTCTCTTCAAATTGCTCTGCACATCCCCACCCCCTCACCCCCCACCCCCAGCAATTCAGGCTCACAGTTTGTACCACCTTATAGTGTACTTGCACATTGTTAAAGCAGATTAGCTTCTACCTCTTTATCTCATACATTAACAGTCTGTCCTATTTGAAGGGAAAACCTGTCCATTTGTGAAGACTTGTGCCATGTAAATGCTGTACTTTTTGGTTTTTTTTGTCCCCTATATAGAAGAAAATACTGTCTTGGATACTATGAGCTCATGGCTTAATAAATATGACAGCTGCTGTAATTGTTTTCTCTTCTGGCACTACTCTAATAAGAAAGGGCTAGATGACTGGTTCTTCTATACTTTTATCTATTTTGGGCTGCCAGATGCAATAAGATCGAGCTTCAGTAAGTTAGAAAGATTGAACTGATATAAAGTAAATATTATCTTAGATTATTTAATCCTTGCACACTTTACATAATAACTGCGTCTTTCCATATTTCCTTTGAATTGTTGGTAAAGCATAGAGGATATAGGACAAGTTCCTACTTGCAAAGATGCCTCTTGACTGATTTAGTGTGTAAATATTATAATAACTGGGATATTTCAGGAGGATGTTTTGTAATAACTGAACAAACTGCTGGAAATTATCTCAGACTTTAGAGATGTGATCTTGTAAGACTCAGAATTTTGCTTCATTCTTGTAAAGATTCAGAAGAAAGTAAGTGCTATTGATATGGATAAATATTAAATATAAGGCTTTACATTGCCAGGTGGTGTAAAGCAATATAGACCTTTTTACCCTGAGATTGTAGAATGCATTTAACCTCTGTTGAGACTCCAAGACCTGTAACTTTTCTGCTTTCTTGTATTGTAAGGTATGAGCTTACCTAAATTTGTTCTCATAAACTTTCCTTGATTCAATGATAAAGAAATCTGATTATATATGGCATAGACTAACAGCTGAAGGACTAGAATGTATTACTTTACAGAATATCTTTAGTAGTCTCCAGCTCCTCAGAAAGATTAATGTTGCACTTAAGCCTTCTCTCTTTCTCCCACCTGCACCTCACCCCCCCACACTCCCACCCACCCCCTGTTACAGAGCACTCAGTTATGGCATAACCTTACTTTTATGTTCAGTGGTCTGAGTGAGAATAGAATTAAGTTAGCTTTAAATGCTTTGAAAAATTTTTATAACATATCTGGTTATGCTTTCATTATTGCAAAATGTTTTCTAAAATTGTTAAGTTTTTAATAGTACTTTTTATAAAATAGGATTTTTGTAAAAGAGCTTTTCCCTGGTAGTATGCCACTACTTCTGCAGAGAAAGCAGAATTATCTAGGGCCAGAAGGCAGACTGGTAGTTCTAAAGTTTACTGATTCCCACTTTAATGTTTTGGCAACAATTTTAATTTTACTGGTATAGTCTCTTCTAGGAAACTACCATAGGAACCTCTGCTATCTGCATAGTCAGTGAAGACTTTAAGGCAGTGTTCTCATTGCAAGCATGATTCAGGGGCACATTGCTCTTCATTGTAGGTTTAGAAGGTCTCAATTCCTAACAGATTAGATACTTAAAGCAAATAGTATGATAGACACATATATTTTAATACTGACATGATGAGGAATTGTAGAATGTGGACCATTATGTGCAGTCAACCATAGCATATGTTTGTGGAAATGCCTTTACTTGGTCTTTTTAGGAACTGCAGCTAACATCATGTTATTCATTAAGTGATCATTAGATTAAAAAGAGGAAGAAATGTCTAAAAGGATGATAACTCTTTTTAAATTTTTATTGTATTATTAAAACATCAAGATTAATGCAGAGACAGAAATGTATATTCTGTAGTGGCAGATGAAGCTCCAGTAGGTTCAACATAAAGCCAATGTACATTTACAATAGTGTTCTAAACTTTTCAGATATTCTGACTTTTGAACATGTAGGAAGCTTTGAAGAAAAAAAAGGCAAAAGAGTAATTGTGAATAATTAACAAAAATGTGCAGTGTAGAATAGTTGTCAACATTTTGGATGCTTACATACATTTAGGAAGCAACATATACATAAATATAAATACTTTGCATTCTCCTCCAGAAAACACTTAGTTGTTCATTAATGTATCTAATTAGTCCCTGACTCTTAACAAGCAGCACCTTAAAAATATGGCATGGCTTACAGCATGGAAATGGAAATAATTTTGTACCTAAAGTCAGATAAAATTTAGGGTCACTCCAAAGCATAGAAATAAAAAATCAAGAAGGGCTAACTCAGATGTGCAGAATTACTAAGTTTATAGTGATTGGTTTGGGTACATCCTCTGTACTCTAATGCAGCACAGAAGAACAAAGGGTTTTTAAACAAATGGACAATAATTCTGGGGGTGGGATGGGAGAAGGAAGTTTATCTCCTGTAATATATAAACCAGCCTGTGAATGAGTAATTCATTTTTCAAGAGATTGTTGAGTCCAGTAGGATAGGTAGACTTGAAGTATGTCTAACACCACAATTGTGCAAATTAAATGAAGGTTAATAGAAGCTCAAGCTTCATATCATAAGATGCTCACTTTCTGGGGCAAGAAAGTTTTTTTCCTTGTGCAGCCTTGTATACATTGGCTAGCTGGATTACTGGGAAGAGTTTAAACACTAATTGTTCTTCAAGTAGAAAAATATTGATTTTCTCTTCATTATCCTATTCAGAAAGACCGAATACCCTGAACTGTTTAACAGCTCAAGGAGATGTACATTGTGTTATCTTCATGGGTCTAGGAGAACAAGGACATATGTGTGGAATATACTCTGCAGTTTTAACTCCAGTATAAAAATGGTTTTCTCAACAGACCTTCTGAATCTCAGGGGAGAGTTCAATTTTTTATTTTTGTTTTACAATGGGAAGGATCTTGGCTCTGAAATGTGTAACTTCTCTATGAGACTCAGGAGACCTTATGTGAATTCCTAAAAATATGTATTATTTTCTTCTAGTTCTTTGTCACCAAGACAGAGAGAAATTAATGTGCCATATTAATAGCAGTTTGTGAACTTCTGAGTCTTCATCAGAATGGACCAATGCCAAACACATTAACTAATACAGGAGTTCACTTGTAAGAGTGGCTTTCTCTGAGCAACCAAAGACAATACACCACTTATGACCTCATTAGAAATTTAGTAACTTAAGCTTTTTGAAAAATGTGAATATTTTAAAGATATTATATGCTTTCATCTAAAAATACAAAATGTGAATAACCAGTTTTGCCTTCAAGTGCTCCAAATTAGTTTATAAGCTTAATAATGTTCTGAATTACTACTGAAACTGTACTTCTGAATATAACATACATTTAGTTGACTATACAACTCCACTAGTCAAGTGTATCTTTTTTTCTGTTCATTAAAATTAACAGTTTACAAAAATTCCCATTCCCTACTTGGATATAATATGGAAATTTTGTATGTTTCTTAACCATTAAAAAAAAAAATATTTAAAAAAAGACAGATATGAACTTTCTCAATTTTGATATATTGGAGGTGAGGGTTATTCTATTAACATGATTTTTGGTAAAAATGCCAGATAGCTACTTTTTTTTTTGCTTGTTTGGAAATCATTAATATTTACTGAGGAAAAGAATAAAGACTATAAAATGCAGTAATGAACAATTGCTTTGCAAAAAGTCCTTTCAATCTAGCATTTACTTGGAATGCAAAAAAAAAAAAGAGAATTCCCTCTGTATTTCTAAGGACAGTCCTGATTCAGCCATGCCAAAGGAAGCCCTCCAATGTCTTTGTGTTTCAAAGATTCAGGTAACATCTTGCAAGATTGACTGCACTATTGATCAGGTACAACAGATAGCAGCTTACTTTAGAATACTAGTGTTGAACATTAAAATGAAAACCTTTATCAGAAGTCTTACTTTTTACTAAGAATGAATCCTTGTGCCAATGAAGTATTTTATTATAGGGTGCTTTAAAATAATTAAAAAATATTTTTCATCATTATTATTTTATTTCTATTATTAATATATAACATATAATATATAATATATTATATCACATATAATGTAATATATTATGTATAATATATACTATATATAATAATATAATTATATTATTAATATTTAATGATTAAATAATTAAAATTAAAAATTAAAAATTAAAATAAAAAATAAAAAAAAATCCTTTGAGAACTAAATTGTATAAACCATTTAAAATGTAAAGAAATGTATACATTATTCAGTGAAAGGTCTCTGTTGTCTGTACCTCCATGGGAACACAGGTTTTGCAAAATACGTACCATTTCTTTATGGTAACATCTAAAATAGCAGTGTCTTTCTCTTGAAAGCTATTTCCACAAATTCTAATTACACAGTTTATCTTTTCATGTATTTGAAATAATTCATGAACAGAAGCCGACTGAAGATATTGGCAACCATAAATAGATTCTTCCTAATAGCAGGCTTCACACAAAATATAATCTCACATTTATGATGCAGCACTACTTATTAAAATAATGTCTTAGGTCAAAGCTGGATTAGTTTCTTTTCTTGTTTTGGATTTTAACCATGGTATGGACAAAAAGCTCTGTCTCACTATCTCTGTTCATGAATGGCAGATGTCAAGCTCCATTTTTAGCTATATCGTCCCTTTGGTTTCTGGTAACATGGAAATGTATTTTAAAATATCTTCAAGCAGTGACACATGAGTTCAGAGTGACACTTCAAAAATAACATTCCTGGGAAGAAAATTGGTTTTTAAACCAAAGCATTCCATAGAAATCATTTCGATCTCCAAATCATTCAATAAAATGTTGCTGTGTATTTGCTGAGTCAGTCAATAATACCAACACATTTTTGAGAACAGTCACATTTTCTATGTCGTGTCACTTTGCAGCTTATTTTTTTATTCAATACCTTTGTCTCCTGAAGTTCATTGTATGTATCTGAAAAAAAAGAGTCATCTGCTTATCCGCTGGAAACTGGGAAAATGCCATATAGTTTTTCATAGTCTTTGCTATGAGCAAATTAAACTCCCAGTAGAAACACTTCCATCTGTTTATTCATATGTTTGAAAACTAAAAAATGAACAGCACAAAAAGTCAGTGTTAGTTTTCATGTTCCCACTATATGTTCAGCTGACATGCATTTGTGCATGTATATGTATACACATGCCTATATGTAAATATGCATTTATATCTTTGTTTGGTTTCTTTTTTTTGTTGTTTTTATTTTTCATTTTTTTTGTTTTGTTTTGGTTTTGGTTTTTTTTTCTTTTCTTTTTTTTTTTTTTTTCCATAGGAGAGAATTTCTTTCCAAAGCACTTGGTATCTCTGGTTTGTTTTCTTCAAAAATTTGCAGCATTGACTCATGCCATCTTTAGACACACATTTCTTTCATAGATACACTATTTCTTTCTATTTATGAAATCATAATTAGTTAGAGAATGCAAGGTATTTTCACGTGATGATATAAATCATTACATTAGGTAGTTAGTTAATCTGACCCACTCACATGGTATTGCTTTATGACAAAGCCATTATCAATGAAAAAAAAATCTTATTTGCAGATGCTAAAAGAAAGCCATGTGTAACACTGGTGCAAAAGAATTCCTTTTCTGAGTAGTGACAGCATATACAAATGACGTTCTTTTAATTTTAAACCTTTTTCCTTGGTGTCACCATTTTTAACATAAATACAAATTTAGTACAAATGAGCAAGACAGTACAATGCTCATTAAATTGACTGGATATATTCTCACTGAACTTAGTAGAAAGCACTGAGCCTAAAACTGATAGATAAGTTAATTTATGGGAGCAAAAGTATAAGAACCCTGGTTTCATGGAATGTAATTGGTGAGCTGATGATCAGTGCTACAACAGTGGAAAAAATATTTCACCTCAGCTTCCCTTATTTTCACCAGCTCAACAGTGCATGAGTAAAAGAAAGATGTTTAAGAGCACTCCAACACCAACTAGCCTATAAGCCCTGAACTCTGAAAATTGCCTAGTCACAGCATAGACTTGGCAGGCTATAATTTTGTTTTATTTGTTCCTATTAGCCACCTCTGCATAATTCCTCTGTGTGAGCTGCAGGTGGTTGAATTTTTCTGGTTCCAGCTAGGAAAGCAACTTTGCAATAGGGCAACTGATGTAAAGAGTTGCTGGTTACTGGAGCTATTTGTCTTCTAGGCTGAATGCCACTGAAACCAGAAATCAATACAGCCAACAAAGCCATGTGAAAAGACTTTAGTGAAGTCTACATATTTCAGAGGGAGCTTCTGGTCCTTCCCTCTGTGATATATTAAGACTCTTGATGTAAATATGTTTAAAGAAGTATTTAAGTATTTATAAATGCTTTCCCTGCCAAAGAAAAATGGAAGATTTAGGTGCCAGTATACTTAGGTTGTCTTTTCCCGGAGACACCCTTCTGGCTGTTTTTTTTTGTCTATTACTTCATGAGACTCAGGACATGCCAAAACAGCAGGTAGTTGGAGTCAGTGTCAGAAGCTGAACAGTGAATGACGATCACTAGGAACAGTGTTTTTTAAATGGAAGAGGGGAAGATTATGAAGTTCTACAAAGAATGAAGGGTGGAGTTTTTGTTTGTTTGTTTGGTTTGGTTTTGGGTTGGGGTTTTTTGTGTGTGTGTTTTGTTTTGTTTGTTTGTTTGTTTTGTTGTTTGGGTTGTTTGGTTTTTTACCCCAGTAAGATACGATTGCTGAGGATGAGAAACTGCATTGGGAAAAATAGGAAAAGAAAGAACCCAACCAAATGATTCTTCAGTTAGTGGAAGGTGAGCTCTGAAATGTAAGTATTGCTATCACAAAGGAGATTAATGTTATATGTATGATTGCATTGGGTCTGCGTGGCACGGTGTGTGTGTGTGTGCTACAGGGATGGCTTCTGTGAGAGGATGCCCGAAGCTTCCCTCATGTCTGATAGAGCCAATGCAGCTGGCTTCAAGATGGACCCACCAGTGGCCAAGGCTAAGCCTATCAGTGATAGTGATAGCACCTCTGTGATAACATCTTTAAGAAGAAGAAAAAAGTTACTGTGCCACAGCAACTGCAGCCAGAGAGAAGAGTGAGAATGTGAAAGAAACAACTCTGCAGATACCTAGATCAGTGCAAAAGAAGGGGGAGAAGGTGCTCCAGGTGCCAGAGTGGAGATACCCCTGCAACCTATGGTGAAGCCCATGGTGAGGCAGGCTGCTCCCCTGCAGCCCATGGAAGTCCACACTGGAGTAGATATCCACCTGCAGCCCAAGTAGGACGAAATGCTGCAGAAAGTGGATGCCCAAAGGAGGATGTGATCCCATGGAAAGCTTGTGTTGGAGCAGGCTCCTGGCAGGACCTGTGAGGAGCTCACACTGGAGCAGGTTTGGTGGCAGGACTTGTGGCCCCATGGGGGACCCACGCTGGAGCAGTTAATGAAGAACTGCAGCCCATAGGAAAGACTCGTGTTGGAGGAGTTTGTGGAGAACTGTCTGCCATGGGAGGCATCCCATGTTGGAACAAGGGAAGAGCGTGAGAAGTCCTCCCCCTGAGGAGGAAGGAGTGGCAGAAACAACATATGATGAAATTGCTGCAACCCCTATTCCTTTTGCCCCTTGCACTGGTGGGGTAGGAGGTAGAGAATTCAGGAGTGAAGTTGAGCTTGGGAAGAAGGTAGGGGTGATGGCAATATGTTTTTAAGATCTGAGTTTATTTCTCATTATCCTACTCTGATTTGATTGACAATGAATTAAGTTAATTTCCCCAAGCTGCGTATTTTTTGCACGTGACAATAATTGCTGAGTGATCTCCCTGTCCTTATCTTGACCCATGAGCCTTTTGTTATATTTTCTCTCCCCTACAGCTCAGGAGAGGAGTGATAGATTGGCTTGGTGGGCACCTGGTGTCCAGTTAGGATCAACCCACCACAATGATGTAGTAATTATTTTCTACTTTCTCAAACATTTATTTTTAAGTGAATTGAACCAGGGTCTTGATGCTTTTATGTGGAAGAAAATAGAAGTTCTGCCTTTAGCTTTGATCCTACTTCCAGATGTTCACAAGATTTTTTTCAGTTTTCCCCCTACTGAATTTCAAAAGCAACAGCTCAATTTTTGGCTACAGAGTAAAGGAGTATTAAGAATGGCTCGTGTGTTAATATGTATGTGTATCAGCACATTTCTTTTCCCTACACAGACTGTTTTACTGATACTTTCAACTTGGCTGAATGGAAGGAAAATATTTGTGTATAAACAGATGGTGTTAACTGAGTGAGAACTACTTTCCATGACAGTGTAATATTAACAAACTGAGTGTTTACATTATAAAGAAGAAAATTGAATTATGATTTTGAATAAGAGGGTTGTGGAGCCCTTTATACTGAAGTGGCTGAAGTTTGTGGCCATCCCATTCATGCCAATGAAGTACTGATTCTTCATATCTGTAGGTGCGAAACCATAATTACTTAAGACAATGACTTAAAGTCCTAACTAACGATGAAAACTCTGTTTCCTTTTTATCTAATCATACTCAGACACATCCCTTGCCCTAAGAGTTTATGTCTTTAAAGAGACTGAAAGTCTCCTAGGCTACAGAGGAAGCAAGAATTAAAAAGGAGGGTGTTTCAAGAAAATTACAGATACAAAGTTGTTGTATAAACTGGATTTATATTTCAGTTGTGAATGACACGTAAGCTTCATGCATCCCTATGGCATCTTTAGTTCCCTCTGATAGCTTTCATAAAGTCCTTCCAGACAAAAATAGATTAGGATTTGCTGTGGGTTTCCCTGAGTAGACCTTTGCTATAGACTGTCAGATTTGGGTGAACAATTAGAAAAGTCAGAGCTCAACTGAGACCTTAGGCAATATTTGATATCTTGACACTAGAGGATAGAAGATATTTCTGTGAATGTTGAATGTCTACCTGAACTCTTCTGGAAGAAGTAGGTCAAACAGTAAACAGTTACCCAAAGATGCTTGAATTCAGAAAACTTGATTGGATTGCAACTTACTTGAAGTACTGAGTGAAAGAAAGGCTGCCAGTTGTTTTGGAAAGGGTAGAGTGGTTCCCATGCAATACTTGAAGAGTTAAACTCAGAAAGGGAGGTAAGATCATAAACTCAGAAAGGGAGGTAAGATCATTTGGAAGGCTGAATTATTGTTTTCAAACAATAGCATGGATAAGCGCATCACCTCATCCTTCACATGTGAAAGGCTGCTGGTAGCTGGATTCAGCCTTGGCAGCTTACAATGTCAGCAAGCTTCCTGATAGTAAGCATAAGAAAAAAAATATTTTTTTTCTGTGCTACTCAGGCAATGATGAAGGGCTACATGGACCTAGAGACTTTTCTGACATGGTTAACCAAGAAACTGCTATCAAGGTGCCAAGTAGGTTCTGTAGTAGTATGTACTGACTCAAGTAATAGCAGCAGTAAGATTGCACTACCAGCAGCAATTTATGTGAGACCGTATTAGCAAACCAGGGTAGCAATATAATATCAACAAATGTCAGCTTTCTGTATTTCTGTATTTTTTAGACTCTGTCCAAATCATAATCTTAACACTGAATTTATCATTTTCTTGATACTAGCCCTATAACCCAAACTGGTCAAATTTCTGAAGTTTCACCCGGGTAAGTGAAATTCATCCAGTGGCCAGTTCTACTCCAAAAGCAAGAGGAGGAAAGCAAGCCCTTGTGGGTCTTCTGAGCATTTATATGTATATATACAAATGTGGCTTACAACAAAACTTGGTTTTAAGCTCTCTGGAAATCAACACAGGTTCATACATATAAAAATACAAGAAAACCTCCCAAATTTTAGATTTTGTATCATAATGCCTAAATGATTGAAACAACTTACAATAGATAAATGGAATTTATAATTCTATTTAAAATGAAATTAAATATCTGCAACAAAGGAAACATTTTAATATTTTACATATTCTCTCTGCAAATGTCAAAATAACTTCAGAAAATGTGGGTTGTTTTTCTGTGGACTAGAGATAAAGGTCAAACTTGGGGAAAACAAAAAATAAGATAAAAATTCTCCATATTGTGTGCTCGCTGTAACTATTAAGTTTTTTCCCAGCTGTAGCTCAGATAGATGAGTCAAATGACATTAGAATTAGCTTTCCAGTTATGCAGAGTTGTCTTTATATTATAGACAATATTACAGACAACTATAAAATTGCACAATTTTCCAGAAACTCTGTGATTGGCAATTACTCTGCCATGCTATCTAGACAGAAAACAGTATTTCATTATAAATTATTTCAGTGTGCAAGAGAGAGGTTGTCTTGAATATTTTTAGCCCAAAGGAAACTGAAACCGTACATGTGTTTTCAGACTACTACAAACATTGATCTGGATGAACCTTATGGTAAATTTCAGCAAGACTTTTCAGCCTTGAAACATTTGTATTGCTTAAGTAGGTAATATGAAACTAAAATCAGTGCAGGTTCAAGTGTGAATATAAGAAATGGACTACTGTTTGATCTGTAGAAAAAGTATGGAGCATATTCATAGCTTGTTTACAGCAGGAGGCCTGGAATTTTTTGCATTTCATATTTAAAATCTATTTGAAAAAGAGTTAGTAACAATGATGCTTCAAGTCAGCTTTAGCAAAATGACAGAGGAAAATAAAAAAAATTACTTGCATTAAGTACCAACCCATGTGCTCAGAAAATGTGACTAAGTTCTACCAAATCTTATCACCATAGAAACCATTACAAATACAAGAAAGATACTAGACTATGTGTTCAGTAAAAGAAAAACAGAGCCTAAATCAAATTATGTCTAAAAGTACTTTAACTCAATTGCAGCTATGCTGTTATTACCTGATGAAGTTACTCTACCTGGTGTCACTAAAACTCATTAAATAAGCACCAAATAACCATGGAACTGAGGTAAAAATGAAGAAATAACTTACTCACACTTGAATGTGCTAGTGATTATCTCTGAAATTATGAGTCTGGGACAAAGCTGAGCTTTGAACACGTAGTACTTTTTTTTTGGCGGGGCAGGGAGATGTTCTTTGGCTTTTTTTACTTTTATTTTTTCAGTAGCTTTTTATTCCTCACCCCCTCCCAGTAACTGTTTATAAGGTGGGTGTGTTACTCAATTTATTTATTTGGTCCGGCTTTTGTTTTTTAATAAAGGTCTTTTAAGGTACTTCCAGTAGCTTCCAGAAGCTTCTTCAGGTCACTACCTGTGTTACAAGAGAATAGAATAATTTCAGTTGGAAGGGACCTACAATGATCATCTAGTCCAACTGCCTGACCGATTCAGAGCTGACCAAACATTAAAGCATGTCATTAAGGGTATTGTCCAAATGTCTCTTCAACACTGACTGGCTTGGGGCATTGACCACCACTCTAGGAAGCCTGTTCCAGTGTTTGACCACCCTCTCAGTAAAGAAATGTTGCCTAACTTCCAGGCTAAACCTCCCCTGGCACAAGTTTGAACCGTTCCCATGTGTCCTATCGCTGGATACCAGGGACAAGAGCTCAGCACCTCCCTCTCCCCTTCCCCTCCTCAGGAAGCTGTAGAGAGCAATGAGGTGATTGCTCTCAGAATCTGGAGCAGCTGGGACTACCTGGTGTTGGTGTTGGCTGAATATAAGCTGGCAGTGTTCCCAGATGACCAAGAAACAAATAGCAGCCTGGCTGGTATCAGAAACAGTGTGGCCAGCAGGACTAGGAAAGCGATTGTCCTTTTGAACTCAGCCCTTGTGAGGCCGCACCTCGAACCCTGTGTTCAGGTTTGGGCCCCTTGCTACAAGAAAGACATGGAGGTGCTGGAGTGTGACCAGAGAAAAGCAACGAAGCTGGTGAAGGATCTGGAGTACAAGTCTTGTGAGGAGCAGCTGAGGGAACTGGAGTTGTTTGGCCTGGAGAGGAAGAGACTCAGGGGGGACCTTATCACCCTACAACTGCTTGGAAGGAGGTTGAAGTGAGGTGGGTGGGTGTCAGTCTCTTCTCCCAAGTAAGGAGTGGTAAGACAAGAGAAAATGGCCTCAAGTTGCACCAGGGGAGATTTAGATTGGATATTAGAAAAAATTTCTTCACTGAAAGGGTTGTCAAACATTGGAACAGGCTGCCCAGGGAAGTGGTTGCATCACCATTCCTGGAGGTATTTAAAAGACATGTAAATGTGGCATTTAGGGACGAGGTTTAGTGGTGGCTTGGCAGTTTTAGGCTTACAGTTGGACTTGACGATCTTCAAGGTCTTTTCCAACCTAGATGGTTCTATGATTCTCTGAAATATTGCAGCAGGGAGGTGAGAAGGCTATGTGCCATTAGGGAGGATAAAAGGGGGGGTTGACTGGGGCTTCATAGAAACTTTGCAGAAGGAAGAGCACAAATTCTGTGGTGTAGAGAAAGATGGACATAAACAGGCTATGTTTGAGTGACTCATAGATGGAGACCTGACAGATGGGGGAGGCTTGAAGCTTTTGACTTTCAGGAGTAGGAGAAAGGCTGCTTCTTTGATATCAGATCTGAACTTAGAGGAACGGACTGTGCTGTACAGCTCTGTGCTGTACAGAGCAACAGGCTTTGTTAAGGAGGACTTACAAGAGAGCTGGGCCTGAAACAGAGTGCTAGCACCAAGATGGACATCTTCTGCTAGGAATAGAAGCACCTAGCTGCTGACTAGGCATGCTGTCACAGAATGGTTACTGCCTGCCACAGACTTAAGGCCTGGATTTGTGGTGTCAAAGAGAGACTGCAGAAGGCCTGCGGCTGTTAGCTATTGCTGTGAGAGGTACTGAGAGAATTGGCTGATGTTGTCGTGAGGCTGCTTTCTGTCATCTGCAGATGGTCACAGAGGCCAGAAAAAGTTGATGACTGGAGAAAGACAGACAGGCAGACAGGTGTTGCACTCATCTTAAAGGGTAAGTGGGAATATTACTGGAACTGCAGGTAGAAGCTGGTCAACCACACTTCAGTCCCTGGTAATACCATGATGTGAACAGAACACATACTGGCCATGTGAAGGTGTTGGGGAATCTCTAGCATAAATTTACCAAGGGTAAATCAAGCTTCACTAACCTGACTGTCCTTTATAATAAAATTATCATTTGCTGCTGGGTTTATGAATGCAGGGAGAGAGGTGCCTGTTTTCTGCCATGACTTGGAGAGTTTTTGACCATCTTGATCAGATCATCATTGTATTCAAAGGGGGATTTTACAATGTAGGTGGGTGGGGTAATAGTTTGGTAGAGTGCTGGCAGGGTGGTTGGGCCCAGAGGGAAGGGGTTAACACTTCATACTCAACAGGATTTTGTTTCCTAGTGAAATTCCTCAGGGGTTTATCTTGAGGCCTATCCTTTTCCGTGTTTTGATCAATAACCTGGACAAGGTGGAAAAATGCACCTTAATCAAGTTTGTGGATGACACTGAGCTCTCTTTTACAGCTGGTATGCTCCAGAGCAGGGCTCTAAATGACATCTCTGCATAGATGAATGGCGTTAATTGTTAAAGATGTAAGCAGATTGGCTTGGCTTGGGGACCAAAAGCTATTCTTTGTTATGCTCTGAAACTTGTTACTTCCATGACAGTCAGTCCAAAAAATTTTATTTTGCAGAAATTTTGAAATGAGCTTAAGGTAACTCCTGATGACAAGCCTTTATGACCATGACTTTAAGTGCTGTTCATGGAACATTTGTGCATTTGTGCTTTGATCTGTATTTTAGCTATATATAAATGCACACACAGAGGCATGTGCTCATATATAAAATGGTGTATCACTATAAATTATAAAGATTAAGTGACATCTGCTATAGATATTTTTTTTTTTTTTACTGAAAAGCCAATCAGTTCTTTTCATCGCAGTAGTTCACTTCTTCTTAAATAAGGCATAGTGGAACACTCTGTTTTTAAAACTGGTTTGCTGAAATTTTAACTTTGAGGGAGTGTTTCCTGTGTGTTGGTTCACTACATAAGTCAGTATTTCTAGTTACCAAAGCTGTGTTGATCATTATTTTTTGGATAACTTGGGCTTGTTACCTGAGGAATTGAGTATGGTGTAACATTCTCTGAACCTGTGTCCAGTGTGTTGGTACATTTATATACTTCAGGGCAACAATGTGGATGTTAGATTAAATTCCAGAAACAGTACAAACGTGCTGGCATGGCTAAGGATTCCTACTCATTTGTTTGGACTTTTGTGCTGTCCAGAAGTAGCTACATTTTTTTCAATTCTAAAGTAAGTATAGTCATTTAATTACCATTATGTTGATAACATCAGTTTTCCATCATGTAGATGCGATGAGTTAAGTATAACAAAGTAAAGCTACTATTCCTGTACAGAGTTCTACAGTGATGTGATTTACATCAGAACACTGCAAAAATCTGGTTGCAGTTCTGAGAGCTGGCTTTCAATCTTATTAGTACTTGTCAAAATAATTGAGTATAATTATCTCTGTAGAAAAGAAGCTTTCTGCACAATTAAAAATCTAAGTTGTTAGCTATTTTAATGAATTTTTTAAATGGCTTTTCATCAAGCTGGGTGAATTTCACATTACATTTTTAATGTCACTGTTTATACAAATGCTCTCATAACTAAAACCCTTTGCAAAAACGTCAATAGAAAGTTAATACTCTGAACCAAGGAGGAAAATACATGTAATTATTTCTAATAAACTGTTACAACTACACTTCCAGTATGGCAAAAGGCTGTTCTAGTTGTAGAGTGGGACTTCCCTTGGTTTTACTAAGTGCTTATCCCAGGCGTGTATTCTGCAATTCTTAAGAATCAACTCCTGAACAGGATAGAGTGCTGTGCGGGAAACTGCAGTGATGTAGGGCCTGCAAGGAATTAGTTGCCTGATTATAGATACCTAGCATCATATGAGATGCTAAGGTTACCCAGCCAGGCTTCTGGAGACTGTTCAGGAAGAGCCTAGGTCTGCTGCAGGTCCAGTAAAATACTGGGCAGCCTGTGGTAATACAACTTCATTAGATGCTGTGCTGTTTATTGGCTGGGATATAGCTGGGTTGGGGTTTTTTGTTTTTTTTTTCTCCATAGCAGTTCATATGGTGCTATGTTTTGGATTTGTGACCAAAACATCGTTGATTACACAGGCATGTTTTAGCCATGGCTGAACAGTGCTTTTCTGCTTCTCACACTGCCTAACCAGAAAGTAGGCTGGGGGTGCACAAGAATTTGGCAGGGGACACAGATGGGACAACTAACCCCAACTGACCAGGGGATATCCCCCACCATATGATATCGTATTCAGCAATAAAAGCTTGAGGGGGACACGGACGGAAAGGATGGGACATGGGAATATTTGGAGTTACTGCGTTTGTCTTTCCAAGTAACTGTTAGGCACGATGGTGCCCTGCTTTCCTGGGAATGGCTTAATGCCTGCAATGGGAAATAATGAATGAACACCTCATTTCACTTGTTTGTGCATGCAGCTTTTGCTTTCCCTATTAAAGTGTCTTTATCTCAGCCTACAAGTTTTTTCACTTCCCCTTCTCTCCCATCCCACTGTGGGGAGAGTGAGTGAGTGGCTGTGTGGGGCTCAGCTGCCTGCTGGGCTTAATCCAGAAAAAAATATGATTTGAAACCAAAATTAAGTATGCATGCCCATGCACTCTCAAGCAGGTGGATGGGGGAGGTGAACTGATACACAATCCCAAGCAAAAGTTTCTTGTCTCTGTGAAGGCCCTGGAGAATATTCAAAGTTCACAGACCAGGTTATATCCTCCTTGATGGATGGTTCTTAAAATTAACAGGAGTACAAATTTTAAATCCAAAACACTTACCTTTAATTACAGATATGAGGCACCTAATCAAATTTGATAAATAAGTATTAATTTTCCTTGTTGACTGCATACAAATTGTAAATTATAAGGAATAATTTATATCAGTTTACTAGGATTTATTTGCTTAATTCTACCATACTTTAGTTGAGTTCCAGTTCAGTTGGGAATTATGAGGATTACTTAAATTTACAACTCCAGGAAAATCATTGTGTGTAGAAGCAGGACTGTTGAGAACATTGGTATGATTAAAGAAATAAAAATGTGTGCTTCAAGTACTCTTCTTCTGTAAACAACTCTTTTGTATGTCATTCTTTAGGCCTTCATCAATCCCAGAAATTAACAGGCTTATTTCTTCCTATTATACGGTAACTGCGGTGTTGAAGAGACAATGATTAATTTCAAAAGTCTTTATACATAGATGTATAAAAACAAATTCAGCAGTGCCATAGGGTGAAAATAAAAGAATGGACTGGGGGGAAAAAAAAAAATCCCTGCACTTCAGGAAAATTGTATTAGAGGCCAGTAAATCTTCACTAGCCAGAAGGGTAGCAGTGTAAAGTGCCTCCCACTGTGCTGGTGGTTCAGAGATGGACTGGACCACATGAAGGAACATCACGGGGAGGGAAAGCTACCTAACAGCCAGGACAAGGGAGGGAGAAAACTTCAACATCCTTCCACTCCCAGGAACGAAGAGAAAAAAGAAATGCTCTGCATGAATATCACACTCTTCTTGTGAAGTCCTTAGGGTATAAATAGTTTGCTCTAATTCCCCCTGCTTACCCTCCCCACATGCATGCCTGCACACATAGATCCTCTGGATGAAGGAGCCCTACAAGGTTGGTGTTGCGGTCCAGGAAGACCTGAGCCAGGAAGATTCTTTGTTATATCCAGAGTGAGACTAAGACACAAATGAGGTCAAATGACACTAATCAAGGAAATTTATTGTGTGCTTATATAAACAAAACATTCACATGTTGTGGTAAGAAAATAGCAATAGGAAAGGGAGGGAAAGATAGAAAAGGAAATCTAGCAAGCAGTTGGGATAGAGTTGCAAGAGACAGTCGTCACCATGGATGCAGCAGCGTCCTGTTGGTCCATAGTCTCCATTTACGTTGTTGGTGTGGGTCTTTGAATTGCCACTTATTGTTTGGTGACACAGTCTTTTATAGGGGGTTCAAGGGGGTAATTTCCCAGACAAGGCCACGTACCACATTCCTCCGTGGGGCACAAACAATTACTGCATGGGTAGGGGTGATCGTCCATGTCCAGGCACATCCCTCACAGCAGCGTGGCCTTTCCTTGACCCTGGCCAAAACTGATGTCAGGTACCTGTTGGTTCCTTATCTGTTCACAACTGTTGAATTATGCAGGAGCTCAGCTAACAAGCTTTGAGACAGTCACTTTGAGATACGGTCTGTCACAGTTGGGCATAACCCAAACTCAAGGGATAGATACTAGGAGGGGATGGGTGAGTGGGAGGGATAGTATGGATTTGATTTCTATATGAAATGGTATAGTTTCTGAGGCTTTTCTATGTGCTTTTTACATTCCTGGAAGTATCTTGTGTCAAGTCTGCTCTTTTTTTATTTCATTTTGTGTGTCAGTGTGTGTGTATCTGTGTATGTGTGTGTTTTATTGAAAACCTGAGGAAAGGGAAGAGACAGTTTTTGTTTTGGTCTTTCTGGGAGGCTGCAAGTCCAACTGGGCAAACTTTGTTATGGAAAGGAGGCAGCAAAGGTGCTGACAGTTTTACAGCAAAACCTGAGGGAAAGAGAACAGAAGCAGCCCCTGAAGCAGCCTGAGAAGAGGTTAGGAACCATGTAAAAGACCCAGGGTTGCTACAATGTGGTTTCACTGCCTGGTCAGAGTCTGAGGAGAACAGAGGTCTCTGTTTCCCATTCTCTTCTGTGACCTGGTTGAATCCAGGTGCTTGGTCTGTTTGGCAGGCTTTTCTGTAAACAAATGGAAAGAGCAGAAGGCCAGGCACATCTATAGGGGAGACAAGCAAGGAAAAAAGCAAATTCCCCCACTCTCCTGACCCCATCCTAGATGGCCACTCTGCTACTAAATGAGCTTTTGGTGCTGAGCCGAGTAAAGGGGTTGTGTGTTGGGATCCAAAGCCCTGGGTCTGGCCTTCTGGTATGGGGGATCCTGGAGTTAGAGCTTCCATTGTGGGGAAAAAATGTAAGAAAAGGGAGAGAGGACTGTGGCACAGGAGGAAGGCTATCTTCTTACCAGGAAGAGGGAGGTGGGGGGGAGGTGGGTGAAAGTTTGAAACAGAGGATCATAAAGTGCTCTTGATACATAAAGAGTGCTGATTCCAGTGGCACGCAGTTAACTTTGAAAGTCAGGCAATACCAAAAATCATTGATTAGTGATGCTTTCCTGTATTAAAGACTGTGGAGTATTAGGATATGAATGAATCAGTAGTTTCTTTAGTACCAGAGGCATGGTGAGGTACACTTTGCCTATACCAGGACTCTCTACTAAGCTAAGGAAGAATAAAGCATACCTTTACCAGTGTATTCAGCACAGACAATCATCATTTCAGCCTGTTGTAATTCTTTACAAGCAACACTGAGAAACAGTGCTGTCCTGTTCTTCCCAATCAGCCTTACTTCAAATCTTAACTGTACTTGTGGACATGAAGTTCATTAGAGGGTTAGTCTTGCCATGTTTCCCTTCCAAGTAAGATGCATGAACTTTAAAAGGGAGTAACATACACTTTCATGTCTGAAGTGTCTGGACTCTATTTATAGGATCTGCATATACAAACAATTTTAGAGCAATTTATCTGTTGGAGGTGAGGGCGTTTACTTTTGTGTGTAGTTAACTTGTTGCTAGAAGTATGTGACTTGTTCACTGTATATACCTATTTGTCTCCATCACCCACAAAGTAGTCTGGGCAGTTGTTTGCAGTGTAGACATTGATGGAAGAGTATCAGCCCCACTCCTGCTGACTTTGGATTTTGGCTGTGATCATTAGTATGTCTAACAGGAACATGATTTCTTGGGCTATGTGATCATTTTTGACTGCATTTTTTTTTGCAGTATTGGAAATTTAAATTCTATATCCTTAAAACTTGGAGGAAAAATCTCTTCTCTGTGAATGGAAAAATAAACCCAGTATTCTTATGGAAAGAATTACAGCCTTTCCCCATGGATTTTTAAAAGCCTGACAGCAAGCACACAAGACTTTCTGTCCTCTCTGCTATTACTAGGTCATATTTTTTCTTGCATTTAATTTATTATATCTTGTGCAAATTACAGCAACTTAGTTTAAATCAGATACCTTTAACTGCTCTTACTGACACCTCATCATTAATTAGAAATAAAAAAAAGTTTGGAATGAAAACAGTATGTTTGTTCATATGTAATCATACATGTACATGAACAGAAGTCAGAATTTCTAAGTGTGTGCAGCTGAATATGTGAAAAACAATAATGAAAACCAGATTTCAAATATAACTTTTATAGATTCAGTTAAAGTTAAGTGTTAAAGGGGTTTTAACTTATTCCAATTAATTTTAACATATTTTCTAGTTGCAATGGCTTTTTAGTTTTCATTGATGATTTAATTTTCATTTTTTTTTCTGTAGAGAGATATAAGGATTAAGTCATAATGTTTGGATTTTGCTTATTGCAAATGTTAGAGTAGGTTCTCTGAGTCCTTAGCACCATTAGCTTTCACTGAAGCTAGTGAAATCTTACTGAGAACCCAACTTAACTCATGAATTAGCAACTCCTAGTAAGTAGTTTGATGTTAAAAACGTGCTTGTGAGGTGTTATTTCTTACTACTACAGTTTCAGTAAATCTCAGCTCTACCTATGCTATTCTATTTCATTGTTACGGGTACCAATTATGATAATTTATATTAATAAAGTTGAAGTCAGAATCTAACTAGGAAACTGATAAACTGATTATAACTCAATTTGTGATGACTTTACACAATGGTTGTAATTTGTTCATGGACTTATATATGCTGCCTTTGGATAGAAAGTAAACTAGTATAAAACCTTTCCAGTATCTGAGGAGATAAAATTAATAACATAATAGCTCTTCTTTAACTGTAGTACTTAGTTGGTTTCAGTAGCTGTAGGTGAATGTAACCACCCAGTACAGTTCCCAGTAATACAGCACAAATGACTGCAAGTGTGGTGAGTTTACTGAGGTAACAGGATCTGTGCAGCTCCTTGGACCTTGGCTCTGATTAGGGAGGAATGCCAGATGTGTTTTTCCTTGGCTGTTTCTGTACTTTCACTGCATATGGCTTAGTCAGAAAGCTTTACATACCTCAAGTGGATTTCTCTTACCTGTTAAACTGTTGCGCTCAGAAGGTGTTTTAATATCAAAGTACGCATACTTCAAATCCATGATTAGGTACAATAACAATTGTGTGTATGAAATCACATTGCCTGTAACTTAAGCTACCATTTACCTGCAGTCTGTGGTGTACTTCCACTGTGTTTTGGGATGCTTCAAATACTCAGAGCCTCCCCTCCCAACCTCCAGCTCCTTTGCATTACTTTTCCCATGCTGTATTTGTTTCTATTTGCTTCTGAGGAACAAACATTCTTCTTGCTAGGGCTCTTTCTGAAAGGATTTTTGTTTATGTAGGTCATGTCTGTTTTCTAGGCTTGTATAACCTTGAGTATCTGGAATTGACCATACTGGCTGAGATGGAAGTCCGGATGCTAAATCTGCATTTGGCTATGCATCTTAGAGATTGCAACTACTATTGTGTTGGTTTTCCTCCTATAAAATACAGCTGGCAGCAGTGAGCTGTGCATCTGTCTCTGTATTTTTAAAGGCTTCCCCTAACTTCAATATAAAGTTTGGAGCTTTGGCACATACGATCTTTCAAACCTGGCTGTTGTGAAAGCTGTTATGAGAGCATCCTGAAAGGCTGACTAGTAGGGTCTTCCTCCTGCTGGTTCTGGCATGAGCAGTATTGGAGGGCAGGTATTCATTTCATCAGTTTGGGATTTGTGTCCTTTATGATTAGGAGCTTCTGTGGGGTAACCTTTCCTGCCAGTAGTATGACTGCATCGTTTTTTCTGGGTCTGGGATAGCCAGAAGATTTAGAAAAAACTTGGAACAGAAGGACTGTCAGGGTAGATCTCATGGTACGTGAGGGTATAAATTCGTTCTGTCAGTGTATTACAAGCTTTGGCAAAATTAGCATAGTGTTTTTCCAGAGTGAAATCTGATCTCCAGGCTAGTGTTTATAGGCTTGCTTAGAGATTTACACCTCTTCTGTCTAAAACCTACCTTTACTATAATATAGGACCCACTCTGGTGTCTAATACATTTAACAATGTTCTTTTCTGTCATTATTATTACAGTAGGGGTTCTGTTTCCTCATGCACAACAAAGCTCAGCTGAGACCCATGAGACAGGCTTCAATGGTAGCAAATTTCTTACACATTTACTGAAATTATTTGCTTGCATCCTGAATCAGAAGAGTAGCTTTTTGTACTGAACATCTGCTCCACGTTTACAATGTGTCTCCATGCATGTGTCCTGTTAAAACCAGGATTATTCTTTGAATATGACAGTTAGGGAACACGAGTAAAATCAGGAGAAGCATACAAAACAAATACAAGAAAGTGTTTCTTTACAACATGTTTAAGGATACTATGCAGCCCCTTGCTGCAGAATAATGCGTTTTACTAATGAGGTCAGAGAACTGGCCAAAAATAATGTAATCATAAAGCATCTAAAGCTATTGAATGTGGAGGTTTTCTACATCTGACTTATTTCAAAGTTCTTTATGCAAGGAGCCAGTATAATGAACCCTATTTCACAGAATATCCTGACTCTTACAGAGATTAGGTGACTTGCTGAAATCCATGAGCACTTGGAGCCAAGAAGAGAATCTAGTCCCAGTGGTCTTGTCCAGTGAATCAATGTATCATCTAAATTATATTTTATGCCATCTAAATCACACATAATCTAAGATGCACTGTCATCCAGGCTATCCCTATATATGTATTGTTCATATGGCACCTCATAATTATTCCCCTTCCCAATAATAGAACCGTTAAGAGTACTGGTTTCAACATGTATTCATGCTACCCACTCCCTATGACTACAACTCACAAGCAAGTGTTCAGTTTATAATTGAAGAATATGCAAGCCACACACACATAAAAAAAAAAAAAGGGAGCTTGGCCTGGCAACACTGAGTCTTATCCCAGCTGAACTCAGTCAGATGACTGTAGTTAAGTCTGAAAGATAGGCGAAGCCAGCCGTAGGCTTCTGTCTCTTAAGTCCTAAAGTGACTGGAAACTGGTTTATGATGTTAACTCTGGTCCATGGCCTTGCTAATACTTTCTGTCTTCATCACGGCGTCTCTTAGTAATGACACATCAAACTCAGTTCCTGAAGCACTAAGGCTCGCATCTGATGAACTGTAACTTTTGTGGTGCATCTTGAAAATTTAGCACTAAAACTGTCATATTAAGTCCTCAGCTGATGAAGGATGGTATCTGTTCTTTAATTCAACAGTGAAATGCTTCATAAGAAATTCTGTCCTTTGGTGTATTCATTTAGACATACGTTAAATACCAAAAGGTTATATTTAAATGGGCAGTTTTATAAAGTTAAATGAAACCATTAAGATTACTCAGTTTGAATTTCTCACTTGCTTAGGGAAGAAACTGAGCTCTCTACAGCTCAACTGCATATGCATATTGGCAGTCAAAAAACAATCTTTCAGTTATATTGCCCTAAAAAGTCAAAGATTAATTTTTAAAATTCCAACTACATTTGTCAGTTAATAATTTAGATAATTCATCCCAATTAGATAAATGATCTAACAAAAATCTTCAAATGGTCATGTGGTGTCAAGCCATATCCTCATGTAGCCTAGCATCTTTATAACAGTGGCCTTGAGCAGTTGCTAAGAGAAGGGGAAAAGAGTATAGTGATTATTCTCAACCACTCCTGAATCATAAAAATGTAAGGGCACTGTAGTCTTTACTATTGTGAAAACAGTAATATTTTGAGTTAGTCAATAATTTTCATATTTGTCATCCAGGGAGAAGAGGCTAAAAGGAAAATGTTTAAAATTTGCATTTATTTACTGAAAATGAGGCTTTTAAAGTGCTCACAAAAATATGAATTGGGAAATAAGATTTTTGAGTTGCTCTGCAAAAACCTTAAGCTTTCAAATACAGTTTTACTATTTGCATGATTTCTATTTTTTATTTTAAATTATTGGTTTAGTTTCAGGTGTGAAATTACTTGCATGAGTAGGCGTTAAGAGTGTGTAAAAACCTGATGCTATTGCTTGTATTACATTTGTGCTTAAAGGAAGCAACTGAGAATCTGTTTGCACTTCTCTGTCATATCAGCTAAGATGGTTCCTGCTCCACAAATATTTTCTAGTCCAACTAGAAGTGATATAAAATGCTGCTAAAATGACAATATAGAGTATATGCACTATGAAGCTTGAAATGTTAGGAATAATATGATGTAAAAAGTGTGACCATCTCAGCCTTCAAGTGACTCTTACAGCCTTTGTCAGGTGAATTTGCCTATTTAATTTTGAAGGTGTGGGAAAATTACTTGAGGGGGAGTGGAATTAGAAAAAACTGGGACCTAATAGAAGCATAATATTACAAAAAGCTTTTTTTAGGGTAAAATACAACTATCACTTTCGGGATGGTTGGTGTGCATGGAATCTACATCACCACACTTCCCTAAGCAACACACCCTGCCATCTCAGCACATGCCAATAGGAGTGACAGAGGATGGAGCGGAGTGGATACACCACAGCCAGACTCTGTTGTGCTCCCTGCAGGAGTGGGAACTTGATGGCACCCCACAGCTGATAAGCTGCATAGCAGTTGTCATGTGAAGAATCTATGAGATGTCCATGGCTGAGCCAACAATTGTGGCAAAATAACTTTCCTCAGATGAAATAATCTCATTGTAATACTAAATGCACACCTCTGTCTCAAAGTTATCTGCCTCCAAGGTGCTGCTACACCTCACTGGCCACGTGATATCAGTCAGTAACAACAACATGTATGACTAGAGTCACTTAAGCTCCACATAAATGTGAAGGAAATGGACTAGTCCTGGACTGAAATAAGTTGAGATGGGGGCGGAATTGTTATCTAAACTTCTGGTGGTTTAGTGTTCACTAAGCTCGGTCAAGCTGACCCACTCTTTAAGTTGTTACAAATGAAAAGTCTTCTAATTGAGGGAGTCAGCTGTGGGAAGGATGAGAAGAAAAGATCAGACAGTGAAAAGAACACCATTATCTAAGTTTTGCAGAAAGAAGCCTTCAAGTGAGGACAGTTCTGGCTATAAGAGGATACAAGCTGATAAGGTGTTGTAATTCACTGACATATACACAAAATTAGTTGAAAATAGGAGAAATATATTTTTGGTAGTGGGAGATTGTGACCTCTGACTCCAATAGCACCCGCTCTGAAAGAGGGCAAACCCCCACTTGAGGAGAATATGTAGTTAGGAGAGAACTTCATTAGTGCTGCCTGAGGATGCACACTAATATGCATCAGAAACAAGAAACTTGTAACCAATCCTGTGTATGATGAATGGATATGCAGCATAATATGATGTATAAAAACTGGACAAATGAGGGGAGAAGTTAGGGAAGACTCCATTGGATCTTCTGGGATCAGTCTACAGGATGAATCTCTCTTCTTCCCCATAGGGACACCTACTGGGTAAGAACTTTTTTATGCTAGCTGCTATTAGACATATTGTTTTAAGCTTGCTTTGCATTCAGTGCATTATCACCGGCAACCTTTGAACCTTATTCTGTCAAGATTTTATATTAATAGAGTGTTATTTTGTAAGCTGTTAGTCTTATCCTTTGTGGGTGCTAGCGGTCACTGGCTGTGGGTAACATAAACAAAGTGGGAAGACCTGCTGAGGAGTCCCCCTGATGGTGTTGGCTCATTTCCCTGATCAAGTCAGTTGAATCGCTCTTCAATCCAGCAGGACTGTTCGGGGAAGGGTCCCTCTAATGGGACGCTGACAGACTGGTCAGGCACAAGATTCTCAGCTTTCCTGGGGTGCTAATAGATTAAACACTAGGGGTTGAGAAAACCTCCACCCCACCGTACCCACCCCCACGTGGCAGAAGGAAGATGTTCTACATAAGACTTGGACCACTGTTTTAAGGAACATTTTAGGAAGATTTTGACTTGCTCAAAATTAGTTGTGATGTGGCGATGCAAGTAGAGATGGACACAAAAACACTTCATCTGCATGACTGAGTTCAGACAAATTGGCCAAAATGGTGTTTATTATTTTTACATATTGCTTATATATCTTATATAAGCAGATATTTATGATAGATATATCAGGTGCTGATAGGCTTTCTGTCTTCTTGCTGGCTATTTGCTGTTGCTGTATGTGCCCACGTGCTGTGGTTCTAAGTTCTAGGTTTTCGCATCCTGTCTACATGCCTGACATTTTTGTGGCTGTCGTAAAGGTACACGACTAAGTCTTTAAAGTCAACTAACTCATCTGCAGACCTGTTACATACACCAACATTGTGAACTGACTTCTTAGAAGATTTCATAAAACTATTGAATTAGATATATCAGACAGAACTGTTTATTTCACTGCCTTTCCGTCCTACCACTTGTACTGGTAAAACTTGTGGAAAGCCTGATTACAGCAGAATTTTAATGTGAACTCCTCTCACAGTCACACTCCAATGTTACTGTGACCCCTGTAAACTGAGACATTGGTCTGGGTTTACTGCCACACTTTCACAACTGCTGTTTATTGTTCTTCTGATCAGTTGCATTTTGACAATCTTTGGATCTCCATTGAACTGTAGAAGATCCCTGATTTTAACCTGGTTTTAGAATGCAGTCCTATGTTGGCTATGATACTAAGAAAATTAAAAATATGTCATTGCTTTTATTGAACCTGATCCCTAAAAGAACCAAAAATCACTCTGTGGGCATACCTTAGTTTGCACTTGTTGCAGCCAGCCTACTCAGTAAGGGGGTTTTGTACAGAAGGCTGTGTTTCTACCAGATAACCTCAGTAACAACCTTTGCAACTTGCCTTCTATTATCGTCTCTGATTTCTAGGATTGGCTCAGATTACTCCTGTTCAATGCAACATATTGGTTCATACTACCAGTCTCTTTGTGAAGTCTTTCAGAAGTTCAAGAGAACATTTCCTTCTGAAACTTAATCTTTTCTGTCCTACTGTAAGAGACAGGCTTGTTATTCTTAAACTGTTTCTCTTAGTATGCAGATGCATCTTTGTGAAAGAAGGAGCCAGCTGCTCAATTTACATGGCTGACAGTGAGCTTCTGCCTTAAAAAGTCTGTCCTCTTACCCACTGGGATGTTACCCCTAATGGGAAACATGACTTAAACTTGCATGAGTCCTTTCATTCTGTATCAGTTGGTTAAGTTTCCTTAGTTTATAAATTGGATAAATATGTATACTTACCACAAGCTCTTGACAGAACACAGACATGGTTTTAATTAATCACTCTGGGGTGGCAGTGGATTAAGGAATCTTGATCCCTAATGTCCTTAGAAGGATGTTATACACACATGGTGTTGCCTTGTTGACTCTAAATTTCATAATTAAGGGATTATAAAATAAGATTATAGTTAGAGTTTATAAGGAAAAGTTTGAGTGACAATGGACTAATGTCCTAAGCAATAATACAGAATCCTTGTTGCTTGAGACAATTAAAACTAGACAAGCCAGCTGACCTTTTCCGTTTCTGAAACCTGTGTTTCAAGCTTTGATTTTGTACAGCCTTGTCAAGCATTTGTCTTTGATATTTTTATTTTGAACAACACTTTTTTGCTGTTCAATAAAACTTACTTTGGAAACAATACACAAAGAAAAAGTTTAGGTTTAACAATCTAAATATAATCATAATCCCTTTTGGTTGAAAATGTAAGACATTTAATGTTTGTATCACTATTCAGGAGAGGCAGTTAATTGAAAAGAGGGATAACTAATTGAAATATAAAAAGACTCTCTGTGTATTATGTTAATATTGTGGGTTTAATACTGCATTTATTTTTGTTTATGGTACCTTTAAAACTACAGTTTTTGATAGAAAGTAGCTCTGTATTGTTTAATTTTTTCCAACTGCAAGCTTTATCATGGAAGAACTAATTCATTGGGAATGTGCAAGGCACAAAGAAAGTGTGTGTACAAAATTGAATTCTAATAAGGATGAGCTTCTGAGAAACTTCTTTCACAGAATGTGTGTTTCTTTCTAATTCAGCTGGGTTCAAGTAGAGAGGGAGGGCTATTAAATTCCCCACATTTGCAGCATCGTGGAATACTGTCTTACAGATGTCATTCTTTTGAATAGTTGTTTAAGAAGGGTTCTTTTGAGTGCATTAGTAACAAAGGAAAACGTTACTGTGCAGAAGGTAAGTATTTCTATAAAATGCAGTGAATCACAGTGGTTTTGGAACTCTATAAACCATGTTAGAAGACTGTCATGGTTTAACCCCAGCCGGCAACCAAGCAGCACGCAGATGCTTACACACTCGCCCCACAGTGAGATGAGGGAGAGGATCAGAAGACTAAAAAGTATGAAAATTTGTGGGTTGAGATAAGAACAATTCGATAAGTAGAGCAAAAGCCGTGCATGCAAGCAAAGCAAAACAAGGAATTCGTTCACTATTTCCCATCAGCAGGCAGGTGTTCAGCCATCCCCAAGGAAGCAGGGCTCTATCACGCGTGATGGTTACTTGGGAAGACAAACCCCATAATGCTGAATGTCTCCTTCCTTCTTCTTCCCCCAGTTTATATACTCAGCATGATGTCCCATGGTATGGAATACCTCTTTGACTAGTTTGGGTCAGCTGACCTGGCTGTGTCCCCTCCCAAGTTCTTTTGCACCCTCCAGCCCTCTCGCTGGCAAGGCCTGGAAAACTAAAAAGTCCTTGACTTAGTATAAACATTACCCAGCAACAACTAAAACCATCAGTGTATTATTAACATTGTTCTTATACCAAAGCCAAAACAGAGCACTGCATAGCTACTAAGAAGAAAATTAACTCCATCCCAGCTGAAACCAGGACAAAATCTCAAATAATAAAGGAGATTCTTTGGTATCTGTAAGAAGAAGAGTAAAGAACAGAAGTACCACCAAAAAGTATATACTCAGTGTTTTAATTGTAATCCCTCTGTCAACTGTGCTGGAGAAGATCCACTCAATTAATTCCATGTTTCAATAATGAATAAACCCAAGCATATAAAATGTCTCAAAGTTTGTATTAAACATATGTGCAGATAAAAAGGGCTCATGAACTTGATTAGATAGGAAGAGTGGTTATCAACAGAATTTGCAGAGAATAAAGTGTGAATAGCTGAATAGAAAGACATCTTAAGCAGATTACAAATTGGATCGATGACTGCATGTGTAAGGACAGATTGTTTAGGGACCATTTCTTCCATGAATAAATTAATCAAAAAGGAGTGGTATTCCAGCTTGCCAAGTGCAGTCAGACTGTAAAGTTGATTGTTGCTAAAGACTCTGCAATACTGCAGAATAAAATGATGGAAAGCATTGCCATCTTTGCTGTGAAACAGATCGCTAGACTGACTGTGTAGCTATAAAGCTCCAGGTACATAATATGTGAGTAATGTGTCCTGTCCATTCAGCTGGAACCTCCTGAACTCCAGCATGGGGCAGTTCCATCCTCTCCTGCCTGAGGCTGCTCCTGCAGTCCCCCTGCTGCCTGCATCTTGTGATCTAAACTCAATGCAGACAATCATTTAAGTCTCCTAAGGCTTGAATACTTTTGAGTGTGGGCTGTTTGTCGCTTCACTGGTCAGACAACGGCAACCACACGGATATTTCAATTATGTATTTCAAGACGGAAAGCCTCTTGCTTTTCTTGTCACTCACTTCTGAGTGGAGTCTACTAATGAGAAGCTCCTTATTAAGGCAGCCATCTTCCAGGCCCAAAGGTTGAAGTGCTCTGAACCTAGCAACTCATAGACCTATTGGAGGAAAAGGGTACTGCTGTCTGCTCTTGAATACACCCAAAAGAGGGGCTAGGGTGAAGTGTTATCCTCTTATGGGCGCTGCAGCTATGGACAGGAAAGCAGAAAAGGGAAATGGAAGCTCTGAACAGTCTGACTAGAAGTCTGCAGGCTAACATAAGCTTGCACAGAGGCAAAGAGTCCAATAGCAAGAGAGGGATAAAACTACTTGGAAGAAAGATCTTGAGAGAAAATCAATTGTAATGTGCTGAGAATAGGAAAAGTAATTGATCCATGCCCAGGGCCCTAGTCCTCATAAGAAGCAAAGCTGGGAAGAGTGACACTCGGTATACATTTAGGGTGCCTCTGTCACTTTTATTGAGTTCTTCTGCCTTGCCCATGTGTGTCAGAAGTGAGAGGTAAAGCAAATGACAGCCACTTCAGGGTTGGAAAGCATACAGTAAATTATGAGATTATTAGAAGACTGAGAGAGTAGAAACTTTGAAAATCATTGTGCTTCAGTTTCAAGAGAGAGTATTGGTAGGCTTAAATCAAACCAACCACACATAGAGACTGTTGGTATTTTTTTCTTTATTCTTTTGCTTCTTCTTTTTTCCTTTTTTTGATAGGGTTATATTTTGTTTTGTGGTATATTTGGGTGGGTTTTTTTGGTTTTTGTTTTGGTTGTTTTTTTTTTTTTTCTGTTGGGGGCATGAGCAGTGAAGAATGTAACTGCAATTGGCTTGTATACAAATGGAGAAGTGATGTATGTGTCCCAGTTACATGACTGGGAGCATGTGTATGGGAGGAACTGGTAAAAGGACTTTCACTTTTAGTGAGTTTGAAGCCTCAGTAGAAGACACTGGATCTGGGTTTAGGGTTCTGATTTTGTAAGTTCACAACTACTGTAATATTTAAAAATGTTGCACATCAAATCTGACTCATTCCTTCTGTTAATCAACTGTAGTTGAAATTTCTTATTAATGTAAAATTCATTACTGGCAAAATAGTGCTTTTTTGATTGATTTCAATTGAAGGTAGCAGAAAATATCTCCCCATAAAAGAGGAGAAAGAAGTGAAGAGAAATATGAGGTGTCTGACTAATGCAAACCAGCAATTTCTGTTGAATTTGGGGGAATAGTTGCCAAGGCTGGGAGCTGGAACTTGTGAGGTGCAGTTAGACTTCTGTTGTGTCTGAGCAAGGAGCTTGTGAAGTATCTTGACTGCATTGTATTTCTTCTCAATATTTTTTTATTAAAAAATGTCTCATTTACTGTAGTGGTTTCCATGCAAGTTAAGTATTAAATTACTTTACTTCTTTAAAGTTGGACTTGATGATATTAAAGGTCTTTTCCAACCTAAATGATTCTATGATTCCATGATCTTGCATGCAACAAAAACTGTCTGACTTTATTTCCTAGGTAATCTTGAAGAGAACTCAAGGTGAATTGACATTAGTGATTGCCAAATAGACAGATGAATTTACCTTGCTGTAACATAATTGAAGCCAACAGAATCATGTAACAGATTAACTTTATTCACAGTGTTGCTACTTTTTTCTCTATTGCATTCTGTGGTTTGGCATGCAGCTAAAGAGCATATATCTATTTATCTCAGTGTTTGAATATTCTTATGCATTCTTTCTGGGTGGAACTGCAGCCTTCACTTTTGTTCTTGTGACTTTTCTATTCTTAATCTGTATCCCACCTTTTCCCCTTAAATAGACAAATTAACTTGTTTGTTTTAACTTTCAAAAGAATTTCATTCTCCCCAAGGGCATCAGCCATACTTGGTTATGCTTTTTTGAGTTAAAATAAAAATCTCTTCAAAACCAAAAAAGTCTATGGAGGTTATCTTGAATATGGTGGAGGGTGGGGAGTGGGGGGGAGAAGGAAGGAAAAGGAAAAGAATTCTCATGATTTCCTATTTCCAGTGAGACATGGAAATAAAAAAAGAAACAAACTTTTTAAGTGCAGCATCCCTGCTGGAAGGAGAAGAAAAAAAAAAAAAAAATAAAAAAAAATGCACAGCAATCACCACTGTACCACAGGAGCTATAAAATCCTGAGTGCCACTTTGGATTTGCTTCTCAAAATAACTGTCCCTGTGGCAGCCCTGAAGCTTGAAATGCTTTGTTCTCAACTGGAGAGACAGACTTGGCTTTATTATTGATGTTCAAATACTTTGCATCTCAAGGAAGTGATTCTTTAAGAAGGCTCATGGGGATTTGCTTCTTCTGAGAGATGGATCAAAAACGGCAGCCACATGCAAGTCTTCTGTCAAATTTCTATTGTCATTTAAATATTTTAAGCACTGTATAATTCAAATCTATATAGAAAACCCCTGAGAAACAAAGTATTTTGTTTCAAGTGTGTAATAGATTAAGGAAGATGTACATACTTTCCAAGAAATGAGTTATCGAAAATATTGAGTTCCCTTACCACAGTATTTGCATTGCATATGTTTTATTTGAATCAGTCATGAGCTACTGGATGATATATTGTGAAAATGTAAACAAAACCTTTGTCCTTTATAATTGTGGTTGAAAATTTGGAGATGCAGTTGCAGAATTTCAGGCAGCTGCAACTTGCAGTATTTTTTTCTCAGTATCTGAATACAGGAGAAAATAAAGCTAATAGCTTTTACTATTCCTTTACAGTAAGACAGTGACTCCCTTTGTTGATGTCTCACTGTGATATGTATTTATAAAGCCCCTAAAACTTGTACATTGTAAATAACTTGGACAACAGGAGAGGCATGTGAGGGCAAGTTAGTTGTGAGAATTGGCTGCATGCCTAGGTCTATCACAAAGCTCAACATTGATCCCAGCTTTTGGTGTTTAAAAACAGAGTCTTTGTGTTCCCTTACTCTTTTGTAGATAACAGTTGCAAAGTACAGAATTAAAGGCTACTGAGATAAAGGATACTGACCCTTACACTAGTTGAAAGCTAAAACTAGCAGTACTGTGAGTTTTAATTTCTACAAAGCTGTCTGAAATTATGGCTTTAATATGTTCTAAGGTAATAAAGGCTTTATTTTATTGTATTTTTTTTATGGTGCCTGTCCCTTAAGCAATGGTTTCAGTGAGAAAAGTGCACCTCTAAGAGATCTGACCACTATTTCTGAATTACCTGTATCCAAGTATATTAAAATAGACCATTGTACCAAAAGATGTGGAAGCTGACTTCAAAAGATGAGGAGACAATATAAGCATAATAGACTACATTGCATAGCTAGCGTTGTCTTGTTTCAGTAAAACGTAGTTTAATCTGTATGCTTGTTCTTCAGTCATAAATGGCATTTACTGAAACTAACAAAATTTTGCTAGTTTTCTCAGTATATTTTCTGGAGGGAGGTTTCATGTTAGACATGTAGATTCTGTTTTTGCACAGGTTTCAGTATTTTCTTTCATATCTTATTCTTCTGTTAAAGGCTCAAGAATCGCAGGGAAAAAGAAAAAAAAATATCTTTCCTGACTTATGAGTATACCTATTGTATAATTTTTTAGTAAGAAAGCAAAATATTCTAAAGTCTCAAGCATTAACAGTCCGTGATACACACTATTTTAGGGGAAAAAAAATCAAGGAATAATTTCAAGTCACCTTCTTAACTAGTGTGCATTCTGTTCTGTAATTCAGCTTGTATGTGCTTTTATATATACGTTTAAATTATACGTTCATTCAACTTAAAATAGTTATGGTGAAATTTATGCATATGTACAAAAAAAGTCTATTTCAATTCTATCCAAAGTCTGGGGTTATTTTCAGCATTTCAGGAGGCAAATATCAACATGGTAATTTTGAAAGAGAGTAGCTATAAGCAGTTGTATCTTTTTAGCTGCTCTTAGGAGTAGAAGAAAATAAATATTCTGTATTTCCTTTTCAGATATTGAATGCTGTGAATTCGTTATGTAAAATTACTATTAACTTAGAACAGCCTAAGAAACTATTGTTTTGGTGCTTAGTATCTTTAAAGCCCTGTTAGTATTTTTGAACCTAGGCCATGGTTAGTTGCTTTTGAATCCATTGAACTCAAACATTCAAAATTTCTTTCCAGATACTGAGTGCTTCTTTTGATTCAGCTGAGAATGATTCCTATTTAAGATAAACCAAAACAAACTTAATTAGGAATAAGTGTTTCTTGAGCCTCTGTGATCGTAGAATCATAGAACCATTTAGGTTGCAAAAGACCATTAAGATAACCAAATCCAACCATAAAACTTACACTGGCAAGTCCACCACTAAACCATGTCTCAAGTGTCACATCTACCTGTCTTTTAAACACCTCCAGGGATGGTGAATCAACCACTTCCCTGGGCAACTTGTTCCAGTGCTTGACAAAACTTTCAGTGAAAATTTTTTTCCTAATATCCAGTCTACATCCCCACCACCCCCCAACCCCCACTCCCACCCCTACCCCATCCCGGAGCAACTTAAGGCTAATTCCTCTTGTCTTCATCACTTGCTACTTGGGACAAGATAGCAACACCCACCTCACTCCTTGCTACAACTTCCTGAAAGAGAGCAATAAGGTCTCCCCTGAGCTTTCTTTTCTCCAAGCTAAACAACCCTAGTTCCCTCAGCCACTTCTCATAAGACTTGTGTTCCAGGCACTTCAGCAGCTTTGTAGCCCTTCTTTGGACACACTTCAGCACCTCAGTGTCCCTCTTGCAGTGAGGGCCCCAAAACTGAACACAGTATTTGAGGTGCGGCCTCACCAGTGCTGAGTACAGGGGGATGATCCCTTCACTTGTCCTGCTGGCCACACTGTTTCTGATACAAGCCAGGATGCTGTTGGCCTTCTTGGCCATCTGGGCACACTGCTGGACCCTATTCAGCTGGCTGTTAACTAACACCCTGAGGTCCTTTTCCTCCAGGCAGCTTTCCAGCCACTTTTCCCCAAGGCTGTAGTGTCGTATGGGGTTGTTGTGACTCAAGTGCACGGTCCGGCACCTAGTTGAACCTCATACAATTGGTCTTGGTCCATCGATCCAGCCTGTCCAGATCCCTCTGCAAAGACTTTCTACCCTTTCTCCCCAGGTGTGGTGTCATCTGCAGACTTACTGAGGGTGCACTCAATTCCCTCATCCAGATCATCAATAAAGATAATAAACAGGACTGGCCCCAATACTGAGCCCTGGGGAAGAGCATCTGTGACTGGCCGCCAGCTGGATTTAACTCCATTCATCACAACTCTTTGGACCTAGCTATCCAACCATTTTTTCACCCAGCATAGAGTACACCCATCCAAGCCATGTGTAACCAGCTTCTCCAGAAGAATTCTGTGGGAATGTCGTGTGATGTTTTAACCAAATTGATTTTAAACAACATTTTCAGTGTAACAGAAAAAAAACCCCAACAAACAAACATGTATCTTCAGGGTTCAGAAGACTAACTGTCACAGGAAACACCAACACAGTGCTGGCACAGGCGATGATACCTTAATAAATCAGAGCGAGTTTATACCTTTCCTCTCTATGGAAGGAAATGCTCAACAGAAGGAGTTTACCTTTAATATACAGGTCAATAAAAAGAAAACGTTAACCAGACTCCTTTAACATGTCAGTTTTCTAAAGCAAGGAATAGTTTTTCCTTTCTTCAGTTGATTGCTCTACAGGATCAGAATCCTGCAGGAAGCCATTCAACTTCAGTATCTCTGCAGGTGCTGCACTCATCATTAATATTTCACTAGAATCAAGAAGAATTGATGCTGCAGTATGTGTAAGCTAGCAGCACTGTGTATCAGACAACTTTATGTCAGCTTAGCTTGGTGCACTTTTCCTTTAAGCCAGGATACTTAAATAGAGGTTCTTCAAACTAGACTTGAAGAAACAAAAAGAAAAGACATTTCAGATGTTTATTTTCAATTACAAATAAAGCTGACCTTTTCTAAAAAAGTTTCTAACTTTCCTCAACCCAGCACTTCAAAAATTACTGTTATTGCTCCAAATATCTGTTATATGTAAATAGTCTGAAGCAGGAGTGTAGATATCCTGTAAACACTTCCATGTGTTCTGATTTGAAAAAGAAGGAGAGGCACACAGACATGAATTAATTTGTTTAGACTTAAAGTGTTCAAATATATTAAGCTACCAGAGTTTGTAAAATTACAAAGTACTAGCTGATACATGGTAACTACATATTTCACATGTAAATAAGCTAAGACATTCAGGATCAAACCTTTTTCACAATAGTATTTCCTGCTGCGCTGGGGTTGTGTTGCAAGGTTTTGGTAGAGTGGGGTTGCAGGTGTGGCTTCTGTGAGAAGATGCCAGAAACTTCCCACATGTCCTATAGAACCAGTGCCAGATGGCTCACAGACAGATCCACCACTGCCCAAAGCTGAGCCTATCAGCGATGGTGGTAGCACCTCTGTGATTCAAGAAGGGAAAACACTGCTGCAAAACAGCAGCCAGAAAAGAGGAGTGAGAATATGTAAGAGAAACAGCTCTGCAGACACCAGGGTCAGTGCAGGAGGGGGAGGGCGTGCTCCAGGCACTGGAGCAGAGGTTCCTCTGCAGCCCATGGTGAAGACCACGGTGAGGCAGGCTGTGCCCCTGAAGCCCATGGAGGTTAAAAATGGGGCAGATATTGACCTGCAGCCCATGGAGGATGCCACACCTGAGCAGGTGGATGTGCTGTGGCCCTGTGGAGAGCCTGTGCTGGAGCAGGCTCCTGGCAGGACCTGTGAGATGCTGTGGAAAGGAGCCCACACCGGAGCAGATTTTCTGGCAGGACTTGTGACCCTGTGGGTGACCCGTGCTGGAGCAGTCTGTTCCTGAAGGAGTGCACCCGTGAAAAGGACCGCTGTTGGAGCTCTTTGTGAAGAACTGTAGCCCATGGGAAGGACTCGTGCTGGAGAAGTTCATGGAGGACTGCCTCTTCTGGGTGGGAGGCCATGCTGGATCAGGGGAAGAGTGTGAGGAGGAAGGAACGGCAAAGATGGTGTGTGATGGTGTGATGAACTGACTGTAACCTCCATTCCATGTCCCCTTGTGCTGCTCGGGGTGGGGAGATAGAGAAAATCAGGAGTGAGGTTGAGCCTGGGAAGAAAGGATGTGTGGGGGGAAGATGTTTTAGGATTTACTTTTATTTCTTTTTATCCTACCCTGATTTGAATGGTAATAAAATAATTTTCCCAAGTTGAGTCCCAGTGATTGCTGAGTGAATTCTTCCTGTCCTTATCTTGACCCATGAACCTTTCCTTAATTTTTCTGTCCCCTGTCTAGTTGAGGAGGGTGAGTGACAGCAGCTTGGTGGGCACCTGGTATCCCGCCAAAGTTAACCCACCACACCTACCCTGCATCTTCAGTGGAAAACATTCTGTCTCTCTCTCATGAGAACCCAAGCTGAATTCACAGGTTTGAGCACACAAGACTGTCTGTCTTCTCTTACAGAAATAGTTACCCATTCTGTTGTTATTTTCTAGATTTAAAAAAATATAAAAATATTGTGCCAGTTGTACCCTTGAAGAGGCCTTCAGTTCAGCATTTTGGGTGGACAGAGATGAAGTGGAAGAGGTCTGAGTGTACCTCTTCAGTTTTCTTTCTCCAATGAAGTATAATAAAACTTTTGTGGCTTATGTTTATAGATACTAAAGGTAGCTAGCCTCTCAAATGAAATGCAACGGGTGGTAATTGTTCTAACTTTTGAGAAATACAGGATTAAGGTCTTTCTTACTTATCTTTCTTACTCCAAAAAGAGGGAACTGGCATAATACATGGCTGAGGTACAACAGAGGAATGTGGCAGGAGAATTCTCCCGAACAAGTTGTACTGTACCCAGTGATTTGGGCTTTGCTATTTCTTTATGATTGAAGTAACAGAGGGCTTTTTGTTTGTTTGTTTGCTTGCTTCAGCTCTCCTCTGCATGCTGCTTGCATTTGGAAGGACCAAGCATAATAGAACTAAATTCAGGCAACTCCTTAATCTTTTTTGCTTAAAGAAATTTTACTATAGGTTTCTCCATCCTGGTGAAGGCAAAACTACAATCTGTTTTTATGTACTCTAAAAAACAGGCTGGGAATTGTTCACATGAGATTAATATTTTTCAGCTTTCCTGCAGTGTAATGTTTATTTTCCTGGAATTCATGGCACTACCAGAGAAGAAATGGAATAAGTACAAGGAGAATAGGTGCAATGTTTGAAGCTAAAGATGATTTTTATTTATATGAAGCTTAGTTTTCTCTTTCATTCAGAAGGCAAGTTTAGTGGGAGACATTTAATTTTACCTAGGCCCACCTGTTTATATCCACCCTTGCAGGGTCTCTGTCTCCTTTGCTGTTGATTGATAGCCATGCAGTGGGAAAAATCTGATTAATGGCTTTACAGACAAGCATAAAAATTAATGTTTGGGTTTTTTTTTTTTTTTTTCCAAGAAGCAATCCACTCTGTAAACCAAGTTGGAGGGGAGGAGATGATGTCATTTGGCCCTGTTAAAGCTGGGAGAAAGAGAACAAGATCACTGTCAATAAAAGATAACAAGGGTGTGTTAGCATAACACCTGTCTACTTGGGCATGACTATGGAGTAAGTAATAGAATCCCTTTACAGTGGTAGAACAAGTGACCTTTTGGAAATAATCACAAGATGTAAATAAATCCAAAAAGAAGCAGAGCATAGCTACAGAAAAAATATATATATATATATATATTTTGCCTCCGGGTAAAATCTCATTTGTTGTCTCATTGTTATTTACTGAAAAGGTTTATGCTCTAATTCTCAGTGAAGATATTTTGTTCTTAGTGGTCAGTGTTTTTAGTATTAGCCTGAGGTGTTTAATTTTTACTTATTGAATACTTAGCTATGACTAAAGTAATGATGTCTGAAATGCATAAAGGAACACCTTTTTTGCCTTTTCTATCTCTTTCTTTGTAAGAAGAAATTTGTTGTTGTAGAAGCCATATGATAATTCTCTTCTATGCTAAGCGTCTCCTGGATGTCAGTTCTTGGCATGTTTTTACTGACTGCTGGGAAGTACCTGTGACTGTTGTAGCTTATTATTTAACTTTTGAAATCAATAATCTAAACATACTGTATTAATATATTTTTCTTTATACCTTCCTGCCCACCTGAAATATAGATATATTCAAATGTTCTGTAAGACAGAAGAGCATTTTCTCTATAGTTTTTTGTTGTGCATTACTGTGATTCTGTTTCTCAGCTAAATCAATGCTAGATCACTTGACCCTTACAGATCCAGGTCCTTACAAATCCAGCCAAGGAATAATCCAGTTTGCAGTATTTATTCACTAGATAACAAATCCTGTCAGTTCAGGATTTCCAACTTTTTCACAATCAATTTTTAGTTCCTTTTGAAAACCTTTTTTTCCCTAATGTAGTTCTTCATCAAGGGGATGGCAAGGAATGATGGAAGAGAAAACATCTTACAGGACAGCATTGCATCAATTTAAACTTACATATAATGGAAATGATGGAAGATTTTAAAAAAAAAAAAATATATGTGAGTTTGGGTTGGTTTTTTTTGGGTGTGTGTGTGTGTATTTTTTTTATATATATGACTTAATGCAGAAACTAAGATAAAACCCTGGAAGGAAAAGATAGCAGCTTCATGATCTCACTTTTCATGAAAAAGAAGTGGAGAGGAAATTACTGATGGAGAAGAGTAAAATGTAAAAACCTTCAAGGACCTTGATAGTTGTGTTTCTGAAAAGTAGAGGGTTATAACATGAGTCCTTTGTTCTTTGCTTGCCCCCATCCAAAGAAGCCCTTTGAAGGAAAGCTCTTTTCTGTGAAGGTTTGTATTTCAGGTACCCATGATTGCCATCATGACAGCATTGCTACTTCTTCCAACATTTCTTAACACTTTAAAGCTCTACTTGGAGTTCTCTTGGAAAGTGGTAGCTGGGATAGGGTTAATTTTCTTCCCAGTAGCTCGTACAATTCTGTGTTTTGGAGTTAGAATGAGAATAGTGTTGATATCACACTGATGTCTTAGTTGTTGCTAAGTGGTACTTACCCTAAATCAAGGACTCTTCAGTTTCCCATGCTTTGCCACTGAGGAGGGGCACAAGAAGCTAGGACAGAGCAGAGCCAGGACAGCTGACCTGAAGTAGCCAGAGATATTCCTTACCACAGAATATTATGCTAAGTATATAAACTGTGAGGAGTTGTCTGAGGGTCACCGATTGCTGCTTGGGGATGGTCTGGGCATTCATTAGTGGGTTGTGAGCAACTGTATTGTGCATCACTTGTTGTCTGGGTTTTTTTCCTTACGTTTTATTCCTCTCTCTGCTCTCTCCTTTTCATTAGAATTGTTTTTAAGATGATGATGATGATGATATACTTTATATCAATTATTAAACTGTTCTTATCTCAACCCATCAGTTTTATCTTTTTCCGATTATCCTCCCCACCTCACTGGAGTTGTGGGGGAAAGTGAGTGAGTGGCTGTGTGGTACTTAGTTGCTAGCTGGGGTTAAACCACATTGAGTCATTCAATGTACTAAGAAAATCCAACCATTGTCTTAAGGTACAACTATAGGCAGAAGAAGGGGGAGTATTTGCCTGGTTTTTTTGGTGTTTTTTTTTTTTTTTTTTTTTTTTTCCCAGGTGACTTTTAGCATGAGGTGTGTCATATTTGGTGTGACACAGGGATTTATTAAATTCTGAATATTCTTCAGAATATTCAATTCTATTGATAATTACTTAGCATCATATCTTTGGAAAAGTTTTAAGACCTTGGAGTTATGTTTAAATTGTATATTAACCTTGGAACACACTAGTGAACATGTAATAATAGTAAGTCCTCTAGATCTATTATTATCCCTCAAAAATATGGAAAGATATTTGTGCATTCATTCAGTACAGAGCCTGGCTGACACCCTTCACTCATTTTGAGATACTGTAGTTCTGTTGCTCTATATGCTTCTGTTAAACTTTACTGTAGCATTTTTCTGATTTCTGTTCAAATACTTTGATTTTAAACTTGTGCTGCTGTGCTCTGCCTAACTCCTTTCCCAAACTCACGGCAAGGGAATAGACAGCAAAAATGGAGATTTCAAATGCTCAGTAGATTTGTCTGATATAGCTCCCATTAACTTTGTGCAATAACATTGCTGTACAGAAAGAAGTTTGCAACCATAAAGAATGTACTATCTCTTCAGATGTCCATAGTCCTACTTGGAACAATAGCTAAACATAAAAGCTCATGATAATGCTGTTATGAGCAGCACAATAGGAAGATGTTTGGCTGTTAACACAGTACAACTGAACAGCCTTTTGCTATTTCATTTAAGAAATACATGGCAAACTGCTTCCAAGCCACGGTCTGCTCATTGGTCCTCCCCAAGTTCCCATACATTAAATCAGTTCCAGTGTATTTTCATGGTTTAGATCAGTCCTTTCATTTGAAATATAAATCTTGTCTTCTTGCGTAGATTCACTAAGAATAATAGTATAATTGAATAGATTTTTATATGAAATATACATGAGATACTTTACTGTTCATTGGTGTTGGAGGTACTTGCAATTACCCAGTTGACTTTTGCTATAACAAGGCTTTTTTTCAGCTGATAGATAGTTGAGCTCTGCAAAGAAAGACATCAACAAACCTTGCATTTCCAACTCTGCATTGTAAATAGGGATACTGAAATAACTATGCACTTCCCTGATTTTGTATATTGTCTTGCAAATCTGTTTTATTTGCTTGTCAAAACCAGCAAAGCAGGAAAACTAGCTTTGAATAGTGATCTGTGGTGCAAAAAGGGAAGTTGTTTTACCTGCTACAACCATCATAAAGGCTCTCAGTGTAAAACCATTTGTGCTGTAGTTTTGAAGCCACTGGAATGACTTTTGAAATAAGATTATATTCATTGTCAGCTAGAACAATGGGATTTTGACTTGTTTGTATTTATTCTCTGTTAAAAACATTCTTATTCAGTGAAAGATTTTTTGTTTGATATTTTACTTCAGGAATGATTCATGATGCAAGTATGAATGCAAAAATATCAATTAATGACTTACGCTATGAAGTTTTTATCTATTGAAACTGAAATGAGTGAATTTATTAAATAGTTGTATTTTTTGCAGAACAATGCAGAAGTGATTGTGTCATGTATGTGTATGTATATGTGTGCGGCTGTTCACACTTAAGTTGTGAACACACTTTGGTTGCTGTTTGTGTGAGAGATCAGCTGGAATGCATGGGGCTCTGGGGCTCTGCCTGGGCACAGATAATGAGCCAGCAGAGGACTGGTAGGTCAGGATTAAAGGGTAGACCAACATGTGTAAAGTTGTAAGAACATCTGATTAGGAAGTAACATCTGAGGTCTTCTTCAGACAACTGGAAGAAACCTTGTGTTTGGAGGCCTTGGGCCTTATGAGGAACTTCCTGACACAGGTGACCAAGAGCTTATGGGGAAGGTGCTTTGCTGTACCTGATACATACAGGCAAGGAAGAGCTGGTCAGGGGTGTGAAGGGCAGGGGCATTCTTGGCTGCCTGCAGTGAACATGACATGGTAAAGCTCAGGATCCTGAGAGAAGAAAACAAAACAAATAGTAGGATCACAATTCTGAACTTCAGAAGAGCAGACTTTGAGCTGTCGAGGAATTTGCTTAGAAGAATACTGTGGAATACAATCCTGGAGAGATAAAGGGTCCAAGAAGGCTAGTTGATTTTCAACATTCCTCCACTCCAAACCCAAGAATATTCCATCTCTATGTGTGGGAATTAAATGTAGCAGGAAGTTTATATGGATAAATAAAAGGCTTCTGAGAAAACTCAAACACAAAAAGGTGGAGGCAGGATGAGGTGATCCAGGAGAAATATAGAGACACGGTGTTAGAAAGAGTGTTACCACTAAGTCAAGGGAAGTGATTCTTTACCTCTACTCAGCCATGATGAGGCCATGTGTAGAGTGCTGTGTCCACTTCTGGGCTCCACAGCGGAAGACAGACATGGAGCTAGTGGAGAGACCGAAGGGCTGCTAAGTTGATTAAGGGAATGGAGTATCTCTTTTATGAGGAAATGGTGAGACAGCTGGGACTGTTCAGAGTTTATGACCACACAACACAAATATTGTAGTGCTCAAAGTCTCGTTCCAGCATTAAAACTGCTCTGTGCTGAGACTACCTGGAACTGTTGGCAGGGACAGTTATGATGTAAAAGATATTATTTTATTCTGTTCAGTGTATTTGTATGATCTACCACTCATACCTCAACCAGGAAGCTACAGAAGAATTCAGGGTTCAAAGTCTGGTCATATGGCTGGTCAATGGTCATTTGAGATTATTAGTGTTAGATGAGGGAAGTATTTTGAAATTGTATCCAGAAAAGTATATTCTGTACTGAATAATTTTACCTAGGCTAAAAGTTACACATGCTGAAAAACCAAGCATTCAGAAGTAAACAAACAGTATTGGCAATGCTATTTCTGCTTAGTTCACCTGCACACATACATTTTAATCTTATAATACACTTTTCTCACAGGTTTCTGGTCTGTTTCAGTTCACAAATTGGTATCTGAAAAGGCAAGTGCATTGGTTGAAGAGATAATTGTAAATACTGAATTTTTTAACTCTGAAATATTCTGAATTTTAGATGTTTACCACTTGAACTAAACCCCTTTAAACTTTAGCTACCAAAATATATAACTCATAATGAAAATTGGTGGGTGTTGTACTTGGGTGCAAGATTCATATCTGTGTAAAATGTCACACGTGTATATTTTTCTGCAGAAAACAGACTGACTAAGAAGATGACTTCTGGCTCTCTTCTTGGACCTTTTTTTCCAGTCTGAATTAACTTAATGAGATAAACAGGATGAATTAGAGGTAGTTGTGTTTCTTCAGTACAGGCTGAATATATTTAAGTATCATAAGTTATTGATTGTTCTGTTTTTCCTCAAAATATTCTGTGCATATAGGCTGAAAAGTCCCAGTTTATAACTGGAGTTACATGATTTGTGTAGAATCAAAGCCAGGAGCAACGGTGCCATCCTACAGCAATTTATACCTTAAACTGGATTTTCCTGGTTTTGAAAATCACTGAAGAGAGAGGTGGTTTGGCTTGTATTCACAAATTCTGAGCCAGGAGAGATTCCAGCTGTGCTCTGTGTTAGTCCACTGGAACTAGATACAGATGAAAGGTATATTTTGGGGAGAAGTCCAACACTTAGAAATTTTTTTACCTAGAGTTTTTCAGAAGTTCTGCACTCATCTGGAACTTTAATTCGTACAGGGTTTTCCTTCCTTTTTAAATTACTCTCTGGAAACAGCATGTTTTCCATGGTATGTGATGGTATATTCTGTGGTGAAAAATTCCTTGTCTACAAAGATTTTTAAACTTCACTACCACTGTGTATAACATGAGGTTTCAGGAATTAAGTTTTTATCCTTTAAACTGCTCATAATTCTTCTGTAATGGATATCTAGAAATGTTGGGGTTTGAGACCTGCAAAATAGCAGCTGAGTCATGTTCTTAGCTGGCAGAGAAGACTGCACTTCGGGTGGGACACTGCAACCTGCTACAGGGTTAGTGGATGCCTGTGACATCCAAAGTATTTCACAGAAGGAAGATTCAAAGAGACATTGGACTTAAATGAGAGTACTGAACAGATTGTTCATTGCAGAAAATCAGGTATTGCACCAAAGTGTCTTTCAAGTGTTCTGAATGAAAAGCTTTGCATCTTTTACTTCTAAAATAAGGGTTATTAGGAATTTACAGCTTTTACTTTTTTTTCAAGTTTGGTTCTTTCAGGAAAGGTATGTAAAGCCTGGTGTGGGGGAGTGAGGACAGTCTACCTTTTACTGTTACTGCTCTTACTGTGACAGCCCCTTAACAGGCTCTGAATGGTCAGTGAACCCAGTCTTCTAACTATCAAGTCCATAACAGACTGGCTGCAGGGCTTTCAAGTTACCTGAATTACCGTGTTGAGATGGAAGGCAGAGATGGGTTTTGTCATCAGTGCTTCATGCAACAACAGATTGGGTGTTTGGATATTACATGGCAATAATCATTAAGATTAAAAATGAAAAGTGGTTTACACTGACTTGGAAATTACAGGAGATAATGAAACGTAAAGGAAGCTATCTATGAAAAATGGGAAAGTAACGCATGTCTGAGTATTTTGATTAAAATTCATCTGAAATGCAAAACAAGGCTTCTGGTCACCCAGGCTACACTAGTTTGATTGGGCACATATAGCACCACACCACTTCATTGCACGCTTCTGTTCAAAAAAACAGGCACAAACATAGGTTACAGAGCACAGAATGTGTATTTCTGCACAGGCTGGTAAAACTCTTCAATATTTATCCAGTGCTTTGTATTGTTGCCATGTCAATCTGATAGTTCAGGTTGTTTCAGGAAAAGATGTGAGAGATCTGTCAGATGAGGAAGCTCTGTCAAAAGAACGACACTATGGGTCTCTCTTATTGTAAGGGCTATGTGTACATCTCAAAGCAGGTGCTCTCTGTGATGTGCCCTGCATTTCTGATTGCCTAATTATCCAAATGAAGGTTCTCTGTCATGCACAAAGTTCCCTTTCTGCCCCAATCCTGTGTAAGCAGGATGTGGGAATTTAAGTTACAAGGTGCTCTCTTGCATTTTCTTGATTCACTGATAATTTACATCTACTGTCATTACATTTCCAAGCTTTAAGCTGTCCTTTCTATGAACATGTATAACCTGGTATTTCTTACTATTGGTCTACATGTCAATCAATACCCATTGTAGTTCTCCTTTGTCAATACCAATATTGTAATACCACAAGCATATTTTTTTAGCAAAAGTAAGTATTTATTGTCATGGTCACTGAAAGGAGCACACCAGTACCCTGTTCTGCCTGCAAAATGGCTTGTTTCAAATGCCTAAAAAGTAGTTTGTCTCCTTGTTCTTGTCTTACTCTTTCGGTATCTTTTCTTTTCCAATTTGAATCACTCCCTGTTTTGGTGCCAATGTGGTGTGAATGCTCCATTATTCCCAGGATTCTTTAGCAGTCTAGCAGTGACGTTTCCCCACAAACAGTGTAAGATGATTCAGCTGGTCTAGGAGCTACTTTAAAGGGCAGTACTATACCACATCTCATCCCTTCTGCCTCCTGACATGCTCCAACACAAATCAACAGGCAGATGCACTTTCAGCATTATGTAGTAAAAACAGATGTATGTCAAGTAGCTAGGTAGCCTTACCATTTTGGTATGTTATAAAAGGTTTTATAGGATGTATTTTTAAAGTAAATTAGGTCCTTGAAGAGTTTACAGAAAGCTCAGAGAGACGTGGCTCCTACTGCAGTCTACCTCAAGCTACCTCGGAGCAAAAGAAGTGACATCTACCTTCACAAATCTGCTGTATTCTCCATAAGAAAAGCAACCTCAGACTGAAAGTTGGAGTGGAGTTCAGAGCAATCTCAGTAGAAAAGAAAAAGAACTGCTAAAAATAGCATGTTAATGACTGTCATAAGGTGGCCTGCTCACATGGAAATACAGGGAAAGGAAATGCGTTTTATAGGATGTGACTGATCTGTCAACAAAGTTTTTGAGTGTAAACTGAATTTGTAGTATGCCTTTCTATATCTGACAATATTAATAAAGGAAGGGACTGTTGATACAACAGCAGATGTGTTGTCCTTTTGCTTTCTTATTCATATCTCCCATGTAAACTGATTTAATTTCCCCTTAAACTCTTTGATATAATGAGACCACCTATAAGCCCTGGGAGAAGAGAGTGTGCAAGTGGGTTAGAGATGGAAGAATGGAACTTTAAATGGGAATTGAAATAAGGGAGTTCTAAGACTAGCTGAATACAGGGAGTAAGTGAAAGACCTGGTGGAAACAGGGAAGACAATGTTTGAATACAACATCAAATAAAATACTACTGATTTTTTGCAGTGTTGAAATAGAAGCAAGAAATCAGAGGTTTTTTTTTTTTTTTTTTTTTTTAAAAAATATGGAAAGGATACCCAAAGTAAAATAGGTTAAGGTGTATAGGTAGGGTCAAAGAGTTGGCTAAAGACAAGGTGTACAATATGAAAATTAAATTATGCTAAATTATACTTTTAAAGTTTACGTCCCAGTGAAATATCTTCTCAACAGTAGTTTGTTTAGTGTTGCCTATCTAAAGTTTCAAAAGAAGGGGAACTGAATTGCTGTCTTACTGTCCTGCTAGATAGAATTCAGTCTCTTTTCTGGATAATGTTTATCTTATTGATTTGTTTTCATCTTTAAAAGTGTTTTGAAGAGTAGAATTTTGAGGTTTTGATAGATTACATCTGAAAAGCAGCTGACATTTTTTCCCTGTTACATATAATAAGATATGCCAAAAAGACTGATCACAGATCTTTGAAGTTCTTTTTCTGTAGTTGCTCCATTTTCAGGATAGTCTTGAAATCATAAAAAAGTTTAGAGATTGTTTGGAAGGGAAGCAGGATCAGGTGAATAGGAATTAGGTTTTCTTATTAAGTTTTTCTGTTTATTTATTCAATCCATTAAACAAGACCTCACAGGATATTAAATTTTTATAGTGTGTGTTTTATTCTATCTCAAAGACCTAGCTTGATATGTAGCAATGGGACATGACTGATGCTATTAATTCCCATTACTACGAGAACCAGCCCACTTCAGATGAGAGAGCTGTGCTTTGCCTGAACAGTCTGGGAATAGTTTCAGTTTATGTTGTCTTCTTAGCAGCCTCTGGCAAATTTCAGATTTCAGGTATTAATCTTTGCAAATGAATGTGAAACAAAAATATTTTTTAAAATGTAGGATGAGTCATTAAGTTGCAGCATTAAAATTTACACGTGAGAACACTAAAAAATTAGATGCTTACTGGAAGTTTTTCTGAGGCCAGTAGATTTGGATCAATAACAGGCTCCATCATACAAATTATTGATATTGCCACATAAGATATATCTACCTTCATATTATATTTGTATATAGGTAGTAAGGCAGATGTTTAAATGACAAAGAGGAGATAAAACTGTGTACTTGAAATTAAATAATGCTTTTGCATACTCTATCGTTTTGTATTTACGAGGTAAGACTGTAACAGTGTTTTACTGAAGGCAATATAGTGATTATTTATTTATTTTAAAAATAATAATTCATATCTGGTAATGTTGTTTAGCAGTTGAAATTTAGCTAACCTGAAGCTTAACTGGATTTCTGAACATACTGTTGTCATATATCCAAAGTTTACTTTGCCACCTATTCTGGATGACCGTGTATTTCCTTAGGAAAAAAAAAAATATATATATTTACAGCGTATTATTCATCAACAGGCAAAACAGTGTTGACTTAGTGACAGTTATAAAGTGACTTATTCAGCTACTGAAAAGCAGACTTCATTCAGCAACATTAAAATCTTACATATTTCTTGGGTATAATTTGGTGTGATTGAGAATTACATGTAATGGAAAAAAAAGATTAAGGTCTATTAAAAATCCTAGTATTGCAGATATCATATATTTCTGTATACTGCACGTTCAAGTAACTGATTGAAAATGTGTTTTTTTAATAAGTATGGTAAGGATTTTCGTTCATAGTGTGAGTGCAATTTTCTCATCAGCTTCCAGGAAGAAATCAACTTCACTTAATAAAACACTCTGTTGGTGAACAGTGTTAAATGGCCAAATAGCTCCTTGTAATATCTTCCAGCTTGTATGTCTGTGCTTATATATTCCTTCAAACTAGCCTTATTCAGATTTTTTTTTTTTTCTTAGACCTCTGTGAATTCTGGAGAAGGATGCATCTTCACATTGCAATGGACACTTCATCTCTTGGGCAATCTACAGGCTGAACCGTGTATTAAAAAGTGAGTATCTAGAGGTCTTATTTTCTACATTGTTTTCATTTATAGAATAACACATATTGTGACACATAGATAAATTCAGTAATCTCAGCAGTGATGAATGACTTCCTCAGTGTTACAAGAAATGTGAAAAAACCTGAAAAAAATATTGGCTTCCTCTTTGTCATTTAAGTGGTTTTATGACAAAACAGCTATCTATGTTTGAATAAGACAACATTTACTGGAATTGTGCAATGAAACAATGCTATAGGGAACATTTTCATCTCTTTTAGCACCCAACTGTGACTAAATTATAGTCTATTACCCTAGTTATTGGGGATGGGTGTAGGGGAGAAAACAAATCAATTGAATGGAGGGTAACATTCCTCCTGTGGAGATACACAACCTAAAGAAATATCATATAGGCTTTTTTACAGTTTTCTGTATGAGACTGGTGGAACCCCGAGCTAACTCAAGACCTTTTCTGAAAAATTTGAAGTAGTTTGGTGTAGGTAGAAAGGTAGGACTTTTAAGTAGGAGGTAGTCTAGGAAGGTCCAACAGAAAATGAGTACTATAATTATAGTCACATTTCTGTGATTCAAAAATAACATTTCAGAAACTCAAAAAGATTTCACTTTTTATGATTAACCATGTACATTATAATATTTTTCTTCTATTAAACATGTTAAAACTTGACTTCCTCTTGACACAAAAAGAAGGTATTTTAGTATAGTTTTGTTTGAACTTTTAAAATCTGTCAAATTTTTAATAAGCTTTTGAAATATGATGGGTTTTTAAAGTTTGTGAGTTTTTTAAAATAGATTTAGAAATATTCTGTCATGGAAGTCCTTTCAAAACAATTACAGATGTTTACTGAAGTTTGCTGGGAATTTCACATCTCTTCTATATGATTAGAGTTCATTAAGGCAAGAACTCTGTTGTTGAACTCACAGAATTTCAATCATCTCATTTGCAGCATAAGTGTATGGGAACTGGGTCTTGTCCCCAAAGCCAGCTTGGTGTATCTGACTCCCAGAATACTGGCTTTGCTCCCCTCTTATTAGACACACAGGCAACCAAATTATGCTCTTTTTAGCTCCTTTCAACAAGATATTACCTAGCTTCCTAGAGTTCTCCTTCTTTTCACCTCCACAACTTCTATTGCTAAACTTTTCCTATCTCAAAGAATGGCAAGAAAATTTTCTTGGGGTAGAGCAGAAGAGCAAACTTAGGAATGCAATGCAAAAAGAGTTTGCAGGTATGCCCTTCATAATCATACCTGAATTTGCTTTATCCAAACAGAAGCTGTGTGGGCTGGCTGGTGAAATAAGCTTCATAAATTCTGCAGTTTACTACATGCAATATCAAGCAAAAGCTAGTGCTTCTTGCTGAGAGACAAGCTCTAGTAGTTACAAGTATAGAGAGCCTGAGAGGGAATCTACAAAATCCTTCTGAGTTTAACATCACATTGCTTATTAAAAACTTTCATAAAGATTAGTTCTAATGACCATTGTGTTTAGAAAATGTTATACCCTTAATATAATGCATGTAGTTTGTTTATCCTACCATAATCATGGAGCTTAACAAGGGCTTCTGAGTACCAGCCCAGGATGGTGCCACAGGCCCCCATGAGACCTCAAAATGATCGGTTACCATTTACTAAAGGAATAGACCCTTGAGAACTGAGTACAACTGTTTTTTGGATGCAACAAGGAGAGCAAAACATATGTCCAGAATATGTAAAATATGACTTTGTAAAAACAAAAAGGGAGATGACAAGAAGATATAAGGGATAGTGATAGCCTCTACAAAAACAGGAAGAAGGAAGGACGGGAAGTGAAGGGTTTTTCCCACCCTGGCTCCTGTGCTTGATGACACTGCCTCTCATCATTGATGATACAGGAAGTTCTCCCTTTGTGTTCATTAAAGAGCAAGCACAGTTTTCTGGTTTGTCTCTTGTGGGTTTTTATTCTGCTCATACAATTTGCCATCAAAGACTTAAAAAGCAGACATAAAAATTTGATCTTTCACAGTGTAACTGATTGAAGCAAATGACAGTTTTAAAGAGGAATATCTATGTATGTTCTGCACTAGCAGAATCACAAGTGATTGATACCACCACAACAAATCTGAGTAAACATAGATGGAGGAGTGTTTTACAGTTTTTCTCAAAAGCTGCTTGTAACAGGTGCAAGTAATGAGAATGTTCCCGACAAAGCTCTGAAAATGCTGAACGTGGTCAAGTTGGGGGAAATTGCAGGATTTCAGTTCTGTAAGACTCCTCATCCATAATATATACATCCTAAAAACCAGACAGGCTAGAAAAACAATTTCAGAGTGCTATTTGTAATCTTGAGAACACTAAGTACTGGAAATGTGTTTTTGTGACATCTTTAGAACACAGGCCAGTGAGGAAATAAGAAAACAAAATAAAACAAAACAAAGCAACAACTAGTATTTATAGAGGGTGGGGGAAGAGAGGCAGGAGAACTGTAATTGTGGAGAGTATGAACTAATAGGTAAAAAAGGGTGAAACAGGTGACCTACAGCATGTTCAACCTTTCAGCCTATGGTGGTACTATTCAGTAGGTGAATGTAGTTTCATTATTTGTGAAGCTGGAAAGTTTGTGTTCCCATTGTTAAAGAGATTTGAAGACTAAGTTTGTGGTATGAGCTACCAGCCTTTTCCTTTTTAATTGGTGGGCTGGGGAGAAAGAAAGAGGTGGAAAAGGAAAAAGTGTAATTCTTCCAGCTTCTGAGTGCCTGAAACTAACAATGGACTAAAAAGCTTGTGTTAACAGTTAAAATAGGAATAAAGAGATATTCTTTGCTTATAGTCCTGGGCAGAAACAATGTTTTCTCTAATTTATGTTGAAACCATTGCAGAATTTGGACATTTTCTGGTTCTGAGGTTCTGGGAAATATTCAGGAAAGATCAAGAACTGAGCTGTGCTGCATTTCTAGTATCCCTTGTGACTATGCTTTGAATGACATTACAAAAGAATGAAAATGAAAATAACCTATATAGTTAGTTACAAGGGAAGGTTATCAACAGCAATATAGTCAAAGTTTAATAAGAGTCTAATAGATGCTTTGAAATTAGTATTTTAAAATAAATTGCTTATAATAAAACCTCTTTCAGACAGTGTTAATGGATTGCATTCATACAGAAGGGCTGTTCAGAGTAATTTGTATATCGTAATACCTGTACTTCTGTTGTCAATACAGAATACAAAATGAGTCTTAGCCAAGCTGCATTCCTATAATATAATATTTAATGGCTCAGTTCATTATTCTGCTTCAATGTTTTCTGTGATGCACTGCCTACCTGGTTTGTAGGTGTTTCATCATTCAGTCTGCAATTATTAGGGAGGAGTCAAGGATCTCAAAATGTATAGAGTAATACCTATTATAGCAAGAGATTTTCTGTTTCAGTAGAAGCATGTAAGCAGCAGAATCCTTTACCCTGCTGGAGGCGAGTGCTCATGCCACTAACAAATGGTGATGCGGAAGTCAGTCTAACACTTTGATACATCAACATGTTATCTTTTTCATTCTTCTACAAAACTGTTTAAAGCAAAAATCCTCAGAATCCTTGTACTAGTGGGTTCTGTGTTTTACAGAGCTAAGTCCATAGAGCATGAATGCTAGGAAGATTTATTAGACTGCATTTGTGCCAAGTATATGGATCTGCTCTGAACAGAATTCAAGGGCTTGGCATTTTGAGTGACTAGCACTGTGAAACTACTTTTTCATGTCATATAATTACACTATGGCTGCACAGAACCCTCTGCTGACTTCACAATGCCAAAAGTAAATGTGTATATATACTTTGACCAGTTCCTTGAAAGACAGGCCGCATCAGTACTGGCATTTGTATCAGTAACATCATTAGCCCACGGAAGTAAAATTCATGTTGTTTCTGTTGGGACGTATTTTTCCTTTCTTTTTTTTATGACCTTCAAAAGTATACGTGTAGCAGGATGCATCCAAGAAGGTTTTGGAAACTAGACAGACCATGACTAACTTCTGTACACCCCCAGTCTCATAACATATGCGTACTTTGTTTTGGAATCAGTGCAGCCACTTTTCTTAAATTCTATGCAAGTAACATGACAACCTAACCCTGATTCTAGATTAATTGATAGCAAAGTCTTGTTTAATTTATATGTCAGTCTATATAATCTGACTGGTAATACCAGCCTTTTTCAACCACGTATTTTTATGGTCCCTTTTTGAACCTACATTGCAGTCTAATTGCATTTAGTCATTTAATAACAATGTTTAGAACTGCCTATCATAAATGTGAGCTTTTTATAATGATGGCTATTCTAAAACATCATAGAACAAAATAATATCTAAAAGTTATCAGTGATTGGGATGTAACAGTTCAGGTCATTAGCTGAACAGAATACAAAATTCTGGGATGTTCTTAATCAAGACTTTGAACAACTGAAAATAATGTGAATTTCTTGTCATGATAGCTAGGACCCTGTTAAGCATACTATTACTCTAAAGTGTCAGGAGTTGTTTTATGTAGAGGTTTGTAATAGAAATGTTAGATATAAATAGAGAAAGAAGGGGAGTGTCTAGTTGTGACATCACTATATGGCCAAAGTTTCAAGAATGGCTGGATTTTGATAGCTCCTAGATTAGCAGGGCTGGATAGCCCTTGTCACTTGTTATTGGCATTGTTAATCCTGACTAGACCACTGGATATATGTCTTGGTGGTTCAGTACTGGCCAGACCCTTGGGTTCATACATCTTGCAGCCAAACTACTGTCCAAACTACCAGGATCCAAATCTTCTGGTGGTTGCTGATACACATGACAGCATGATTGTGAGTGAATGAAACTGGTTTTGTTTTAAAATAAACCCACCTGCCCCTGCTGTAAGATCTCACATTGACCTTTGCTACATCTCTGTTAACATTATAGTATTTCTATGTATATAAAATGACCTATGTCTTTTAGACTTTCTGAATTCAGTTTTATTTTTAAACAAGAAGATCTGCATATCTGCAGAAGGCTCTTATGAACAACTGGATAATTTTGTGAATGTATTAAATTACTCTATTCCCCAGGGAGTATTATGTAGCTACATTTCTAAATTATTTCAAACATAAGGGATTAAACTAAATTCAATCTGTAATAATTGTAAATATTTTGAGGCTGTAGTTTATCACAAGCCTGCATTTAGTACACTTGGGTACAGTTTCCACGTGAGATATTTGACATGGATGCTGGGGTTTTGGCATGTCTTTGTATGCATCTGTCTGCTAGACTGTCTGTATGCTTGGTCACCAGCTAGTAGATAAAGAAATTGAAGTGTTGTTATTTGTTCATGAGAATCCCTATGGTAGCAAGCACTTTTAAATAAGGAGCACATTTGTAACTAATGAAGGCATTCTGCTGCCAAATGCTGATCGTCCCTCCCAGGTCATGCTCTCTCACTGATGTATCATTCCTGAGAATGAAGACTGCAAAGGAGAAATGTGTTGTAAATACCCTCTTTGAGAGAACCTTAAGATTTCTAAACTATGTTTTGAGGCTTTGCACTTTGAATTTCAAATCAAATTTTCCTATCTCTTATTCATAAATCTCAGTATTTCTTTTCTTCATACTTTTTCCCTGAATCTACAGCTTCCTTGACAGAATTTTAAGATTCAGCTCTGCTGAAATGACAAGGCCTAGTCACATTGCTCTGATTTACAGTTTTAAATACTAACTTCTGTTAACTGCATATTTATGACAATCAGCCAATGTGCAGGTGGAGAGCTGAGAATGTATGTTATTAGGTGTAGAAGAAGATTAATTTATTTCACAGTTTGGATCAAGCTAGTGCTACTAACTGTCATGGAAGAGCGTATTTTTTATAAGCTCTTTTCATGAAAAAAATGTTGGTTTCCTAAGATAGTATAGCTCCATTAAAAACAGCAGAAATGTGCCCATTTTACTCAATGTTAATATTATAAATAATTGTTTCTGGCTGAACTGTAAATGATACATCATTAGTGACTAAATAATAGTAATTATTTTGTCATTAAATTTAGTTTATTTGCCCTTCCCCTTTCCTTTCGGTTTTGATAAGGATGCCATATGCTAGTTCTTGAATTCTAGTATCAAAGGCAACTGAATATTTGTGACATTTGGCTGAAAAAAAAAAAAAAAAAAAAAAAAGGCTTATTCATTTAAGTTAATGAGTCAAGGTATTCTTGGACCAATATGACTCAAGGTTGAGAACAGGTGTTAGACAGCAAGAGAAGGACTGCTAGTTGGTCACAGAGCTCTGGTGGCAGTGTGAGTATGCCACATATGCTGCTTCATTCTCCCTTTCTTGAATGCATGAGGAGACTGGGTCAATTCAGTGATCTTTCAAATAATGCAACACCAACGGAAATTAATTACATTATTCCTATCGCTAAACCTAAAATCTCTGCCTCATTCTTAAGGTACGATGCTTAAATTTTTTCCCCCTTCCAAAGTATAGAACATGTATACCTTTGTGTACATGAATATAGAAGTCTTTGTAGTTTCTCCAGTGTTTGCATAGGATTCTGCAGCTGAGGGACGTAACTAGCTAAGAGTCTTGAAAAGTTTGGCCTTGGCTCAGACAGCTAAGTAGACAAAGACTATATACTTAATATTAGACCATCTCTTTAGAAAAAAGACTGCCCAGATGCCACACTCACTTCTACATATATCTAGAAATGACACAGCATGGCTTAGAAGCTGTGCAGAGACAAAGATACACAAGTACTTGGTGGTCTAATCCTTGCTTCCATATATCTATGATAATTAGGAGATTTAGTAATCAAAACAATTTCTATACTCTTTTCATTAAGAAAATGTTATTCAGATAAATACCAAGAAAAAATTTTGTAGATGAATAGATGTATAAATAAACCCACAGTCACATAAGTTAAATAAATACCACTTGTAGCTATTTTCAAAATGTTATTTTTTAAAACATTGGGAATTTCTTTTATACAAAAGGGTAAAAGGATGCCTATGATTTTTCTGGACACACACCCACACACCCACCCCCGAACAAAGAAACCCAACTATATTTCCCTTTATAATCAGGACTGCAAAGTCCCGAGTGGTGCAAAATGAGTAAGACAGATGCATTTTTAAAAAAAAAATGAATGGCTGAGGACAGTCAGAGTAATTGTTGTATAGTTTGAATAAATTTTTTTATAATTTTTCAATGAGTTTAAAGAAATTAACTGAAAGAGAAACTATAATTATAAAATTAAACAGGAGATTTGTGGCAGAGAAAGAAAAATGTCCAAGTTGTATAGACAATTGAAGTCAGATTACAAATGCTTAGCTGAATAATGGCATAAATTAGTGACATTATATTCTATTTGTTGCCTGTGAACTTCAGTAGCAAAGAATGTTTCAGAAGGTGATACAAAAAACAGCTATGTGGAAAAGATTGGTGAATGAAATCCAGAGAAACTAATGTACTTGCATGTATACTTTTTAATTTCTTTGTATGTTTATATTTTCAAACTTCAATATCAGAAGAGGCTTGTAATCCACAGTGATATAAAGACCAGCTGTTTTAAAAATAATTGAGAATGACATAATCAGCTGCCAACATGGGTTTACAAAGAACAGGTCTTGTCAAAGTCTCTGATAGGAGTTTTTGAAAGGTTTTCAAATATAAATCTCAAGAAGAACATGGTATAGATTTTATTAGAGTCATTAAATTGTCACTTAGCCTAATCTAAAACATCAGAAGTACGAGTATTAATTTTTGGATGGAATCTTTGGTTAAAAGCTGACTAGAAGAAAGAATCTAGGATATTATAATTATCCGTATCAAGTTGGGATTTGCAAAGCTGAGCACTAGCAGCAATTTTACTGAACACCTTTGTTGAAATAATGGTTTTTGAACCTGGTGCGAGCTGTCATAGGCACTTTCAGATAGCATTTAAAAAAATGAACAGAATAACATACATCAAAGTTCTGTAAAAGATCAAGTACAGAATGAAACAATTTCAAAATGTGGAGACATTCATGTCAGCAACATCCGAGAATAAGCGAAAAGAGTAGAATGAAAAGAAGTAAAAAGACTTTCTGGGGAATTACATTCATATTGTACACAACATGCATTATGAAAACTATAGTTTGTGTCAAGTGCAGGAAGTACAGCTAAAGGAATTGCATTGAACTTCATAGTCAGCTGCAGTCTTCAAGATGGATATTTATGGATTCTGTTGCTCAGCTAGATATATGGCCTGTGGGATAAGAGGCAGAAGAAGTGAAAAAAAGTGTGGATTCAAAGAAGCTAGACTTACAGTAACTTAATTAGAAAAGGAAAGATATATTTCTGTAACAGTAAGTGGCTATACCTTGTCAGGTTGATAAAATTATATTTTTAAAATTATTTAGTTTGTGCTGAGCATCAAGCTTTCACTCTAACCAGACTGCAAATTAGAGTTTTTGAGGGTGGAATATTATTGTAGTCTGTCTTGTCTGTGTTTCATTTACAGGGCTAATATTTTTTATGGAAATGTGCAGATGCATGTGATGTGGATTTTTCCTGGAGAAAACTGATGAAGTACTTTGAGCATACTAAGTATATTTAACCTTTCACTAAGTAAGATGGAGAGCTTATTGAAATTAAGATCTTTCTGTCTGGATTTTTCGGTTTGCCTGCATCTCAAACATACCCACATAGAACTTCATCATTTCTTTGCATTTGTTTGTGATTGCAGAATCACTCTTGATGGAAAGGGTGAACTCTCAGTGTAAGAATCAAGAAGTGTTTTCAGCAAGTTAAGTGAATAAGTTTACAACTTGGCAAACATAGCACTGGCAATGATTAAGTGCATGTATGTGTGTTTTGTCTTCTTCACTGATTGACTAAGCTGCAATACATTACATAAAAGGTTAACTTCTGAATATTCAATATGTCTTCTCTGCCTACTGAAATAAAAATAAGAAAATAAATCATATGCATTTTGTTGGCATATATTAATGCTGACAATAATGATAGCAGAGGAAAGAAATTGAACTGTATTATCTGCAGAAATTAATTCAGTCGGTGAAGTGACTTACTTTGATGCTTCCTGTGGTCAATTACACAACATTAAGAAGATATTAAAAGGTAGAAGTCATCAAAGGGTAAACAAACTCATACAATGGACTACTTTAAAGAGCTGAGTCAACTAAAATGTTTTTGGGTTTTTTTTTCATTGTAAGGGGAGAAGATTAATGTTCTAAGGTGTTTTTTAATCCAGTTGTAAATATAAAATCAAGGATGCATTCATATTGAAGCAGGGCAAGATATTAATGGGGTTTATACCCCAGTTCTTTACTATTTGGAACTTACTGGATTGGACTGAACATATAAATTCAACCATATATCTTAAAGGATATGGAAGTAAGTAGTGCAAATCAAATGTATCGGAGACACCATGCCAGATTCTCCTCTTTTACTGTTTCTTGTTTTGACAACGCTAGATTTAGCAGACGCAATCTGATCGCCCATAAAGCATTTGGTATAGTGTCAAATGGGAAGTAATGGACTAAACTGAAGAATTAACAGTTGCTGTGTGAATCTCAGTTTGAAGAACTGGCTATATGAGACAACAAGGGTTTGCACCTAAAGGGAAACTATTGGGGAAGGTTCCCAATGGATATATTTAACAAACTTAGTCTTTGGGAAGTGTGTTTTCAGCTTACAGCCTTCACAGAAAGAAAAGTAGAAATGGGCTAAAGACACCTGCAGGCACAAAGTTGGGAAGCTTTACCGAAGCAGGGAGGTGATATCAGCTAGGAAGAATTGAATAGCCTGGAGAATTATGATAGTACAAGTGGCATAACATTGACCACTATAACACTTATAGAAGAATAACAAGAGTATTCACTGCAGACTGAGACCTTGAGGTGTTTAATAGGGATGAAAAAATCTGGGTTCTTGTGTACCACATCATAGATCTAGGCCATCAATATGATGCTGTTATGAAAAGAGCAAGAACGCAATCTTAGTCTGTGTAAAACATTTACATAGACACAGGGAAGTATAAATACCTTGAACAAGGTGCTGGAATACCTTTGTGTGGAAGGAATACCATGAACAATTTTTGTGACATGAATTCTTAAAAGAAGAGGTTCATATATGTATGTGCGTATATATGTATACACACACACACACACAGATGTATGTATAAGTAAAAAATCCTATACTGAATAAAGCCAGTGAGCTGCTTGTCCTGTGTTCTGGCTTCTGTCAGCAGAATGAGATGAAAAGTGCATGTTTAGTTAATTTATCAGACTGACATATCATACCACTAACGTATCAGACTATGAGAAGATCCTATCACTGAATCAGCACTGAAGGTAGGGGAGTGTAATGCCAGAGAGAATAGCTGTTCAACTAAAGGAAAAGAGTAGCATGCAAGTAGATTGGACTGGCCATGGATGTTCTAGAGTAAGCTAGGAGGTATTTGATTAACAATAGTACAAGACATTTCTGATGGCATTTTCTGCAAGAAACTTGGAGGTAAATATCTTAACAAACATGATGCACATATAAGAGAAAATATGCAATGAATACCTTTGGTAGTAGTAGATGAAGTTGATTCAGGGTGTTGGGTTTTTTTCTACCATGGTGTTCATGCATATATGCATATGTCTAGGGAAATGCAGACAGAATTTAAAGGGAGTCTTGGATTAAAAATTCTTGCTTACACAGCCATCTAGTTTTCCTCTAGGCAGAATGCAGAAGCAGGAAGTGTCTGCTGGAAATTGTTTTTCCTTGTGTCTGGACAAATTAAAATAGGATACTGTAAAAAACCAAACTGAAACAAACAGCTGCTCAAAGACAGATTGTCTGAGGTGGAATAGGAATGTTCTGAAAGCAATAAGAGTACACTTGATATGCAAGTGAGGAAAAGAGGATAATGCAAGTATATTTTGTAGATTGTGCTAGAAAATGGAATCAGACCACAGAAATAATAACTGTACTGTTAATTTCTTTGTGAACAATATAGATTTTATGCGATATAGTATCAATTGTGCTTTTTGTGTTAAACTGTGGCTTTATTCAGCATATGAATCTCACTTCAATAGAGAGGCACATTTTACATGATGGAAGAACTTAGAAAGCTGAAATTCTGGATTCAAAGAATTACCACTGTTATATTAATTTTCAACAGTTTAAAAGTAATTATTTTATAAAAATTCCTCCTCAAAAGAATATGAATATTTTATATTATAAGGCAAAAAAAAATGTTGGCTTTATTAAAGGGAAAACTTTAAACATACTTTTTTGTGAATATCTTGTGCTTTGTATTTTAAGTCACTACATACTTCTGTGCACAAACCTTCTGCCTTCTTTGCTTGTTTATATCCTAAAATCCAATATTACACATAAATTCAATTTTTGCCCAAAGAATCTGAGGTAGTTGCTTCAGGGTTTTTTTTTTTCCCCCCCATTAACTCAAAGATCATAAACTATCAATGAGGCAACTGCTTCTGCCTGCCTTGTTATGCTCAGATCCTGGCTCCTCATCCCTTCCAGAAGCAGCCTGCCCTTACTGTTGACTGATAGTCTCCTGATTATTTTGTGTAGAGAAAAAATAAGTATGAGTTTATTCAGAATGGTTTCTTTATGATCCAGAGAAGGAAATAAGCCATCCTGAATGGCTGACTACTCTTAAGTAGGACTAAGGAAGTTACTGGTAAATATAAAGTGCCTGAATCTGATGAACACTTGAATACTGCGGGTACAAGAAGCTCTGAGCTATATTATCACATGATATAGCAGTGCAAAGAGATTCAGGTTTTACAAACTTAACAGGAGAAATATAGTAAGATAACGTGGCCTGATTGGCAAATGGGGAATTAAACTAATGATAATTTAAAGCAAAACCAAAAATACCCCAAAACATAACAAAATAAAACCCAGACTGAGTTCAGTTGACTATCTTAAATGAGAAGAAAAGGTGACTGGATGAATTGAAAGTAATAAAATTTTCTAAAATAGCTATGTATAAGCGGTTAGAATAAGGAATACTTGAAGATGTTGAGAACATAAACATTACCTGAGATTCAATGGTGTGTAACTTGGAAGATAAAAATCTTGCTCAAGTAGATTTCAATTGATCTTAAGAGCTGACATCACTGATTTCAATGACAGAATGATTTGAACAAGATAAACTCTGGAAAATTAGTTTTAGAACCTTGCAGGAGCAAAAGAAATATAGCAAAACTAGAGAAATACAGAAGCCTTTATGAAGATGGCAAGAAATACTTAGTAGGTGTCTTCATAAACTAAAGAAAAAGAAGAAAAGAATCAAAGTATTTGTGCTAAATGCACATACAGAACTATTAGAACTTGGGAAGTAAATCTAGTTGCTAAATAATTATGTCCCTGTTCTTAATGTCATATCTCTTGAAATAACCTAAAATTGTGCAAAAGGACAGTAAAAATTGACCTATAATTGAAATTGAATAAATCCATGATTCAGCTTCTCTAATCATTCTTTTGTAAAATGAATAATAAATATTTTTTTTTTTTTAAGTATAAAAGTATATTTTCATGACAATATATTCTTTATATGTACTAGGAACAGAAAATGTTTCCCACAAACACTGTTTTTGACAGATTATGGAGAGATCTGTTCAATTGGATACTATAAAAATATTGCTATCAAAATATTTCATATTTTGGTGGTTCGGGAGCGAGAGTAAATATGTTAATGAAATTCAGAGATGGTATTTAAACTTATGATGTTGAAATAGCGGTGATAACAAAAATTTACTTTCGGTTTTAAAGATGTGATAGGAAAATCAACAGAATAGGACTGTATTAGAAAAAAAGTTGTTTGGTTTTTTTTTTTAAGAAAGATTTTCTGTAAAGAAAACAAATCTAAACGATAGTTTTTAGAAGGCTCTGGTCATGTGAACAACAGATTGAACAAGACCATGCAATAAAATATGGCCAACAGAGTGACCAGTACCATTTACTCAGCTTTACTGGATAACTGCTCACCTATAATGATATTTATGGTCTCATCTAGCATAGGAATTGGAGTATGATATTAGTATTTATTGGGTAGTCCACTAGATGCTATGGTATAATAATAAAACCATAGTAAGGTCTTTGCTATGCCAAGTTGTTGGAATCACTGATATACACTACCTAGAGTATCTACTCCCTATTTCTTGCAAACTAAGTTTGTCCTGTAATATTTTGTGTATGCTGCAGTTTTTTGAATTCTAATCAGAACCCTCATGAGACAGATTAGTCTGTAAATCTTAAGAAACATAGTGTTCATAATATCCCAGTGGTTAAACATGGGAATACTTTGAGGAAGAACTTTAACTGGAAACCTTAAAATGAGTTGTGACATAATCATTTAATAACATGCTTCTATGTCATTTGCAGAAACATCAACAATGGTGGTGTTCTGGTAACATTGCTGCTCCTTTTATTTAGAGATTTCTGTTTCTGTTGTCAACAGTATTACCTTTTAATGAATTTCTAGTGATGTAAAAGTCTATTTAGAAGAGAGAAAGCATGAAGTATGTCAGACATTATATGTATATGTATGTGTATATGTATATGTATGTGTATGTGTATATGTATATGTATGTATGTATATAATATATATATATATAAAATGGCACCACTGATACCCAACTACAGAAGTCACAGAAAAAAGTAAGGATAAACTACATGTTATCTTGCAAAAATCATACTTCCAATAGGAATCTTGTTGCTAGGACAATGTATTAGATGGGTACTGATTCTAGCAGAAGGACCTTCTTAGTAAATGTAATGATTTCCTTTATGAAAAGTTTTTCATAATTAAAGAGACACAGCCTTTCTTTTAGTTTAAGCAAGACCACAAATGCGCTTGTGTGTTAAGAATCTGGACAAGGACATCCAGTCCAGGATATCTCTTCATATTACGTGAGTTTCAAAACATTTAAGAGCTCCTACTTAGACACTGAGATGCTGAAACTAAGAAATGGCACGGAATCCGGGGGGAAAAAAACACCCCACTTCTGAGATCTTTTATAGGTTTTCCAGATAATGTAACTTCCATATTGTAAGAAATTTTATTTCAGGAACTTTTCTCTCATTTTCAGAATTGTTCTGTTTACATTCCAGGAAGACATCAGCAGAGTTTAGGTGGGAGGGTGTGTTTTTGGCATTTTACCAGCAAAATCAGTGTGTTATTAGTTACTCAAGATTAGTATTACAGTCCTAAAGTTAGAATGTTTTATGGTCTTCCATTACTATGTACATATTTGTAAGTTTAAAAGGAATCTGTTCATGCTGATTAGCTAAAAGTGTTGGAGGCCCAAGCAATTTCAATGAGATTACATCTTCTGAGATTTTGTTTCCCAGAGCTCATTAAAAAAAAAAAAAAAAAGTTTTTAGCTTCTTGTATTATTAGTGTCATGTGATAGTTCACTTCGCAAATCAGTATTCATTTTCCACATGATTTTCCAGAAACATGTTTACTGTCAATGCTTTTTTATTATGCAAAGATTTTTTTCTATGAATTTTAATGATGAAATTTTAAATGTCCCATTTACAATCATGTGGCTTAGAAATTATCTAAAATTTATATTCCAAATGGAATTGTCTCTATTACAGAGCAAATTGTTTCAGTATAAACTTTCCATTCAGTGGTTCACAGTGGTTATTTCTGACAATACTTTGAATTATAAAATAGTTCTGTACTTGATGTCTATTGGCTCCTAAAGGGCTAATATTTATACTGTTTTGTGTTTTTGTAGATTTTGAATTAATGTAACCGTAGACATTGTAGCTATAATACAGCTAAACCATAGATTTTGAATTAATGTAACTGTAGACATTGTAGCTATAATACAGCTAAAGCATAGTGGGTTTGGAATCAAACCCATCTAACTAATAGAATAATTAATCTCTAAAGCCTCCTCACCTTCATGCAATAAATATATAATTTATGTATGCTTCCCTCCTGAGAAACTATTTTTTCAAAAATTATTATTATTGATTTTCTATTCTGGCTAGATTGCTAACACATTACTGTTGGAGTTTTGAGTCCTGGTCTTTTATTATTCTGGTTTAACAGGTCTCACAACTTGGAAGGATACATTTGGTCTAATGTAGCTGCTGTACAATTGTCTTCTGTAATCTTTTTATATGTAATCAGCTGAATTGCAACTTTGTTATCTCAGAAAATCTAAATCTCAGTAGTTTTCCGTGAGTTAAGCAACATTAAAATTCACACAACAGATACAAAGTAGTTATCTGCTCTTCATTTCATCTGCGAAACAGTTTCAGAGCTTCTTAAGTGAGCTTCCTATTCATTGCTGCTCGGCAAATGATCACATAGCATTTTTCTAGAAGCGTACTACCTCAGTGCCTGAGTGCACTTGTTAGAAGTGTGGGGTAATAGAACAAGAGTCAGCAAACACAAGCTGTAGCAATGGAAATTCTTATTAGATATACAGAAAGAATTTTTCCAGTGAGGGTAATCAAATGTATTGGAATAGGTTGTCAAGACAGACAGTTAAAACTTGACTGAACAAGTCCTGTTACAACCAAGCAAAGAATTGAACTAGATGGCTTCCAATGGTCCCTTCCAGCTTACATTATTCTATATTTCAATTGAATATTAAGATAAACCATTTAAAGAAAGATTTTATAGAGGGACATAACGTTTACTTCCCTTGTTTGGACTCAGTCTTGCATCATTATTAAAGCAGTTGGTTTTTTTCTCTGACTTGAGCAAGAATATAATGAACACTTTTCTTGACTTAACTTACATGGTTTGAATTAGCGTAGGTGTGGAGTAGTCACGGCTTCTGCCAAGAATGAGAGCTGTGAATAACCAATAATTCTGAAAAAAATTATATATACAAAAAATATATGAATTTGAAATTTATTCCCCATGATATTCAAATAACATATCTTCAACTAAATGCACAGACACCATCTGTGAAATAAGAACAATAATAATTCCTTGCCTAATGGGTGTGTTGTGAATATTGAACTCTTTAAATTATTAGGAAATAAATTAATTTAGGAATTCTTAATAATAGGAAATTATTAATTCTATTATTGGTCCTACATTAGTATGGGAAATAGTAAGGTCTGGTTCTACATATTGGATGTTGAAAATACAAAATAAAATTGAAGACCAGCCTCATTCCCTAAGTGCTTTTTAGCCTAGAGGTGGAATCAAGTAGAAGACAAGAGATGAGGAAATATTATTTCAAATACTGTACAACTTGCCTACCTAATATGCCACTTTCTAAATATGAATTCTTCACTAGGTGCTCTTAAGCATAATGTGAGCATAAGTTTTCCAGTGTAGCAGGTATTTCTGGTACATCAAATTAAGAAGTTATTGCTAATAGTATGAATGGTTAATTTCAGATTTAAAAAAAAAAAAAAAAAAACACACTCCAAATGTTATCCACACTCAAAAACTGGGTAATATGAACTCAATAAAATAAAACATAAGTTTTAAAAAGAATCACATTAGATTAAGAAAAGTAACGCTTGGTTTAGGCAGCTATGCAGTTTCAACTCTCATGTTAACACTGTCAATGAATGTTGGTGCTTTTAATATCAGTTTCAATTAATTTGAATTTACAGTTGTAAGCAAAAAAAATTAGGGCCAAAACTGAAGCAAAATTAAGGTTGTATAGTTATTTTTACCAAATACTTTTTCTCTAGGAATCTGTTTCCTTAGTATGGACTATACTTCCCTTAGAATCCTCAGCTAACCCTCCGTTAATTTTCAGTGACTGAAGCGCAAATCCAACAGAAGCAATATAATTAAACTACCAATATATGCCACAATCTCACTTGTAGGCCCTCAGGCCAAGCAAGGATGGATGCCCCGAAGCGGCATGAGTCGTGCAGTTGACAGCCAGAGCAGAAAGGCTGCATGGAAATTGTCTCAGCTGTCTTTTCTGGAGCAGTCTCACTCTTAAACTGCACCCAGGAGCTTGTTCAGAGAATGATGCTTGGCATGGGGCCAAAATCATACCATGGAGTGCTTTAATCATCGACTAGTATAGACAATTGCATTTCTATTTGGTTTTCCTCTTATGGTCATAATGTAACTCTGCAAAAGGTCAGGACTTTACTGGGTGTAAACTTCCATAAATTTCATTCAGTAATTAAAAGAAAGGATATGGCTACATGGCACAATACAAAGCTGTACCCCCCAAAAAAAAACAACCCACCCACCCACCCTCCCCCCCCCCAAAAAAAAAGAAAACCAACAAAAAAAACCCCAAAACCCCAAACACACACACACACACCAAAACAAAAACAAAAACAAAAACAAAAACAAAAAAAAAAACAACAAAAAAAACAACAACAACAAAAAACAAACAAACAAACAAAAAACAAACCCAAAAAAAAACCCCACCTTGCTCAGAGCCCAGATTCAGGACTTCTATGTTAGAAGCAGTTTAACTCATTTATAGTGTTGTATTAAAGTCTGCTGAAAGACTTTTGCTTTTTAAAGGGCTAATCAGTATGGGCAGAGCTCCATATTGTTTTCTCTGCCTAATCTATTTCAGATATCTTTGTTCAGCCCTACTTTATTCCCTGAGATCAAATGAGTTGCGACTTCTTGGAGTACTTGACAGATACAGTGCAAGTATAGAATGCAGTGCATTACTGCAGATATGGAATAGTTGTGATTTTTTTTGGATTGGCAGGATTGGGATTGCCATTAATTTGTATAAAAAAGTGAGGATGAAACACTCATTTTACATGCTTCTCCAGAGGTTTACAGATTATATTGCATTAGAAGAAATTAAACAGACTGGAGTGAAATGGAGGTTCCAGGAAGCCCAGAACTGTTCTGGTTTTTAACCAAATTAAGGTGCAGTATAGGCAGCTGTAGGCACAGTCACTGTGATCTGCATTGGCTTTGGGTCTGCTGTTGAGAGGAAAGGTGCTAGGGTAAAAAGAAAATCTTCAGAAGTGGAAACAAAAAAACAGATGAACGATTTTGCAGCTTTTAAGGAAAATATATTTTCCTAATAAGAGGTACTAGAAGAGTTAATCCCTAGAAATGATTTATGAATGGGCACGTGGACATATGCCACAATACATCTTTAACTTACAGCTGTGTAAGTGTAAGTTTAACTTACAGAGTGTGAGAGCAAAAATTTTTATACCTTTCTCTATTCTCCCTACTCTATTTTTTTCTTCCTTATTTATGTGACGGTATCTTTAGGGTAAGGACTTTTCCTCTTAGTTTGTATAATAGCCAGTATAAATCTAAAAGCCTTTTGGGGCTACCATTCTACAAGCTATATAAGTAAATAATAGCGAGGCTTACATGGTACATACAATAAGGGTGGGCTGAATTTTTCATAAGATGAACACATTCTATATTCAGATATGATACACATAAACTACATATACTTACATATATTTTCCCAGTATATTCATGCATACTGCATTCTGAAGAAGAAATGCAAATGTGTTCCTAAAATTTTATTTAAGAGAAAAAGAGGAAATGAAAACTTACAGAAAATAACATGCATAGTGAGATGATGTGTGCTTTGTTACATACAAGCAGGCTTTGTTGTGAATTTTAGTCTTAGAATATTTGTATCACATTGTCTTCTCCTTTTCATTTTAAATTTCCACTTCAGCATTCAATGAAATCCTATATTCCTCCATCCCTATAAATTTTGAAACTGTTTTTCATCAATTTGGCTAATATGCTTTGTAAAGTTGACGTGAATAAAACCACTGAAAATTCTGTTATCTTTGTTGCGGTTTCAAGGTTTATATACTTATATTTTCATGGACAAGTACAGATATTAAGAATGCACATTGATATTAATAGTTTATTTCACAAAATGGTGATGTGTTTGGAGTTTTACTGATAGAGTACAGAACCATGTTGCAGCTCTTTGTAGTAGTTTTGCTTTTGGTTTATATTTTGGTTTTATGCTTGCACATAAATTTTTAGGCACAAGAGACAAATGCTTTTTTAAGATTTTAAATTCAAACGTCTGTATTTATAATAATGAACAGTTAGCTGAATCTGCAGTTCTCTTATCTTCTTTCTGTCCTTTGCATGTTCTTATCTAATTTTGCATGAACTGATTTAAAATATTTTGAACTTTACAACAAATATTCTTCATAGCTTGATATATGTAAATTTGTTTTAAATGTTAATATGACCATTCAGAAGGTCAAAATTGTATATTTTTATCTGCAAATATAGTAGTGCAATTAAACAAATCTGCTTGACATTTTAAAATGTTAACCAGTGTACATTATTGCCCAGTGTAATGAATTAACTGGCCAAGAAATATAAGTAGATTTTATTTTTGTTTATCTAAGTGCGAATAGGACTGTGTGAATGATAGCATTTTACTGATATTGACGATGTAGAAGACTACTAAGCAAAAAGATTGCCTAATAGTAAAACTTACAAACAAGACGGCCATAGACCGCATTAAAGATCTAAGCAAGAAAAATTGGTTGCATTAAGGGGAAAAAAAAACATATTTTTTTTGTCTTCTAATGCAACATATCATTTTCTGTTACATAAGTAACAAAAGGTGGACTGTAGTGCCAGTTGCCTTTGGGAATTTCCCGAAGATGTGGGAATTTTGTTTGCACTCTGGTTTTGAATCACAATTACACAGACATTTTAATACCTGCCTCTTTACAGGGCTTGTAACAAAAACGTGTTTTTGTTACAGGGCTTGTAACAAAAACATGTTTTTGTTATGTTATTCCTACCCACACAGTGCTCCTATGGTTCTAAGGTTGACAGCTTCAAGTCTTCTTTAGGAAATAGGATTATTTTCAATTGCTTCATAACACCATGTTATTTCCTAATTTACTGTCTATGGATACATTGGACAGCTGTTCTTTGTTACCCCTAAAACCAGTTTTACCCAGTTTCCAAAGCTGTATTCCTAGAACCATTAGTAACCGTTAGTAATTGACCACCAGTAAGTCAGTGTATAAAGTCTTGGAGTGTCTGGTGTCATCTTCTGCTTGTAGTTTTGAGTGGTCCTGATAAAATTCCCAGTTCTGGAGCTTTCAAGTTGTAGTCTCCTGACAGTGGAACTAATACTATGATAGCCAAATGTATTTGTATATACACCCTTGCTCTAAGGTCATTAATAGTGCAATCAAAGTGTCTACTAGTTATGACAATATCACTGGTATGTTCTCAATATTTGCACACTTTACTCAAGTGTATGAGGATGTTTCTTTCTACCACATAAAAAATGCAGCTGACATGTAAAACATCTGGAGATGGGTTCACCTGAGGAAGGATGAGTTATTTATTTCTTAAATTTAAAGGTTTCAGTACATCATATTGCATAGTTATAGGGAAAACCCTGAACAAAGACTTTTGAATAAAACAGAAATGAAATTAGGCATGATAGTTGCAGTCTTTCATTAACATATGGGTAGTTAAAATACAAAATTACAGGTAGAAATCCAGTTCTATCCCTCACTACCTTTTTATAAAGTGGAGTTATGAAAGAGTGTGCTATATAAACACATATGATGCATAACCTAATTTCAGAGTCAGAAGGCTAGACTACTGCTAGGCTAGCTAAACTCTTGTCAAATCTTAGTGGGCTGTTTAAAAACTATGGGTTTTCTACTATTTTATTGAGCATTACAAAACACAAAATCTGAATTTTGTAATGACATCATGGATTTTGAGTAACAGTTCCCTATATCACACATAACCCCAGAGTATTAGGTTGGTAGGACTTACAAGATCACTAAGGTGTACAATTAATTTCTTGCATTTCAGCTGATATGATTAATATTTCTTCCCTGAGGAGAAGTGTTATTATTAAATAATTATTATCCGTTAATAGAAATCACATTACACAAAATAGCTTTTAAGTAGGACAATAGTTTTCTGCAAACAGATTTTGTAAGAGATTGGAATGTAACCATGTTAACATTTGTACTGTAAATTGTACATACCTTCTGTATAAATGGGAAGAAAATTACGCAAAAGGTTTCTTCTACAAGCAAAACTGCATTCACTGCCACTAAAATTATGAGGGTTGTTTTTTGTTTTGGTCGGTTTGTTGTTGGTTTTTTGTTTGTTTGTTTGTTTGTTTTGGGTTTTTTTACAAAATCAATTTATCCATTTTCGCCACAGCAGAAGGCATTGATTCTTACACACACACACACACACACACACACACACACGGCTTCAGTCAGCTGTTCTCACTGTGGAAAAAAGTACAGCTTCATTTATCTTTGAATGTTGGTGGGAAATAAAAGAGTGGACTAAACATCAGAAATAATTTTATGTCTATTTTGGATTTTAGAAGGTATTTTCCCCGCCGATTTTTAATTGCCCCTTTGTCTGGCTTTCCTATTGAGCCACCATTGAGGTGGGTCTGATTGCTTCCACTTTCTTACAATGGTGAATTTATACAACTAAGTCAAAGTGGGACTGAGTGTCTGCAAAGACTCAAACAGTGTAGGAATTAAGACCAATGCATGCAATTTAAGTTCTCTACATAGAAGCTTATTTGTGGCTTTTCTAGTGTTGTTCCCAGAATCTGCTCACTGAACATAAATCGTACTTTAACGTTCTTCTTTTTCCACATTGCAGAACCAGCTCTATGCGTTATTCTCTCTTAGATAAATTTCAGTATTTGCCGTACTTCCACCTTACCATCTTTCTTCTTTTTTTTAATGTTATAAATAAATTTAGTGGACTCTATTTTGTAAAAACTTGGCATTTTAGTTTTCTGCTAAAGCTGCTGCTACCAAAGCCTACATCTACTGGGTCTCCATTAAGCCTGCATTTCCTTCTCTGTTTCCCCAGCATTCTTTTTTCCTTAAATATTTGAGAGTGTATATTTTTTTTCTTATTGTTCATTAATTTTCCCAGTGTTTGCTTTTTCCCTGTATCTAATTTTTTTTACATCTTCATGTTCCTTTACTATTGTCTTGGGTTTGTGCTTTGGTTTGGTTTTAGATTACTTTTTAAATTATGTCATGTAAATCTCACTTTCTCCAAATTCTCCAGTGTCATTTTTTCCTGTGTTTTTAGATTACTTTTTAAATTATCATGTCATGTAAGTCTCACTTTCTCCAAATTCTCCAGTGTAATTTCTTCCTGTATCCTCTCTTTTTTCCCCTAATAGATCTGCTCTCTTTATTTTCTCATTATTTTTTCGTATCTGACCTTATACAATATGCATTCCAGTTGAATCCATACCTTCACTACTGTTTAGCGTAAGTAGGAGTGACAAAAGGTTTTAAGATGTGTATAGCTGTTGATCCCAAAGAAGGCTGTCTGCTTAAGGACTATAGTTAAAGACTTTAAAAATCCTATTGAAAAATATTATTTCTTGGTTTTTTAGTAGGAATATGGTAACTTGCTAGGAGAAATCATGCTACTGCTGGCTGACAGAGGTTTTCAGAAGAGTTACATGATTTGCCTGTTCTGTTGGGGTTTTTTGTTGTTATTTTTTGGTGTGGTGTTTTTTTTTTTTTTTTTGTGGGTGTTTTTTGTTTTGTTTTTAATGTAAATGGGTTTTTTACTAAGTTTTTGAAAGAAATGTTTAGTCAGTGTAATACACACAGGCATTTCATTCACAAGTAAGAATTGCTTTAGTAATAATGTCATGGATTGAAGTAAAACTTTCAGTCAATGAAACACATTTTATTACAATTCTTGTAAAACCCTTTACTATAATTATATGTTCATGTATTTCCCCTGATTTTGATTTAAAGCACCATGTTACAATGCAAGCTTTGTTACATATGGACAACCTACCTGGTTCTGTAAATCAGTTTCTTTTTTGAAAAGCCTGAACAAAATACGCTTTGGCTAGCATTTCATACAACCAAAACTCAAATTATTCTTAAAATGCAAAGATTCATAAACTTTGATATACTATAAACAATGTTCCTCTATGTTGCTATCATTAAAACCAAGAAAGGCTGAATTCTTTGTTTTACATACTCTCGTGGACAGCAAAGACAATAAATTATGTTCCATTTCTTAACATTTCCACATCTTACATTTGCTCCTGACTGTCAAGCTAAATTAAATTTGTTGTGATAAATGTTTTATCTTCTTTCTTCTTCAGTCAGTCCCAAACCTCTGACCAGTTTCCTTATTGAGCCCTGGAGACTTATAACAATTATTGCTATCATATTTTTTTCCTGTTGGTTTGGTCTATCCTCCCAGTTTGGGCAGCATATGCCTTTCCGATCATTTTGTACAAGATATTTCTGAATTGAGAGCTACATTAGATATTATTACTTTCCGTCTGTTGTTCCTTTCATCCAAACTGTGCATTGGGCTGATCTATATCTTTTACAAACAGCTTGATGTCAAAAGCAGCTTCTAGTAACACCTCATCTCACAGAGGCACTATGATTGTTGAAGTTCATACGTAGACCACCCACCGCAACTTATTAAGCAAGTGACAAAAGTCACTGAGTCAGACCAAAAAATCAGTTGCTCAAGTATTTTCTCTCTACCAGAGGCCAAGCCCACTAAGCCAAAATTGCTGTGAGGGTAGGGAACATAAGAAGAAAGAGCTGTTTCTACAAACTTTTCTCCAAGATGATTACTGTCACTTACCAACCACTTACTCTCATCATCTTAGGACAGCCAAAGTCCAATTGGAATTTAATCTGGTGACAGAAATAGAGGGAAACATGGGGGACTTCCACAAGTACATCAACAGCAAAAAGAAAACCAGGGGAAATCTGCTGCTGTGTGGGGCAAGGGCCAGGGTGTCAAAGGACATGAAGAAGGCTGAAGTTCATAATGTCTTCCTTACATCAGTCTGGAGCAATTAAAATAGCCTTGGTGGAAGAGGATCCAGTTAGGGAGCATTTAAACAAATTGGACATGTGTAAGCTCATGGGATGTTACAGGAAGCACCCACAGTGCCAAGGGAGCTGGCTGATGTGACTGCAAGGCCACTCTCAATTATCTCTGAAAGGTTGTGGTGATCACGAAAGGTTCCTTAGGACTGGAAGAAAACAAATTTCACTGCTGTCTTCAAGAAGGGTAAAACCAAGAATCTGGGCCACAACAGGCCAGTCATGCTCACCTCAGTCCCTAAAAGGGTGGGCAAGAAAGTGACTGGGAGGATGGATTTACAAAATGGAAATCATGCTAACCAATCTGATAATTTAATGTAGTTTAATCATCATCATCATTCACCGTCATCACTATTAGAAAGACCATATCTGGCATGTCAAAATAAAATAACTAGTGGCCAACCACTGTTAACTTTGCCACATCAGCTGCATCTGATCCTGCTCCCTAATCCCTTCCCTAGAAGGAGAGGGAGAAACAGTCAATGTCATCACTGTTGCCTAATGTCACTGTGCTGTCACCTTTGTCACTACCACTCTTATTTCCAAGGTCATTCCTTCTAACTTTGCTCTCATCTCCGACTGGGCATTATAGCTCATACCTCTTAACTATATAAACTATGTATGTTAACAATGTCTGTGTCTCCCCTCTATCCCCTGCCAGGGACCCTTCCCCAGCTTTGGCTAAAGTTCAGTTCTTGCTGAAGCTGTCATGGACAAGCCAACAAAAATGATTGGGAAAAGTCCTTTGTGGTTGTAGTCCAACAAATTAAATGCTATCATTGCTAGTAACAAGTCACAGGTCTTGTAATAACTTTGCAAAGCCTCAAGACTGAGGCTTGCCAGGATTGCTTTATCTGAACTCATCATAGCCTGCCTGGAGCTTTGGTTTTGCTTGTTGAGCTGTAATGGCAGTTTATTTAATAATACCTGATGATTAGGTCGTTATGCTTAATTTTTTGTACTTTTGCTTAGCTTTGTGTGGTGTAGCCACAGGTTTTATATAGATAGTACTAATGAGTAGTTCGGTGTTAAAAAATATTTACAACATAGTGATGCAGAGGAATACATGCTTGATATGATATCAGAGGCCTTAAAATTGGTGGGGCAGTGTCGATGTGTACAGATGTAGAATGATAATAATAGGAACCCATGCTTACATTGCAGAACCTGGGATTTTAGAATGTTCAGTAAAAATCAGTCAAAAATTCAGATCTAGGAGCAGGAGTAAACTGGTTAGAGGGGTAACGATGAAGTACAAGTATTTAACATACATACATGTTGCACAAATGGTAAATTTCAATGCAACATGGACTTGCAGACAGTGGAGAAAACAAGGTGTAGAATGTGTTAGTACACAGGAAAATGACCTTAAGGAGATTATAGAGGAGGAGGAAACATCAACATGCTAAAAAAACATTAACCTCCCATCAAAGAACTAAGGACCTAATGTGTTTGAGCTTTATTGCCTCCCCCCAGTCCAGACTGAAGATGTCAACCTTAGGGCCTGGCAGAAGAGCAGAACCGTGTCTACAACATTGGAAAAAGGACCTATTGGGAAATGTGTGTAGCTTTAACTGTATTATTATTATTGTTATTGATATCATTGTTGTTATTATTGATATTATTAATATTATTATTTAGGAATTTACATAGAAAAATATTCTTTTATTTTCTTTTAATTTTCTTTTTCTATAATTAGATCTGGGGTCTTAGTAATTAATTGATCCGATTGTTAGGATTTTAGATATACTAACTAATTTTTTTTTATATATATATAACAGATCTGTTTCTTTTTTGCCTATAGCAGTATCAAGTATAGCTCTTTAACTAGTTCCTTGTTATTAAAGAACCCAGATTCGAGCAACCTGAACCATGTATACTGAAAAATTCAGTTACAGGATAGTGACTTTGTGAGGATAACCCCTTTGTTCCAGAAAAAAAGACTGGTTCCCATTTCTCAATCTGAAGCTTATTTCCAGGTCTCTAACAGTTCTTTGTACTGTAAATGCCTTAGATTTGCAATAGGCCGGGATCATTATCCATTCAGGCATATGGCCTTTGTTATTCACATGGCACTGAATGTATATAATGAGTAGGTGTTCACTGACATTTGTAGTTCCAGTGATAGCATGCTGTAACCTTCAACCTGTCACTTCAGACCTCATTTAGTGTAGCACAGTGGTGTGTAACTTTTGTTACAAAGACTGCTGCTAAGGCATGAGAAGGGATGTGAGCTAAAGCCATGTATGACAATACTGAAATTGCTGAAATGGTGACCACAGCTCAAGGATTCAAGAGAAAAACTAAGAATCTATGAGATGCTAAGGAAAAAGCAGTGAGCCACAAGACAGCAATTTGGCAAGAATGAGCATCAGCTTATTCTGAGTGGCAGTGGAGGCCACCTTTCTCTAGTTTTGTGAGACTGGCTGGCCACCGGGTACACTGATAGTGTATATATATCAGTATATATACTGATAGCAGAGTTTTCCTGCATGATGTGGAAGATACCTGAATAAAAGTGATACGGGGGTAAGGTTATGATTCTTAAATGTCAGATGTTGAAGGTACATCCCTGTCTTGATAACTGGCTGATAAAAGATGAATGGATTTTTTTTCCCAACACAGTGAATTCCATGAATGAAACCATAGGAATCCTGATTTCTCTGAACTGCAGTATGAATGTTCAAAAATCACATGTGGCACACCCAGCAGATGGAACTCCTAAGAGTATTATTAAAGCCTACAACACCTAGGACTTGGATCAATCTCATGCTGTTTGCATACCCCAGCCACCATACACCCACAAAAGACTCTCATGTCTCTTGTCTACATGGAGGTATGCAGTTTTGTGTCCCGTTGGTGCCAGAAGGAGCCCCTTCAAATTTGGCTCTTTTAAGCATCAAATATTTGCTCCATAGACATGTTAATTCATGTATAAATCCAAGCACTGGAAGAAAAGACCTAAGCAATGTCTGAAAAATATGTCCTTTCACAAAATCTTATCCAGCCACAGGGAAAACTTTCATTCATCCATACTTGGGAAGGGAGCACAGAGAGAAGAATGTATAGGCCAAGGTCTCTGTACTATGAAGACCTGTCAATCATATGTAATTAGTGTTCAGAAACTCACACTGGTCAGGTATGTGTATCCACATTTCTTCCAGATATTGCAATTTAAAGTACTAATGACAATTAGCATTGCCATTGTCTATTACTGCAGTAGTAAAAGAGGTGATACAGTATTTTGCAAATAAAGAGCCACTCTTTGAAGTTGGAGAGTGGGGCACATCATCCATGATCTAAATCTGCCTCTTGGATGTTTAGCAGTCCAGCAGATATCCTCAGCTGTTGCTGACTCCAATAAATGATATACCAACAAATATCCTGACACTGATAATTTGAGACTAGAGTATTGCCAGAACCATACTCTTCATGTCAGTCCATCAAAGGATGTTATGTTTTCTGGCTCACCAGCAAAATATTTCACTTGAATTTCAGTGGTCATCATCTAAGTGCCCGGATGGTGATGCATCCTAGGATTAGACAGTGGCTTTTTTCTGCTGGATAAAAAACACTTTTTAATAGTAAAAATGAGTTTATCATGTTGATCTAGCAAAGCCAATGGAAGACATCTGCATCTGGGTTTTCTTTTAAGTTCCTCAGAATCAAGCTCTTTCCCTTTTCCAGAATAAAGGAATCTGGTCTTTCAGTTGGTTCAGTAAGCAGTATTTCAACCCTGGATTTTCAATCCAAGGTTACAGAACATTATTCTGTTTTCTTCTTTGAAAGTGTTTTTTATTTAAGTCTACCTAGGGTTCACACTTTACTTTGGGACCCTATTTTTTAGCAGCACTTGGATATCCTACCTGACTAGCAAAGTCTTTGCATTTATAGCCATTTTTTGCTGCTATATTTTTCTCTGAATGCAGCATTCCTGTACTTTTTATTTCTTCAGAACATCTTTTGCAAGATTCAGACTTATTAGTGATGAGCTTCAAAATGTTTTCATAACAGCATCCTTTTCTGACTTATGTCACATGAGGAAATTGACTTGGCTTCTCTGCCCACCCACACTCCCCCACTCACACCCAAATTTCAGTCTACTTCTTGCAATTTGCTATGTTACTGTATTCTACACTCAAAAGGAATTATTAGAATGAGGGTTGCAATTTAATTCTGACTATTCAGCTTTATTTCGGAGCCTTTTGGGGAAAATAAGTAAACAGGAAAAAATGCAAAGTTTCTATTACAAGGTGAAAGATCTTGAATATTCTCAGTGAATTATTTTATTTTATTAACCTGAAGTTCAGGTTGACCATCCGTATTTGAAATTTTTACAAAATAGTATATACTTAAGTAATGATTGTATTTTCAGATATTTGGTTGTTGGTTAGCCATTAGCATTTATCCTGCTAGGATAAGTTATGTAATTGTCATCAAAGTTGTGTTTGTTATTGGCAGTGCTGTGTCCTGGAAGAGCTGAGTTTAGAACTTCTTCCACTTCGTTGCTGATACCTTTGTGTGCATATTTGGTACAATTTAAGTACTTAGTGGAATAAGAGCCCTATGAGATTTTCTGTATGAATCTAATAGACAAAAATTGACACGTCATCTCAGTTTTGCATAGTTGTCATGTTCAAAACGTGGTATAGTGCCTCCTCCTTCATTTATTTATTCATGTCAGGCCATGCTGGGTATAAAGCAGTAGGCTAAAGAAAGCTTGATTTAAAAAAATGATTTCTAACTTTTGAAAATGTAAGTACAGCTGGGACCTACATGTTTTTCAGTAATAAAATGAAAAAAAAAATGCTAAGAAAACAGTTCAGAAATGAATCTTGGTTTTAATCTTGGTGTTTAGCCTGTTTCAAATATTTTATGTTAGCAAATCTCATTAACCTTAATAATGTGTTATAAAAAATACAGTGTTACCAAACTGTAGGGTTTAATATGTTATAGGTGCAGAGATGAGTGTATATCATCATATTTGCTCTATATACTTTTTTTTCCTCACTTTCAAGTACCCAGTTCTTGATATTTGTTTGGGAAAGCTTGGTATCCAGCATTGCCTTTAGAAGCAGCATAGCAAAACTCAGCAACAGCTGAAGGGGAAGTTGAAGACTGTAGACATGATGTTACCTCTTAAAACAAAAAAATCATAAAAAAACCCCACAAAAAAACACAAACAAACAAACAAACAAAAATCCCCAACCAGGCAACGAACAAAAAAAAACCCTCAACAAACCAATGAAACTCCTATTCTGACAGCTGCTCTAAGTATGTTTGTCTGTGTTTCTGTTGTGGTTCAACCCTGGCTGGCAACCCAGCCCCAGGCAGCTGCTCGCTCACTCCCCCCCCCGAGGGATGGGGGGAGGATTGGGAAGGAATGTAAAACTCGAGGATTGAGATAAGAACAATTTACTAGGTAAAGCAAAAGCCACGCACGCAAGCAAAGCAAAGCAAGGAATTCATTCACCACTTCCCACAGGCAGGCAGGTGTTCGGCCATCCCCAGAACAGCAGGGCTCTGTCACATGTAACAGTTACTGGGGAAGACAAATGACATAATGCAAATGTCCCCCTTTCCTTCTTCTTCCCCCAGTTTATATACTCAGCATGATGTCATATGGTATGGAATACCCCTTTGGCTGGTTCGGGTCAGCTGTCCTGGCTGTGTTGCCTCCCAATTTCCCGTGCCCCTCCAGCCCTCTGGCTGGCAGGGCCCAAGGAACTGAAAAGTCCTTGATTTAGCATAAACATCACCCAGCAACAACCAAAACCATCAGTGTGTTATCAACAACACCAAGTCCCAAACAGCCCTGCACCAGACACTAAGAAGAAAGTTAACTCCATCCCAGCTGAAACCAGGACAGTTTCCTTCCCAGCTCTGCCCTATGCTGATATGCTGGGGTGGTGGCAGCCCAGGCACCTCTGGGTCACCTCCCACTGCTTCAGGGAGCTTCCACTGCAGGTTCTGATGGCAGTGTGGCAACTTACAGGTAGTCTGAGGCAAGCCGGTGCTGCCATACCGTGTTGGACACATACCCGAAGTTACTGCTATTTCAAAGTGTATTTGTGCTTTGAATTTTAAGCAGCTTCTGGGTACCTGATTAATTGTGCTGGTTTTGAAAATTAAATTTTGCAAAGTATTAAAAAATATAGAGGCTACACTTTAACAGAAAAATAAGATGCTTAAAACAAAAAGTGTATTTCAGTAGATTCCATCCTGAATTCAGTGTAGGACAGGGAATATCTCCAAAGTGCACATGGGTCTTTTTTTCCAGGATCTGACCATGGGGATGGCAAAGCTTGCTGTCTTGTCTGTACAGGAAGGCTCAACAGAAGTGGTTGCTATAAGGAGGGGTGAGTTAGCAGGAGTTTCTCAATGCATTCTATAAGAGATGCTCTGGCTTGAGGTCTGCCTTACACGTATTTTGAGGAAAAAGCAGCTCATTCTGTTTGTAATTTCATTTGTGGAAAAGTACTTGATTAAGCTAAGATTTTTCAAGCTTGTTTGGCATGATGTTACAGACTGAATATTTGTTTCAGAAAATGTTCCTTCCTAAATTAGTTTCCTGGGCTTGTGCCTTGTTCTTTCTCCCTCTGTCCTCCCTTCAGCTTTGCTTTTTTTGTAAAGCAGTACTTGTTTCTATTAGCTGTGCAGTATTATATTCCACACCTTGAGGACTTTTCCTCTGAAAGCCTTACAGCTTTATCCACAGCAATGGCAGGAGCCTGGCTGTAAGGTTGGGATGCAAAACAGAGATACAAGAGGACTGAATGTCTTATGTGCTCTGGGAGGATTTTTTGTAGGATTTTAAGCAATCTTTGTAATTCCTTGTTTCTTATGTCCTTATCTTTAAAATAGGGAGGTAGACCTGGAGTTATTTTGAAGATTACCAAAGCTTATATAAAACAGTTTGAAAGTGGTAATCTCTCCTAGAGAGCTAAATCTGTCTGTGACTTGGTAGATATGTACAAAAACATATTATATATTAGAAATCCTAACTCAGATGCAGAGATATGAACACACTCATAAAAGCTGAGCTGTTGAATAACTGGTCAGTACATGGCACTTTAATCACCGAAGTCTAAAACCAGTAAGACTCATCTAGAGTTCTGTCGTGTCTCTTGAAGAAAATTACTGTGGGAGTTGGAAGACATTGCAGAAAAATACTAACACTGCAAGTTTTTAATCAAAGTTATTTCAGAAGAAACTTCATTACTAATCTAGACATATATTAGATTTCTCCTTTATTCCACTAACATTTAAAAGATAGAATAACATTTTATGTGACTAAAAATGTATTAATTGATCTTATGCAATACAGTATAGGGGTGTTGCATTTTTCATGCTATTTCATCAACAAAGTTTAGTTGTATTCAAAGCATGAATCACACAAATACACTTTTATTCATGAAAACTTTGTGCGTGTTTGCCACTGATACTAAGCAGAAGTCTGCAGGGTTTTAAAAAGGTAAACACTTTACTTTTACCATGGAGAGGGGTGATTACTGAGCATAACAAAGAACTTCCTGCTGAATTGGATTTGGATTTGTAATCTGCTAGAAATGTGTAAAGGAAAAAGTAAAAGCATTTAGCATACTGTTTTCATAAGAACAGCTGAGTCTCCAAAAAATGGTATATGCCTTACGGTAGATCATATTCCTACAATCCTTTCTCTAAATAAAGATCACCACCTTTATTATAACTTGTTGTAATTATTTATGAATAATTATATTCATAAGCTTTAACTGTTATTATGGTGTGCTTTTTTTTAAATAAACCCAGTTTTTCATGGAGGTAAACCATAATTGCTCTGAGATTTATCTGTTATAGAATATTTTCTTTAGTTGATCTTTTGATTTGTAAGGACAGTACTGAAGAGAAAATTTTCAGAGGATCTAAGGGAATATGCAAAAAAAATCCCAACCCTGGCACGCAAGGCTGATGATGTAACAGCCTCTTTGTTATAATTGCTTTTTGTAGTCATGTTCCAGATAATTCTTGTAGAATCCATTCTGAACATAATTTAAAGACATAAATGCAATATTCTTAGTGATGCCTTACAAAGTTCCTGCGCTGCCTTCAGCAACAGAAATATTTATAGAGAATTTGTTCTTTAAATCATAATCATGGATCTTATTGATCGCAATGTCACACGGTGGATGTGATTAACAAAGGTCATCAAAACTTATACAGACTTTGTTTTTATTTGTAACTCTTAAGACTGAAGTTTTGTTACGGCCTATATAATTATTTGATTACTTTATATTGTTCCTACTGTACATCCTGTTGGGGTAGATAATCACTTGCTAATGTTAATAGCATATAACTTTTAGACTGTTTTAGTTCTGTACAATGTAGTCAGCAGCATTAGTTTTAGTTTACTTAAGCAGGCTGAATTAGTGGCTTTTGTATGTGCATATGGATTTGTTGAGAAAGAACACAAACTGTTTCAGCTGTGAAATGCTGATTGTGTAACAGCACAGGTGTGGAGGATGTCAAAGAACAGGAAGGGATTTTTATTTACTTGTATTTCTTTCTGGAAATATGGAGTCACCCAAACCTGTGATACTGTATATGTAGGTAATAGGTTCTTTTCATTCAAAGGTTGAACTAGGATATAATTGAGGAGAAAAAACTATTGGGTTTGCTTGGTGAGAAATGAAAGGTTTTCATTGTAAGTGACCAAATGGGGGGGGGGGGGGGGGGGGAGATTAATTTTTTACTTTAAATAAAATGTTGAACTTGTTCAAGTTGTATTTAATTTGTTATCCTTAAAAATTTATATGATGTTGAACTATAATTATTTCAGGATTGAATTTGAAACCTTTTCAAAAAATATATTTGCAAAATATCACAACATAATGTTTTTAGTTTTACATTTAAATATAATTCACTGGACATTATTTAGTTAACTTTTCATACAGGTATGAAACTGAATGTTCAACTAATAACACATTTGCCAAAACTTACTGAAAAAGGAATTGTTCTGAGCAAGTGTATGTCTCTTAGTAAGAGTAAAAAAAGAAACAATCCAAAAACCCAACCAAAACCCAAATCTGTTTTATTGCAGATCACAAAGCCATCCTAAATTCCACTAGAAGTCACAAGAAGGGCTGTCATAGCTTTTCTAAGCAAACCATTTTACCAAGAATATTTTGGTTAAGGCAGGGCCGTTTTCAGTACCCAGGTGCTAGTGCATAGGTAGAACTGGAGGTGGCACAGTGGGCAGCAGAAAGCATCGGCTGCCAGATGAGCTCAGCCCTCCCCATTCAGGTCCAGACTACAGCTCATGGGCAAAAGGAGTTGTCCATGGCAAAAGACTTGAGTATGGAGGAGACTAGGGATCAGCTAGTTAGAACAGATCATCTTAATTAAACATCTGCATGGAAACCAATCATCAGTCCCTGAGCACATCAGGAGGCTTTGGTCTGCACCACCTTCACTGACATCATCTTCCAGCAGCTTTGGGCAGCTGTGCTCACAGCTACCTGGGAGAGGCATGGGTCCTGGTGAGGATCTCCACAGGGGCCTGGGGGCTGCACTGAGCCTTGAGCCTTGCTTTACCTAAGCCATGCTGTAGGCTTGCTGGTATGTCTCTGGCCTTGATATTTCCTTGACCCCCCAATGGCCTGGGACTTACCTTGTTGCTGTGGCTTTATCACTGCAGCCTTGTTGGGTGCCCCATAGCTGATCCCAGGCCCTAGCCCCAGCCCTGGTCCCTGCTCAGCTCACTGGGTGGGACCGCAGTTCCAGAAAACCTGTTCCTTCTTGCAGAAAATGTTGGGTGAAAATGTGGCTCTAAACCAAAGAGTGGCTGTAAGCTAACAGATGTGCCCTCAGAAAACTGAAAGGGGTGGAAATAGTAATTCCCAAGAGTTTGCAATTTGCTGGCAGTTGTGACCCAAGTTAGCTCCAGTTGCTTGACCTCCTAAAGGTGCTGCAACTCAGGAAAATTCACGGTAGGAGGTCAGATGGCTCTTTAGGTGCTCTGTACTAAGTGTGTTTCTGGAAATGGTTGCATCAAAACTGTTTGCAGCTGGCTATCGACAGGTCAATAAATTATGAGATGAGACAAGAAGATTCAAAATGCATGTTTCCATTGAGAAGGCTGATGGTTATACCCAGCCTGTCACATTGGGGAGTATGTGATTTGAACACACAGTATGAGAAATGCTTGGGTTTTCTTTTCTGTTGTGGCACCACATTTCAGTGAGAGAAAAGTTTCTGTTTATATCCTTGTGATCGATTGCACTATCATCTGTAATGCTACCATATCTAGAGTCCATTAGTAAAATTCTTTTAATCTTGTCTTTCAATCCTCTACATTCTCTGTAATATTTTTATTTCCAAAATAACATGTAAACCAGTTCATCTAGGGTTAGAAACATAGGAATTCCTGGTTCTAAAACTGTTGAGAATACTTTTTTCTTTTATCACACCAGATATGATAAATAATCCCTGTTGTAATGTGTAGGTTTAATGTGAAATGTGTGTTGCTGAATTGTGTACTTTACAGCTTGAAATTACATGGGTAGCTAGTACACTAGCTATGTATTACTACCCAATTTGTAGCACCTAAAACTAATCATGATTTATTATTAATACAGTAAACTAGAAGATAGATGTACTTATCAGATACATGTGGGGTTATTTTTAGCAAATAGATACTACTGTATGAGAAATAATTCCAAAAGGTCTGCTTTGCTAGTCTTGGGGGTTGTACTTTACTAAAAGACTTAGTTGAAAGCTCTGGAGATACATTGTTGCAAACATTTTTTATCAGAAAATAAGACAGATAACCTATCAAATTCAATTGTCTTTAAAATATAGGGAGGAAGTAAAACAAATAGAAAACATCAAATGGGCATGTAAGTCCAGCCATGTTCTTGGTCACTAAAAGAGTGTAAAAATCAAGCAGGATTTTCAGAATGTATTATGTAGAAACACCCAGAAAACAGAAGATTTCAGTAAAGCATTCTACCGTGTTGCAACTCGCAGAATCCTTGAAAATCTAACCATTTGCTTTTTTTCATAATGTTTATTTACATTTTTAAATGTGACTGTACCTGATAGAAAATTACTGAAGTGAATAGAATTGGTATCTCCTCAGAATAGACTACTGTTCTGCAACATGAACATGTATTCTCAAATCAGCACATTATGAAACCAGACTTTTATTGTTGTACATAAAGAACATCCATTCCTTCCATATAGCCCAGTGCTACTAAGATCACTGGGAATCTTTCTGTATTAGAACATCACCACAATTAAAGTTTTATCAATAGAATTATGTATCAGTCACAAGATAATTATATGATCAATAAATCTGAAGACAGTCTTGCCATTAGAAGTTATAATCAAGCCAAACCAGATGAGAAATATGGATTACAGTAATGAACAAATAAAACAGTGTGATTGAGCTGCATGGTATTAGTATAAAAACTCATTAGTATAAAAACTCACATATTGACTATTTTGCACAGTCTTCTTGTTCTAATTACTTTCTTGGAATTTTATCTCAACTTTTAGGAAGGATTCAAATTATAACTTTTTTTAAAGGAAAAGGAAGCAATAGAATGAGAAGGGACTTGAAAGAGAAACTGGAAACAATATATAGCATTGGCAGAGAAATCCAATAAATTTATAAACAGAGAAAAGTAAAGAGAATTCAAATAATTAGATTGAAAGAAAAAAGATGTAAGAAAAGCAGGTGTGGGAACACTTACATAAATTGCTACTTAAGTTTCATTTTTGCATGCTCTTTACTCCTTTTGGGCGTTCAATAGGAGAGATCTCCAGGTCTTAATCAATTACAATGAATTATGTTTAATTTTGGCAAATACTTTGATCTTAGTACAGACTTCTGTGGTATTTCACTTGTTACAAGCCTCCTGGTAGAGTAGAAATCATTAACCATGATCCTCTGAGTCCAGCCATCCACCCTTTTGTTTTGTGCATCTAGCAGTTCAACCATGCAGACCTAAACGTAGGAAAGTGTTGAAAGCCTTGTTAGTGTCAAGACAATTGGCATCCATGGTTTTCCCCTTGTCTACAATCTAGTCATTTTGTTATATAAGCAGAATATAATCCTTTAGGAAGGCAGTTGAAGACCAGGACACCTGCAGTAGCATTCTCTTAAATTCTCGTAGCACTCTGTGTTGTTTTGGAAACCAAATGAAAGGCAGATAGTGCCTGACTTTTGAAGGGGTGGTGAGCAAGGATTCAGATTCTTCAGTGACTGGGGATGCCTCTGTAATAAAGCCTATACATAATGGGCAAACTTAATTTGAATGAAGAACTAAGGCTTTTGAAATTGAACACTGACTAGCTTATATGTAAATTTAAGAGCATGGTAAAGTCAGTAACAATGATAGAGAGCATTATTCAGTGTAGAGTATCTCTTGTTGATGAAATCACAGAAATTCTGTATCCTTGAGAAAAGATGCAACTGGTCTGAAATCTTCACTTATAGCACCTCTCTGTAACAATAACTGTGATGAGTTTATATGCAATGTCCCTGTAGATGCAATCAAAAATCACTTCATCTCTGCTCAGTTTCAAAAAGGGAAGCTGCATGAAAACAAGATGAGCAAAAGAATTCCTATATTGACAGCAAATAGCTATTCCAGTTTACCTTGACAATCCCAAGTACAGACACAGTGACTCAGTATGTCACTAGTCATCTAATGTACAATTCACTACCAGAACCTACAGAATATGTTAAGTATGTTAAAATAACATATGCTACAAGTAACGGTATGGTTATGTACCATGTAGGTCACTTAAAATTGTTATCTTATGTCCTGTGTTCTGGAGGCCCTTCCTGGATGCAAATAGATCAAGATTTTTTGTTACTCTCCACTTTGGTAACTCCATCAGAGATTTTAAGCTACTGGGTGCTTTATAAACTCCATGGGACTGGCTGCCTGGGATGTTTTGGATACTGAAGGATGGTGTGATAAATAGTCACATAGATTAGTTAATTTGCATTGCAGCTTGTGGTGTGCTGCAGAAGACTTGTGAATCTCTAAAATGAAACCTCAATTGTGAGACAAGGGCCAACTGATGAACTGTAGAAAAATCTTGAAACTCAGTTTCCAGATAATAAAATAGAATTCAATATAGATATATTTAAAGTGATGCTGATGGCAGAGAGAGTGGACAAAACTACCTTGCCATCATTGCGGTCAGATGGTAGATTTCAGTTACGAAGTAGTGACGCTCAAAGATGTAAGTATGCACATCACTGGCAGTCACAAAATAATTTTTAGGGATTATTAGGAAGACAATAGAGATCAGATAAAATAGAACAGAGAAAATCATGAAGCCACTGTATAACTGCATACTTTGACAGGCGATGTATACATTGTACAGTTCTCCCTTCGCATGAGAGAAAAGAATTATATAAAGTTGAGAAATTTAAGGAACTGCAGTAGTGGTGATCAAAAATACAGAAAAAGCTTCCACCTGGGAAATAAGTGTACTACGGTTCTTCAGTCTTGAAAAGAGATGTCTCAGAAAGGATATGACTAAGAGGTTTATTGAGGTTTCATATGGGTTACATGGGAAGAGCAGAAAGGAATGATTCTGCCCTCTCTCTTCTGATACAAGAACCTGGGCTATCAATTTATACTAATAGGAGTTGCATTAACAATAAACAGAAAAGAGCCGCTCTTCATGTATTGGTTAGTCTAGCAATGGAACTTGTAGCCACAGGACATTGTGGCTCCTAAAAATATACAAACAATTGATACAAAACAAAAGCAATTACAAAACATTTTCTAATCTGTTGGGTTTTAAAAAAAATATTTGTTAAATTATTTCTGGCATTCAAATGATATTAAATGATTTTAAAAAACCTAAGCATTTGTTACTCTGACTATTGAGACTGATTTGAGAAATGAGCTGTTTTAGAATGTATAGTTGATTTTCTAAGAAGGTAAGAAGGATTCGAAGTATGTGCTGAGAACAAACCTTTGAAAATTGTTTGCTTTTGCAGATTACCTATTATAGACTGCAAATTATTAGAACATTTCTAGATAATGAAACAAAATCAAATGTTATGGTTTTTTTCTGTAAGCTTTTCATTCAAAGAACACACAGAGAAAACCTTATGTAATTCTCAGACTGTATTTTCTATTTCTTAGCAGTTCTAGCAACCTAAATTTAAACATAGCACGGAAACCATTGTTCTTACCTATTTCAATTTCCTAACAAATGTGACAACGTATTTCAGGTTTGGCTTTTCTTGGAAAACGAAGCAAGCTCTGAGGTCTGCATTTTCTATTTTATGTGTATTAAGGTCTTTCTTGATAATCCTCAAATGCAATAAGGTTGCCAAAAATCTGTGTGAAAAGACATTCTAATGAAAAATGAGTAAAATAAACTTTGCTTGCAACAGTTGAAGTTTAGTGTATACAACTATGGGAAAACACAGCCAAAATGGAGCTAAATAAAAGAAACAGGGAAACATGGATTTGACAGGGAGAGAAATTTTTCTAGTTAATCTAATCCAATGCTTCTATTCCTCAGTACATTCCAAAATGCAGCTGTTAACTAACTTTGATGTGAAAAAATATGTTTTTAATTAACATGTGCTGTAAGCCATAACAGCACTTCTAAATTTTCCTAAATTACACGATGGATTATGAAGTCATTATGAAGCACTGGTGATTCAGAACAGTGTTTCTACATGTAGGAATTTTAATAATTTTTAGATTTAAATAAAATTATTCTTTCAAGCGTACTGAAGTTTTTTCAGCAAACTCTGCTGATACTGGTCTACAAAGTTATTTTTTGCTTTGCCTTTCATTACTGCTCCTGTAATTTATCCTCTGAGTTCGATAATGATTTCATCTAGTAAAAAATCCTTAAAAAACATATTTAAGGAAAAGTAAAATCTTGAGTTTCAAGACTGTAGTTTTTTACTTTTAAGATGATAGTGTGGTAGAAGTAGCCATGGCTGCTATGACTGATGAGTCATGCTCTACTTTATATTCATGCCTATGATTTTAAATTGCCACATATCTTTTAATTAACGTAATATTTAGAGTTGCATGTACCTATAATAGCATCTTGTTCAGTCAAGGGTCTTTTTATACTTCTGTAATGAATAATGTCAGAGCAAGTACTGAGTTGTAAATTAGTAATAATTATTTTTTCCTGGAACTCAAAATTCAAGTTTGGTGGGGTTTTTTTGGTTTTTTTTGTTTGTTTTTTTTTTTTTGTTTGGCTGCTTGGATTTTGTTGCTGTTGTTGTTATTTTAAATAAAGATTTGCATACAATTTCCTTTCTTGTCTGGCCTCAGTAAACTGTCTTGGAATAGTAAAAAAAAAATACTAAAAACTGTTGGGGTTTTTATTTTAGAGTTTTTTTTGCAGAGCTGGAGAGAACAGAATTGAGGTGGCAGAAGTAAAAAATAAGTCATATACTATAGCAGTTTATTTGTACAGTGCGAAAAGAATTTAGGAGGCATTAATTTTAATAATCATTGGGACTTGATTTAAGTAATGTGAAATAAAACAAAGAAAAATGTTTAATTTGTAAAAATACATGTACTCATATAAAGCGCTTCTTCTGAAACTTTGCTCATAGATAAATTTCAAGCGACGTGTTCTTTTCCAGTTCAGTGTAAAAACTAATGTGAAACAGAAGAATTTCTTGTGAAGTGGAAATTCTTCTTTCCAGCCTGTTTGGTAGTGAATTTACTGAATATGGAAATGCTACAAGTCTAGCTAGTTTCCCAAAGGCCAGAAACTGAACTATCACTTGTCTCTCTTGTGTGGTCTTTGAGTGCAGGTTATTCAGTGTAATTAGGACTATAGTGCAATAATAAGCCATACAAAAATATTTTAAAGCTAAGAAAGGTGAACAAATATTTAGCCAGGACTTTATGTCTGGTTGTGTCTTCACCTATTTTGAGAGACGTCAGCCTACATTTGGTGTGATTTAATTTTGCATATTTAATTCTGCTAAGGTAGTCTGTGTCTGTGCTTATCCGTAGTCAGGGGTGGGAGCTGCTGCTGCTGCAGAGCCTGGGGAATAATATTCCATGTGTGAGTGGATACACGTCATTGGGTTGTGCTTTCATTTTAATTTAGTTCTTGGTTCCATCATTCTTTGAAGTGGAAAGCATGCTTGATGCATGCTTGATGCCTGTTTGAGACGGCTTGTGAAGCTGAATATTCCTTTTTCTTAGTCGCTGAGCATTGGTAATTGGTCTGATACTAGCCTGTAACAGTTGTTGCTTGAGTTCTTACGCATACGAAGTATTTATTTTTGGAACCACAAATTCAGGATTTATCTGAAAGATTTGTTGCAGTCATATTAACCTGTTGCTGAAATTGAATTTTAGATTTGACTCTGTGGTGGGTTGACCCTGGCTGGACGCCAGGTGCCCACCAAGCTGCCCGATCACTCTCCCTTCTCAAGTGGACAGGGAAGAGAAAAGATAAAGCTCGTGGGTCGAGATAAGGACAGGGAGAATTCACTCAGCAGTTACTGTCATGGGCAAAACAGACTCAACTTGGGGAAATTAGTTTAATTCATTGTCAACCAAATCAGGATAAAAAGAAATAAAAGTAAATCCTAAAACATCTTCCCCCCACACATCCTTTCTTCCCAGGCTCAACCTCACTCCTGATTTTCTCTATCTCCCCACCCCGAGCAGCACAAGGGGACATGGAATGGAGGTTACAGTCAGTTCATCACACCATCACACACCATCTTTGCCGTTCCTTCCTCCTCACACTCTTCCCCTGATCCAGCATGGCCTCCCACCCAGAAGAGGCAGTCCTCCATGAACTTCTCCAGCACGAGTCCTTCCCATGGGCTACAGTTCTTCACAAAGAGCTCCAACAGCGGTCCTTTTCACGGGTGCACTCCTTCAGGAACAGACTGCTCCAGCACGGGTCACCCACAGGGTCACAAGTCCTGCCAGAAAATCTGCTCCGGTGTGGGCTCCTTTCCACAGCATCTCACAGGTCCTGCCAGGAGCCTGCTCCAGCACAGGCTCTCCACAGGGCCACAGCACATCCACCTGCTCAGGTGTGGCATCCTCCATGGGCTGCAGGTCAATATCTGCTCCATCTTTAACCTCCAAAGGCTTCAGGGGCACAGCCTGCCTCACCATGGACTTCACCATGGGCTGCAGGGGAACCTCTGCTCCAGCACCTGGAGCCCCTCCTGCCCCTTCTTCTGCACTGACCTGGGTGTCTGCAGAGCTGTTTCTCTTACGTATTCTTACTCCTCTTTTCTGGCTGCTGTTCTGTATCAGTTTCTTTGCCCTTCTTGAATATGTTATCACTGAGGCACTACACCATTGCCAATGGGCTCAGATTTAGCCAGCAGCAGATCTGTCTTGCAGCCAGCTAGCATTGGCTCTATTGGACATGTAGGAAGTTTCTGGCATTTTCTCACAGAAGCCACACCTGTAGCCCACACACTACCAAAAGCTTGCCATGTGAGTCCAATACATACTTACAGCACATACAACTCATTCTTGCTTACTAAGAGATTTTTGGAAGCTTTCTGAAGAAAGGCAGGGGAGAAGCAAAATCAGCTGTGTGTTTTGGTGGGGGTTCTGCTTGATTTAAAGTTTTCTTTTGCCTTAACAGAATGCATGTATAATATTGGAATGACAACATATATTTTGCCACTTATTTCACTTTCTAGTGCTCTGGGGTGGTCTTGTATAAATCAAGATTGAATGAAAAGGCTTTGGCCTCGGGGATGTTTGTGTACTTCCTTTCTTTCTCAGGTATTTGTTAATTGTTTGTGAAGCAAGGACATGTGGGATCTGATGTGGTATTCTTCCACTCTTATTTTTTTATATCAGGGATTCAGGAAGTAGTTTTAAATGTTACTTGTAATGCAGATATATCTGATGATGGAAATCTATGCATGTAGTATTTTTGTAAGCATTTCCTATATTTTAAAACAAGATAGTGTCCAGATTTAAAATAAAAAATAATAACTTTCAAAGAGTAATTTTATATTTTCTTTTGGGGTTATATTTGATATACCATCAGGGTTGCATGAACTCCCATATCAGATTTTTGAAGGCTTTCTTCACCTCTTACATAATTATGATTTTTTCATGAGTATTTCAGCAGGTTTTAATAACTGTATTTAAACTTAGTTAATTGGATGTCAGGATTGTTCTTTGGAATCCCGTGCGTAGGGTTAGGCAATGTTGTACTGTCATTTTACTCTCATTAGAAGCTGGACTGGGTTATAGCTATTGATTTAGAAGTACAAGGACATAGACAGTTTAGTAGGACTCAAAAGACTTCAATTTCAGATGTACGTGTTGAAGAACCAGGCATATATTTGATGAAGATTTTTTTTTGACTCCCAGAGAATTCCCCAGTCAAACTGGGGATGTTATGGGGATGGAGGAGGAAGAGTGATCAGTGTAAGCATGAAACGTGTGTGCTGTACCTCTGTTGGGCAGCAAGACCAGTTAATCTGACAAGATTTTTGGTGAAGGCTTAGCCACGGTGTTCATAAATTACTTCTCTGTTGTCTTTTTCCCATCTCTTTTACCACCACTGAAGTAAGTCCTGAATCCTGCATTCTGGGACTGAGGTACACAGTGTGTCTGAGGTGTGACAGTTTTATGATGCTAACCCTCAGGTTATCTAACTCTGCTCCATGGAGGCTATGGAGTACTCTGTCCTACACAAAGGAATCCTTTCTTGATCAGAGCTAATCCACATGATCACCCCAAGTCTTTAGTCCCCTGCAACAGACTTCCCAACAGATGTGTAAAAAAGGGCAGCTCCTTTCTCATCTTGATGTGAGTAGAAAATAGTCTCAGGAGCATCTGTGTCATATCATCTGTAGCTGCCTCATTTCACCAAGCAGGACCATACCAGGCTTCCCCTGAGCTGGAAGGAGCAATACTGACCTGGTGATCATTACCACTGCGCTCTCTCTCCCTCCTTCTCTCTCTCTCTCTCTCTCTCTCTGATTCTAATAACTTTAAAATTTATTCTTTCAACTTATGTTTAAATGAACTAACATTTATCAGATATTTAATTTGTATTAAGTTATTTTAATTAATTAGTGGTAGCTTACTGTATGCAGAACATAGGCTGGTAATTATACAGTGATGTGGTAAAATTGCACAGACCCTTCCATATAATATAACATGTCTTTCTCTGGTTTGCAAAATTCTTTCAGTATTTTTAGCACACAGAAACCTTTACATAACACTTTTTTGTTTAGGATGCCTATCATTTTTGCTCTTTTGAATTGTGAAAGATTGCTTTGTAGCTTACAGACTGTATTATGGAAGTCAGTTTCATTTAGTGTGCTAAATGATGATCGCTACTGTTAAAAAAAAATCTTAATTGGATTAGGTTTCCAGGTCTTGTGGATGTAATAGATCAGATGATCTTATAAGTTCCTTCTGAATTTAGATCTAATGTAGCCCTGTTAAAATCATGAAAACCCAAAGTGGACTAGTGTGTCTCTCACTGTCTCCTTTCCCATCAGTGCTGTGTACAGCTCTCCCTACCTGATGCAGCAGCAGTTGCACATCATACCCCCCTTGCAATCCTGTTTCCTTCCCTTGTTCAGTCTAAATTGCATTCCCCCTTAGGTTTTACTGCTTGAACATGTTGATTTAAATTATTTATCAGGTTTAATAGATTTAATGGGGTATTTTTGTAGTGTTTCTTTTTTTGCTGTTATTAAGGGTTACAAGTAAAAGAAGAGGAAAAGAAAATAATATATGCATTCTGATGAACAAGTTCCCTGAGGGTTAAAAGAAATGTCAGCATTTTCACTGTAGTGCTGTGACAAAGAAACATTAACAATTCCCTATGTGCCAAAGTCCCAGGTGTGCAGCTTTCAAAATCAACAGATACAAAACCAGCAGCATTTTTTTCTCATTCATCAATTTTGTGAAACCAAATTGGCTTTCTGGAATCCCCACAGCAATTTGCAAATGATGTATGAAATGAAATATTCCTACCTGCACACTTCACAGGAAAAAGAACAAAAAAGAAAAAAGCTTTCCTATCAGTGCTCTGACATGTTATTTCAGTGATACTTGGTATCCAGTCAGAAACTACCAGAAATAAGATACTAGTTCAAACACTGAAAAAATATACCATTTACAATAATCTTCTGCACATTTTTCTTCTTCAGCTTTCCTGTTTGTTCTCTCAGCACCATTAACCTTGATGATTTTGTCTTTTAAAAACCCCATTTGTTCATGCAAGTCCATCTCAATAGTTTTCAGAAACTCTGGAGTGATTTTTCTCTTCTTTTTCTGATTGTGGCTTAGGGAAGTGTATGAACTTGAACTGGATGACCTCTCAAGGTCCATTGCTTTCTCCTGTGATTCATTAAGATTACCCACACATCTTTTTTCTCTGCTGTTTTGCTTATATAGTGTCTATTTCTTTAGATATTTGCCAGCTGTGCCTGTAGGCAGAGTAAAAACCATTTTCAGTGTTAATTTATCTTGTTTTCTATTGTTCTTAGAATTTTAGTAGTAAAATTATAGGTTTTCCTTTCTATTTCAAATAAAATAATCACTATAGCAGAGGTTTGCATTATATACTATCTCAGATTACATTAAATTCTTAATTATTAATCTTTTTTGGGCTTAGAAAAAATACTTTCCTTTTCAGTCACCCCCCTCAAAGGTGACATGGTAGACTTAAACAAGTGATGCATTATTTAACATGTGATATGTCTCCAGACTTTCTTATCATTGCAGATGCTACTGATAAAGACCATTTATTTTCAGATCAAATATGAAAAAGAATATAATAGGGCAAGAATATTGTAAATGTTGTGTCATTAGACCAAAAACTTACAATAACAATCTTTTTACACTACCTAGCCAGGACAGGTGTAATGAAAATTGGATATGACTGGCTGAAATTTGATAAATGAAAAGAACCAACCTTTCCTATAGAATATAAATAATACTTGATGCTGGTTTTCAAAGATAACTGAAGGTAAGACTTTAGCCTGAATAAAAGATAGAAATACGTAGACATACGTAGGTGACAGGTGGCTATGGTCAGAATGACCATACTCTAATAATGATAACTCTAATGTTATCAAGTGAAAACACACGTTTTTAATTTGAGATTTGAAAGGAATTCTTTTATAACATGTTAACTCCCTAATCTTCAGGGGTTTGTACACCCATTTCCAAGAACTCTGAATGCTTTCGAAAAGAAGTGCCAACAAAATGCATTAATTAAATGAGGCAATTCTTACACCTCATGCAATTGCCGAAGTCATTGGGCATCTCTGGATGTCTTCTCTCCTTCCAGACAGGTAGGAAGTACTGTCTAGTAGTTAGTGGAGTCAGTGAACTACTAAAGCAAATACTCCTTCCAGGCATTCAGAATGTTCAGATGCAGTCACCAACTGTATAGATCTATGCCACTGCAAAACCTGGTGAATTATTCTGCACAAATCTCCACACAAGCATAGCTATATTACTTCTGATACCTAAGAAAAGTTGTTTCAACTTTTCTCAGGTGATTCTTCGTGGCACCACATCATACAGAGTGGTAAAAAAAGGGGACTGTCAAGATTTTCTTCTTGGGAAGTCCCTATTGACCCTGCAGCATTCTTTTTTACTTTTGTATTCAGCTTTGAGGGAGATGAAACATCTTCAAGAAGGAAAGAATTTATTGTTATCCTTCTTTTTTTTCAAGGTTGAAGGTATTTACCTACACACCCTAAGATTTTAGTGACAGAATTGCGTGTGATCTGGGTTTTATGATTTTATAGCAAGAATGTCATAACCTGAAAATGAAATAACATTATAAGTAACATATAAAGGAGTGAATCTGGGTTAATTATCATTGATAATATACAACTGTGGGTCAGCTTCAGGGGTGGTGGGTTGGCTGATGTAGATAAGGTGCAGCTGTGACTGGTTCTGTTAAGTGGTTGGGCAGCCAAGGAAGAGGGAGTAGCCAAGGAAGAGAGAGGAGGAAGAAGCAGAGAGAATACGTGCCTTGGATGAGGTGAGGAAAAAGCAGCAGAGGGAACAGCACGAAGAGTATGCTGGTATGAGATGGTAAAAGACCTTGTTGCACCTTGATAGTTTGGAGAGTGCTGTGACAGTAATGAACGCTATCATCAGTGGTGGGACTTACTAGGCACACTATTCTTTAGAAATAAAGCATGATCAGATTTCCTTATGTCTGATAAGGTATAATGCTGTATTAAATGTATTTTTGAGCAATTTTGCTCTTTTCTGGCTGGGTACTTGATGCCTGAAGGGGAATGTTTTTGAGCTGTAGTCATCTTCTGAGCATAAGCAGCAATACACTCTCTCTTCTCCGCCAGGCTTCCTGCTTTCACAAAGCTGCTAGGAATATAATGCATTTGAGATTGCTGTGCTTCTGGTACATAGTGTAAGTTTTCTGTGGGACAACAAGCTAAAAAATGTTTGCAGGGCAAACTTTGATTATAAGCTATTTAAAGATGTCTCATTACAGATATTTACGCCCTGTTTTCCCAAACTTTTTTTTTTTCTCTCTTGATACTTTGATTATCCATGCCCATGCAAAAGCAGGCATCCTTTTAACCTGAATCCCTAAATGGATCCTCAATTTGAATTCAGGCAACCAGGATTCATGCAATTTAGTTTATCTTCTTGGTAGTAAACTTACTTTTCTGCTGTCTGTATGGGTAATGGACTTTAAGGTGAAATTTTGTATACCTGACAGATCAGTAACTCATTAATATATACCATGTACATGTAAAAATAACTATTTACTTTGAAATCTGTTTTCCAAAGACTAGGGTATCTTTCTTTATCAAAGTCACAAAGACATATTTGAGACACTATGTATAGTATATCTCATTTATAGCTCATATTGTCCCAAGTCCACAATGCCTGTTTGAGCACTGCATCAAGCAAAACTGCAAACCAAACCATACAAACAATGTGTATATGGTGTCTAAGGTGTTTATTTTCAGATCACCTGTTATATTTGGGTGTAAGAAGTCCTGATTCTGTCTACAACATCAAACTTTTCTCTCCATCCTTTGTAGAACCAATAGAGAGAATCCTGCTGAGAGTTAATCCATTAAAATTCAGTTGCTTTATGTGATACATGTAGCCCATGTAGGAAAAAATGGTAGTTCAGCTTTTGACTGTCTTTAGTATGGATCAAGTGGGTTTAGGAAACATACTGTTAACGTAAGGAAATGTATTTGTCACACATATTGAAATGAATTCCTCCTATAATCTTCATGAAGGAGTAACCTTAACAGACTATGAACAGTTACATTTATATAAAATCTCCACAGATTAACCTCATGGTCCTCTTGGGGAGAATAAAATAAGTAAGAAAAGGATCTTTTTCATGTTACACTGGCTTGAATTATCTCCCATTTAGTAACAGTTTCTCCTTAACTTCCTCTCCATCTTCCAAAGCGAAGCTAAGTCATTTTACTGTAACCACAAAGCAGTTGTTAACAGTAGTTATGGGTGCTGGTACTTTTTTTTTTTTTTTTTTTTTTTTTTCCTAACAATTGCATATAGAACTAGATTCTGCTTGGTTTTGTCATCTGCTTTGTTATCCACTAGAACCTGTGTTATCTGCCTGCTTTCTATTTCTATGGAGATACAGATTTCTTGTATATACATGCCCACACCTGCTGTATGACTTCTTTCAGCTGACAAATCCTTTAAGGTGAGGAACTATCCTTTAATGTATATATTTGCGTTATATATTAAAATAGGATTCCATTAGTTTTATGTAAGGAAAAAAAAAAAAAAGGTTAAGAAGGTATATGAAGGCAACCCTACGCTCATTGTTACTGTCTGGTAAAACATTAATTTCCAGGCTGTGGGTGTGTGGGGATTTCTTGTTTCATTTCATTAATGCAGCAGTACAGAGAGGAAATTTTCTTATGGCAGATATAATGTGAACTTTGAATAGTCAATGTTGATTTTGCTCAAATAAAATTTAAGAGTACAAAGGTGATGTGTTAGCTGAGGTTCAGAAAATGGCATTAATATAAGAGAAAAAAGATTGTTGTGGGTTAGACCACAGATTCATCTAGCCTACTAACCTGTGCCCATTGGAGTTTGTAAAGCAAATATCTAATAATAAGGACAAGGCACATAATGGTTTTAATTTGAACTATTCTGAATTTTGAACTGGTTTTGGCTCACAAGACTTTCTGAACCAAGTGTGGTTGCAGTGTGTTTTGCTTCCATGTAATTTTACAGTTTATCCTGCAGTCTCTGTAAACTTTTAGCATTCACAAAATCTTGCAGCACTCTTGCATTGTCTGAGTGACACCCTCCTTTGATATAAATCTGGCGTATGCTAGTTTCATCTTATGCCCCCAGGTTTTTATACTGGAAGAGACAGTATGTAATTTCTCCATATCTACTGTCTCTGTGTCAGCTTGATTTTCTAGTTCTCTGCTATCTCTATCTCTCTTTTCAAGAGAGGAGTTTTTTGAAGATGCCAAAACCAGTCTATTGTTTTTCATATGGGAAGAGTCCAATGCCACTGAACGTTCTTACCAATGTGCCCTGGATCTTTCCCTGTCTTATTAGATCTTACTTTGTAGGACTTAAATAGCAGCATAATAATATTCTTGCTTCATTCTCTATGCTTTTCCTAATGTTGCATTTGAGCTTCTGACTGCTAATGAGTACTAAGCTGCTGATTTTACAGAGCTATCATAATCCCATCATCCCTACCTAATCAGCGCGGGGTCCATCATTTCCTTTGTACATCACTTATATATGCACATTTCCTTGCACTTCACTTTAAATTTACCTGCGCATATACATTTCTGCTGCTTCTCTCTCTGTTCCAGATAAGTAAGACCTGTGTGCTTGTCATGAATAGAGCAAAGCAATCACAAACCTAATTAACTTGCTTATTTTTTTCCCTCCTGTCAGGCAGTTTGCTTCTCCAGGGTTTGAAAATGCTGATTTGTCTGCTAAGGAGCCAGTACGCAGACAACAAACACATTTGTATAAGGAACTGATGCTGAAACTTGAGGTTTGTTAGTTCCAAACCCACAGATTTCAGACACCTGCCCTAGTGTTTCTTCCATCAGTCCTTTCCTGTCCTTGGCAAATCCGCAGAACAGTGTCATGTACTATATAAAGCTGCTACCTGGCTCTGGTTGTCATATATGCTCCAGATAAGTAGCATACACTTAGCTCACTGCTGTAATTGGTAAATTGCCTTTTAATTATAGATTTCTTTTTCCCACATTATTATACTATGGTGTTTATATATAGTATTAATGTTTTTTGTAAGATTTAATCAACTATTTCCTTAATGATACATTATTTCATTCATCTTTTTCCCTATTTTTCATTCTCTTTTTTTTTCTCTTAGTTTACCACTAATATTGTCCAAGGAATTCTGATCAATTTCACTAAGAGTTTTATCACTGTCATTCTAGCAAATTTTTTATGAATTGGTCTTAAGAACAGAAATTATTTAGATGTTTTTAACAGCACACTACCAGTGCCTTTTGAATTGATATTTACAGCTTTCCCTGAAGGCACAGAAAGGTCTTAGTGGTGTTTAACATACTATTAAATGTCTCAAGTGCCACAATAGTGTGTATTTGTTGTACAATGTCTTCAGGGAGGGGGAAAGAATGATTTATCCAAGTCAGGTCTTATAGTCATTGATTGATTTTTAGTTTGGGTATTAGAAAAATTGCATCTGTTTGAGGAAGTAGCTGCTCAGGTATCTGATTCAAAAGTCTGAAAAATACTATTTATTGTATATATTGGACTTTAACAAATGTATACCACAACTCTAAATATTATATACAATTATTCATTGGTTTTTTCCCATTTCATTTGGGAGATTACTTAAAAAAGTATTTCTTTACAGCTCTGAATATTCAGATTTGATTTCTTTGCACAGCTGTGGAATTGATCAGAACCTCCTTTCATCTAGCAGTGCACATGCAAACTGTTTTAAAGTAAGGAAAAATGGTTTATTTGTACAATGTTATTTCTGTTACATTGTAAAGACTTTGTCAATATTCTATCTTCCTGCTTTCCTTGTAGAAATTTATGTAATTACAGAATAATTTAGACTAGAAAGTACCTCAAGAGTTCTCTAGTCCAACCTCCTGTGCAAAGCAGGGCCAGCTACCATGTCAGACCAGGTTGTGTGGGGCTTTATCATGCTGAGTCTTGAAAATCTCCAAGGATGGAAACTACACCATTTCTCTGGGTAACCTACTACAGTTTCCTCGGGTTAAATTTTCGTCTTCTGTCCACACCTTACCAGCCGTGACTCCTGCCCTTCCACCAGGAACTGCTGTGAAAAGACCACCTCCATCTTCTCAGTAACCAGGTATGGAAGGCTGCTGTTAGGTCGCCCTGAAGCTGTCTCTTCTCCAGGCTGAACAAGCCCCCACTCCGCCAGCCTTTCTTCACAGGACAAACACTTCAGCCCCTGGTCACCCTAGGGTTTCTCTGCAGGACTCACTTCAGTTAATTGACATTCTTCCTGTGCTGGTGCATCCAAAACTGAAAGCAGTTACTAGATGTCACCTCAGGAGTGCTGATTAGAGGGGGATAATTTCTGTTGACATCCTGGCTGTGTCCCTGTGAATACCAGCAGGGCACACTGCTGGCTCATGCTCAGCATTTACCTTTTTTCAGTCACTGCTAACTTTCCCAGATCTTCACTACTTTTCCAATATGGTAGTGGCCTCTCTAGGAAATTGTTCAGCTCTCTCAGCACCCTTGGATGTAGTTTGTCAGGTCGCAGTGACTTCTGAGGGCTGAGCTCCCACACATGGTCCTCACCTACTGCTGGTAGTTCCTTTCCTCCTTTAACACTTTCACTATGCACAGAGGCCTAGGAGACTGTGTTGGTCAAGACACAAGGAAGACATGAAGTAGCTCAGCCTTATTTGTGCCTGCCGTCACCCCAGCCAACTGTCCCATAAAACAATACAACCATGTTTTCCTTTGCCAAGCTTTTACTATTAATATAGCACTAGAAGCTCTTGTGCTTGATACCCCTTTTAAGTATCAGCTCTAGGTGAACCTTGGCTTTCCTCACACTATCCCTGTGTATCCTGGTTTTGGCTCAGATAGAGTTAACTTTCTTCTTAGTAGCTGGTGCAGGGGGCTGTGTTTTGGCTCTGATGTGAGAACAATGTTGATAGTACACTGATGGCTGTGGTTGTTGCTGGGTGATGTTTATACTAAGTCAAGGACTTTTCAGTTCCTTGGGCCCTGCCAGCCAGAGGGCTGGAGGGACATGGGAAATGGGGAGGGGACACAGCCAGGACAGCTGACCTGAACCAGCCAAAGAGGTATTCCATACCATGGGACATCATGCCTGGTATATAAGCTTGGGGGGTCAGCTGGGGCATCGTTGCTCAGGGACTGGCTGGGCATTGGCCAGCAGGTGGTGAGCAGTTGTACTGTGCATCACTTGCTTTCTTTTCTCCCTTTTCCTTTGGATTTTATCCTTTTCACCACCTTTCCATTATAACTATTATCATCGTGCTTTCTTTTTTATTTCAAATTATTGATTTTTTTTTTTATCTCAGTTCTCAAGTTCCTTTCTGATTCTTCTTTCCGTCCCTCCAGGAGTGGGGAGCGAGCAAGGAGCTGCATGGTTGCTGGCTGAAGTTAAACCACAACACTGTGTGTCTGGGCAATATTAATGTAGTGCTCCCTTGTAGCTTGTTCCTGCTTTCCCTTCCTGTGTGCTGTGTTTCCATATTAAAACACAGTCATGAGTTCCCTTTTAAACTGATCTGCTAATCTGTTTCCTTTTCTGGTTATTACGAGGGACTGTTCCTGAGCTAAGAAGGGATAGCTGTTAAAGACCTGCCAGCTCTTTTACCCTCCAGAGTTGCCTCTCTCAGGTTACTCCTACCAGTTTCTTGAATAAGCTAAATTCTTGACTTCTAAAGTCCAGGGCCTGTAGCCTGCTACTTGCTTTCTTCTCTTCCCTCCCCTGGGGATCTTGAACTTTTCCAGTTCATGGTCACTACAGCAAAGATGCCATCAATTATTATCACCCCAAGCAGTTCATCCTTTTCAGTGAATAGCAGATTCACCTGTGCATCATCTGCAATTGCATCATCTGCAATTGCCTCATCTGTTACTTGCATCAAGGAGGTATCCCTGACACATCCCCAAAAATCTGCTCAATTGCTTGGCTCTAGCTGTGTTGCCACTCTAGTAGCTTACAGCAAGATTAAAATACCTCCTAAGAGCTGGGATCTATAATTTAGAGACCTTATTAACGTGTTTAAAGAAGATTTTTTTTATGCTTTCTCATTCTAATGGGTGGTCTGTAACAATCTCCTACTACAAGAGCACCCTTACTGGCACGTGCTTTGATCCTGACCTAATCCTTTGAGCCTGATCCTTATGGGGAAGGATGGGGAGAGCCTTTGAAAAGCCTGTTATTAGTAGATTGACTAATTGCCATTTGTATCATTTTAGAATCTGTCTTTAAAGGCTAACCACACACGTTAACCGTTTGTGAATACTTTACAGTATATGTTACTAATAATCCTAAAACTTTTGTTAGCATGATTATATCTGTTTAATAAGGAAAAATATGATATTCATATAGCTTGTGCCTAACCTGGTTTTGGGGGAAACTCTGGAAAACCTAGTCTAAACATCTGCCTAAATAATATGCATCTTTCTCCTATGTCAATTGTAAAAGATGTTAAGGAACTATTCGTGGGTTTTTTTGTAGCTAGGTAACACAGTGACTCATGAACACATAGTAGCATGACTGAATTTTGTAATTAATAAAACTAAAATGTTACTGATAGTCTGAAGTTATTTTAAGATAGTCTGAAGCAGCACTAAGTACAGTGTTTTCACATTGCTTATGCAAGATGCTACTCATTGTCAAATCATCTATTTCACATGGTACAGTACTCATCATGCCTTGCTATTCCTATTTGAATTTGTCAGCACTTTCTTATATTCCACATTTTATTTCATCTTTTCTTGACTATCTTTCCAAATTCAGGAGGTCACTGATTTACAGGGTGGGTTTTCACATGGTGTCTTGGTCTCCTCTTCCATACATGGGGTGAGAGCTGAAGTAACAGTATAGTGGTAGTCTTCCTTTATTGAACAAAAAAAAGCTAATTTATTCAGTTCTTGGGTTTGTTTATAGCAGTGAATTAACATTTTGTTCCATGCAGTGCAATTTAAATTCACTTTTCTGTAGTTCTCATCTTTATAGATGTAAATAATTGCTATGTGAAAAATGAATACATAGTAGGATTTTTTTAAATTAGTATTCTCTTTTTAAAAACATTTACTCTATTAGCTACTATTTATTTATTTGAGAGTACTTTATAGTGTTACGGTGTATACCCTGGGGCACTAGGAATCCATTGGCAGAGAGTTTTTGCACAATCTATTTAGTTTCACCATGAATTTTAGCAGATCCTGGTGTTTCATATGTAAGTTTTCTATTTTATGGAAATAACTCGATTCCTCAACTTGATTCAGTCATTCAATAGCTGAGGAGATGACAGATGTTAACCTTCTTCTTGAAACAGACTGAAACTGCAAGTTTCAAGAACAATAGATAGATAGAGGTCTGAAATGGATCTGTTCTTGGCAGAAGTGTAATACTGACAAATGCATGGATGGGTGTAATTAACTATTTCCTTGTTAACCTCCTGTTAATATCTCCCTGAGATATTAAGCCTGTGTTTTTGTCCCTGCTGAATCTTCTACTGTTGCTTGTGAAGTTTGCTCTTTTTGTCAAGAAATAGAGAAACGTTCTTTTAATGAGCCTACAAGGTCATGATATCATTGCAAAGCTCCTTTTCATAAGAACTTTTTCTTGAAGACCAACTTCTTGTATACGTATTTCTTGAGAGTCCAGCTGTGGCTTCACATTTGTAGCTGCTTGGCAAATTAGCTGTACTAATAAAGTGATACCATTGTTAACAAATGAAGAAATTTGACCTGTCCTTGACCCTCACCATTTACACATGCTGACTCTTTTGTGTTCCTAAGCAGGTGATGGTGGAAAGGGGGAATGTCAACCATAGGCCTTAAAAAAACAACAACAACAAAACCAACCAAAAAACCCCGCTTTTGGTTTTTGTTGTTCTGGGTTTTTTTCGCCCCTTCTTTCTGCTGCTATAGAAAGAGGAGTATCTCTAGACTTTGATATTCTACACACAGATTCTGGATATGTTACTTCTGGAGTGGAATAGGATGAGAAAAAGGTTTCTGGCTAGAAAAATTTACCAAGATTCTAAGTATTTTTAGTTTTGCATCTTGGAAAGGTAAGTGCAATAAAAGCTAGAAGAATATAGGTTTGTTTATTTCAGAGGAGGGTTTCCTATGTGTTGGGTTTTCTTTCCCCTTCTGTTTTTCAGATACAATACTGAAATGCTGAAAAACCCCACATACTTGAAAATGGCTTATAGATTGCTTTTTAATGCTGGGCTGTATTTGAGTAACTCCAGAGTTAACTTCTCTTCCCTGGAATAACAATATATTCTCTGGTTCCTTTTTCATTTATTAAAATGCAATGATGGTAGGTGTGATTACTAAAAGGAACTGAAACTATCTCTTTCTTTGTTCTGAGTACTAAGATAATCCGTTTAGTCACTCTTTTTACTTTTTATCATGTGTTTTATAATATGTTTAGTAAACCAGGAAATATCAAGAGGGTATTGACTTGAGGCATGTAATTTTATACTGTATTTTCTCATATTGAATGAGAATTACACAATATTTTCATAATTTGGGATGTAATTTAAATTCTTCAGTTTAAAAATATAGGACATTATCATCAGTTTTAATTTAAGTGGTTTGTTATTGATATACCCTTGATACATATTAACTTTTCAATTACAGTATTACAGTTTTTCCAATGTAAATGCAGGCATTTGCAATTTTAGAAGCAAATTGAAAGCTTTATGATTTTGTGTAAACTTTTGTTCTTGAAAGTACTGCTTTTCCAGTTTTTGTGGCTGGGTTTTTCAGGTTTGCATTGGGGTTTTATTTGGATGTGTTTCGCACATTTTCCTACTGTTCTAGTCTTCAGTTCATCTTAGCGAATTTCTTTATTTTGCTAAAGAAATAATTTCTTTTTTCCTTCTTTTTTCCCTTTCACTTTGCTTTTCTGTGGAATTTAGAAACATACCACTGCCACAGATATATTCTGTTAGGCTCATAACCCATTATAAGTTATTGTGAATGTCTTGAATGTGATCATGAAAGCATAAAATAGATGTATTCTGTTTTCTTGTTTGGTTGGTTTTACTATGTAAAGAGCAGATATTTCTCTTTTATCCTGTTTTTGGTTTTAGTGTACTGCTGTGGAGACTAAAATAAAACACACACATAACCTTCCCGACTCCTACTTCCAGTTGTTCAGAGGCTTTTTTATGGAATCAATGAGTTTACAACTTCTGACCCTGTTCAGTAAAATTCAAGATACAGCTTTTAGTTTTAGCTGAAATGGAGGGTAATGTGATAGAACTCTGCTGTGTTTCTTTATCTTTTCATGTTTATCACATTTGGATAGCTTATGCCTTTTAAGCATAGCATTAACCTTTTGATGCAATGGAGTACCTGAATAAAAATACTCTTTTATATGAAAAAGTAAAAGGAGTGCTTACAGTCAAACCAACTGTGACATATCATTGAGTTTCCATAAAAAAGCTTTTCATGATTGGATCCTCAACTCTGTATCAGACTGAGCTACGCAGAAAGATTTTCACTCCTTTCTGAGTGTGCTTGGTTCTTTGGTTATGTTGCTATAGGCCAGTATCATTTGCAGGGGAGCAAAAGGAACAGCGAGAGGCCAATGAAACAAGCTTTTATTTACTGCAAAATATCCCTATTATCCTGGCTTCATTAGGAAGTTGGGAAGATGCTCTGTGCAGTGGATTGGACATCTGCCCTTCAAGAGGTATTCCCCCTCTTTCTTTTGGACACCAGCAAGGAACAATGGTCTAGGAGAGAAAAGTATAAACTCGTCTAAACCCACCTGTCTTGAACTGGCACATGTGAATGTGGGAGACCATTTCAAGACAGTTCGAGCGGCTTCTCTAGGAGTTTTTCAGGAAGGGTTTGGTAAAGTACAGTATTACATACACATACGTGGTTGAAATAGCAGGTGAATGAGTTTTACTCTCCCTGGTAAGTAGAGATATCCAATTTAACTTTGGCATTATTGTCAAAGTACGTGTTAAGTAAAGGCACAAAGTTAGTTGTGAACACATTAAAGTTCAGGTTCTTATATATCTACATATACAGAAAAAATATTTTAAATGGACAAAAAATATCTGCTTAAACAGGAAAATTCTATTCTGTGTTTGCAGTTAACTTTAATATATTACAACAAAGAGCATGTGTTTGTTACTGTAAGTTTTGTGCATACCTGCATATTGTGTGCAGGTTGAAGATAATCCTTTCAGGAAGTAGGAAATGTAGAAAGACAAAAGCAAGTTAGATAAAGATTTAATACTTGAAAAATGCTTTGTTTTAGTGATAAATGAGTGAGTTTGAGCTACCTTTCCCAATGACTTCAGAAATGTGATTGGGGAGTTTTCAAAAATTTCTGTAAAACAACAACTACGGAGTTACCTGCATGTTTTTGTAGCATGGATTTGGAAGTCATATATACGGTAAAAGGAACACAAGTCAAATTATGTCTCTGGCAGCAATTTAGTAATTGCTTAAACAATATTGAAACATGAATTTACACCATGTTGTATTGGGATCTGTTAAAGGATCTTGAATAAGAAAAGCCACATAGTAAACCTGTTTGAAATTGCATGGAAGACCTCGATGACAATCCTGGTTCATAATCTATCCTTGTATGCTGCTGGCTGCATGCTACTCTTACATACCTCAAGTTTGCAGCAATTTAGCATCATTTACTTATTGCTACTGATGTAGGCCACTTTGAATTTTGGAAATCAGGTTATGGGTATCATAACATCCTTTTTTGGATCACAGGTTATATTTTATTGTATTAATTAATGTAAGTTTTCAGTGTCAGATTGACTTCAGAAAGTGATTTTCGTTTTTGTGGAAGAGGAATTTAATGTTCCTGCCAACTTACAGATTACATGATATGGGGGAAGTAAGCAAATAGGCATATTGCTGCCAAATGGAAAATCTTGCATATTCTGTGATAGAGTTGTCAAATCTGAATATGTAACCTTTTTACTAACCGAGTTTCCAATGATAATTATCTGACATACAGGTGAATCACACTGTCTTAAAATAGAATTAACGAGCATTTCCATTGAGGGTGCAATCTACTACATTATTAAAGAGCATCTGTGTTCTTTCAATTATGGTAATTTCACTGTTTTAAATAGTGTTTTACATTTCCTGATGGGAATGTAACTATACTCAGCCTATGCTTATTAAGTCACTTAGCAAACATAGTTGTATTAATAAAATCCTAGGTGTGTCATTTCATTCTATATTCTCAAACCCTGCAAAATATAAACTCCAAATACAGGAGTCACAGGTAAAGTGCAGCCTATTCAGGACAAGTCCTGTCCAAGTACTGGGAAGTCTAGATGAGTGGTTTTTATTACTTCACAGTGTATTCTCATGGGGTTTAAAAACACTAGCAAGGGAGGACCACTGGAGAGCCTGCCTATGTGGAATTTCCAAAGGGATCTATCTATTCATTAAAAAATGTTACAAAACTGTGTGTCTTTTTGGCTGCAATTGTATTTGTTAGAGGGGAGCAATAATTGCACTGGTATTGTGTATTATGGGGGGCAAGTTCTAAGGGCCAAGTTTTCCTTGACTGAGAAGAATTTGGAAAGATCCTCAATACCTTGAAAACCAGTAATGTCTAAGAAGAAAGTTGAGAGGTGTCCCTGGAGGCCTGGGCTGTGAACAAATCTCTTCTGTAGTTGTGCTCATGGGATAGAAACCTACCTGTGCCTTGTAAATGCTGGCTGGAGCTCAGTAATGCTGGAGACTGAAAAGAAGGATGTAATCTCTGGAGTAAAGTTAAAAAAAAATAGTTTATTTTATAGCACTTAGAGGCGTAAGGAAGAGCTGCTTAGTGAAAATTGAAAATGAGGAAAGTTCTTTGGGTGTCCATGAGTCAGAGCCTAAGGGGAAAAAGACTGGTAATAAGGGAAAACCTGGGAACTCTAGTACCTAAAAGCCAAACTTTCTATTTGTCTCCTTCTGAGACAAGGATCTGAATCATGCCACAATACATCATCAGTGGGTTGCTGAGCTAATCCAAGACTGTACAGAAGACATTTTAATAATGTCTTTATTTGCAGTAAAGTTGGTAGGTCTCTTCCATGGCAAGCATCTTGCTCCTCAGTTAGACTTGCAGTTGTAACCAGGAGTCCCACCATAACAGATCTGTGGAGCCAGGGTTTGTTTTACAGTCCAGCAGGGAACTCCATGCCCTAAAGATAAGGGGATGCAAAGGCAAAGTGTTTTTTCCACAAAGTAGTATACATGATATTTAAAAATGTTTCAAAATACTCTCCAGGTATGGTTGATTTGTGATTTATAGTATGTTGTTCTGCTACTGCCTGATGGTAGCAAACTGGATCTTGACAGCTTTTTATAGGATATTAACATCACTAATATCTGGGACTAATTGACAGCAAGGACAGCAACTTAAGTATTTCTTTTAAGACATTCATACCTGAATGGTACAAATTTGCTTTCAAATATCCCATAGTAGTATTTATTTAAGAAAAAAAAAAACCCACCAAAACCCAACATAAATAATAAAATTAAAAGACTCAAGGGAGGCAGGTGGGATATGGAGTCACAGCAACGCATGAAAATCCAGGCAGTTATTCTGTATATCTTTGTGGAAGTGTGTTGCTTTGAAAATGTATATCCCATGTAATTTTGCTTCTCATTTATAACAAATAATAAACACGATAATTTCATTTGTCAAATATTTTTCCAGAAAAAACTGAAATGCATCAGCAACTTTTACGTAGTCTGGACACCTTAATACCTCACTTGAAGGAGCAGTGTTTATTTCTCAGATAATTGGTGCAATTCAGAGAATCTGCAGAACCCAAAACTTTTATTAAATACGGTACTTATTTCAAGAACATTCAAAAATTTCATTTGTTTGTCATACCTATGTAGATACAAACTGTCTTTTTTCTTCATATGCATGTTTCTGCCTTAAATTCTATAGGAATGTGATCGACTTGTATTGATAAACAATTCACTATAGATTGATGGATATGATGAGCAATGTTAAAGTGACTGCAAATGCCAAACTTAGGTAAAACAAAGTGTTCTTTTCAGTGAAGAGCCACAGGTAACTATATTATGAGACATAGTAGTCTGTATTATGAAGGATGTTAGCATAGACCTTCTGTTCTTCAATGAACTTTAAAAAATAATTTCACTTTCGAGAATATGCTGAATCTTGCCCATTTTATCCTGAGTTTCATAAAACTAAATATTACTTCATAATAAATGGCAAAATATTTTTAACTTTTTGTTAATTTGTTTATTCAGGATGTAAGTGGATTTTAAATTCTACTGATACACTGAGTAGTCAGACCATAGTACGACAGTTATTTATGTAATGTGAATAGATTTAGTGACAGTCACAAAATTACAGGAGAGGTACACATGAATATAAATCCGGCACTAGATTTATTTTTTTTTTTTAATCATTTTGGCCATTAGTAAAATTATTCTCGAGGTAACATGCCAGTTCTTTCTGTTTTCATTTGATGTAAATCCAATGAAATAATTTTGAGTTCTTGTGTATGACACAAATCCAACTTTACCATTCCTCACTCATTCTTGAGTTGGACCAGTAAGTTCATTACAAAGCACCATGTTTTCCTAAGTTGCTGCATACAGTATGCATCCCTTTGCAGCAGCCTTTGCATCCTGCTTTAACACTCCTAGTCAAAGAATGAATGAAACAATCTTCCTACAAGCCATTTTGTAGTTCTTATTGCTAAAACATTAGTTTAATTGCCATATTAGTTGGGAGTATTTTTTTAAAGAAAATTTGTTACAGACTGGGGCAGCTATAAATCATACATGTTTTATGCATGTGTTTGAAAGCTACAGTTTATAGACAAGAATGTCAACTTAGGTCACTTGCAGACATATTTAAGATAAGACCATTGAATAAGAAATAATTATCTCTGGTTTCATCATCAAATTATTATGAGAGATGTATCATTCTAATAAAAAAAATTAAATTGAATAATAAACTGAGAGTGTTTTCTATATGGTAGTCTTTGAATTAATCAACTGGGATTTCAGTAGCCATTGAGGGCAAATGATTATTTAAGATAAAATAGTAAGATTCCTTTAGAAAAAATGGGGGGGTGGGAGGGGTGGGGGGGAAAGAGATGGGGCACCCCCAAAAAAAACACCCTTTAAACTCTACAGTTGTTCATATGGGAGGGTTTTCTGGCAGCTTTAAATAATTACACCATATAGGGAAAGTATGACATACCATGAAGAAAGGATAGCCTTTTCAGTTTATCTATCGAGAACTTATGCATTGTTTATAGGCCATATATTTCTTTCAGGTAGCTAAGTCAAAATCACCTTGATGCACCTGAGTCACCTGAACACAAAAGCAAATGCAGACTTTGTCATGTGGAATGTCTTGGTAATCTGTTGGAGATGTTTTTGTTGTTGTTCACAGTTGATTATGAACAAGCTCATCAAGCAGTTGTAAAGTGCATAGCAAACTAGATGTAGATTGATAAAATACATTTATTAGAAATAATCTTTGACTTGTACAGTGTGGATAAACTATTTCTATGAATAAGACAAATTGGAACAAACCACTAATCCCATTTAATTCAGATGTATTTCATACATTGTTACTAAATACTTTAGCGTCAGATGCAGTACTGCGAGTGCATGACCCAACAAACTGGAATAAAATTCTTTAAATGGTGTGGCAGTGCAGGGATGGTTTTCAATATGCATTGTCATTTCTGCAGATAAAAGCCTCGCTGACTGTACATGCACTGAAAAAAAGACTTACCCATTGTAGCCTCATCCAACAGATGTTCAAACTGACAGCAAAACTTCAGTATAGTAAAATATTTCCTGGCAAATATTTTAAGTTAGACTTATAAAAAGTATTTATCCAAATGTAGGAAGGAAGACCAGCTGAGGTAGTTCAGCAATTGCTCACTGTAACACATCTTGCTGTAAATATATTCCTGAAATCCTAGTATTAACAGAATCATTCTCTCTTGCCTACCTGCACTCACTGTTTTGTCCTTATAATGGTGGTGCTGTGGGGGGGGTTGCTTTTTACTTTTTTTTTTTTTCCACTCTTTTTTTATTTTTGATGTCTAGATATGCAGTATTTTTTAAGATAAAACGTTTGTTCAGCTATCTCTATTTTATTGAAGATGTGAGAAAGTAGAGTTATTTTACTGCTTTTGGAGAATCTCTGTAGCCTACGAAATCACGGAAGACGTGTTAATTCTGTTTGTTTCACTTTTGTGATGCTACTGTCAAAAAAGCACTTAAACATGTAACAGCTTGGGAGCATAACTTCAAATGTAACTGAAGCACCTGCTGTTAGGTAGAATTTTCTGTTTCCTCTTCAACTTTTTTTCAAGTTTGTTTATTTTGTCTGGGTTTTTGTTTATTTGGTTTTGGTTGGTTGGTTTTTGTTTGTTTTTTGTTTTTTTTTTCTAGAGCTGAGTAGCCCAGGGATCATCTTGCACTTAAAAGCCACTTAGAATCCACAAGAGGTGTCTTTTCCTGCAGCTATGCTAAAATGCATGCTCTAAATATTGCTTAAAATATGTTGAGGGAAGAATTCCTATACAACTTCAAACTGTGACAATTTTCCCCACAATGCTGAGCAACAGATACATTGTTTCTCCTTTTTCCTCTATCTAAAGTTTCAATAGCAGTAGAGAACTTCCTGGGTGAAAAATATCTCTTCCATAATGTAATTGAAATCCTAATCTTCATGCCCCAGCAGCACATCCCTCACCCATATATTCCACTGTGCAAAAACAACTCAAGATTTACTGAGCCAGAAAAGAGTGAGCATAGCTATAGAGTCTGGTTCAGACTTTCACGTGAGAGGAGAAATTTGTGATGTTTTTTCATTATTTATTTGATCTTAATGATTCTTTAATGTTTGTGTTATGGAAATACAATTAAGACTGTTGCCTTAGCTATGCAAGGGGAAGAATTTTTGAATTGGCAAAATAAATTTGTAGGTAACAAAAACTACAGCAGAGGGACTTGCCAGGGAAAAACTGGCAGGGTGGAAAAAATGTGAAGAATGTGATGAATAGGAGAGATTCAGCAAAGTGCTGAATGGGAATGTAGATGCTATCCCCAAAAGACTGAAAATAAAGATCTGTCTGAGGTGGATGATGCTGTTAGAATATGACTTGTATGCCTCTTGAACATCCACCACTTAAAAGTAATATGGAATTGTACATATTTTTTTTAATACTTCATAGAATTCGCCTAGTCTTGATTTCTCTAGTACAAATGTTCTGTTTTTCTGATTCTTTGTGCTTATTGCTTGTAGTTATAAGAAATAGTATTAGCAAGGTAGCTGGTTTAGTCACTCACTAGTGAATACTGTGGGGCTGATGGCAAAGCAGTCCTAAGACAGAAAGTCTGTTAATATCAATGGGTTTGCCATGTTAGACATTCACTGGTTTGCAAGAATTCAAACATCCAGAATTTCTCGTATTTCTGCCAGGGAATTGTTTCAGGAATGCTGGGAAAATTAGTATGAAAGCAGAGCAAAGCAGCATGCTGTCTCTAACTAGCAAGGTAACAGTCCTGATGAAATTCTGGTCCACAAATTCTTTTCAGAATAAGGAAGAGAAAATTGTTCACCATTCAAGTTGCATTTGCATTAATTACAGCTGTTTAATTTTTTATACAGTTATAACTAGGTTTTTGCACAGTAATGCAAACTGAGCCTTGTTTTCCTAGATTAATACTTAGCAATATAAGTCATGTACATGGTTAATAAAAAGTAAGAACCAAATACATAGTTTAGATTTTTCATGGACCACTGGACATATATAATCTTTGGACCTGCAAGACAACATAATTTAGTATCTCCATTTTACAGCTGGTTAACTTAAAACATTGGGAAGTGACATTAGCGTTCTTTCATGAATTGCTTCACCCACAGAGTACTGGAAGCAATACATCACTTTTATTAGTAATAAAATGCTGAAGTTTATTATAATCACAAAACCAGTTTTATGCAAGGGCAGTTTATTGGTACAAATATTAGCTTACTATATGGTAATATAGAACAAGTTATGAAAATTAGAGAGGGGTGTTTAGCATGCTGAGGAACTAAAAATATGTTTAGTTGTTTTGTTGATCTTCAATGTGACACAGTGAATATGAAATGGAAGCTCATTGTGACCAGGTCCACAGGGCTAAAAGAACCCTATTATGGAACAATTGGAAAGGGGAAACAAACTTCCTCAACATTTGTGGAGTCACTAGCTTTGAATTTAGCTCAAAATAATTTATCAATGGGCTTTTTGTTACAGAGCTCATTTGTGGAACTAATAATCTAATATTATAGTTTTATCTTTCTAAATATAAAATAACTTTTATAATTTTTAGCTTATTTTTGGAAGCTAGCTTAGTGACGTTAACAGCGTTAAGCCAAGGTTCCTTTTAGAAGATAAAAATCTAAAACAAGCTGTTCAAAAAAGTAATGGCCTATGTTTCTTCACGAGTTGGTGTAGTACTATGATGTTCTGAAGTATTAATTATTTTGGATCTTCCTTCAACATCAAAAAACCCCCAAATTTTTTAACATCAGGAAGATACGTATTTCATGCATGACTTTTTTTTTTTTTTTTTTTTTTTTTTGGGGGGGGGTGTTGTTGATTTGTTTTTCTTTAACTGCAGCAATGTAATACATTGTGTGTGTATAGAAACTCATGCACACTATCTGGTATGTAGCCCATACTGAAAGCTGAAATTAATTCTTTTGCAGTCAAATAACGTAAGAGTATTTATTTCATAGCGTTCTTTTTAGGAAGGCAAAGAAGTTTAATAAATAGAGTCAGCATGAGAAGGAAATAGGAAATTTCAATGACTTAATAAGGAGCAATGAAGATGAACAAGTTTTCTGTAAAATGACTACATACTGGAGAACTATGAAAAATAAGGGGATAGTATACATCTAGCTGGTTTTATATGGAAAAAAAACTAAAACTGCTCTTCAATACTTTCAAAAATTTTTTGTATTGCTGTAAAGATTGTCTCCCCTAAATCTAGATATGTGTAACAAATGGATCTTGCTAGATTTCTACAGCAAAATAAATAATTCCTTGCTCTTAGACATTGTTTTGTATCTCTAATTCAATGTTAGTTTTCCTTTTCTTGTTGGATCAATGTTCTTCACTTCTGTAGCATTTTTTTAAATGTGAACTAAATCCTTTGAAGTCTACACCATTGCTGTGATTTAACCCCAGACCTCAACCAAGCACCACACAGCCACTCACTCACTCCCCCTCCCCATGGGTTGGAAAAGAGAATCAGGACAGTGAAAATGAGAAAATGTGTGGGTTGAGATAAAGACAGTTTAATACGTAATGCAAAAGCCGCACACGCAAGCAAAGCAAACCAAGAAATTCATTACTTGCCATCAGCAGGCAGGTGTTCAACCATCTCCAGGAAGGCAGGGCTCCATTATGTGCAATAGTTCCTTGGGAAGACAAATGTCATTACTCCTAACATCCACTTCTTCCTCCTTTTTCCCCGAGCTTTATATGCTGAGCATGACTTCACATGGTATGGAACATCCCTTTGGCCAGTCGGGGCCAGCCGTCCCTGCTGTGCCTCCTCCCAGCTTCTTGTGCTCCCCACACCTACTTGCTGGTGGTGTGGGGTGAGAAGCAAAAAGGCCTTGGCTCTGTGTAAGCACTGTTCAGCAATAACAAAAATATCCCTTAGTTATCAACACTGTTTCCAGCACAAATCCAAAACATAGCCCCTTACTAGCTACTATGAAGAAAAGTAATTTTATCCCAGCCAAAACCAGCACAGTCACAAACTGATTGCAGTGTTTTATCATATGCAGGCACCTTTGGAAAAGACAGAATCTCTAAATGCGGTGTTGTATCTGAATGTTGTTTAAGTATCACCTTTCATGTTCCTGTAAAGAAACATGGCTTAGTGTAGTGTTATGTTTTGAAATTTGTTCTTTCAATAGAAATTTACATATGATCCTCTGATAAACTGCATTACAATAGTTTGACTTTCAAACGTTCAGTGCATAGTGAGAACGCTGACTATAATATACTGGAAGCTTTGACTACTATTTCCTTATTTTTGAGCTTTTTATAGGTATTAATATGCATTTCTTCTCATTAATCAGACATTTAAAATACTCAAAATGCTTTTCAAGTTTAAATGCATGTAAGAAGCAACAAAATAACATTACCAAAAATACTGGCAGAAAAGTAAAGCACAAAGAGGTACACTGGCAATGTTTTTCTTGAGTTCTTCCGTGTATTACAGGAGTCATGAAATTGTGGTTGGAAGTTGCTGGTAATGACTAGACTCTTATGACAGGTACAGTTCCACAATGTCCCACAGAGACTTACTTTCTGTGCATCAAGTCCTGTTTCCCCTAGTATCTAACACATCTTCTTCTAATGACAGTGCAGTTGACAGGTTGCACAAGAAGAATCTATTGGAGTTAAAATTAGAACTGATAGACATTAAAGTTTTCCCAAGTGTGGGACTGACTGATATCCACTCATCCATTCATCTGTTCTTTCTACTCACAGTTAATTCTGTAGAACAAGTCTGTAGTGGAAGGGAAAACAAAGAACACTATGGAGGTCATACTCCACCTTCACTTCTTCTGTGATCGTATCCACTACAGCAGCATGTTCTCTGTGGAGCACATAGTATCTCATATGTGGTCATTTTATTCTAATGCAGAAATATAGGTGTGGGGGGTTTCTCTCCACAGAGCTGCTGTTGGCCTTTTAGGAACCTGACGTATTGAAAAGATACTTGATATCATGATGAAGGAGGGAAGTTTGCTTTCTAGGACAAATGGAGGATGTTGGGTTTAGTTCCAAAATCTGACATATTTTGGTTCATTTGTATGAAGTATAGCTCAAACGTGAAACTAAAGCTTTAGAATTGGGGAAAGTGAACTGATATGGGAACACATTTTCTATTCTTCTGTCTAAACATGTAAATATCCATAAAATGAAAACCTGGAAGCAACACGAATCCAAAAACATTTGTCTAAAATGTGTGTATTCTTAAAGACTTTGAGCTTCAGAATTTCTTTCCTCTATTTTCCCCTTTCAGCTGTAAGCTAAAGAAGAAAAAAAGAGTAGGATCTATTTTAAACTAAGATAGGAAGAAAGAAACTTCGTGGAATATTATTTAAAATAATATAATTTTAATTGTGGCAGTAGTTATGTGACTAGATTGTACGTCATGCCAGTGAAAGCTATTCATCCAGGAAACTTAGTATTAGCTGTTTGATAAATTATTGCTCAAACTGGATTATTGTCCTGTGAAATAGAACAACCCTCCCATTATTTTTTGGCTCACCAGGAAACTCAGTAACATATAATCCAGTGCCATAAGCTAGGACAGTTATTGTGTATAGTTTATATTCACTGTAAAGTGTTAGTTTCTTGGAAGAGTGAGATTTGATTTAAGGCAACAGATTGACAAAAGGAATATAACAATTAGTAGATATTTTATGCTGCACTGATTTTCATGTCTTGTAACGGAAGTAATTTCGTGGTAAACATCTTCAAAAGAAGAAATCACTGCTTTATCCCTTGCTCCTGGGGAGATAAGTTGTTCTTGGATGCTACTACCAAATACTGAAATATTCCTATTTGAAAATGTAGATTATTCTCCTTTCCATCTCTATAATGTTACAGACTTTGCCTGTTTTAAATGAATTTTGCATATGAGTCACTGAATTCAGAAATAGGGGGGAAGAATCATAAGGGGAAAAGAAAGTCTTCCATAGTTTTTTCTAAAGTGAAATTTTATATTATTTACTGAGATTGAGTTAACGATTTAAGATCCAAATTCTATTGCACTGTAGTATCATGTGATATTTTTTCAAATAACATAGTTTTTTCACGCATTTGCACTCGATGTTATATGACACTATAACCACTAAGACACTAATAAGCATAATGCTTACACAAGCCTTTGCATAGGTGTTATATTCCCTCATTTCACCAAAGAAATGTCATTCCTTTCTGCACCAATCCAATTAATTTGTCATTGCACAGGTGAATAGGTGATACCTTCTATAAACTCCAGTGAAATAGTCTATACAGCTTCTTAACATTTTTTTTTTCAAACCACTTGAAGACAAGTTTTCAGTTTGAATTCAAATTCAGGAGACAGCTGCATGATGACTATGAATGCACATCACTTTTAGTTTATCTAGAAAAACATTCTGAGCTTTGTCAGATTCCATGCTAGGGTTTGCTTTTTGATAGTGTCTCTAGGAACTTACTTTTCTTAGGTGCAGAGAAGTGTTTGTGCATGAACCTGATCAGCGATGCTGATCTCTTCTGCCCAGTAACCTGTGACAGGATATGTGGGAATAGTTCAAAGCTGCATCAGAGGAGGTTCAGACTTGACATTAGGAAGCATTTCTTTGCCAAGAGGGTTTTCAAACACTGGAACAGGCTTCCTAGAGAGGAGATTGATGCCACAAACCTGTCAGTGATGAAGAGGCATTTGGACAATGTCCTTGATAACATGCTGTAAATTTCAGTCAGCCCTGAAGTGGTCAGGCAGGTGGACTAGATGATTGTTGTAGGTCCCTTCAAACTGAAATACTTTATTCTAGTGCCAAAAGAAGTTGCTATCACATTAAGCAGAGTCGGCTGTTGAAAAGATCTTTATCTTCTCTTCTGTCTTTCGGGGCGGGATGGGAAGCACTTTTTGAGTAGAAGGGTACCAGCTGAAAACTGCTGAACTTTCCCTAAGCTGCAGAACTGCTGCAGTTAAATGTGAAGTACACTGTAAAGGGACTCTTTCCCTTCTGCCCTGCCACCTTCTACAGTAGCCTCTACTCTTTGCAAATGCATTGCTGGGTGTTGCTTGAATGCTTCTGGCTTCTACATTTCTGTGAAGTTTCAGCCCAGATGCAGCTGTTGACTGTGTCACCACACAAATGGAATTTTATTTCCCTTTTACTCTTTGCACTTTTTTCAACAGAAGACTGAGTACTTTCAAGTTGTCTGACTTATTCTTTGGTTCTGCGTAGTTATGTTTAAAAATACATCTTTCATAAAACGCAGCCTAGCACCATCTTCAGGGATAGGTACTGAAATACTAGTGGAAAAAAAAGGGGGGTGTGTGTCCTTTTGTTTATTGATTAGTAGCATATTGTAGGAGGATGAAGACAGGGGGTTTGATGGTTTGCAGCTGGGGCCTTGATGTTTGACGTTGATGGTGTGCAGCTGAGGCCTTGCTTTGATGATGTGCAGCTGTGATCCTGCAGAAAAGTGGTTAAATAGCTCTGAGGGACTGTGGGGAAAAAAAACCAAACAACAACAACCTAGATGAAGCAGAGACAAGGAGGAGGAGAGGCTGGCTGGAAGAAGAGCACAGGATGAAGAGAGAATGCAGATGCAGCTGAAAGCAGCCTGTGGTGGGCAGCAGCTGGTTGCAGGGACAGTAGAGTTTGACCAATGGTAAAGCTTTTGACCGTGTGTGTACAGAGTGTAAACTTATGGAAGCTGTGGCTGGCTAATAGTAAAGGTTGTTGCTTCATCATCCTTGCAAAGTCTGTGCTATCATATGCCACAGTAGTTCTCTTAATTCATGAACTTGCATATTATCTAATTTCCTATAAGCAGCATGAATACAGCTCAAATGTCACACATCCACAGGACAGATATATCTGTACTTTAAATACTGGCTGGACTGTTGAACTATTTCACCTTTTAACTGCTAAAAAGAAGGATTACTACTCTCTATCCAGTGTAGGTGACTAAAGGAGGCAGCTAGGCTTCATCTGCTGTTGGTGGAGAGGGAAGCAGGTTTCTGACTTGAGGCTCTGAAGAGTCCTGCATAGGCTCCAACCTTGCTCTGCTATAAAGGGACTCCAGAGTTCTAGCTTGGATGATTTGGATGTCAAGGAGCAGTTAGTGCACATCTTGTGAATGGTTTTGTCTTGCTGTCTTGAACAATAAAAAACCAGAATGTGTGGCTGTTAAATCATCCACGCTTGCCCCTTCTCAGTGTTGGTTCAATGCATGAAAACCATAGGAACAGTAAAGTGCATAGGGATGTTGAATATCTGAAAGGAACTTGACCTAGGTCTAATGGGTTTATATGTACTGGCGTTGCCATCTTTGTGGGCAGATATTTGATGTAAAACAGGACTGGGATATTTGAGCTGTTTTAAAATACTGACAATCACAGAAACATAGAATAGAATCGTAGAACCATTTAGATTGGAAAACACCTTTGAGATCATTGAGTCCAACCATTAACATAGGATTGTCAAGTCCATCACTAAACCATGTCCCAAAACACTGCATCTATGAATTTTTTAAACTGCTCCGGGGATGGTGATTCCACCACCTCCCTGGGCAGCCAGTTCCAATGCTTGACTCCCCTTTCAGTGAAGAAATTTTTCCTAGTATCCAGTCTAAACCTCCCCTGGCATAACTTGAGGCTCTTTTCTCTTGTTTTATAGCTTGCTGTCTGGGAGAAGAGACCTACTCACACGTTGCTAAAACCTCCTTTCAAGTAGTTGTAGAGAGCAGTAAGTTCCTGCCTTAGTGTCCTCTTCTCCAGACTAAAGAACCCCAGGTTCCTCAGCTGCTTCTTGCAAAACTTGTTCTCTAGACCCTTCAGCAACTTCGTTGCTCTTCTTTGGACACGCTCCAGCACCTCTACATCCTTTTGGAATTGAGGACCTCAAAAATGAACACAGTATTCAAGGTGTGGCCTCACCAGTCCTGAGTGTAGAGGTATGATCACCTTCCTTGTCCTGCTGGCCATGCTGTTTCTGATACAAGCCAGGATTCTTTTGGCCGCCTTGGCTACCTGGGAGTGCTACTGGCTCATGTTCAGCCAGCCAGCCATCAACCAGCACCTACAGGTCCTTTTCTACCAGACAGCTTCCCAGTCACTCTTCTCCAAGCCTGTAGTTTTGCATGAGGTTGTTGTGACCCAAATGCAAGACCCGGCGCTTCTCCTTGTTGAACCTCATTCAGTTGCTTTGGCCCATCAATCCAGCCTGCCCCAATCCCTCTGAAGAGCCTTCCTGCCCTCCAGCAGGTTAACATTCTTGCCCAAATTGGTGTAATCTGCAGACTTACTGAGGGTACACTCGATACCCTTGTCCAGATCATCAATAAAGGTATTAAACAGGACTGGCCCCAATACTGAGCCCTGGGGAACACCACATGTGACCAGTCACCACCTGGATTTAACTCCATTCACCACAGATCCTTGGGCCCAGCCATCTAGTCAGTTTTTAACTCAGAACAGAGCACACCCAACCAAGCCATGAGCACCCAGTTTCTCCATGAGAATGTTGTGGGAAACTGTCAAAGGCTTTACTAAAGTTCAGGTAGAAAACATCCACAGCTTTTCCCTCATCCACTGGGCAGGTCATCTTGTTATAGAAGGAAATCAGGTTTGTCAAGTAGGACTTGCTTTTCATAAATCCACACTGGCTGGGCCTGATCCCCTGTTTGTCCTGCTCATGCCCTCTGATAGCACTCAGAATGATGGTGCTCTGTAACCTTCCCCAGCAATGAGGTCAGGCTACAGGCCTGTAATTCCCTGGACTCTCCTTCCTCCCCTTCTTGTAGATGTACATCACATTAGCTAACCTTCAGTCTTCTGGAACCATTCCGTTTTGCCTGGACTGTTGATAAATGATGGAGAGCAGCTTGGTGAGCTCCTCTGCCAGTTCACCGAGTACCCTCAGATACTCTGTAGTGTTCCTTTTAAATAGGGTCCGATGTTTGGTAGGGAAATAACTGGTTATTTAATAGCATGGTTCCAACAGGTGTGTCTAAGTGGCAGTCTTTGGGTTATGGCTATATGTAATTACCATGAACTGTCAAATATTAGAATCAAAAAACAAAAGGCTCTGAGGAAAGCCACTGAATGTTGCCAGCAGTTAAGAAAGTGTAGAATGGATAGAAGAAAGGGAGGATGACCGAAGTTTTGCAGCTCCATTAAAGCAATCTGAGTAGTAAGTGTAACGTTGTGCAGTTTACCATGCAGCAAATACCTATATCTACTTCATCTCAGTTATGAAATACTGAAGCTGGCAGACTCTTACTGGATTAGTGTCTTACTGTTAACACCATGATATAGAAATGTAAATAACAACACTTCTGTTGCCATTAAAAGATGATTCTCCAGTTAGCACTGGAATTAGCCCATCATTTCTGTCCTTTATTCTGATGTTAGAAGGGTGTAAAGTGTGAAAGGTAAAGGGATTTAGTTATTTGCATTTTAATGAGTAAATAACTGCTTCTTTGAATATTGTTTTACTGAAAAAAATGGTCTAGTGATATTTATCTATTTTTTACACCTATTGTGTGTGAATTAGGGATAGATATGCTAAGTAGTAAAACTGAATATTTATGGAGTGTTGTTTCTCTATAAATACAGAAAACTAGTCATTATCACTGAAGATGTTTGTTAAAATTCAGAGCTACATAAATAGCAAATAGTAGCTTATACATTGATATTTTCTCAACTGTAATTTCTTTTTTTTGTTGTTGGGTTTTTTTGGTTATTTTTGTTTGTTTGTTTGTTAATTCTACTGAGGACCTGGAGCTGTTCTGTCTCAGTTAAGTACCTACTATGCACTCTGTCTCTGAAAAAGAAAGAAAGAGGGAAGGGAAATAGTTGTAAAACAGTTGTCATGGGTAGTTCCACGTAAAGTTCCACATAAAACTTTGCTATTCCTTCATAAAGAAGTTGTGCATTGTGGACATAAAATACCTGTCATCTAGTTAGAGTAGGTCATGTGGTCTAATTTAAGAGTCAGACTCGGCAGCTCCTGACTTTTTTCCCCTGGAGTTTGTGCTTTTGGGGTAAGTGTGCTCCAAAGACTGCTTTCCTTGTAGGCAGTATAAATGCAAATTCAGTTCCATGCAATTAGAAAGCCCATAAAAGGGCTGCTACTTACATGATCTTGCACCATCCTGTCTGTCTCGTGACATACAAATGGTACAAACAGGTAGGCAGGATCGCTGGCTGTGTTGGGCCAAGCACAGATGTTCACATGTATGGTATCCACAGGGATTGCACTCGTGTCTGTGCTCTGTGATAACTATATTCAGTTGAGATCTGCCTTCCTCATGGTCAGATGTGAGGTCACTCCAAAGGGAGCTGATGTAAATGGATGATAAGTTTGGCCTCCAGCCTGGACCAGAGGCTAATCCTTCAAAACAGTGGAAATGAATCCACTGAACCTCTTCCTTAATTTTTCCTGATTTTTAGGTTTGGGATTATTTTTTTTTTCTTCTTATTTTAGTGCCACTGAATTTAGCTAAGTAATTTATATTTATATTATTTCATTTAATGGAGAAGAATGTGTTTAGTAGTTAGTCTTAAGATTCAGAATTAAGTGCCTCGCATGCAGCTCAGAAAAAATTGAATTTCAAAGGTAACCTTAGAGCTTTTTGTGTGAAACAAGAAAATTCCCACTAGTTTTCTTTTTGCTTCACTCTTGTGTATAGTATTGGTGATCTCAGCTGATTTTGGGCTGTAATTACTGGCAAGGTCCACCCATCTGATTTATTTTTTTCACTGTTTTCAAAACAAATATTACTTCATTCTTTTTTTGTTATTTATGAAAATGTTAGACCATTTGTGCTGGGGTGATACCTGATGTAGGGGCAGAATTGTCATGGCTGTAAGTATAATAATGACTTTATGGACTATTTTTTAGTTTAAATATTTTAGTCTTAATCTAACTGTTCACAGTGCCTTTTATTGTGGTCATGTAACTTATTTTTACATATGAAAAGTCTTTTTATTTCTACCAAACCTTTACATCATAATAACCTGAGACATTTAATGATAATAACAATTGATCATTGATTTATGCAGAGGTCTTAGAGATTAACGTTGACTGAGGTAAAAATGAAATATGAGTAATTTTCTGTATATAAATTTGTCTCTGCAATGTCAGAAATATAGCAGAGTTTTTGACAGAAACTAGTTAAGTTGGGATAAAATCTGTGTTGTTTGTTGGGTCTTTTGTTTGGGGTGTGGTTGAGTGCCTCAGAAGAAGGTATCGGCATCATTTTGGCTTATGTGATTAACACAATTTTTGAGATTTTGTGCATTATTTCTTTAGGAAAAGAAGAAATAATGGTGAAGGATTTACTTTTTCCCTCCCTCACCTGGTTATGTTTCATGCAAGAAAAAGGATATAAGGTTTTCTGAAGTTCTGCATAGAGTAGAAATCATATAGCAGAGACAAAGTCGTTATTTGTATTTGTAAAACTGTTCAAGTAATTTTATCCACTTTTTTTCCTCAAGCTAACATAAGGGAGTTTCAGGGAAGCACTCCCCTTATTTTCAGTAAGCAGCATTGTTCTTTTAATTATGTATGTGCCCATGTGCATGCACAAGAGAAAATCCAGTCAGTACTCTGACCTTGTGTTTTGTTAATTCTCAGACAAAGCTTTTGGATTGCATGGCCTAAGGTTGCTCACAGCTTTGTGCTATAAAGGTGTGTGTATTTTTTTTTTTCCTTTTCCAGTTTTGTAGCTTTCATTAAAGTTTGTGTTATTTTTTTATCAGCAGCTTTCCAGCTTAACAAATTTAGAAAAAAATATGTAATTCGTTAACTCATTGTTCTGTACCGCTGAAACCTTAACTAATAGGTGTCCAGTTATCAACCAGACTCATGTAGCAGTGCATCCTGCCCCTGATACCCATGTCAGCTGAAGAAAATGTAAAGTGACCAGTTTATTGTCATTGACACTTACAATGCACATGAAGTGAAGTGAAACTGCCTGGTTAAAACAGATGAAATGTCATTGCTACCTAAATAGCTGCTCTCCTGACTCCTTTATGGTGATTTGAACAGATTTTTCTTCAGATATACTCATTAAGAGAAAGAATTGATCCTGTAAGATGTTTTGTCTAGATTCCTGATGAATTTAGTGGAACGTGATCTCTCAGTGTTAGGCACTTCTTATCCTACCTTAAGTAATTAAACAATTCAAACCTGTCATCAAGGTGTGTACTTTGTGACTGATGTAGGCATGGGATGCATCTGTAATTCAGTTGACAAGTTTTCTGCAAATTAAAGTGTATTCTGCTCTTGGAGAAAGTACTTTAGTCTGGATTCCATGTTTTTGTCCCCATTATGAGAAACCCAGATATAAGGTATAAAAAATCCCTCTGACCTTTCCCTGTAAAACAATAATAATTGACACATTTTTATTCTGGTTATCAAGTTAGGATTTAGCAGATCAGAGTATTTTCCTTCATCAGCTGGGGAAAACTGTTGGGGTGAGATAATCTTGCTGCTAATCTCTAGGTGCCATTTTATGGACCCCAAGTGCAGTTCTGTGCCCATGCGTAACACTGTAGCATGGCTATCTGTGCTATCCTGTAAAAAAGCAACCGCCAGCAGCATATTTTCAGCAACAGTGTGCTAAATTTAAATACTATGTCCTTGCATAAATATCAACATCTAATACACTACACTACTACTCTTTTTCCTAGCACTCTATCTGTTGTAGATGTATCTTTTGTATATGTTTTAGGGGCATCTTACCAGATGAATTGAACTTCACCCACATGTTCTTATGTGGTTAATGCATCTTGTCTAAGAGGGTGTAAGCCATTCCTTTGTTATTATGGTCTTTTTATTCCCAAGGGACAAATCCCATGCCATTCTCATTTAGAATAACTTGAAGTGGTATAGTCTTTCTAGGCTTTTTTTTGGTTTTCATCAAGCAAAATAGAAGTTTATTATCTCCCATCCTAAAACACTTAAGGTTAATGCCTTCTACTCCTGTTTCATCTTGGTAACATACCTAACATTTTGTATTAGGTATCTACTTTTTGAAGGAAAAAAAATGATAGAAGATATATATATTTAAATTTATAGTGGCTGCAGCAGAACATACACAACTAAAACTTTTAGAAATGCTGTAGCTTTATTCATGTACGAAACAGGCAAGGTCTGCACAAAACACTACTTAAAAGATCTAGTTATCTAAGAAGCAGAAACATGTACTTTAAACTTACTTCATATAGTTTTATTTGTTTCTGAAGTTTATACTGTATGATAACTAGATGCTGTTTATAAGAAAAGAAAAACTCACTTTCCCTGCAAACAAAAAACAACGTAGAAGCACAACTCTTAGAAAAAAACCCCTTCTTTTTAAATATTTGCGTAGTCTGAGTCTTAGTACATATTAAAGCCCTTGACAAACTACATTATTGTTTATCTGCCTTATCTCAAATTGTGCTTCTGATATGACTCATAGCAAGCATATGTTATCTATAACTTTTAAGCCAGATGCCTGACACTTCAGGCATGCCCATAAACAACTTTTAATGCATTCAAATGAGATTGTTTAAGACGTGTTCTTCTGTTTCTCATGTTTTTGTTGTTTTGAGCTGAACTAGCGGATATTAAAGTGAGAAATAATTATGAGCCCAATCTCATGGGGCACTTGGAGTACTTAATTTACACTGACTTCAGGCCACACTGCCAGGAGAAAAAAAGCCAAAGAAGCAAAATCTAATGAGATCTGAATACACTAATTAAACTTCCCAAGCCTAAGGGTTCATATTTATAAACAACTGCTGTATTTGACACTGCTCTATTTCATTATTGTTTTTTCTGAGTATTTCTCAATATCCTTGGGTGGCTTTCAAGTCACCTTTTTGTTCAGTGCTGTCAATAATACTTTTTGAGGGGAAAATATTTGGGGTGGTTTTGCCCTTTTTCATGGGTAATGAAACAATTAACCTGTGCTGCAACAGCCTTCAAACTTTTTAAGATGGGTTTTTCTTATCAGGTCTAGTAATTCACTTCTATGGAACCTTGATCTATGTGCTTGATATTTTCAATAAAATGGCAAGTCCATGTGGAAACAGATGCAGTGAAGCATCCAGTCATGAACTTGACCTTTTTTTTATTCTTCTGGTTTGATAACATTTTTACGATATGAGAAACCATTTTTAACTCAGCCAAAGTGACATTTTTACTTTTTCTATGTACAAACAAAAGTAGAAATGTAATTTCATTGTGCCTTACTTTTCCCATTGAACTGGCTAGACCTTTTCAAATACCTTTTTGGATTATCGAAAGAAAAAAAAAAAAACACCTTACTGTTTTCTGTATTGCAATACAGTATTGTTGTATTCTCACATAGATGTTGGTGGAAGTATAATTTAAGAATTTACACAAAAAAAGTTACTAAAACCAGCCAGCTTTTTCTCCCAACTATGTTGTGATAATGAACAGAATATATTATATTATAAAATATTTATAAAAGATATCTAGGAGTCTACTGAACATATTTTTAGCTAAAAAATATAGACAAAAAATATACTGGCCTTCTGCAATAAAATTTCTTTAGCTTGCTTTTAATTTATAAGTCAGTACTCTGGAAGCATCTTCAAGTATTTTTTGCAAAGTTGCAAAATGGCTGAGGTTGGCAGGAATAGCTGGAGTTCACCTTGCCTAATCTCTGCCCATGCTCCAAGGCAGGGTCAACTACCAGTTGTACAGAACTGTGTCTAGTTGGGTTTTGAATTTCCCTAAGGATGGTGAATTCACCATCCTCACCAGCTTCTCTGGGCAACCTGTTCTGGTATTCAATTACTGTCACAGCAAAAAGCGTGAAGTTAATTTTGTTTCTTCCTTTTTTTTTTTTTTTTTTTTAATGTTTAGATGTAGTTCTCTATTATTTCAGTCTGTGCCTGTTACCTCTTGTCCTTTCACTGGGTAATAAAGAGAAAGTCATCTCTCTTCTTTCTCAAGTATTTAAATACATTGAGATCTCCCTCAAACCTTCTCTTTCTGAAGATAAAGTTCTCTCAGTTCTAGTTCTCTCAGCCTCTCCCTGTATGACAGATGCTCCAAGCCCTTAATTATCTTCATGGCCTTCAGTCATGCCACAGAAAACTGTTTCTGTGGCACAGATGCAAAAATAAAAGCTTCCTAGAAGACAATATATCTTACATAACTATTTTTTTTTCATTTATGTTAATGCAGCATCTACAGAATTCTCTTAGTTCTACTGCTATTTGAAGCAAGAAAAACAAAGCAAAAACATCACCTGGTCTACCTATTTTTTTCATGATATTTTCCATTAAAACAAATGCACAAGCTACATCCAGATGACTGGCTGTTGAGAACAGCATTGTGAAATAGGAACCGGCATTCAAGTGACTGTCAAGTGGTGAAGAGATTTTTTAATTGCCTCAGCACACAGGAAAAGGGCAAGGACTAAGACAGGGGTGAAAAGCTTTTGCCGAAAGGAGAGGCATTCCAGACTGGCTTTCTAATAACCAGAGAAGGTGACACAGGGAGATGAGAATTTGATGCAGCATGCAGCTGGGAAACCAGACTGCTTTTTGGTCTCAATGAACCATCTTGCCAGTGCTCTTGAGGTGTGCCAAAACAAACAAGACAACTGGCAGGATTTTTTTATATCTATCTAAACAGACATCTATATACATCTATCTGTTTGGTTCCTGGCAAGAAGTGTTATTATGGTGGTGCAGGGAGAGTAGCTGAGCAGCTGCTATCCTCCTTTGGATCCCCGTAACTGTAGTGCTGTGGAAGGAGAGTAGGTACGAGATTCATAGCTCTTCCTTCCAGCAGGTTCTATTGCTGTGCTATGTACTCAAGGAGGACCAGAGGGTAGTGTTTATGCTTGTTGTGGTCATGCTTAAAGATTCCTTTTAATCTCAAAAGAATGTGAAGGTATTGCTGCTTCTTTGTCTCTTCCTTTTCTTTAGCCCTCATAGCCAGGGACAGTGGGTCAGTATAGAATCCATAAAGTACATAACATCTCCTTAGCTTCTGTAAATGTAAGGAAGGGGAATGGAAGGGAAGAATTCATCTGCAGAGCTATAAATTTGGGAAAGAGACAATACCAAATTTGGAACACTAGACTGAGAAGTATGTTACTGTTAATGTTTATTACTAGCCAACAGACTAGCGGTGATTGAACCTCTGGTTTCTACTGTCAAGTTATTTCTTAAGGACAACAGATTCAAGCATGGCACTATAAATAGAGTTAATCCTAGAAGATATATTCCATTAATTTAAAGATTGATTACCTCTTATTTATAACCTTGACAGGGCAATTAAAAATACTGTCTATTTTAAACAAACTAGGAAATCTAACATCCTTTCTAAGTGATAATCCTACTGTTAAACAACAGCCAGGATATTACTCCCTTCCTTACAGAGTGTGGTTTTCTTTCTCTCTACATAACTGTCATTTAAAAGAATCCAAGAAATTCCAGAGTGGGAAAAAACCCTGGATCTGCAATCTCTGTATGGAATACCTGAGAAACTGTTGTAGATTCAATCCTTATTGCATATAAATAATCATAATCCGTGGTGCAAGTAATTCCCGTCATGTGCATGAAGAAGGGTTAAAGCATTATGCCCAAAGTGCTATCCCTGTTCCCTTTGGGCTTAGGGGATGCATCAGCAAACGTGAAAACCTGGTGAGCCAGCACAATTCAGCTCTAATTGCTTTAATCAGTAGGGTTAAAACACAGTCAAATTGCCAGTGATATTCATGGCTCCACAGTCTACAGGCTTTTGCAGTAAATATAAAATATTCATGTAGGGTCTGTGATGATTCACTTTTGCTACAAAGTCTTGTAAATACAAGAGTAATTGCCAATACAGTAATAAATTCGAAGGTCACACAACTTTTTCAGAAACTTTTAGCAGTTTTATCATTTATTACTGTTACTGCATTATGTACACATGGTCTTACTGTCTAGCAACTATAAATCCCATGTTGCAAACTACACCGTCTCCACTGCCAGAAACAAAACTAGGGCTATGATTCAGTGAACAACTACAAGTTACAGCATTTAACATGAGAAGTGCTTAATCCATACACTTAAATATTAGACATGCATTTAACAGCATGTTGAATTAGTGCTTGGCTTAGGCACAGGAAGCTTATATGTCAAGGTCAATATGTATTTAATGGAAAAAAAAATACAGGAAGAGTGGAATCATCATCCAGAATTACAGGATCTTTTTAATAAGCCAATATTGACTTTTAATATTAAGATTTATTGAATTAAGAGTTAAATGTGACCCGATGATAGTGCTTTCTTCCTCAAAGAATGATGAACCTTGATTTTTGTTTTTCTTAAACCAGAATTGAAAAGAAGGAAATCAATGCACATTTTGGTGCGTAGGTTCACTACTGCAGTCATTCACACGGGCGAGGTAACTTTCATTTTAAGTGCAAAAAAGCAGCTAATAAGGTTTTTCTTAAAATAAAACTTTAATAAGTGAAGGAAACTGGAAGTTTATAAAATGTTTTCTTTTTGTCACTGAGCAAAGAAATGAATAAACAGGCTGATTACATTGCATATGGTTATTTTCCCTGAACTTATTTTGGGTTACCTCGTAAAATTATTGTTTCTCATATTGATATTTAATAGTCTTAGAAGGAATAAACAATAGAAATTTAAGAATTCCAAAATGTCTGCCAAAATTTCTCAAGGGATGCAACAAGAAATAGAAATATTAACACTTTACATCTCACAGAATTTTACTTGAGATGATATCAATTGGCAAGTATGTTAAACCTAGAGGATAAGTGGACCACACAGAATGAAATCCGAGGCATACAAGGCAGGGCAGAACAAAGACTAGTGCTGCATAACGTAGGTGAGAAATGAAAACTACATTCATCTGTGCTCTTTGGAGTTTGTACATTCTTATGCTAGATAAATTCTTAAGTTTAAGTCTTATATAAACCTAGTTGTACAATGGCTTCACTATTTTCTATACTTACCTGTTAGTATTGGTCAGCATACTTTTTTTTTTTTCCTTTTTTTTTTTTTTCTTCATTTTTAGTGGAATTTTACCAGTAATCTGTAAAACTTAAGTTTCATTTCAACTGGGCTAGTGTTAACTGGACAGTAGTAAGAAAGTAAATTGTAATGAGACATAATTATGGAAAATCCTCAGGTCTTTTGGAAACACTTCTTATTTGTGTGAATGTATGTTAAGTAACAAATTAAAGATTATCGTTAGGCTCAGCTTCCTCCTGGTGAAAACAAGAAACAAAGGCACCTAATCTCAATATAGTGAAAGGACATTAAATACTTCAGATAATCTTTTCTACTAGATAAACATTCTTGCCTTACTATTTTGAAATCACATTGAATATTGCAGACAGGTCTAGAGGCAGGAGTGGTGAAACTAATAATCTTGGTAGGTTTTTGTCATGAAAAGTGTCCAAGGTCACAGCGGGGAGTTGTGGCAGTCATAGTGTGTCAGCATTCTGCCCTGTAAGGCACGCTATTAATAAAGAGGAAAAAAACTCTTACCTCTTGAGGGCTTCCTGGGTGAACTGAAGAAAACTCTAAAATGTCAGATACTACTAAGAGAGATAGTGTCACTCTGTCCAGTGTGCCGCATGAACAAATCAAACAAGTTGGAAAGGGAATTCCAGCAGTCATGGTCCTTTCTGTTCCATGTCCCCCTCCTCCCCTGCAGCGGTCTGAAAGACTTTGAAGGATCCCTGAGATCTGGCATGGAAAGTAACAGGCTATGTTATGTTAAACCTAAAGGATAAGTGGACAGCACAGAAAGAAATCTGAGGCGTACAAGGCAGGGCAGAACAAAGACTAGTGCTGCATAACATAGGTGAGAAATGAAAGCTATATTCACCTATTGTGAAGGGGAAAGATCTGTAAGGACAGGAAAAAGAGAAATGTGTACTTAAAAGAATTGTCTGGGAATTTAATGTCTCTGTTGAGACATGCATATCTTCAAAACACATTCTGTATATCGGTGGAAGCATTTATTTTTATGATTTCTCTGACCTACTTTTTTTTTTTATTCTTCTTCTTATTATTTTTTATTATCCCTAACAAGAGTTGGCAGGACTAATAGTCTTAATAGTCTTATGTCTTTGGCATGCTTGTTTCAAATCCATTAACTGTTCCATCACCAAGTGTTTGGGGCTGGATTTCGTGTTTTGTTAAGCAGCTTTATGGCAGGAGGCACATAATTTTCAGTTTTAATTCTTGAGCAACTCTGATAGGTTCAGATAAGTGTATGTCATGTCTTTTTGATCTGCTAGGGTGCTTTGTCTTACCTCTTACTGCTTTCTAGAAGGATGATTTGGAGGCACTTGTAGATTTGATTTGATCTGATTTTAATACTTACCAGATGTATTTAATGTTAAATTTGATGTAAATCACAATGATTTGTTGGATATATCCATTCAACCATCGTGCTGTCAGGTTAGAACATACTTGCAGATTAAATTCCAGTCCCTTAACTCCACTGACTGATGCACAGAGATTTCAGCTACTGCAAGTTTCTGAGTAATTGCGTATCTGTTGCAGTGGTGCTTAGATTTGAACTTGTGATACAAACTGACCCTAAGCTTCTGAAAGTTACTTATAGCTATTGTGAATAAGACAGTATTTTTCCCGTAATATGCTTGAAGGCCTTAGCAGTCTTGCCCTGCACAGTTTTGGTATGCCAGCCAAAGCCATTCTTCCCTCTAGAAGAGACTGTGACAGTTTAGTGTATTGAGAATACTAGTCCCTAAATGCAAATAACCTGAAAGAAGATTTGGTACATATAGGAAGGACAGAAACTCAGCTAACTTGGTTATTACTACCGTTCAGCAAAGTTTATGCTTAAACAGTAGTACTTTTCTGATTGCAAGAGGAGTTCAACCAGTTTGTGGGCTTCCTTTTATTCACATTCATTAATCCAACCATTATGTAAATGCACACCTATATTGTATATTTTCCTACAGGCACTGTAGGAAATATGGACCTTCCTGTTCTGGGAAATATGTTGTTTTGCCCTATGTTCTTACGGAGGCTTGTGAGGACCTCTATGTTTTATGTTACAAAGGAGATTTTAACTATGAGAATGTTCTTGCCTGTTTTGTAATTTTTCCGAGTAATAAACAAAATATCTTTGTCTATTGCATGGTGGTTGGCTTTTTTTCCCCAAGATTGCCTTTGTAGAAGGGACTTGCAATGGACAGGAAAAGCCATTTATGAATTATGGACTCTAAAAGAGCAACTCTTTGCCTTTTCAAGAGCATACTGAACTCCAAAAGATACCCACTTTGGTTCTGAAAACATCTTTATTTAAGTTAGTTCTTAGTGTGTTAACTTAGAAATTTGTTAAGGCATCTGGAAAAATCTAAGGTGTACACTGCATACTGAGTTGTGTTGCATAGATAATTGACTGGTTATTTAAGACAGCTGTTTTGTATTTGGGTTGAAAAACGCTTAGAGTTGTGTTTTATTTCGATGAAGAACCCTAGCTTATTGAAAACTGTTGCTGCTGCTGAGGACTTTCATGTCTGAGACGCTTGCAGAAACTGCAGAAAAATATTTATAGAAGAAAAATACAAATCACCAAACAATAAAATCTATAAATGTGAGGAGAAGAATGTACTATAATTTGTCTTACTTTTGGTTTGTTTTTTTTTTTTTCCCTCACTTTACATTTAGCTTTCATTTCTTAGCTAGGTGACAGCTACTTTCCAGCTTAATCTCATTCTTTTTTCCTTTTTAATTTTTTTTTTTTAAACTGCAATGTGTGTGTTTAATTCCAGTGAAAAAAGCACTTAGTGTAGATTTTTACTTGAATAAACCAATGATATATCTGGCCGCAGCTCTTTGGTGTTGCTTTTATTTACTTCCTATATAAATTAGCATCTTGTGTACATTCTAACAGATTTATGCCTGCTTAATTAGGTGTTAGACATTTAGAGATGCCACTCACAGCTCCTCATGGTTCTGGGAGATGAAACACTGAAGTAAGCTGCAGGCTAATTAGGATTTCCTCATTGAGATTAATTTTTTTCTCTCCACTCTAAGGTAGGGAAAATGGATTTCTTGCAGCTCTTACAAAAAGGTACTCTAATGGTAACAAGGCTTGGGGCAAAAGCTTAAATTTAGGGCTACTAGCCTTTCTTTAGAGTTATTTCATTTTATACAAGATAGGTTACTGGATTAGCATTTGAAAGCATGTATAACAAGCTGCCTTTTAACATTATTTCTTTTTCTCTTTCACTTCTGTTGGAAGCATGTCACAGAATCCCTAATAGTTCAAAATAACTAGTAGTTTTCCTTGAAATTTATAGATAAAACATTGATAAAAGCATCAGTCAAGGGTTTGCATGTCTTCTTTTTTTTTTTTTTAAAAAAAAGATCTTTACAGCTTACATTCCTTCATGTTTCTCTATATGTAAGCTATTGCTCACCCACTCTTCACTAAGCTAATCAATAGAAGGTCTTTTAGCCTTTCTCATGTGATTAAACCCTTCTGTGTCCCAGGTATCTTACTAGCTCTTCCCAGACTGTTTTCCAGTGAGTTAATCATTCCGGAGTAATGCATTACCAGAATTGTGCATAGTGTTTTTTCAAGTGTCACATTAAGAAGGGAGGCTCCTGAAACCCTTTACATTTGATCAGCCTGTCAGTTTCCCAAGAAAGATGAGACCCTTGCGCCTGACCAGTCTGTCTGCTACCCGGATTTTGACAGCCTACCATATCGGAGGGTGATTCGACTAACCTGTTCAGGGAACCCCTGAGAGCGTCGCTCAGTCATATCCCTTATATAAGCTACTCAAATCTCCTGAGATTTACACAAAATGAGTTTCAACTGAAGATGTTTATTATACAAGGTGCAAGTTTGTGACAGAATAAGGTTTAAAGGCTGCTGGTGGTAAAACACTGACTGCAAAACAAGCTTAAAACAATACACCTAATAACAGATACCATGAGCTAGTCATAGAATAAAGTTCTTACCCAGTAGGTGTCCCTATGGGTGAGAAGACAGGTTCAGCCCGTTGATTGATCCCAAAAGTTATGATGAAGGTTTTGCTAACTTGCTCCCTTATTTGTTCAGCTTTTATACCTCATAGTACATTGCATGTTCATTATCACACACAGGATTGGTTGCAAGTTTCTCGCTTCTAATGTAAATTAGTACGCATCCTCAGATAACACTACTGAAGTTCTCTACTAACTACATCTTGAGGTGCTTTTTGTCTGACACTTTTTTTATGGAATTGTGTATCTTTCCTCCCTGCTCTTGTAGCAGCCAAAAAAAACCAGTTCTTGACTATAAAGGTAACCAAAACCAAAGGAAAAGGTGTTCTCTTTTAGCAGGTTCTTCCCTCACTTGTGCCAGTTGTTATCCTGCTATGACAGCTGCAGAAATATGAAACTTAAGTTTCATTCAGCTGACCAGGTAGTTCTGAAATGCCCACAGGAATAACTGTGTTCCTGTAGAGGTATAAATTCAAAATATAGATTGGTGTGCCTCGAAGAGAAAATGACAAAACTCTAGCCAGTGTGATTCTCAAAATTGTCTGTAGAAAAATAGAATGATGGACGGTGACTTCATTGAAGTAAAAAATCAGAGGGAGAAGGGAATCCTTTTCTGTAATGGTTACTTGCAGGAGATGCATAGCTGTGATAATTCACTCAATCCATGCTACTGCAGTGTGACTTCAAGACAGAGCCAGAGTGGTAAAGATTTAAAAAGCATGGCAGGGACATAATGATTGCATTTACAAAAAACCCACCTTGAAAACCATACACACCAAACCCTCAGATCCTCAATGTCAATTAGGTATTTTGATGCAATTCCAACTACCATAAGATCTACAAATCACAGAATACAATTTGACTTGAATCTGGTAAACTTGATTTTATTTTAGAAGTATGGTTCTGGATTGTTAAAAGGATAAACTTCCTGATTTCTAGTTCCATTTTGCTTTGTGTAGATTGGAATAGGGTGAGACTGGGAGTAATTTGCAAGGATATCTTGGCTACAAATTGTTGTGGTATCAAGGGTTGCACTTTGCATTACACCATAAAACAATACAAATGAGAGAGATCAGAACAACCAAAATGCACACTGGTGATATGCTCTAATCCAGAGACTTTTCTTTAGCTACTTTGCTGTTCTTAAAATTTGTTTTATTAGCTTATACTTTTAAATTATTACTAGATGGGAGAAGAAATGTATACAGTGAATCTGTCAAATGCTTTGAGCTTTAGAGCCATGTTTGAGCAAGCATGTTAATCCTTGTCTCATAGAATTTCCCTATTTTGGAGTGCCTGTCACTAACATTTGTCCATAATATTGGGGCTCTTACCAATTAATTTATTTGGATAGGAGACAGTTTAGAAAGCAGAGAGGGAGGTAAGTGACCCACTGGTCAGTAACTGAATTTATCTCTTGCAGGAGAAACCAAGCAAGCTGAGGGAGGGCTAAAGAATAAGGGGTTTCACTTCAGAGGTAACTGATAGGGTCAAAGGAATCATGTGGCCTTGCAGAATTGGGCTTCTGAGATTCAGTAAAAAAAAAAAAAAAAAGAAAAAGAAAAAGAAAAAAGAATTCTTAAGAAGTTGTGATGAGCAGTTTTAAGAAAAGAAGGTGGAAATCCGGTTAGAGTTTTCATAATGAACTTGGAGAGGCATTAGAGTAGGTGTGGAAGACAGGATTATTGATCATAAACATGAAAAAGAAGTTATGAAGTAGAAGTTGGAGGAAATCCTCTCAAAAAGGCTGCTTTTACTGTGATTTTCTACTTTTTACTATTTATTTTTATAACTCAAATTGCTACTGCTGTCTTGTGAAAACATAATCACATATGTGAAAATAAGTGCAAACAAGTAAAAAACACATTTAAGGGCTTCTGTATGTTTTGCCTGTCTATTAAAGTGCTGTATCAATATGAAGAACGCACTGAGGATGTTTCTATAAATATCTCACATTGCTGTATTACTGTGGTAGACTCATAAATATTAAACTCTCCAGGAATCAGAACTTCTTCTGTGGGGGCAATTCTGTTAGTTTAGTCTTTTCTTTCCACTGTCTTGTAATATTTCCTCACAAAACGATATTTTAAATATTTTGCATTTAACGATTGTAATTGTCTTTTATGTGTTTTATTAAAATTTGGTAACTAAGTCTATTTAAAACATTCAAGTGCTCTTTATGAAAGAGACTTTATTAAAAGCTTTGTCTCATACCAAACAAATTCAAAGAGAAAAATGGCATCAGATGGAAAACTGTTCAATAAAAATTAAAAAAAATCAACCAGTTTTTAAACATATTCTTACAGATATATAGTAGTAAAAGTTGAAACTGCATTTGAACATAGCTGTCAACACAAAAATACTGATACTTCTGGGGTCTGAGGTTTAGAGATGTTGGAGTACTACTTCCGTCCCATGTGCTCATTCCAAGATCTTGCTGAAAACATTGGCAGTTTAAATACCCAAAAGGAAGAGCAAAAATAATTGTCAAGGAGTGTGGGAAATCCAGGAAATTGGCTACCATGAGATTTAAGGCTTTGGTCAAGCAGTTCAAGACAAAAAAAGTCTGTTTTTATTACCCCCCACACACCTTGTTCGCTTTGTTCATGTTCATGTAATAAGATGGGAGCTTCCAAGTGTGTAAGGCTCAAAAAACCCCCAAAACAACCAAACCCAAAAGCAAAACAAGCCAGAGAAGTTTGTCTCAAAACAGTGAAGCAACTGCAGAGATCACCATGATGACCAAGCCAGTTGGCTGAGGGTATGGTAACTTTTTTAAGGATAAATTGGAAACCAAGCAGGTGGAGGCCTGCCTGAATTTCAGTAATTGTGTAGTGGTAGAGGGAAGTGTATCCTCCACACAGGAGGTGCCTTCCTCAAAGATGAACATTCTGGAAACTTTAATTACACGTGCAAGCTAATTTACATGAAAAGTGGAGAAGGCGTGTCAGGGGTAGAGAAAGACCATCTATAAGAGGGGGGTTTCCCAAAGGTCTGGGGGGCTCTTCACACCAGATACACCAGTTGGGCAGACCAGTGCTGAATCCATGACTGGTGAATTATCTTTCTCAATTCTATCCTGTCTCTTTCTCTGTCTCCTTACCTTCTCCTATTCAATACCTTTCTCTCTCAAAAAAAATGCAAGGCTTACCCTTATAAGTCATTCATGATTGTGAAGTATTTTCATTGCCACTTCGTTGTGTGAACCTAGAATAAAGACCTTGTGCTTATGGACCTTTGGTGTCATTTTACCTTAATCCAACCAGGGGAATGTGCGAATCTGAGTCACTCCTCCCTCCCTCTATGGGAGAGTGAGACCTGACAAGGTGTTATAAAAAATCATAGCTTAAATAAACGTACAGACCTTAGTGTGGATGCATATTATTTTTTTCTGGTGGTGGTTCTGCTTTGTCTTCTGTCTGTTTAGTTAGTAATCCTTGGCATAGGCCATAGGGCCCAAGAAATCTACTTTTCCCTTTTCAGTTAATAATGTCCTGGTGCTGAGTCTCTCAGGATGAAGTGATACCTGCTTGGTTCCAGACTGCTCCTTTCAGTAAAATAAGCTGATAACAGTTCTTGCATAGTATTTTTTGTGTTAGGAAATCTTAACAAGTATGTGTGAAGCTATTTATCTGGATGCTGATGCTCAGCTGAATGTCTTTGGGGGAGGAGGACTGCCCCCCCCCCCCCCCCCCCCCCCCCCCGCCCCTCCATCATCCTTCTTTTTGGAGGGATTCTAGCTAATGGGTACATTGCTTTAGGATAGTGAGTATCTGAAGCATAACAGAAAAGTGTTACCACTTTGTTGCCCTGATATCCAGACTAGGTTACAACACAATGGTCAACCCCAAAGGTATATGTGGAGGACAGAAAATTTCCAATCTATGCAATTCCTTAGTAAACTAAAGTTTACTGGTTAACACCCATATTGCTTGGTGATGTATGCATATGTATATATCTAAATTCTAACTACATATTAATGCTCAGTCTTATACCTTTTCCTAATGGCTGTCATTACTTTTCCTGCTTTGGGTAAGCTGTTGTGTGGATATATGTATCAGTAGCTCAGCACGGATGAACAGCAATCCCCCTCCACCAACGTGTGCCTGTGCTGTCTGGGGGTGTAAAGGGGGAGGCCCACAGGTACTGTACTGATTTCAGGTGTTTCCAATCTCAGGTCAAGGAAAAGCCTCCTTTCCAGTTGAGCTGATTCAGTTGTCTTGTTTCTGGTCATCCTGAATTAATGAATACTGTTTTTCTCCCTTGGTTTTCACTTTGTTCCCTTTTTACAACCCAAACAAGCTCCAGGTCTCAAGGGTGTATTTCTTAAATCACCAGTAATTAGTCATTGGTGGGTTGTTTACAGCCCTGGTTGTTTGTGCATGTACTTTCAAAGCCCCTACTGTCATCCCATCCTTTATGCTGCATTTTTATTTCTCAGGTCATAGACACTTCATGTTACAAAGAACTTGTTACCACTGTTGATTACAATATACATTATATGCATTTCACCTTGTAATCACATTGCTGCCTCCCAACTGTATTGCATCAAATATAAGAAAATAATGATCATATTTCTCTAAAATAATCCTCAAAGTGTGTTCTTGTTCTCTTAAGTGTGTAGCCAGGGTTTTCCTATTCTTTCACTTTTGAGGGACAAGAACATTGTGTAAAGACAGAATGAGCTGAAAATTGCCAGACAGGGCAACAGGTCAAAACACTCCCTTTCTATGTTTCATTCTGCTCCTGTATGCTGCATCTGTCACCACTGAGAGGGGTTCTCTTAATAGTATCTGTTCTTCCTACAAGTCTAACAAAACATTCCCCCATCCTTTTTCAGTCACTTAACTATGGTCAGCAGAGAATTAAGAGACAATTGTGTGCACCCAGGAAGACAGCAGTGTAACTTTGTAGGGAGCTGGCCTGAGGGACTGAGCTGATCTGCCTTTGATGTCCTCAGTCCCTGAGCCACCCAAAGACAACCATCAGTAGTAGGACTGGAACAGCCTGACAGTGTCCTGAAGTATGCTGGTTGCTAATGGCTACAGTGAAAGCAAATTGAATTACTAATCATTTAAGTGCCAGGATCTATCCCTTAACCTTTCAGATGGTTCCTGTGCCAATATTGAGGGGTTTATTAACTACCCTGAAACTAATTTGATGGCAATTTTTTATTTCCCTAATTGTAATGGGAAGAGTGCTTGTGCTGTCCTTGGCTGGGATAGAGTTAATTTTCTTCATAGCTGCAGTGGTGCCATGTTTCAGATTGGTGACCAAAACCGTGCTGTTAACACAATGATGTAAACACCATGAATAGTGTTTACACAGTGTCAGGGTCTTTTCTGTTTCTCAGGGTGCCCCACCAGCGAGTAGGCTGGGGGTGCACAAGAGGTTGGGAGGGGGAACAGTCAGAACAGCTGACCCCAACTGACCAAAGGGATATTCCAGACCATATGATGTGGTCAGCAATAAAAGCTGGTGGAAAGGAGGAAGGTGATGCTCAGCAATAAAAGCTGGTGGAAAGGAGGAAGGTGATACATTCAGAATGATGGCATTTGTCTTCCCAAGTAACAATTACACTTGATGGAGCCCAGTTGTCCTGGCAGTGCCTGCCAATAGGAAGTAATGAATTAATTCCTTATTTTGCTTTGCTTGCATGTGAAGCTTTTGGCTTCCCTATAAAACTGGTTTTATCTCAACTTACAAGTTTTCTCATCGTTACCCTTCTCAGCTTGATCCTACTGGGGGCGAGTGAGCGAGAAGCAGCGCCTGCTGGGGCTAACTCACAATGGTGCTACAGCATCCAAAGGAATAAAGAATAAATCTCACCATATTGCATGTTGGACTGAAACTGCCTTTTGCAATGTGCATAAGGAATAGGGTCGATACCTTTCTCATCAATATTAACATGACAGCAGAGTGTAAAGTGCTTAGGTTTTCTGCACAGCAATTAGTAAAAATTGCTACTTTCTCATGCTCTTTACACTACATTTAAGTTTTTTATTTGTTTAAGTGTGGAAAATAAAGCCTGCAATTTGCTCATTACTTACTGAAAAGTAGTCAGGAGTTTACTTTTGGGTAAAGGTTTACAGATTGACTTTTTTTTTTTTTTTTTTTTTGCTATTGTCATTCAGTTTCCTGTAGACTTGAGTGTGAGACAGGATGCTTTGAAAGTTTTATCCACTACTGATGAAATGAAACATCTTGTAAAAAAAAATCAGAAAAAAGTGTAATATATGACAGTAAAACAGCCATGTTTCTCTGTATTTTTAAATCTCTATTTAGGTGGAGATATTCTTTTTTAAGGATAGCTGGACGAGGGGAGGAAGGAACCAAAGCAAAATCCACAAGCACAAGAAAGTGAAACAAAGTGGATATGATCCTAAAATGCAATTTTCTTAGTGAAACTTACTTGAGTGAAGCTGAAAGAAAATTTTTGCTAATGTGCCTTTAGAGCTACTGTTTTAAAGATTTCACTTCTTGGCCCCTTTGCTGTGTTAGTATTACTTCATGCAAAGCCTGGGTATAAAGTTTAACAGACTTGCTTAGTTGGTGATAACACTCAAATCTGTAACTGCCTCTAGATCCTGAACAGTACTGAAATTAAACTGTTAGCATTTGCTCTAATGCTTACCCCAACAGTGGTCACATTTTTTCTCTTGGAGAAATAATCAGCAGAAGGACAAAATGGAGATGTATTTGGAGATTTAAAATGCTTACCTCGTGCAAATCTCAAAGGCAACCGAATCAAGGTCTGGTGAAAGAAACCATGTTGCCCTCTGAGAATCATCAGGCACTATTTCTTTTTCTAGGTCTGAAATATCTAAATTCCCTTTTGTATTGGGGAATTCCTTCCCAGTTTGGATTTATGGACGAGTGAAAAACAAGTCAGATTCCTTGGGTACTACCACCTTAGGGGTAGCTAGATTTTCATTTTGCTTTTATTTGTACAGGCTCTAAACAATGCCTGTCCTTTGATAAACAGGGCAGTTAACACTGTATCTGCATTTCTGTTCTTTCTGTTCTCTCCTGAAGAAGTATATTGGAGTTCTGCAGTAAATCAGACTACTCAGCATAGTTGTTTTTCCTGACTTGCTTGCACACCTTCCTGAGCACATCTCCCAACTGGATGCACATACTGATAGTTGAAGGAAGGGAAAAAAATATTGATGTATTAATGAGTGTATTTTTTTTTCCATCAGAGGTTGCCAGGTCTTATTTAAAAAAAAGAAAAAAAAAATCTCGAGTGCCTAAAATATTCGGAAAAAAATGTTTTAGCAGTCATTGAAAATATGAAATTTGAAGAATGCCTTCATCAATGCTGTGATATCAAGTACATAACATGGGTATTCATTGTAATCACTGTACTTGGAATAAAACCTCTTACTTTTGGTTTTAATTCTGACAGTGAAATCCTGGACTGGTTGAACACAGTGGCAAAACTTCCATTAACTTCAATAATACAGAACTTGGCCTAAGGAATTTCTGCTACAATTAGTAAGTAATAGTGGTAGTAGCCTCCATTAATTTGGTCAAGGTCTATGAAGATCAAGTTCTGTGATGTGGCCAACTAGTAATATGCAGGAAGCAGAGGGAGCTAACACAATCCTTCAAATAGTGCAATGTTCTAAGAAGGTTTTTATTCAGTACACAGCTTCATCAAATTAGAGAAATAATACATGTTTGTTCAGTACAGTGGTCCCATTCTCCAGTGGCAACATGCTACTCCCTGTCTTTCAGAAGGCTCAGAACAACGGCATAATTTTTTAAAGACTCGGTATTATGGTTAGAAACCATGGCAGTGCTTTTTCTATATTCTGAATATGTTCTCATTCCTAACTAGTTTAGCTGTGTTCATCAAATAGCAATCTGTTTCTGCACCTGGGTGCTGTGGATGTAAAATCTGTCCCTAAAAATGGAGAATTGGTCTCACTTCTCTCTTAGCTACTGGAGTGCTTATAATAATTCTTAAAATGATTCACCCTTGAAAATATGTGCTAATTAAAAGCACTGTTATTCCAGGTGGGTGAGACTTCTGAGACTAATGTTAAAGTAGGTCCTCATGTCTTTGAAATAAACAACAGGTTTGTTGAGTTTTATTTGTTTTTTTTTTTTTTTTTCTTTCAGTATTGGTGTTATAATAGGGAGTCCAGAATGTACTTGAAGATGGAATAGTCAGTTTTAAGTATTAAATTAGCACAGAAGGAATCTAAGCCTGGATCTGTGTTTTGGATTAACATCTTCAAGGTTGCTTTGATTAAATTTTTACCATTTGCATTTAAGTGTATTACCCCATTACAGCATCTTACTCCAGTGTACTGAGACATATATTTTTTAAAAAATTTCCATAAATGTCTACACAGATTGCATCAAACATACCTTACAGTCATCAACCCTTCAGATGACTTTTAAAAAGTATGGAATATTTTAGTAGACAGAAACTTTCTGATGTTGATGTGTTTATAAGGAATAAAGATTTTTCAGTTTTGGTCAGAATGGTGTATCCATCTGACTATGCTACTTCATTATTCCCCTGTAACAATTCTTGATTTTGGATGGAACTGTGAGTATAGTAAATACGGTATATATTTAAATTATAAAATCATTACTATGTAGGATGTCAGCGTGTGCAACAAGTATTTCTTGTTTGATACATTTTTCACTTCATGCTTAAAATATTTCTCTTAGATAAAATGGTAGATCTATAGTAGTGACAGGTGATTGGAAGTGTGACCCTTCTACTCAACCTGATAATGCACCTAAATAGCTGTCTTGAACAGTCCTACTTAGATCTGTGAGATGACTAAAGCTAGCAAGGCTTATCTTGGAGCAGGTTGTTGGTTGCCTACATAATCTGAAGGATCACACCTCCAACAATTTTGAGTTTCCTGACACTTTCATAGTGTTTCAGTTTAATTTCTGTAAGAATAATGCCATCTACTGAGTTATCCTGCAAAACATTTTTGGCATTGACCAAGCAATCTTTTTTATGTGCTGTTCCAGTTGGGTCTTAATTTGTGAAATCTAAATAGGCTTTTCAGTTTGCTGTGCAGTCTTGTCTGCAATTTTGTCCTCTTTCTCGTAACACCCTCACTAGGTAAACTAACATTTTATTGACTGACAGAACATTATGCAGTTGCTGTGAGTTGTCACATTCAAAGTAAAAACTTTAGTGTAGTCTCTGTATAAGACAAATAAAAATAAGGGGGTTTATTTCTACCTGATAAAAGGTCCAGTAGCCCTGTGGCTCTTTCTTTTGTATTCTGTAGACAATTCTAACTGGAATAACACTAGATATACAGTAGGTGGTTATACTTGCTATCTCAAGCAGAATTTTCAGTAATGAATTATTCTACTTTTCTCAGCTTTTCATAGGAATGATATATTGTGCTGACAATAATTATGGAGAGTTCAACTGTAGAGGTTTGTGAGTACAATCACCTAAAATTAGCATCTGGTTTGCCCAAGAATGCCAATCTGAAGAGGATTAGTGTTACATTTTATATATATATATATATATATTAGTGTTACATTTTATATATATATGCATGCATGTTAGTAGTTAAGCTGCATTACATGAAATTCCATCTTCCAAAATGGAAGAAAGAAAATAGAGAGTAAAAAAAAAAAAAAAAAAAGTACTTATTTGAAGAAATTAATTGCAAACACATGAATGACAGTTATTAAGGCAAATACTTGCAAGCAGAATATGTTTCATCTTTTTTAACAAGTTTGACCCATTGTTGTCTTCATCTTTTAAAAATAAACTCCTTCATTATGCGACTTCATTGAAACGTTTAGTATAAAAATAGAAAGATTCTGGCACAGAACTGTTAGATTGCAATATTGGATCAGATTAATCTAAGGAAACAGTGAAGAAAAACTCCAATAGTAAGGAAAACAGAAACATGAGACTGAGACCTGGAGTGGTGACATGAGATTCATAGAAACAGGGCTTCAGAAAAAACATCATAAACCTTATTCCATAATTGCAAAGCATACTGACATAATACCTCTAAAGCTGCAAAGCCAGCAGGGACAGCGCATGGTAGATGAGTAAGCAAGCAGAAAACATATAGCACAGAAAACTGAATACAAGATGCTTGAAAAATTGTTTTTGACAAGGCACCTGTAAGTGAGATGTGAATGGAAAGCACAGCATCATACGAGTTTGAAATGAAAGGTGAAGAACTGCATGTTTATATCAGAAGAAGTAATTCTATGATAAGGTAAAGGTAAGTGTAAGCTACCAACAAATAATTGGTGTCAGACAGTGCCAGATTTTTGTTTCTGTGGCGGAAACTATATATACTTGTCCAGCATAAGCAAGTTCATTTTCCACAACTGCTTTTGTGTAGAGTGAGATCTAGTGGCAGCCTTGTCCGTTTAGAACACCTAAGCCTTCTGGATGAAGGGTCCAAGCCCTGTGACTGAATGCATTTCTAGTTGAGCAGAGAACCTGTACAGGTTTTGACCCGTATAGAAATGTGATGATAAAAGGAGATTGTGTCTGCAGCTGACTGCCATAGGTGTATGCGTATTGGGTTTGTGGGACAAGGTTTTGGTAGTGGGTGGATGGACTAGAGGGGTGGCTTCTGTAAGAGGATCACAGCAGCTTCCCTCTTGTCCTATAGAGCCAATGTCGTCCAGCTCCCACACAGTCCTGCTGCTGAGGAAGGCTGAGCCCATCAGCAATGGTAGTGGCACCTCTGTGACAACATATTTGAGAAGGGAGGGAAAAGCCTGTGCAACAGCAAATGTACCTGGAGAAAAGAAGACTGAGAATATGTGGAAGCAACAACTCTGCAGACACCAAGGTTAATGAAGAAGGAGGAGGACATGCTTCAGGCGGTGGAGCAAATGTTCCCCTGCAGCCAATAGTGAAGCCCACGGTGAGGCAGGCTGTGTCCCTGCATCCCAGAGGTCCACAGCGGAGCGGATACCCACCTGCAGCCCATGGAGGACACCATGCTGCAGCAGGTGGATGCCTAAAAGAGTCTGTGACCCTGTGAGAAGCCCATACTGGAGCAGGCTCCTGGCAGGACCTGTGACCTGTGACCTGTGAGAGAGGAGCCCACACTGGAGCAGGTTTGGTGGCAGGACTTGTGACCCTGTGGGAGACCCACGCTGGGACAGTCTGTTGCTGAAGGACTGCACCCGGTGGAAGGGACCCATGCTGGAGCAGTTTGTGGAGAACTGTCTCCTGTGGGAAGGACCCAGCACTGGAACAGGGGAAGAGTGTGAGGAATCCTACCCCTGAGGAGGAAGGACCAGCAGATGAACTGGCCACAACCCCCATTCCTTGTCTGCTTGTGCTGCTGTTGGAGGGAGGAAGTAGAGAATTTGGGAGTAAAGTTAATCCCAGGAGGAAGGGAGAGGTGGTGGGAAGATATTTGAAGATTTGGGTTTATTTCTTATCCTAACTCTGATTTGATTGACAATAACTTAAACTCATTTCCCCTGGGTCAAGTCTGTTTTGCCTGTGATGGTAATTAGTAAATGATTTCTCCCTGTCCTTATCTCAACCCATGAGCCTTTTGTTATCTTTTCTCTTCCCTGTAGAGTTGAGAAGGGGAGTGATAGAGCAGATTGTGGGACCTTGGCCTCCAGCTAGAGTCAACACATGACAGCATGACACAATGTTCTGTAGATAAATTCCAGAAATCGTATCTCTCCAATTGGTGTGATGGATGGAGAGCAAAACTATAGAGCAATGTAGGAAGTATAGCCTCTCAAAGAATACCAGTGCTCATAACATCTCCCACGGATTGTACTAAAAAGTCAGTTTCCTTTTTCACTTTTTTTTTTTTTAAAAAAAAAAAGGAAGAGACAAACTTGGATACAAGGCTGAATTGATAAATTCAGTGCTTTTGTTATGCACCTAAAGTCATCTAATATGGCTCAAAAAATAGCAAGAGTGCTGCAACTCCAAAAGGCTACATAGGTAGCAAACATTTTCTATGAACAGCTTGACTAGAATATTCCTGCCATATCTTAGGGCAGAAAAACAGGTTTTATGTGTTGCCTGTGTTGATCCTTTAATGCACTGGGCAAGTCCTTCCTGGCCCCTTTGTTCTTTGTAGTGATTTTTCATCTTCCTTTGTTCACATATTCTTTTCTTCTTCTTGACTGGAGGTGAAAAGCTAATATTTTTATCATTTTTTTCCCCATTCAAACTTTATTCCCTGATGCAATTCCATTCATATATTGATGTTCCATAATATTTCATTCTCAGCAGTCAGAATTAGTTTTGTGACCATCAGCCATCCAATACTCATTAGTTCCAGAGAGGAAATATAAAAAGTGCATGGGAAGGCATTGATGGTGTGAACATCTGTATAGGGAATATCTCCATTGCAGACTCATCTGAGTTAATTAGTACTGGGATCAGAGTGTTCAGTTAGCCTATCCTGAGTATAAGTACTCCCACAGCAAGGCTTCTGTGTGTTGCTGTCCCTAAACCGATCAATGTATGTGCACGCACAGGGGAGCAAAACCTTGCTGCTTTGTGCTGCAGTGTTCTGGGATTTGCTCCTATGCAGCGGAGTCAACTGTGAGAAAATATCTTGACTGTCTGACTTTAGAAGGGGTTGTTAGGACAGTGCTAGGGTATTCACATGTCTTTTGCATCTAAAGACAGGTTCTGGGCTAAGCTAAAGGACAGACTAGACCTTGATTCATACATATAATTGAAAGCCAGTGTGCCTAGGGTCAAATAAGCATATACTGAAGTTGTTAACAGGTGAAAGTAAGGGTTAGCTGAAAAAAACTTGTATGACTAAAGCCCAAGTCTCTAGTAGATGAATATTCTTGTTTACCTACTTTACAGCTCGATTCTGTTCAAAGTTATTAAAAGAACAAGGAACAGTCAAAAATATGACCAAATGAAGATGCCTCCATTTAGTTTAACTGTCCATCTTTACACTAAAGAAACCCAAGTAAATATATAACGAAGACTATTTTATTGCCAAATGCAACTGAAGGTTACCCAGAGCTGTCCTGATTTCAGCTGGAATAGGGTTAATTTTCTTCTTAGTGTCTGGTGCAGGGCTATGTTTTGGATTTGTGTGAGAACAATGTTGATAGCACACTGGTTTTGGTTGTTGCTGGGTAAATGTTTATACTAAATCAAGGACTTTGGGGGTTTTTGGGCCCTGTCAACAAGAGGGCTGGAAGGGCATGGTAAATGGGGAGGGGACACAGCCAGGACAGGTGACCCAAACTAGCCAAAGCGATATTTCATACCATGGAATATCATGCTGAGTATATAAACTGGGGTAAGAAGAAGAAGGGTGGGGACATCCAGCTTTATGGTGTTTGTCTCCCCAGATAACTGTTACGTGTGATGGAGCCCTGCTGGGGCTGAACACCTGCCTGCCCATGGGAAGTGGTGAATGAATTCCTTGTTTCGCTTTGCTTGCATGCGCGGCTTTTGCTTTATTTATTAAATTGTTTTTAACTCTGGAGTTTTAAATTCCTTTCAGATGCTCCTTCCCATCCCTCTGGGTGAGAGGGGAGTGAGCTGGTCACTGTGTGGTTGCCAGCCAAGGTTAAACCACAACAAGAGCGTAATGAGTGATGTTATTACTATTTCTATTTTTTACATTTAAAATACTAGGGAAAGTTCAGGGTAGTATCTAGTAAGAGTTGATAGCTATTTGGAGCAGAAACAAATCCAATAATGCTGATAGGCTAATTTATTGACTGTTTAGGTTTTTTAATAAGCTGATAGTTTCTAATCACTTTCAATTAATAAGTATCCATAGTACTAAATCTTTTTGGAGTAACGTATTTGCCCTCAAAAGCCAGAAAGAAGAATTAATTGATCTCATCTCTCCAAATGAAATTGCAGAATCACAGAATAGTTAAGGCTGGAAGGGAACTCTGGAGGTCTTCTGGTCCAACCCCTTCCTGTTCAAGCAAGGTCACATACACCTGGTTGATCAGGTTCACATCCAGATATCTTTTGAAGGACAATCCAGACAGTCTCCAAGAAGGGAGACTTTGCAACTTCCTTGGGCAGCCTGTGCCAGTGCTCAGTCACCCTCACAGTAATAAAGTGTCTGCTGATGTTCACAAGGCACCTTCTGTGTTTCAGTTCATGCACATTTCTTCTGATCCTGGCACTGGGCACCACTGAAAAAAGCCTGGTTCTGTCCTAGTTGTGCTCTCCCTTCTATTTACATACATTGATAAGAACCCCCCCTGAGCTTTCTCTTCTCCAAGCTGAACATTCCCAGCTCTTTCAGCCTTTCCACATAGGAGAGATGCTCCAGTCCATCATCTTCATGACTTTTTGCTGGACTTTTTCCAGTATGTCCATGTCCTTCCTGTACTGAGGAGCCCAGAACTTGATGCGGTACTCCATACTCCAGGCTTGGCCTCACCAGTCCTGAGAAGTGGAGAAGGATCACCTCCCTTGACCTACTGGTAGCACTGCTATTCATTGCAGCCCACGACCCCATCAGCCTTCTTTGCCTCAAGGGCATATTGCTGATTTATGTTCAATTTGGGTGTCCACCAGGATACCCAGTCCTTTTCTGCCAGGCTGCTTTCCAGCTGAGCATCCCTTAGCATATACTGGTGCAGGGGCTTGTTCATCCACAGGTGCAGCACTCCACGCTTCCCTTTGTTAAACTTCATGTGATTCCTGTCATCTCATTCTCCAGCCTGTCCAGGTCCCTCTGGATGGCAGCACGACCTTCTGGACTATCAGCCACTCCCACCAGTTTTATGTCACCAGCACAAATACAGTTAATGAAATACTAATTGAAGAGAATGATGTAAGTTTTAACCAGCATATTTACTAGTTGCTGAGAAGGATAAGGTGTAATGATGAATGAGGTCAGTAATCATACAATTAAATGTTTTAACTTATAGTAGAATAGGATATTACAGCCAATAGAAAAATTCCTGTTTAACTGGAGTGTGTATCAGGCCTAACTTTTGTCAGAATCAGGAGTTGTGTCTCTGAAGAAATGTGAGCAGAAATGAAGGATGAACTAATAAATGTGTAATGGAAAAATTACATCTATAAAAGTTGCTTGACAGGCCTCCTGATAATAAAGAAAAAATAAGATTTGCTATCGTGAAAGGAAATACCAGATAGGTGCTGCTAGTTATTATCCTATGAGAAAATACTATTGAAACTAAAAGCTAGCAATATGGTGGAAAGGTCAGCAGTGCACTGCTTTTAATGACAAAGGCAACAACTTGTCATAATAACTGCTTACCATTTAAAAAGAAAATAAATATAAAAAAATAAATAAAATACAGTTTCATTCATGGTTCTGCAGTATAAACAAGAATTGAAGTTAAGCAATATATTTTTGCAAAAGTAATTTACTTGTGGATTTTTACAGTAACCACAACTTAAAACAGCTTAAAGTAAAATGAAATTACTTACAAAAAATGTATTTTTGCCTGACTAAAATTGCATTTAAGAAAAACATGATTTAAGACATGTCTTCTGAGAATGATGTATAGTGAATTTATTTGGAGTCACTGGTCAATAACAGCTATGTAAAATTTCACATTCTTGGTTTTTTGGACCAATGCAAGGCTGGAAAAAAACCCACCCATATATTTACATATTTTCTGGGTTTAAGAAAAAAAGAAAATAATGGGTCTTGCCAGTTATCCCGGACCATCTGAGAACTTGATGTCCTCAGACTGAGATGAGTGAAAAAGGGAAAACTAGTGGAAAGTAGGAGAAAAGGGAATGTTGCCTGGAAAGAAAAGAACGCATGTCAATCACTAATTCTAAGTTTTTCCTTAGTCTGCAAAATTCACAATGTAATAAATTAAATATTATGTTACACATTACACATAACTTACGTATACATTATGTACAATACATATAACATCCTAATGTAATATTTCTTATGTAAATAAAACATTGAAAATAAAAGCTTTTTTTTACAGATGTGAAAAGATTAAATGTTATGATGGGTTTAATAGTTGTCTAATACACAAAACCACTAAACTGTTTTCAGCTTTTCTATTCTCTTTACATCTTTCTTTTTTTTTTTCCATGAAGTTGTTTTTTCATCCTGATCCTTGAAATTTAACTAAATTGCAGCCTGTGACATTTCCATCCCACAACAGTAGTGGCTGAATGTATTTCAAGATAGTGTGTCTTTAGCCTCATTATTGCTGAATTCGAGTCCACATTTTGTGTAGAAGTGATTGACAATGGAGAAAGGTAATAAAGGTTTGGAGAGGGAAGGGTGCTCAATTGGTCTCTAAATTGGTCCATATTTGGGGATATTAAAATATGCATTCCTTAAGGGTCAATCCCTGGAACATTTTAAGATTTCATATATCAATATAGATTATCACCTTTGTTTAAGTAGAAAACAGCATTTCTGCTTCTCTAACTTGATTCGAACTTCTAAGTAACATTGTGTAAAGAAAGGGACAAAAAGAAATATTTCTAGGAATAAAATCTTGAGTGTTGCTAACATACCCATTTCAAGCCATAATAGACAAATACTTCCAGTGGCTCATTTTTAGAAAATCTACACAATAGGGCCCTAAATGGTATTTATGCAGAAAATTTTTTATGAGATTTCTCTGCATGAATTTCAAGTATATGTTTACATGTAATTAAGTTAGTGTTGAAAAGGCAAGAGCATGTGTTTTCTTTGGTTTTGGGTTTTTAATTGCTTCTGGTGATGGTTCTTCACCATTAATTCAGCAAGCCATAAAGTCTTAGAGAAAAAGAATAAAGCTACCCAATGATTGCAGAGGGTGTGTGTTTCATATTGCTGAATAATGCAGTGGTTTCCAAAAGGGCAACCCCCTTTGTCTTTAAATAAAGGCAGTGTGAAAGTCAGAAGATTTCACTCTGAGTTTTAACTCTGAGCTTTATACTATTAAACAGTCTATAGCGAGCACTGTTGTGTAATCCTTTAAACTACCATTTGTGGCTAGCTGGTTTTCCCTAGGGGGGCATAGATATATAGGTTTCTGTAATAATCTCATGCAGGAAAAAACTTCTAATCTCCACATATAAAGCCAGGAAAACTTTTTTTTTTCCTCCCAGCCCCCCCCGCCCCCCCCCCTTTTCTTTTTTTTTTTTGTTTTTCTTTTTTTTTTTTTGTTTTTTGTTTTTTGTTTTTTGTTACCACAGAGAGAATGGTTAGGAATGCGTCACACATCTGATGGTACAGTTGTTCTTCAAAACTTCAGATATGCCCATCAACTTTAAATAACCAGTCTGGATAAAATGGTCTTTTATAAAGTACATGTTTTGAAAATTCTTTCAGCCTACTAGTGAATCTAGCACTTTGCTAGTTGGAGTTCATGTTGCCCATGAATATCAGTAGGAGGAAATGTGAACTACTCATTAAGCTTTTATTTTGGTTTTTTTTTTTTTTTTTTCTTAAAGTAAGCTATAAGCAGTATTTTCATGAAGAGATATCTGATACCATTCTATATCCAGAATAAAACTCTTCTGTAAAGGAAGAAAACCACCCTTCTGGTCCATGATGTCTATCTGGGCATTCTTGCAAGAGTACCTGTACAAATCCTGTACTTCTGCCTTTTATGCATCATCTGACCTGAAAGTAGCTGAAAAGATTTGGTCATATAACGTAAGGCAGGCAAGCTGAAACTTCCATGGGCTGCATTGCTGCCATTTCCAAATAGAAATCTTTGTATTTCTTACAATAAAATGACCCAATCTTGAATTTTGGGAAAGTGATTTATTGATACCTTTTACAGGAGTTGCTTTTGGGTAAAAACATTCAATCCAAATAAAGGATGAAATGAATTAAATTAATACTTTTGATCAAATCTTAAAACATTAATTTGGCAGGGAGTGAGACAAAGAAACATGCTAACAGATGTCCAGGTGGGTTTGCCATCTTTTGGTCTTAGTTTTTAAATATGCTTCCCTAGATTACATTTGTTGCATTCCAAAGTGTAAGGATGCCAACATTTCTGCAGCTATTGCTTGCTGATGTTACTTACGCTGCCAAGCCAGACTATACTGGCAAAAGGAAAAAAGATATTGCCATCAGTACAGGTGGATTGTCACACGGTGTGTGTGAGAGTACACTATATAAATGTATATTTATATTATGGTAATGTCTCTCTGTTGATCTTTCAATTGCTTTTTTTAATGTCTAGCTCGTTATGGCTCTGTTGGTTTTATTTGTAGTTCTTTTCTTCTCCCTAAATACCAGTTTCCCCCCTTCCTTTGATTAATATATCACAGTTGTCTCCTTTTTATTGTGTGCTTCCTTTTCAATTTCAAAGAAGAAAATGATACTGAAGGATAATCAAGTCTCTCTGGTTTTGCTAGTGGAGAGCATGATGGAGCAGAAATGGGATAAATCTTTTTCTCCTTCAGTGTAAAATAGAGGTTACCCTCAAGCTGAACAGAGCTCATCCTTGAAACCACACAGAGAGATATTGTATTTCTCATGTTGAGAACCCAAGGGAAATATAGTTTCATACTGTCCCAAATCCTTCTTCCAGAAAATGTGGTTTGTTTTTTTTTTTTTTTATAAATTTCTGTCTGGTTTAGAAATTGTAGAAAATTGAAGTTTACCTGTATGTTTATATTAATGGGCTTAACTCCTTTATGTTATACTTGAAACAATTATATTTCTGAGGTCACAAAGAAAATAAATTAATGTTATTGTTTGTCATTTTGGGGCTGGGGGAAGGTAACCATTTCTGATCCTTTATTCCACATCTCTACTGCAAATCTACTTGTTTTCATGCTTCCCTACTTGTTAAATGATCAGCCTTATTCCTCCTACATTGACTGTTTTTGTTTCAGATGGCTTTTTGGAATATATATAAGTATTAAATGAAGTGTGAAATGAGTAATAGCAATCAAGGTATTATTTTATCTCAAACCATTACTAGTAGTGTGTTTTGTAAGAATAGCATATAACTTTGTAACAGCCAAAAATCCAAAATAGTCTTTCAGATCAAATTTCCACCTTACGTTTTCAAAAACGTTTGTGTGTGGAAGCAATAATAAATAATTATGGGTCCAGTCTATCAGTCTTCTTGAGGTTCGTATGTTGGTTTTGGCTATAGTTAATTTTCTTCATAGTAGTGGCTATGGGGCTACATTTTGGATTTGTGCTGAAAACAGTGTTGATAACTCGGATGTTTGTGTTACTGCTGAGCAGTGCTTACACAGAGTCAAGGTCTTTTCTGCTTCTCACCCCACCCCACCGGTGAGTGGGCTGGGGGTGCACAAGAAGCTGGGAGGGGACACAGGCAAGACAGCTGATCCCAACCCACTAAAGCGATATTCCATATCGTATGACGGCATGCTCAGCACACAAAGTTGGAGGAAGAAAAAGGAAAGGTGGGGGGAGGGGAGCTCAGAGTTATGGCATTTGTCTTCCTAAGGAACTATTGCACGTGATGGAGCCCTGCCTCCTTGGAGATGGCTGCACACCTGCCTGCCAATACAAAGTAGTGAATGAATTACTTGTTTTGCTTTGCTTGTGTATGAGGCTTTTGCTTCACATATTAAATTGTCTTTACCTCAACCCACATATTTTCTTGCTTTTACTTTTCTGATTCTCCCCCCCATCCCATCGCAGGGAGTGAGTGGGTGGCTGTGTGGTGCTTACTTGCTGACTGGGGTTACACCACAATATTCCACATATGACCGAAGCAGAGAGTTTGGGTGCGTAAAACCTGCTGGAACAGTAGTGTAAAGCTATTTAGATGCTATAGGAACCAACTGGGACTGCTGGTGGCTGGGTCTTTCAATTGAACTATGCTCCATACCTCACCTAGATTTTGTTTTGGGGACAGGAGCTGGGGGGTAAGGAGTCATTTTCCTTGGATGGAAGCTAAGAGTGAATGAACATGCATGCAGTATGTTTGATAATTGAACTGAGATTTGGGAAAGAACAGAAATGAAAAACTATTTGATAGTGTATATGTAAACAGAATATACCTTTCATATGCATAAAAATTTGTTCTCTGTATTTACCTGTTCTCTGTATTTACCTGTTCTTTTAAGCAGCCTTCTTTTAAGGGGAAGAAGACTGAAGCTTATTGTTTGAAATCAAAGAGTTATTAAAAATTGATGTAGTTATTTTCCACACATTTGAATGTTTTGTGCCTCTCAAGTACTGAAAGAGCAACTATGTCAGATGCTATTAGAAGAAAAAAATAATTACTATGGAAGTACACTTTGGACACGTAATGAACTTATACTCAAAAATTTTACTATTGTGAAAAGCCATTAGCTTAAATTTATTCTGCCACCCCTCCATCAGGAAAGTCTTAAAATATTTTTTAGCAAACTTGTCTGGTTTGGTTTTGGTTTTTTTTTCCCTCAGTAACTAATCAGATACTTAAATATTTTCCATTAAAAAAATAAGATCTTTTATTTTATTCATGTATTTTAATGACATAGCAAGTATGAGATGCCTTTGTGAAATGACTAAAAGTAGACTTCCATATAGCTAACAGATTTCGGATGGAATTTACTTTTGACATATTTAGTCCTTTAATATATGGCTATATGTGAAACTCATCTCAGTTACTGACTTAAATGGTCCCCAAAGCATTTGATTAAAAACAAAAGCAAAGTGTTGATTCATCTTTTACCTAAAAAGTAATCTTCCTGTCATCAAGTGAAGCAGAGAAAAACTTTTACTAAATCTAGAAACTGTCTTTTTCCAAACCATTTGCTAAAGTTTCAGGGTGGGTTTTGTTGGGGTTGTTTGTTTTTTTTTTTTTTCATTTTCACTCTTAAGAATTCAATTTCAGAAGACTGAAATTCTCCTTGGAGCGATTTAAAAGATTGTCAGAAGCCTCTTGGGTTTCTAGTAAATATGTGGCTTATTTTTTAGTTATATGATTGGTTTTCTTTTCAGATTTTTTTTTTTTTTGTTATGTCTGTGCTGTAAATCAACTTAGTTCAAGGGGATCTGTAATGATTTGTAGACAGAATGTTTCATTTCATATAAGTGCTTTGTTGGCTGTTAATTCTATTATTGGGCTTTCTGGATTTATTTTTTTTAATAATAAGTATGTAATATTTAGGTCTCATCTGTTCATTCTTTTTATTCCCCCCTATCAGCTTCTTCCTTTCTGCAGACATGAGACCTACTCTCTTAATCCATTGTAACTCTCAGCATGTCTACTTCAACGAAGAACTTCTATCACTCTTGGAAACTGTTCTTTCTCATAGTGATGAAACCATACTTTACAAATGTTAGGTGTTTATCAAGATCAATCAGCTCTTCCACCTCAAATCCTGTAATGCTTCAAAGCCTGCTAGAACAATTTGGGGGTGGGGGTGGGGGGTGTATACTGCAGCAATGACAACATAGCTTTCTCTTCAGTGCTGTCTTATTTAGTCACATACATTTTCCTGCAAATGTTTTTGCTTCCGTTGCAGGGAAAAGGATAATGCCAGTAATGACTAATTCTCCCCATGAAGTCCCCGTGATATCAGTAGAACCTGAATAGTGAACTTGCTGCAAAATGAAAATTTAGAAGCAAATGTTTAATTTGCATGCTTGTGATGTTTTCTGAACAAGCTGTGTGAGAAGTTTGAAATCAGTATTAATCCCACTACTTCCACCAACTGCAGGGACTAAATACATTAGAAAATTAGTAACAGACATTCTGTGTTTGAACTGGATTATCTGAAGGTGAGTGGATATAATTACTCTGTTTCTCTATAAAACATTACTGTGAAGAAACACCATGCCATATAGCATGATATACAGGAGAAAGGGAAAAGCAAACTGCCTAAATTCAATGACCTGAATAAAACGTTAATTGTGAAAAGATTAAATTTCTCTTTCCTAACAAAGGCATTTCAAGGAGAAGGTGCTAAGTTCTTTCATGGGCTATTCTTCTGATTATATGGGATGTTATCTGAGAAGTACAAGGAAGGCAATGTTTTAATTTAGTCTGTTTAATGCTTTCATTTAAGTAGCCTAGGAAGTAGCAAAAGTTTATATTATAAAGGGAGAATGTATTTATACGTAGGTATGAATTTGCACTGGTGCAGATCAATCAGTTGTGTTTCTCTGGAATCCCATCCAGGCTTTTAAACATTACTTTTAAATACACCCACGGAACGGTTGCGATTCAAACCCAGGTGTTTATTAGCCATGCACTGTGGACTTTGTGCTAGAGCCAGGGAGGTGCGTTTTAGTGGGGCCACATGGACCTGAGCTGAACATGCCTTTACTGGAGATGGGTTTACTTACTTTTAGATGAGACACTTTTTCCAGCATCTCATATTCTTCCCTTTCAGTTAATAGTCTGTGAAGGCAATTGGTTAAGGCTTGTGTTTGCACTATTTTTTTTATGCTGAGCTCCCAAATCCATTGATTGCTTTAATTTTGCCTCACCGGTATGTATCAACATGCTTTAATACTTTGTTTCTCCAGATTATTGGGTTTTTTTATTCTTTTTTGAAAATTCCATTTGAATATCAAACTTATCATTTGTTGGGGTCTGCAGATGAGTTAGTTGACTTCAAAGACTTAGCCGTGTACCTTTAAGACAGCCACAATTTGTCAGGTATGTAAACAGGATGTGAAGAATCAGAACTTAGAACCGCAGCATACGGGCACCTACAGCAACAGCAAATAGCAAGCAAGAAGAAGAACACAAAAACCTATCAGGGTCTAACATCTGCGCTGTCTAAGATGTATAAATAGTTTGTATAAACAATAAAGGCCATTTTGTCCAAACCCAGCCATGCAGACATAGTGTTTCTTTCCAGTCCGCCTCCACTTGCATCACCACATTTGGTGACCCCGACGTGCCGATGGGATCCCAGTAAAGGGTATCAAAAACAGACCCTGAGACTGTGCCAATCTGACCCCGGTAAGGGGTGTCAGGAGCGATCCTGAGGCTGTGACCAGCGGGTTGCTGGCGAGGCAGAGCCTGGTGAAGCGGAGTAGGGCAGCGAGTGGCTGCAAGATCCCAGGAGAATGTGACACCGGTAAGGTGAGCCACCAGGGACAGCATAGGGAGTAAGTTATCTAAAGAAGATACCATGGTGCTATCTTGGGGGATATCATGGGGACAAAAAGGCGCTGGGGCTTTTGCCTACATGGGGACTGCTTAGACATGTTATAGGGGGCTTCAAAAATCCCCAAAATGCAAATGGGGGCTTGTAAAATCAGCAAAATGTGAGTGGAGATTTGCAGGGTCCGCAAGACGCGAGTGGGAGCTTAAACAGTCAGCGAAATGCGAGTGGGGGCTTGCAAAGTCCACAAGATGCAAGTGGGGTTTAAAAAGTCAGCAAAATGTGAATGAGGGTACATCGTTCAGACCTCCCCTGTATCCCCCTCCAGAATACAGACAAGAGGATGAGGGGTTGGGGGAGGGGGAGAGTCTCTGTCCCTTACCAGGCGCCACTCCCCAATGCCCTGAATCCCCTAAATCTCTCCAACTGCATCAACTTATACTCGATACCGATTCCGAGGACAAGGACGACAAGGAGAAACCTTGGTGGACCGATCCCAGCCCCCCTGACTCCCCCTAACATTTGTGCCAGCCCACACTCCTTCCTCCCTCAGCTCCACCACCCCCCAGCCCGTGCCCTCGGCTCCAGCCCTGCCTGTGCTGGATGGAAATGCCGAAAACTTGGATTCGGGTCCAGCTACGACAACGTTATCAGTCACAGGCAATGAAGAAGTTGGAGGTGGTAAAAATCCAGTTTCCGGTGGTACAGTAATAACGCTCAGCCCTCGGCGATTTTGGCAGGCTGTAAGAGACAGGGCATTAAGAGACGGAAACTGGGATTTCGTAGAACGGGTAGGCGGACCGTTCCTTGATCTTCCTACTCCTTCCACCGATGCACCGCATGCATATCCTATTGTATTGGGAGATGCGGCTGCTGGTAATCCTCACATTCATGCACCATTTACTTGGAAAGTAGTACAGGACTTGCAAAAAACTGTTTTGCAGTACAGGGTGACTGCGTTCTGTCAAGCACAAAAGCTGTCTATACTGTATTACAGCAGTTGAAATGTATTTTCTGGTTTTTTTTTTTTTTAAAAAAAGGAATTGTAGAATTGTACGGAACAACGGAACAGAGACAGTGGGTTATTTTGACATCGATAATGTGCAGTTTTGACCTTGCTTTGACGATGTGCAGCTGTCGTCCTGCAGCAGAGAGTTAAATAACTTTGAGGGATTGTGAGAAGAAAAACTAGGATGAGACAGAAACAAAGGAGGAATGTGATCTCACCTCTAGAAGATAAGGAAACAGCATGAACAGCAGAAAGTAGCCTGTAGTGAACAGCGCTAAGGAAAGCATATGAATTTGACTGATCACTCAAACTCTATTCATAAGCAGCTTGCTGAGTTAAGAAAAAATGTACAGGCCATAAAGATTGAGAACGGGTTAACGGACTGGCTACAGAGTTTAGAAATTACTGGATGGTTAAAAGATTTGTTTCTGCATGGGACAATGGTATTAATTGCCACTGTAATCTTTTTAATGATATTGATCTGTGTGTGGAATTGCTTTATGAGAATTATGAACAGAATAATAAAAGGGGTCTGGATCGCTCAAAAACAAAAAGGGGGATTTGTGGAATGGCTGGAAGACAATGGACATATTATGAGCAATCCAGACCAAGTAACTTTGTTGTAATAGCAGGCCGAGTAGGCCAAAACTGTAACAAGCTGCAAGTGTTGTGAAGGATATACGCAAGGCCAAGGGAGACAAAGAAACTGTATTTGCAGAGAGATAAAAGAGTTGGACAGAAAGATGAGAAAAAACAGGATGCCTGCACAAGGGGGGAGCAGCGTGTGGGCACCACACTGGGACCAATCATAGGGGAGATGGAAGCGTGTGAATGAGTAGTTTTAACCTATTACCTTTTAAGTAACAAAGCCCGTATAGCATGTGTATTTTTAGCTGGGGGTATAAACTGGTGTGAGTCTATTAATAAAGTGGCACTTACTTAAAAAAAAACAACCAAACAAACAAAAAACAAAAAAAAGGGGGAATGAAGGGAATGACCCCAGAGGCATGATTAGAGAAAGCATGAAGGTGTCTTAGTACACATGAAAAACCCTCGTACCGGGCATTGGTTGGGACCGCATGAATTGTTAACTTGGGGGAGAGGTTATGCTTGTGTTTCTACAGATGAAGGTCCGCGATGGATACCTGCTCACCGTGTGCAGCCTGAGCTTAGCGTGCCGGATCATGGGAGCGCTGCTGCCACCAGTCAACCCAACAGCTAATGTGTGGCCTCCTTACTGAACCAGTCCTTGTTTGGTGTGCCCTTCCTTGAAACTGACTTGCAGACATCGTTGCAAAAAAGTGAACGTATGCGGGGAATGAAGAATCTTACTGAAAGTCTTGATATTTTCAATAATTGATTACCTCTGTATAATGTTAACCCAAAAGAAGTCAATATCGTTTGCACTTTGAATGTCGATAGTTGTCTTTACGTAGATGCTAATGTAGTGAAAAGCTACGATGGGGCCATGACACCTGCATAAATCAACATGTGAACATGTTGACAAGCATAATGTGTTTAAACGCAATATAACTTTGGATGAAGCATGTAATGATGTAGTTGATTTATGGAACTGATGGAAACGTATTGCAACGGTTCTTCTCTTATTCAAAGTAACAGCAGGGAAAGCATTGAAAAGTTAAATCACCTTGTTTGTTAGGCAGTTAAGAATGTGAGTCAAATTTGCCACCATTACATACAAAACAGAGCAACTATTAGCTTTTTGTTGTTGGCTCAAGAACATGTCTGTGAGAATTTTGATGGTATGTGCTGCATGGATTTTAGGCTCCCTGTTGCAGCAACATGTTACCAAAATCTGAGAAAATGTCAGCCTTTTTGGCATCCATTCACTCAGCTGGCAGTATTGTTTGTTTGCTATTACCTTGGTTGCTGTCATGTTTCCAAGGGCCCTGCAGAACATGGCAAACCTGGTACTAGCTGTTCAAAAAACAAAAAGGGGAAATTGTTGGGGTCTGCAGCGGGTCTGCAGACAAGTTAGTTGACTTCAAAGACTTAGCTGTGTACCTTTAAGACAGCCACAATTTGTCAGGTATGTAAACAGGATGTGAAGAATCGGAACTTAGAACCGCAGCATACGGGCACCTACAGCAACAGCAAATAGTAAGCAAGAAGAAGGACACAAAAACCTATCAGGGTCTACCATCTGCACTGTCTAAGATATATAAATAGTTTGTATAAACAATAAAGGCCATTTTGTCCGAACCCAGCCACGCAGACATAGTGTTTCTTTTCAGTCCGCCTCCATTTGCGTCACCACAATCATTGCTATATATAAGCACCTCTCAGCCTGTGTCAGCAAAACCTTTGGAAGTACAGCAGTGTATCTGTCTTCTTGGTGTTGCAGAAACTTTATGAGGTTTTTTCCGCTGAGTTGTGTGTCTCCAGTGTCTGTCTAGCTTTGTGCAGAATAGGAGCTATTAGCTGTATAGAACAGGAAAGTTCAGATATACATCAGAATCTTCCCTTCCTTTACTCTGAGAACGTAAGTATACCATACAGTACTGTAGCAAGCTCTGAATGTGATCAGGACTTTGCAGCCCAGGCCCACTCATAGCTGATAAATGTCCTCACATCCATTCTGCTGCTGGGCATCGCGAACTGAAAGAAAAACAGCGATAAATGGTGAAAAATTCTAAATATAGGGGTAAGTTCACTTATGTCGCTTTCTCATACTTCATAGCACACTAGTAGGACCCAGCATTCATTTAATGTATATTTCTACATATTGCTTTGCTCTTTCTATCTGTAATTCCAGCCTGGGGCAAGGCGCCCGCCCGTGGCTGCGGGGCTCAGCTGTGCCCTGCGCTGGGGCCGGTGGAGCCGCCTGGAACCGGCTGGAACCGGCTGTGTCCAGCACGGGGCAGCCCCAGCACTGCCTCACGGGGGCCGCCACCTGAGACCTCTGCTGCTGTGGTCACCTTGTCAAGTAAACCCAGTACAAATTAAAAAAGTTACTTAAAAATTCATATTTTCCTATCTTATCCTTCTGTGAGACACAGAAAAGGGGAGCAACACCTTCCACCTGTCAGTGTGTCAGTGGCCCTTGTCAGAGGAGTGGGGGCATGCTCCTTTGCCTTCCTGCTACCAAAGGAACAGCCACGCCAGTGGGAGGGTACCTGGCACATCCCCTCATGCTGAGGGAAGGACGGCAGTATCTAGAGTAAGTGTGGTCATGGCTGCCAACCAGGCTTTTGTTGTGTCTGAACCTGTTGCAGTAAAATATAAATTGACTGCTTTCGAGCTGAGCTTGCGTTAATTCTAGGCGCTTCTTGGTAATGGAAAGGGTATTGCCTCTGAAAAGTAATTAATTCAGTATGGGGAATTTGTATTTCTCCCTACATTGGAACACACTTTTGAGCAGGAGATGAGTGCTCAGCTTTTTGGAAGCTGCCCTTTCTCTGCATCCAGCATCAAGAATCTGGTTTCTGACTTGCTGAAGGATGGGGTTACATATGCTGTTTTAGGCACAAGTGTAAAAAGGACTAATTTTATACTTCATATACACTTAACAGTGCATGTTTATGTGTATATGTATATACACACACCCCTACATATTTATATGTGCATTGGCATATTCTATAATTTTTTTTTCAGTTTTACTCAGTGGCTTATTTTTCAAATCCCTGCATTTATTTTTATTTATTTATTTGTTTGTTTATTTATTAATTTATTTTAACCATACTACGTATGTAGTATGTATGTAACGTACTACTGTTGTAGAGTATGAGAATTCTGATTAATTTTACTTTTCCATTGAAGCAACATTTCTGCCTTGAGCAGCTGCTGTCTAACTCACTGAGTTGTGTTGTTCACATATTGCTATGTGACCTGTTATTAACCAAATGCATTATGAAGTGTAACAACTATACTATTCACAAATGTGCACTGAGATGGTTCTCCACATGTCATTACTATGAAGTAGAAAGTTAGAGAACATTACCGCTATAGATCACAGCAACAGATGTATATTTAGCTTAGTCTGCTCTTTTTGGATGTGAGGATTTAACAGAAAGAAGCCTCAGAAGTCTAATTGTTACTAAAAATGATCTGCTGATCCCCTGCAAGTAAAATCATTAACTGATGTTCAAGTATCCTTGATCCTTTTCAATATCAAAGTACCTGCTTTGCATTTTCGATTAAATGAGCTTGTCTAACTTTGCTTTTCAGCTGTTGGGTCTTAATGCAACTCCTAAGTACCAAGTTTCTGCTATTAAACTTCTATTCCATTGGAGGTACTTCCTACTTGTAAACAAATAATCTTTATAATCTTTCTGATGTGTCAAATAGATTGAGCTCCTGAAATACTGTAAAGCATGTTCTTTGGTCCTTCTTTTTACAGTGATCTTACTGTAGTTTACCAACAAAATTTTTGCAAAAAGTATCCCATTATACTCCAAGATTCCTTTGTAATAACTTTGTTTGATACTTCTTAATACTTAAGCTAAGTAGTCAGACTTGAGATACTTTATAAGACAAACATTATTATTTTTTATTAGTGGTATTACATAATTGTCTTCTAAAAAAGCATCTTTAATATAGTTTGTTTTCTTGTGGGGTTGGTTTGTTGTTTTTTTTAATCTACAGGTATGAAATGATGCAGGAGGTGTAAAAAAAATACCCAAACACACACATCCCTCTCAAAAAAACTCCAAAACCCAAATCCAAAAACAAACAAACAAACAAAAACCAAACCAAAAACCAACCCACTGAAAAGGCCTCTGTATCAGCAGACTTGCCTGCCAGTGTCATGCATTATGAAACCAAGCAAAACTCCCTTGGCTATGTGTATTCTTTCATCTCTCAGGTTAATCCTGAATAGTCTCCTAAAGATTTTTTAGAATATAGCCACTCATTTCTTTCACTTTTGGTTTCAGTCTGTATTGTTGATGTGTTTCCTCCCACTATGAAAACAATGAGGTTGCTTCTGAAGTATGGGAGGCTCGTGTCTAAAAGGGAAAGGTAGAAGATGTAAGCCGATGTGTTCCAAAATAACTGGCCAACCATTGATACCAAAATGTTGGCAACTTTCTGAGCTAAAGGAATTCTGTATCTTCTCTAGGTTCAAAGTACCTGACTGTAGGCTGAGAAAATCAAAGCAATGTAAAGTTATATACAGAATGTGTTACAAACTTTTCTGCCCAAGGGGTTACCAGATATAATTATCTTTTTAAATTAAGTCTTACTTTTGGCAAGCATTGGCAACATCACCAAGGAAGTATTGACACAGAATAACATGAAGTTTTGATTTGACCTTATTCCTACCATCACAGTATTCTTCAGTTGTAAAGTTCTTGTAGACTGAAAATAATTTAATATGGACTCTTTAGAAACTCCAAAGCTGCTGTCTTCTTTCAAACTAAAATGATGAGTAAATGCTGAATGGAAAAGCATGTTTACTGGTTTTATGACAAATACTTTCTTTTATTGTCCACCTGTGCCTTAAGCTGGACCCTCTGTCTGTTGCTTGCTGAAAGGAGAGAACATGATAAGCAAAATAGAATTGTTTCAAACAGTGATAAAGTCAAGTGTGCTAGACAAAATAAGCTCTCACATGCTAAGTCCTATGTTTGCACAAGGATATTATGTAACTCTGTGTGTAATTACCAGTTTATATTAATGGCTGTCATATTCTTCTGGACATTTCTGGATTCTGATGTCCACAGTGGAAGCACATTCAATTTCTAGATTTACACGTTATCTCAGAGTCAGGGTGACCTGGAAGATGCTGCCAATATATCTTTTACAGTGCTCTCCACACTGTTGAAGCTGAGCAAAACACATTATGTACAAAGTGCTTCTTGCAAATCACAATTGCTTTTTAAGAAGAAAGATCCTTTTTAGAAATAATACAAAAAATATTTTTAAAAACCCATTAAAAAAAAAAAAGCAGGTCAAGAAAAGGATAGCCTTTTCAAACACACTTTAAAAAATCATGTTAAGTACCACTTAAGTGGCAGAAAGCATTAAAGAAAGCATTTGTGCTTTATTTGATGTCCTTTCATCCGCTGATTTCCAGTATATAAAATAAATTGCAGAAATTAAAGTGCATAAATTGGATAAGACACTTGAGTTTTAATATTTTTGTTTTGTTTTTTGGGGTTTGGATGTGGGCATTTGGATTTTTGTTGTTGGAAGAGGGCATTGATTTTGGGGGTTTTGGGGGAGAGGGGTTGAAAAATCAAAGTGAATGATGGCAGCCTCTTACTGTTCTCTGGATACTGGTTAGGTGGCTTTTCAGTGATCAGGATACTGCACAGAAGAGTATCGCTGTACAAATGTCTGTTTTTCAAAAGTGTGTTTTGTGCTTGTTGAGACACTTCTGCAGTTATGATGCCAATTTGTTGGGTTAATATATAGAGAAAATAATAAATACTTTAGAGAACTGCAGAATGCAGAAATGACTGTAGCAAGTCCATTTTATGACGAGATACATTATATCATTCTTTTCTTGTGTTTTAAATGCAGGCTTCCTCCTTTTTTAGAACAAGGAACTTCAAACTCTGAGCTTAACTGAGAAGATAGTTAATAGACTAATAAATAAACTTATTGTCCAAAGCATACATCTACCTGCCCAAAGAAAGCACACAGGGTATGGGATAAGAAAGACAAAGGCATTGAGAAATGCCGATATGAATACTGTTAAATTCAAATACCTGAAGTAGATGTCTGCCCTATTACTTCATGACTTGGTAGGTTAAATCTTAAAATCCCTGACTATGCCAACTCTTGTTGTGGAAAGGAAAATAAAAATTATTAAGGGCAAGATTTTTAGAGATATTCAAGCCTGTGATAATTTAACTAAATACCTAAACTTTTTGAAAATACATCAGAGCTTGGCTTTTTTTTTTTTGAAGTCAATGGTAGGTTAAACTTGTAGGCTTTTCTCAAAAGCTTACTAAAAACCTATTGCATCAAGTGCTTAAATGCTTTTAAAATCTGACCCTCTGCTGTTCCTCCTTTTTAATGTATGTAATAATGATAGCAGTAAGTATAGCATGTGCTGCTATAATGAAAATTTGTAACAGCAAATTTGTAACAGCAGAAAACCAGCAAACATTGCCACAGAAGAATAAAAAATAAAGGCTTTTCCTGTGAAAGTTTCAGTTACGTAATGCTGAACAAATCTGATAAACCTCAGACTGGAAAAATGAGTGGTGAAGGTGTTTTACTCAGCCAAAATGCTACCAGCATTTGTTTTTTTTTCTGTCAGTTACTTAAAGCTAAAAACCCTAAAAATGGAGATAGGAAGATTACATGTAACATGGTAGTTACACTTATTTCAGGTAATTATGCTCTGAACTGGTTTGGAGATTCCTCCCCCTGCATACAATTTGGGAATGCTTGGTATACAGTTGTTCACCAAACATAGGCCTTATCCTGTAATATATTCAACAGTATTGAGTTACTTTCACAAGCAAGAGCTTGGAGGATTGGACATCCAGTCATGTACAACTATAAGCAGGACTGTAGAAGGCTTCTCATCTGTATGCAGTAATAAAGGAAAGCAAATATATCCCTGGCAGAAGCGCACTGCTTGCAATAACATCCTCCCATCCCTCTCCCAAACAAACCAAGAAGGTAAATCATTTGACTCTGTCAAAACCAAAAGCAATTTTATGGTCAGAGAGCATTTTATAAATTATTTACATTGAGGGATACGGTCTTTGAAATGTGGCAATATGTGGGGACATCTGAGTTATTTCTTCTGTGTAAGACTGTTAATTACAAAAGTGTCAAGATAAATCCTGTATTTCTGGAGGTTTTATGTAAGCTTAATACAGTTAATGCAATTGTCTTCATAACCCAGGCCAGCAAAATGTTTAAGCATATTCTAAGTATTCAGTAAGTCAGTAATTTCAAAGAAGTCCTGCTTCTATTTGTGGCATATGATCTGTAATGCAGTGTCAGTTTTATGTGATGAAGAATTTTGTCCTTAGTCTTGGTAGGAAGTTGGATACCACAGGGATGGATATGAATATGAGGACTTGGAGCTTTTAAATTTTCAGAATTTAAACAGCATCATTGAATTTAAATGAATTGCTAGTGAGCATAGTGATAAGCACATTTCTGTAACCAGGTTTCTTTAATTATTTTACAGCCAAATTCTGCTTTAATGCATGCCAAGCATCTCTGTAAATGATAATAAAATTTTAGGGCTTTAAAAGAGGATGTCCTCACTTCTCTTAATGTATATATCTCTGGTATGAATCACACAATCAGAACTTTCTTAGAAGATGCTGGAAATGTGCAGATGCATGCCTATTCCTAAACACTTCAGTGAAGTTTTGAAAAATCTGAAACTGCAGAAATATTTTGTGAATCAAAAGTCACAGTTGTTTGCTGTTGTGGTTCAACCCCAGCCAGCAACTAAGTACCGTGTAGCCGCTTATTCACTCCTCCATCCCCAGTAGGAAGGGGAAGGAGAATCAGGAAAAGGTAAAACTGGTGGGCTGAGGTAAGAACAGTTTAATAATTGAAAGAAAGTAAAATATAGTACTACTAGTATTAATAATTGCAATGAAAAAGGAGACAACAAAATGAGAAAGAGAAATAAAACTCAAGGAAAAAAACAACCAAACACACAACATGATGCACAATACAATTGCTCACCATCCATTGACTGAGCATTTCCCAGCAGTCCCAAGGCAGCAATCTCCTCCAGTTTATATACTGATTATGACATCATATGGCATGGAATATCCCTTTGGCCAGTCTGGGTCAGCTCTCCTGGCTGTGTCCCCTCCTGACTTCTTGTGCCCCTCCACCCTTCTCAGTGGCAGGGCGTTCTAAGCTGAAAAGTCCTTGACTTAGTATAAACATCACCCAGCAACAACTAAATCATCAGTTGTCTTATCAATATTATTGTCATACCAAACTGAAAACACAGCACACTACCAGCTACCAGGAAGAAAATTAACTCTATCCCAGCTGAAACCGGGACATTTGGGTACATACCTGAAATGTGGCACTTCACTGCAAGTCTGTAGATGCATAACCTGTTCTTGTGAATTACAGTATCAGCAAAGTTGTTCTGAAAGCTTATGATTTTTTTCATTATGTTCAAACTCCATTTTCTTTATGATTGTAGTGGGAAAAAAAAAAAAAATATTTCTATATTAAAACACTGAAGATCTGGTCTTAAATTCTGTATGAAGCTTTTCTGGAAAGGCAGATTCTCTTTTTTTTTTTTTTTTTTTTTTTTTCAGTGAGGAGGATTGTGTGAATGCATTTCATAGAAAACAATAGAAAAACTTATTGGGAAAAATACAAACCATCAGATCTTTCCTCCAAATTTCTAAAGCATATTTTGAAGGATGGAAAATTTATAGGCTAATAAGCACTTACTCAAACATGTTTGTCCAATGATACAAATGGAAACTGGACAGTTCTTTCTGTGACCAAAGCAAAAAAAAAAAAAAAAAAAAAAAAAGATGGGCATTTGGGGCATTTAAAGTAGAATCACATAGAAATTAACACATATTTTCTTAGAATCACATAGAAATTAACACATATTTTCTTTGTTTTCTTTTTAGATAATCTGAGAAATAGCAAAATTAGTGGAACTAATTTCCTCTGTGATCGTGTGCATTCAGATTTTTATGGGGCAGGGACAGACCAGAGCTGTATATTTTTTATTTCTTTTTCATAATTGTTGGAAAAAATGAAGTCCTGATGGATCAATTAATTAGAATCGTAGAAATACACATTTTAATTTCCTCTTTAAACAAATCAAGGTAGATCCTGCTGCTGTGACTTCAGAAATAAGCACCTCACCCTGCAAGTGTTTAATGAAAAATGATGGAAAGAAGCATAAAGCAACATTTAAGCAATATTTTACATACTAGAAATGAGTTAATTTCTCTAAAAGTGCTGTATTCAGTTATTTACTTTTACTAGAACAAGTAAGAACAAAACCTGTTTCTTGTGAGAAAGATTAAAGGGGGGGGGGGGGGGAATAATTCAAAACCTGATTTCTGTAGTTTCTAATGCTGATTTCTTACTCATTTTGATGCTTCATTATACAAATGGCACTTAGTTTTTCTATGTTTTTTCATGCTAAACATGATATTTTGATACACAGTATTCAAACCTTAGTGATATTAACAATCTGTATTTCACAGTCAAAAGCATTTATTTCTTTTGTTAATGTACCAGATGATTCCCCCTCACACACATGCTTGCATTTTATGAATTGTAATAATACATTAAAAGACTAATTCAAAGTGATTACTTTGTAGAACTTCCTATTTGAACTTTTGAACTCGTGGAATGGGTGCTGCATTCCATGCTGGACATAAAATATGTGATACAATTTACTAATGCTACCCAGCATATGTTTCTCATATACTTTTTCTACACGCATAAACAATTTACATTGACTTTAAATAAATCTCCTTTGAAATTGACTTTACTGAATTGATACAACCCTGGTTCTCCTGAATTAGAGTGCCTTAATTTAGCTTGTTAGAGAATTAAGCTAGATCAATATAATTCATTTATACTGATTTAAGAGAGTTAAATTGATGCAATTTTCTGGTGCGTATTGTTTTCAACTATCGAGAACAAATCATAGAATCATTTAGGTTGGAAAAGAGAAATGTAGGGAAATTCATGTAATTTTAATGTTTTCTGGTCTTATAATTGTTTCTTTCACACTTTTTTTTTTTCCTGTAAGAAACCAGCTAAATTGGGAGTTGCCTTAGAATAAAGTAAGAGAGAAAAAAAGACAACATAAACAACTGGTGTCCAGTATTAGCCCATGTCAGTCATGACTTACGTAGAATTTCTTGGACAAGCTGCCCCTTCCCCACCCTCCCAAAAGAACCCAACAACCTGCAGAACATCAGAAATATCAATCTATATCTATCTTAGAAATTAACATAGTTCTAATAATCTCCTGTTCTTAAATTTCAGTGTGAATTACAGATGGTAGAGGAACTTACTGGATCTATCTAGCACTTTGACACGATATAAAATATAAAGGTATTCCATGTTTCATAATAGGATAATGGGTTTAGAGGTGTATGAAAATTTAAGCTTAATAAACTTAGCCTTTTTAGTAAAACAATGATCATTCTAATTTCCTCGCTACCTTTGTCATAGTTCCATTAAGACTTGGAACACTGTCTAAATTTTTGCTTTTCATGCATATTATTTATAAATCAATGCAGAACTGTAATCAGCAAGAAAAATTACCTTTAAATTTCTTTGAAACCATGACAATTTTCTTATTTTTTGAGGTTTCATTAGGAAAAATATTCTTGATCGGGAAAAATGCAAGATTTAAAAAACTTATGTGGCATCAGTTTAATCTTGGAATTTTGACAATCACAAAACTTTTTCTGTATAGCTGCACAGATTAGAAGCTCAAAACCCGTATTTGAAATATAGGATGACTGTTTTCATAGCTGGTTGTTATATGCATATATATTTTTCTACTGAATTAATCTTAAAAATATTTAGATAAATAAACCTGAATTATTTTAACTGAAAATTTAAGTGAACTCAAATTTTTGGTCTTTACTTCATGTTAAATTTAAGAAAAAGAGAAAATTCTTTCATGGATTACAACGTAATGGTTTCTGCTTACCTGTTTTAATTTCTTTATTGTCTTTTTAATTGTTGACTTTGAAATATTATTCATGGTTTCCTCTGGCTTCAGCAAACTATTGCAGAACAAACTTATAGGGGAAAAGGTTACATATTCACTGCTAGTATCTGAATGTCTGTAATTTATAGTATTTTTTAAAGATGAAAAGAAATTTACTGTTTTGTCCCTGCTAATACCTAGCTATAAAGCAAATGAAGTAAATTGAATTTTTAAGGTAGTGAGTTTGGGGGGACTCATTTGTAGTGCTAAGCAGATATCATTTCAAAGATCTGGGGTGGCTGTGTGGAAAAGCAATACTGTTAGGGATGTATGGCAAGATCTACATATCAAATAATGGACAATGATCCAGTTAATCTTCACAATTTAAAATAAATCGTGCATATTAATAATGTATTATTTATTATTATAGGTACTACACAACAGTAGATGTGAATACATGTTGTATATTATATAATAAAATATGTTATATACTATTATTCATTATATATTATTATAGTTACAGAACTTCCTTGTTCTTAATTTCTACATACATTTTACTTCTGATTACCAACTATTTATAGTGAGCATATTTCTACTACTTCTAACAGCAATTCAGTGTTAAATAATCCACTTGTTATGTCCATTCCTAATAATGGATCTTAGGGTCTAAAATTAGATAAAATCATTTTACCTGAAATACGCAGTGTTGGTAGTACATGGTGACATGCACTACGCATAGATCCTCACAAAGAGGAAAGACATTCAGCATTCAGGACTTACTGTGCAAATTTGTTGTATATTCAGCAGCAAGTACATCTTTTTTTTTTTTTTTTTTGTTTAAAACACACACACACACACACACACACACACCCCAACCACTAAACGCTGAAACAAGCAAGGGAACCTGCTGAGCAAATAATACTCAGTTTTGTTATAAAGCACTGCTTGCTTTCTGTTTGGCTGAACCCATCCCCTCTTCATATTATTTTCTAAATATTACAGCTAGAGATGCTACTATTCCAGGCATAATACAAGAATGTTCCTGGAGTTTCTTTGCTCTACATTGACATTTAGATCATTAAAGCTGCTTTGATGGATGCTTTCCAGTGGGCAAATCTGTTGTACTTGAAACTGGTGATTGTAGTTGTTCTACAGCATGATCCTATATTATTATCCTTTGTCATGTTTAGATACTGCATTGGAGCATGGATTGCAACGATAGTGATTTTTTTTTCCTAAGAACTAATGTATTTACTCTCCAATTAAGTGACAGTCTCTGTATAAGCAACTTCCCCCCTGCCTCCACCTCAGTGAAATTACTTCCAGCTTATGAACAGAAAATAATGTACTTCCTCACTGACTTCTGAGAGGATGTGCACCTAAATTTCATTTTGTGACATCAATCTGAAAAAAAAAAACAACATTCTGAAATCAAAGAAGAGGCATAGCACTCACTCTTGAATATCCAGGAAGATTCTTTAGACACTTAAATCTGCTTTAGCTGAGATTTAGTTTTTGCAGGCTGATCTTCTGTGTAAGTGTCACAACTAGTGCAAGGTGGAATGACTGGTAATTATCTGCAGTTTCCAGAAGAAAAAGCATTAATTTTCTTCTTTCAGCTTGAGCACAGGGTGTTTTGCCAAGGATAGTACATTGTTGTACATACTTGGCCTACTCTGACAGTTCAGAATTTCTGATTTGTGTTCGCTGACTGAACATCAATCAGACTTGGCTGCGAGCCCTCTGTCTTGAAGTGACTGTAAGCTCCTTTCCCATCCTTAAAGGAATACCTAGTCTTTACTATAAGTGATTTGTTTTGTTTGGCCACAGCCTTTACACTCTCCATGCAGTCTAAAGGACCCCTTAGGTTGCAGTGTTTCATTGCCATCTCATCTATTTATGCCATACCTCAGAGCTGATGCATTCTGTAGTACACTCCATGTTGTCAAGGACGGTTCTTCCCCTCTGGCCCAAGGATACACATAAGAAAGGCATTCACTAGCTTTCACGAACATGATTCATGAGAAATAAATTGAGATGACTTCTTGATGCCAAATAGAAAGCTTAGCAACAGTTGATCCAAATGCCAGGGGGAACAATTGATACTCCCCCCTCCCCGCCCCCCAGGTTTAGTAGAGCCATATCAGATGGTAGATTTAAAAGAAAAGAAATCAATGTGCCATCCACCCCTCTGAAAAAACTAGGGAATTAAATCATGCTTAGTACATTGAAAATCATACTGCTTAAACTGCCAAAAGGTTAAACTTATACCTTTATCAGACATACATGGGAAAATGCCACATGTGAGAAGGATGATGGTTATGAGATAGGCACCTCTAATACTTGTTTTGAGAGTCCACTATACTGCTTCTGTTTTAATTCTGTCTGTCAAATTCTAATTCCAGAAAGCAGATTGAAGAAGCCTAAGGAATGGAAAGGTGAGGGGGAATAGTCCATTTTGGTACAGTATACACAGAGGACAGAGAACATGATGGACAGAAAATAAGTCTTCAAAACCTCAGGCTTTTTTTCCTTCTCTGCCAGCAGACACCTGGAACATGACAAGCTTATGTGCTACGACTGTTGTCTCAGCCAGTAGAATTTGTGACTATATTCGTGACAGCCCTCATTTGCAAATTGCAGTAAAAAGAGCCTTTTTTGGCAACAGAATGAAGAATAAGTACAAAACTGTCTGGGTTTACCTCTTATTTATTGTTCACACAGTTGTTCAGAACCGTTCATAATTGTGATACACTTTTAAGACTCAGATCAGGATCCAGGCATTCTGTTATCTTTTCTGAAACTCTGAAAGCCTGGTGACTGTTCCATCCTGTAAGCCTGGACCTAGTGGGGCTGGAGTCTTTTCTTTCTCCTCTTTTCTCTGTCTCTCAGAATGAGCCTGGAGGCTCTGTGACATCTCCTAAGGTCTGGCTGGGAGTTTCATCACCCACTTATACCAAGGGGAAACATTTCCAACTGCAGCGTAGCTCTAGGGCTACTTTCAGAATTGTTAGTGGATAGATTTTTCTGTTCTAATCTGTGTTTCCTGCCTGTTTGGGAGGAGTAAGTTAGAGGGCTTGGAAGGGGAAAATGACACCCATGTTTGAACCATTTATATTAGAATTGATGCAACAAATTAAAACAGCTACACTCCTACCTGAGGATGACTTCTGGGTACTCTTTTACAGCTGTCAAGGATAAGCCTTGAATGCGGCTTAAGTTATAGTTTTAGCAGCATTTTCCTGTAATATGAAGTACTACTTCCTACAGAGTTCAGGGATCTACCTGAAGCATATTTCCACCGAACAAATCTATGAACACTCATCCAAAATGCAATCTAAACCAATTCATTAATGATGTGTGTGTGTGTGTGTGTGTGTTAAGTCTGTAAATTAATATTTGAAAATAAATTTCCTTATCAATATATTGGGTGCACTGTTCACCATGTGTCCAAATAGTGTCATGTATTTTCTTAGAATATATTCCTGTCTTCCATCAGCTTCTTGGAATCATGGGGTAGTTCACATAATTATTGTCATGAAGTACTGAACATCAGTGGCATTAACATAAGAAACAGAAATTTGAGTGATCTATCATACTTGACCATAGAGCTCTATAAAGAAAGGACTGTACTGAAGTAGCGATTTTGCCATGATATATTTCTGATTCCAAAGCAAAAACTGGCAAAGAAATTTCACTTGCTCTATAGAATAAAAATGAAAAAATATGAATCCTTAAGAATGAAGGACACTTATGGCTTCATTTTTTGGGGGAAAAAAAAAAGAGGAAAAAGGACTGGTTTTGCAGCAACTGTGGCCTATGCACAAAGTTGCTTCACTCTCTGCACTGAAGGAAGCAGTGACTCAGACTGGGACTGGGGATGAAAAATAATTAGACTGTGTGTAAGTTGTGTCTAAGTGCACATACAGGTGAGGCTAAATTACATAGGTATGTTCTTGCTCTTGCCTCTTGGTGAACACAGAGAACAGCATTTCAAATTCAACCAAATCAAAACAAAACCAATATCAACCTCTCCATGAAAACATTATCTTGTATTTGTACTGAGTTCAGAGTAAGGTTACAAGCAACTGTTGGGAAATAGCTGATGTTCTAGGTTAATATTCTGGCTACATCTATTTCTGTGTCCATATTCTTAATTTAGTTGGAGATGCTTGCCTTAAGTCAGTTGTGCTTTAGGACAGTTAAATAAGGTGCTGGATTAATATAACTCCGGTGGGTTTTTAATATTTTAACATCTAATTCCTAAAGAACCTCACCGGTTTGATTCACACCTCAGCAAATCTCTAGCTAACCTATAGAAAGTCCATCTGCTTTACCACTGAGTTCTCCCAAGCTCTTGACAAGGCATTTCTTTTCTGGAGGGGTGATGATATTCAGCAGACTGAGCTGCTTAAGTGATGGGGTGATTGATGCAGACTGTAGTGGCTCCAGGCAGGAAAGTCCATTTCCTTTTGTGAAATGAGAATTTATGCTGGTCATTATGCAAATAAAAACATAAAATTTTAAGCTCCCTGCAGCTCTCAGTTCAGAGAAGTAGTTTATTAGGGAGTACGTCTGTCTGGCTTCCCTTATCTCCCACAAAGAATTACCAAGTTTTCTTCTGCTGGGTTTATGTTCACAGTCTCTGTGAACACAGCTGCCTGCTGGCACTTGCTATTGCTAGAGCAGCAGGAGTTTGTGAGAGGGGATTTTGACAAGCCTAATTGCTAGAAGCGTTGGGGCTGCCTGCTGCCTATGATGTTCACAATATCTCTAGGCTCTTTTCTTTTTCTTTTCTCTTCCCCTCTGCCCTTTTTAAAGGAAGACCCTCCCTCTTCTAAAAAAGTAATTGGAACTGTAATTTACAGTTCAGCTGCTCATATATCAGCATACTTATAATATAAATTTTTAAAAAAATTACCTAAAAGTGTTAATAGAAAATTGGCAATTTAGACTCCAAAAGCTTTTATGCCAGGTCTCTGACATCCTTCCTTGTAACTGCTAAGATTAGTGGAGTGGGAGCTGCTTGTAGGGAAGGAAGACCTGCTGACTTTTTTAATCTTTCATCACACCATCTGCAGATAGTAGTATGCAAGAAAAATGCCTTGTCAGATAAGCCTAAAACTTATTTAACAGATTAGAATCTTTTCTAAAATAGCATATGTTAAATGCCAAACAAGTCTGAATGGTTATGAGCATAAAGTAATACCAGGCTAATGTGAGAAGATAAAATAAACAGAACCATTTTTCAAGTTGTGCTCAGAAGAAATACAGACTAAAACACTGAAAGTAGGTAGTTTCAGCTGTTACTTTCTGTTTGAGGTTTGTAATTTCAATGAAAAATTATGTTTACTCTTTCTGTTGGTCTTCTGAGTTAAAAACTTGTTTTATCATGTTCTGTAGACCACATGTGATAGGCCAGCTAGAGCAACAGCTACAAAATGGAAGGAGAATGCATAGGTGGGTTTTACCTGGGGCACTGGGGAGGTGTTCTTTTGTTCAGTAAATAACTGCAAAAGGTAAATCCACACAGCTAAAATATCTGCAATAGGAAAGAAAACCTTGGCCTTTTCTGGATGCTTTCCCTGCTGGAGTCTCCAAAGGGAAATCTGCTAGATGCTGCTATTTTTTAAGCTTGTTGATGAACTTTGGAAGTTTCTCTTGACCAATGAGACTCTGCTGCTGGATTCCCTATAGCTTCCTGGTAGCTTCCTTGAAGGTGCAAGTAGTCCAGGGCATCATTCTACACAGCAAATAAGAGGAGCTTTAACTGAGTGGAATGGGACCCTGTGTAGTGCCAAGCTAGTTCTCAAAAATTTCTTTATGATGGTGGTGGAAGCTAAAGCATTGTGGAACAACAAGTGGGAGGAATGCTTGATTGTTTTCTTGTTGGGTTTGGTTTTTGTTTTTGTTTTTTTTTTTTCATATTCCTTCCCAAGCCAGGCCTATAGTGCAGTACTCAGGAATAAATAATACAGATTCAGTCACTGACCAGATGTTTTGGGTTAATACCAGCAAGCAGCTAAGCACTGCATAGCAACTTGCTCTCTCCTTGCCCAGTGGGATGAGGGAGAGAATCAGAAGTGTGAAGTACATTGATAAAGACACTTTAGTAGGGAAAGCAAAAGCTGTGTGCTCAAGCAGAACAAAGTAAGGAATTCATCCAGTACTTCCCATCAGCAGGCAGGTGTTCCGCCACTTCCAGGAAACCTTTATCATGTGTAATGATTTCTTGGAAAGACAAACACCATCACTCCAAACATCCCTCCCTTATTCCTTCTTCCCCCAGCTTTTATTGCTGAGCACAATGTCCATATGGAGTGGGATATGCCTTGGTCAGTTGGGGTCAGCTGTCCCAGCTCTGTCCCCTCCCAGTTTCTTTTGCACGTCCAGCCTACTTGCTTGTGGGGTGGAGAAGCAGAAAAGGCCTTGATGTTCTGTAACTACTGCTCAGCAATGGCTAAAACATCCCTGTGTTATCAACACTGTTTTGGTCACAAATCCAAAGTAGAGCACCATAGCAGACACTATAAATGCTGTTAGCTCTATCCCAGGCAAATACAGTACCCCAGATAAGAAAAAAGGCTGGATAATCTCAGAGAAAGATTTTATGCATTTTGTATCACCAGGAAATAAGGTGGGCCTGGCCTGTCAAGTACACAGACACATTGCATAGGGAGCCATGTCCTGTAATTCGATAGATGACCAAGCTTGTCAGCACTACTTGGCCTGTGTCCCACTGGGCCCATTGAGAAGCTCTTTCAGACTCTCACACTGTCAATGATTGGGAGCTTTCTTCTAGTCACCAGCTTGATTCGTTCAGACCTTGTTCTTCTGCCAGCCTCTTCGCTGAATTATTAGCTGAATTATTTCTATCTCCCTGGTATGTGCATCCTGATTTACTTGCAGCGAATGATTCTGTTCTCTCTTGGCCTTTGGTGTGGTTAATCAAGCCAAGTTTCTTTAATTCATCTACGTCAATATAATTTCGAGAAAGATTAACATGTGTGACAGAATTACAGTCAGCATTCTAAACAGGATTTTCCATCTAGCAGTCATATGGTCTTGGCAGATGTAGGTCTGCTAGAAAAGCTTTGCTAGATATATCCACGGATTTTTTTGTCTTTTCAATAACTGTATCACAGTTTCCAGGACTGACATAAGCAAAGTAGGCAATTTCCTTGAGCACCAGATTGCTGGGGTAATTAAATAGGCATGGCCTGTTAATTTAGCCCTTTTTTTTGCCTACATTGTGAACAAACCTTGAGCTGAATGACTTTCTGATCAAGTAACATATACAGGGTTTCTCTTTTCTGTGGAGCTTAGATAGAAAAATCCTATTTTAGCTCTTAAGGATGTTGTAAAATTCTGGCTGATGTCTGTTCTTCCTGGCCAAAAAAAAATGATACTTTTGGTTTTTATATTAAGGTGCCACTGAAGCTTGGATCAGAAGTGAATGCCTTTTTTCCTATTTGGAATGGTAGTAATTTCAGATAGCACTACTTCTGTATTCATCCACATAAATAGATGCCTTGCATGAGATACTTGAATGTTACCAGACCAAACCCTCTTGAATTTGTCTGTCTTGCCACAGATCTAGGAGAAAATCATCAGATATCTTTTCCTGATGTTTTCCGATTTTTGCTGCTTTGCTGCATTTCTTTAAGCTATGAATGACAATATTCTTTTAGTGTACTGTGAAATTTCCTGATTTTAGCATTGTGTAAGAAAATGCAGTTTCTTTGTATTAGGTGGACATGTCACTGGTGTAAAACAACACCACATTTAAGTCATAACATGAAATACACTTATGTATTAGTGACTGACTTTAAATTTAACAATTTTACAGGGAAGTGGGAGAATGTTAATAGAAAGGCAACTCTTGTAGAAAGGTCACTTTCATGGTATAACAAAATGGAAGAGGTTGGAGATCAGTCACCAAAAAACTTTTTCAAATTGCTAATTACCGTAGTATAGGGTCTTCAACGTTAAAATGAACTCATCTAGGTATTTGAGTCATGCATATTTTTAATACAAAGATTAATACGAGATGTAAATTGCAATGAAAAATGCATTCTGCAGTGAAGGATAACAAGCAGCTATGAAATGTAAATCAAATGGCTACCAAACACATTTTTATTAAGTGGAAACAAGAAAAGTCAAACAAGGTAATTAAACACAGTACTGGTACTCAATTCTTAAAGTATAACTATACCAATAATATTTATTGTGTTTAGAGGAAGCAACTACTAATGTCACCTAGTTGTGTTTTCCTTTTTGTAATAATTGACACTCGTTGTTCAAGGCTTTTGAAGTCTTGATGGGGGATAAGGCTGCATTTAAACTGAGCTGGTATATTGATCTCAACTGGTTCTGATTTTGCTGCTTTTCACGCTACCAGCCCCACTGCTTGCTGTTGTGCACTACCCATTGCTCTGTTTAGCCCTTTAGCCATGCTTCACACAACTTTCCTACCCACTCACTGCTCCCACTACCTCTGCCTCATACCTCTACTCTTACTAGCTGTGCTTCATAGTGCTTTTCTTCCTGTTTTCTCACCTAATTTTCTTCACTGTGCCATTTCTAGCCACGTTCAGCAGCTTTTCTGGTGTAGTGGATTGACCTAAGCCAGCAACTTAGCACCCACCAGCCAGTTGCTCACTCCCCCAGTGGGGGATCGGGGAGAGAATTGGAAGAGCAACAAGAAAGACTCATAAGTCAAGATAAAGGCAGTTTAATAAGTGAAGGGGAGAGAGGGGTACAGAGAAGAAAACAAAAGGGGGGTGTGGGGGAGGAAGAAAGAATGAAACCAAAACCCCAAAAAAACCTCAAATGATGCAAAAGTAATCACTCAGGACAAGCACACAGATACCCAGCTAGTCTCTGAGCAACATCTGCTTTGGAAAAACTCCCTCCCAGTTATTGCTGAGCGTGATGTTATATTGTGTGAAGCAAATCTCTTTGGCCAATTCAGTCAACTGTCCCACCTGCCTCCCCTCCCAGCCTCTTGCCTGTCCACAGCCTATTTGGATGGGGTGGGGGCAGAGTAAGAACCAGAAGGCCTTGATGTTGTGCAAGCACTGTTTGGTAATAGCTAAAGCATTTAGTGTTACCAACACTGTTCTGATCACAAGTATAAAGCACAGCACCATATGGCTTAATACTGTATCTCCTGCTTCACAAGAAATTGTTCTGTTAAAGCCAGAGCTTTTCTTTTTCCAAAATATCTTCTTGTTCTTTCTCTAGCATTTTTATTGTGACACTGGAAACTAATAACAAAGATTGCTGTTATCGTTTATCCCAGATATATTTAGACAGGCATTAGAACTGTGTATTAATGTAAACACAAATCTTTCTTACTCTTCTTCTAATAGAAATTCCTCTCAAACGTTACAAAACACATGCAAAGCAATAGTGCCTTACGTTGCTTATTGATCCTCCCCCTTTGCCTTCCCTTTGCTTGCTTAATTGTCATTAAGTAGGCCCCTTCGCTTCTCAGCATTCACTGCTCCAGGCTTCTTGGAGAGGAGGGGAGATGTGGTAGAATTTTCTTGCATTCCCGTCTTCAGCCAACACCCTTTCCTAAATAAGGGGAGCAGTCTTTATTATAAGTAAAGGATTAGCCAGGCTCTCCTCAAATAAGTATGAGGCTGAAAAAACCTTGGAACAAAATATGAAGTCTGTAAGGACTGTCTCAAAGAAAAAAAGTCACAAAGGGAATATTTGCCACAAGAACTAACACTCTTCACGATGAGACAGTTGGATGAGATGAGTAGTACTGGAGGTGTCCTCTAACAGGAGTGCTCCAGGAGACTTTTTTCCTGTGGGTGAGCTTAAAAAAAAAAAAAAAAAAAAAAGTTCCACATTTTATGAAAGTTTTATGAAAGGTCTTGGAGAAGTACTGTTTAGAGACCAGATAGTAAGTGCAAAAATTTTGGTTTGAGATTCTTTGATCCCTTGCAGAAGGTCAGTCAGTATTAATCTCGAAGTCCTTTTTGTTGTTAGGAGCTATAATTCCTGTGACAAATAGGATAGAGCTCTGTGTTACACGCCTACAGTGTTCTGGACTTTGAGGGCTGTGCAATATATGCTAACCAAATTGCCCCCTGTTTTATGCACATCGCCCTTTTGATTATGTTAATAATTATGAACAACTTAGTAAAAGAACATTGAAAATCTTAATTCTAAAAATATTTTTTATACTGTTTAATGTATCTAACTGAAATAGTATAGTGTCTAAACTATTTTCTTGACTTCTTAATTTATATTCTACCACACCCCACCACCCCAGTTAGTTTTGGATTTTTGCAGCTCAGACGTCTGGCCTACCTGTATAAAATATCTTCCGTGTAATTAAGAATATTAATATGCTAAAAAATATACTGAACGCATATTCAGTTGTAAGAAGTTATTGTATCATTTAGTATGCTTCTCTGCAACTGTAGACTTCTTGGCATAATGTTCCACCTACATGTGGTGCTATAAAGTATATATTCAGAGAAAGGAAAAAAGCACTGTGATTTATGAGTCATTGGTAGGAGAAAAATCTAACTGTTCTACAGTAATGTACATATTGTCTTGCTTAATTTGAAATAGATTGTTTGCATATTAATTATTTTCAATGTTAAAATTAAAACGCAACATTTTGGCTGCATGTCAAGATGTAATACACATATATTAGAATATGTTCAATCAACCACTTCCTCGAAGATCTAATCCAGATGGTGACTAGACAATAGTTGCTCTAATTCTTCAGTATTCTGCAGGGCAATTAAGTGCAAATGCAGTTGTCCCATGCCCTGATTTATCACCTTGTTCATGCTTAGTCCAATGAAATGACAAGTATGTTTTGGAAAGCCTTGTGTGGCAGGGTTTCTTTTATTCTAGCAAGGGATGGGGACAAATCCATAGTCAGAGAAATCCACCTAGAAATCACAGATTTCTGGTGTTTGATCATGTTACGTGGACTCTATGCAAACTCAATGGCTAGCAAAATGTTTTAAAGAGTAAAGGTTTAGAAGTATTTATATTTTGGTGGATTTTTGTATGTATAAGCCTTTGTAAACATAGAACACAGTGATTTAAGAGGCTACATAGGCAGCTGATTTGTTTGAGGTCCAAATTTGGGGAATTATATGTTCTGAGAATCTAGGAAAAATCATACCAAAAATATTTATTATCTTTGTTGAAAAGGTAGCTTATCTTTTGAAAGGAGAACCAATAAACTTTGCTGTAATCTTTTTCAGTATCTCAAATCAGCCATCTGTACGCCTTCCATTATGACTGAACAGGAGTCAAGTCATCAAGTACCTTTGCAATGTACCAGAAAAAAACACATGTATATTGTTTGTTTCCTTTTTTGATTAGTGTATTAGATGTGCTGCTTATAACAGCCTTTCTCGTTTTTACCCTATCACTAGTGCCCAGAGTTGAATTCAGAATGGTGTCTTAGCACCCGAGGTCCATAGCACTCTTCTCTTTGCCAGTCTTCTGAACTCTCTGTACCCATGAAAGCACTGCTGTGGGAATGGTCCCTTGCTGAAAATATATAACAAATGTAAGGTTTAAAAATTGAGATGACTGAGAGACAAGAATGATCAACTTGGGGCACTTTCCCTTTACAGAGCATTGCCTCATAGCAGCCCTCACAGAGCTGTGCTTGGTATTGGTAGCTAGAAAGGTGGTGATAACACACCAGTGTTCTGGCTACTGCTAAGCAGAGGTCCCAAGCATCATAGCTGTCTTTCCAACACTTCCCCATGCCCCTCCTCTCACCTTTAGTCTGGAGGTGGGCAAGACCTTGGGAGGGGACAGAGCCAGAACAGCTGACCCAAAGTGACCAATGGGATATTTCATATGGTCAAGAAAACCTGCATTTGTACGAATTAAGCTCTTTTTTATCCTTCTGGTGCTATCTGTCTGGTGGCTTGTCAAGCTGGTGAAGAGGGCTTAAAACTAAAGTTTCTGGGAAAGGGGAACCTCAGTCCATCCCACTCCTACCAGTTTGATGCCAGTGCCAGCAAGAGATGCCCAGTACTTGGAGAAGGATCACAGGGCAGCAGGAGAGCACCTGAATAGCAGCACAAAGGAAATCCAGCTGCTTCACCCAGCAAGTCAGCTTCATCAGGGGCCCAGCTTAAATGCCTCTATGAAAACATATATAGCTTGGGAAATAAACAAGAGGACTTAGAGATGTGCACATGCCTGCAGGGCTATCATCTTATTGGCATCTCAGAGACATGGTGGGATGGCTGCTATGACCGGAGTGTGGGAATGGAAAGATACAGGCTCTTTAGCAAGGACAGGCAGGGGAGAAAAGGAGGTGTCACACTCTATGTCAGTGACTAGCTGGAGTTCATGGAAATCTGTCTAAGGATAGATGAGAAGCTGACTGAGAGCTTACGGATAGGGATCAAAGAGAGTGCAGGGAAGGGTGACATTATAGTGGGGGTCTGTTACAGGCCATCCAAGCAGGAAGACTGAGCAGATAAGTCCCTCTGTAGACAGATAGGAGCAGCCTCACATTTACAAGTCCTGGTCCTCATGGTGGGCTTCAACCACTATCTGTTGGAAGGACAACATAGAAGGACATACGCAACCCAGGAGGTTTCTGGAATACATTAATGATAACTTCCCTCTCCAAGTGATAGAGGAGGCAACAAGCAGAGGTGCCATGCTGGACCTTTTCCTTGCCAACAAGGAAAAGCTGGTAGGGAATGTGAAGCTCAAGGGCAGTCTTGGCTGCAGTGACTATGAAATGGTGGAGTTCAAGATCCTCAAGGCAGTGAGAAGGGCATACAGCAAGATCACTACCCTGAATTTCAGGGGAGCAGATGTTGGCTTCTTCAGGGATCTGCTTGGTAGACTATCATGGGATAAAGCCCCTGAGGGAAAAAGGGTTTAAGAAAGCTGGTTAATATTCAAGGATCACCTCCTCCAAGCTCAGGAGTAATGTGTCCCAACAAATAGGAAGTTGGGCAAAAAAAGCCAGGAGGCCTGTGTGGATGAAAGAGGAGCTCCTGGAAAAATGGAACACAAAAAGGAAGCCTAAACAGGGTGGAAGCAAGGACAGGTAGCCTGGGAGAAATATACAGAAACTGTCTGAGCAGCCAGGGATATCAAGGGCAACAAGAAAAGTTTCTATAGGTATGTAAGTGATAAAAGGAAGACTAGAGAAATTGTGGGCCATCTCCAGAAGGACACAGGAGACCTGGTTACCTGAGATATGGAGAAGGCTGAGGTACTCAACAACATTTTTGCCTCAGTCTTCACCGGCAAGCGCTCCAGCCACACTGCCCTAGTTGCAGAAAGTGAAGGCAGGGAGATTGGGAGAATGAAAAACCACCTTCTGTAGAAGAAGGTCAGGTTTGAGACCATCTAAGGAAGCTGAAGGTGCACAAGTCCATGGGATGTGAAGAGATGCATCCGTGGGTCCTGAGGGATCTGGCAGATGAAGGGAATAAGACACTATGCATCATGGAATTTGGGAAGCCATGGCAGTCTGGTGAAGTTCCCACTGATTGGAAAAGGGGAAACACAACCCCCATTTTTAAAAAGGGAAATAAGGAAGACTTGTGGAAGTATTTAATTCCCAGCATGATCGTGGAGAAGATCCTCCTGGAAACTATGTTAAGGCACATGGAAAATAAGGAGGTGATTGGTGACAGCCAGCATGGCTTCACTAGGAACATACTGTGCCTGAAAAATTTGGTGGCCTTCTATGAGGGGGTTACAGTGTTGGTGGATAAGGTAAAAGCAACTGATTTCATCTGCCTGAACTTGTACACAGCATTTGACACTGTTCCAGGCACAGCGTCCAAGAGGAGACCAGTGACGAGTGGCATTCCTCAGGGATCCATATTGGGACTGATGCTGTTTAACATCTTTGTCAGCAACATGGACAGTGGGATTGAGTGCACCCTCAGCAAGTTTGCTGACAACACTAAGCTGCATGGTGTGGTTGACATGCTGGAGGGAAGGTATGACATCCAGAGGGACCTTGACAGGCTGTAGAGGTGGGCCTCATGAAGTTCAACAAGGTCAAGTACAAGGTCCTGCACGTGGATCAGGGCAATCCCAAACATAAATACAGGCTGGGAAGAGGATGCATGGAGAGCAGCCCTGAGGAGAAAGACTTGGGGGTGTTGGTGGATGAGAAACTCAACATGGCCTGGCAATCTATGCTTGCAGCCCAGAAAGCCAACTGTATCCTGGAGTGCATCAGAAGAAATGTGGCCAGCAGGTCAAGGGAGGTGATTCTCCCCCTCTAGCCTGCTGTCATGAGACCCAACCTGGAATAATGGGTACAGCTCTGGAGCCACCACCATAAGAAGGACATGGACCTGTTGGATCAAGTCCAGAGTAAGGCCACAAAGATGATCAGAGGGCTGGAGCACCTCTCCTATGAAAACAGGCTGAGAGAGCTGGGGTTGTTCAGCCTGGAGAAGAGAAGGCTCTGGGGAGACTTTACAGCTGCCTTCCAGTACCTCAAGGGGGCTTACAAGAAAGTTGGAGAAGGACATTTTACAAGGGTATGTAGTGACAGGACAAAAGGTAATGGCTTTGAATTGATAGAGGGTAGATTTAGATTAGATACTAGCAAGAAATTCTTTCCTGTTAGAGTGATGAAGCACTGGAACAGGTTGCTTAGAGAAACTGGGGATACTCCATCCCTGTAACTGTTAGATGGACCTGGCTGAACGGGTCTTTGAGCAAACTGTTCCAGTGGAGGGTGTCCCTGCTCATGGCAGAAGGCTTAGAACTAGATGATCTCTAAGGTCCCTTCCAACACAAACCATTCTGTGATTCTATGAATGTGATTTGCTCGTAATAAATGCACAGGAGATCTAAATTTAAAGTGCTACGTTTAGCCTTTCCTTTATATAACCTGCACTGCATGACATTTCAGTGTGGAAAAAACGTAAATTAATATTTTTCTTTTAAAGTAGTAATGTATTGCCAGCAAGCCAACAATCTCTAGCAGTCATCAACATATTAATCTATGTCATTAAATTTATTTCAAAGTATGTTTATTGTATAAAATAGTCAAATGAAAAATAATCCTGAATATTTACACCATGCTGCAGTATATATCCCTGGTGGATCTTCAGCTGGAACACATATTCCACAGTACTTAACTGTTCTTCCTGCTTTAAAATGTGTGTGCCTTACAGTTGTTTATATATATGTCTTTAAAACCCTAGACACACAGAGAAAAACCCATTTCTTACATCCACCAATGCCCTGTGACTCTTTTAAGCTTTCTACAGCTGCAGGGTTTAAACATATTTCCCTGTGTCTTGCCAAACACCAGAAAGCCCGGCTGAGCTGTCACCAGCAACCACTAGAAGACATTCCTGCTGACTCTGGTCCTGAGATTTGAGTAACATTTTGTTTTATTGCAGCAGGCTAGAGAAGTAAATCTAATGTCTCCTATATTCTTCTGGAGTGAAGGAAGCACCACAAATATTGTTCAAAATACCCCCTTGAAGCAATCACACTGGATCACTACAGTGATTTCCATTCCAGACTTGATGCAAGAAAGTCTCTGTACAGTCCAAGTGAAGTTTCTTCCAGTCTTTTCTTTCCCCAGGTATGTGGCTTGAGTCAGACTGGGGAAAATCATAAAGTAAGCATGGAATGATATTTCCACTGAAACTGAGGTCAGCAAAAAGCAATCTATGTGGTGCAGGCACTGTCTGAGGACGTGTTTTTTGAGCAAAAGAAGTGTCCTTACAACATCATGCAATCAACACGGTGCTGTTTCCTCCTTTGGGGAAAGTAAATTTAGATGGCTATGGGGAAAAAAAAAAAAAATAAAATCAGCCTTCTAACTACAGCTTATTGTAGAAAGACTAGAGGCATTGGAAATTCTGAGTGCTTTAATTGCTTTTAATTTTTATTTGGACTTTTCAGGCTGTCTTGCCTTTTCTATTGCTCTGAATGTTATTTGTTTCTTCAGAGCATATCTTTTACTCTTGGTATTTGTGCTACTCCATTTTGAAATCATGTTCCCTGAGAGTCCTTTCTTTGTTATCAATTGACTTCTTCCTGCTTAGTTACAGTCATGATTTTCCCCTCCTGTGCCATCTCTCATGTCTTACCTTATGTCACTGTGCAGTGAAATATATTAAGGGTTTTTTTCCCTTAAAATATGCAGTTTGTATTAAGCATCTTTTCAAAATACCTCTTTTTTTTTTTTCCCCCCAGTCTATTTTATGCATATTCTAACTCATCTTTGCCTAATTTGGATTTTAAAATCTTCCAGAAAAGGACTTTGTCCTTTTATGATCTCTTTCAAGGATCATGCAAAGTTAATGGGTTGTATGAATATTTAATAATAATAATCATCATAATCATGGAGATGTACTTTTTAATAATAATGAAAGCACTGCAGCTGCGTGAGTGTTCTGTGATACAGCTGCTTTAAATGTTGACATTCAGGATCAAACTCTCTGAAATAATGAACTTTTTTTCCACACTTATCTGTATGACCAATATGGTGTCTAAATATTTGTGACGCATTGATTATACTGTGCAATGTATGCAGGCAGACTCCTAAATCTGTACAGTTGCTACCGACATAAATCTTGCTGAAACCTCTGTAGACGAAAAGGATTATATGTGTGTTGTAGGAGCCTGCAAATCAGGCGCATAAATACCTGTCTACCCAGGAGTTTTCTTGTGAAGTTAAAGATTCAGAAATTAAGGTTTGGATTAATCTGGCATGCTGCAGTAGCACTGTAAACAAGGAAGATGTACAGCTGTTCTCTGAAGTAGGCACAATTTTTGCTCCTATCAGACTGCATGTTGTGTATGAGCAATGCCAGACTAACCAGATTTGTTGACAAGTTTAATCTGTTAAACAATTTAACATTTCTTGGCAAGTTTGACTCAAACGACAAAGAATTTTCTCCCACCAACTAGCTAGTGTGGAGAATTTGGGAAGCATTGCCTGTCCCTTCACCTTCCCTTCAGTCAGGCATCCAGAACACAAAGATTTCCAGCTCCCCACTTTCCTGTCTGAGGGAGCCAGACCATAACAGACTCCTTGCTTTTAAAGCTGTGATGTTGCTATCTTCTAAATGGCCAGCTGTGTCAAATCCTGGGTTCTGGGATCATTGGGTTCCAAAGAGTTCATGGGGTTGGGTTTGCTACCATGTAAGCAATCTGAAAAAAAAAAAAAAAAAAAACAACAACAACAAACCAAAAAACAAAAAACAAAACAACCCAAAACCCACCCCAAAAAATGTTTCTGTTTAGATTTGGTTTTAGAAAACTTTGTACACTTTTTTACATCTACTTTCATGAGAAGTCAGATTTATATAGATGGAAACACATTTAGGAAACACTAACAGAACGTTAGGATGCAGCAGAGACTGTAAACTGAGGAGGACATGGTGCGCAGACTTGTAAAGATTTTTTAAGGGAGACATTTTAGCAGTCTCTGAGAATATTTCATACTTGCAGGTGCATTGGCAGTCAGATTTTACGTTGATTGTCTGCTGTGAGCACCAATGTCGTTACCAGTAACTCACTGTTTCTGGTATATAGCTTAGTCTCTGCAGTTTTGTCAGGGATTTTGAACTGTGTTTAGGAATAGCATATGTAATACATTTTCCTGTGTGTTTTGGCTTCCTTGCTCTGTGAAGAATCTGTTGGCACTGTTGTTAGTGTTTGGGGTTTTTTGGAGGTGAAGAAATGCACCTATCTTGTCACTTAAATATACTTGTGTTTACATGGACATTGCTAACTTTTGCTTGAGACCTACATATCAGATGGCTCTTTATCTGCCTCTATAACAAGACCGCTTCCATGTTAAGTAGCATAGTTTTGAAATAACAGCCTTATACTTTTTTAAGAAGTTTATATGTTTTCCTTTATACCTATTTTAAAAAGTATATTTTGTAAGTGTTTAAACAACAGGCTATATAAATACCTCAAGTGGTAGGTATGTGTTTTATAAACATGCAAGCTCACATACACAGACATATATATTTTTACACGGACTTATTGTTGTCCAGCTGCAGTTCCCATGGGCATTGTTAGATGTTACTGTTAGTGTCAGACATTTCTTTAAATAAACCCATTTTATCAAGTTGCCAGTAAGATAAAGATAGCATTTTTCTTGTTCTTGCTTAAATGGCTTAAACTTAACTACAGTATTTATAATAAAGAAACTAAGGTTCAGTGTTAAGCTTCAACACTGACAATGTATCTTCTGTATTTGCTTCCTCCTACTGTCTTAACCCTTTTATTACAAAACCTTTGATTACACGTCTAAAATCATAAGCACTAGCCTCCTTCCTTTTCACATTTGTTCATGTTAGCCACCCGTTGTTTGTAACTTAAATTTCTTTGTTAATCCTGAGTACTCTTTTCATACCTCTTCTTCATTTACCACTCCTCCTAGCACTGTCTGTGTAAATCACTGTACTATTCCGTTCTGCTGTTCCCTTTCTGAGAATGAAATCCTGACCCCAGGGAAATCAGTGGCAAAGTACATCAACTTCTGTAAACACAGAATTTCTTCCTACCAGTTCTGTATACTCGTGTCCCTTGATTTGACACACAGCATCCTTACATTGTGTCAGGAATTTAAAGTGGAACATTTATTGTCTACCATTTGCTATCTGATTCTGTAAAAACTTGCATAGCAGTTGGATCAAATTTTATCATACGACTGAAGCCAAGACAAATTGCAGTCCTTTCCAGAAAGAGAAATCAGCACAGATGACTCATTTTTGTGTTAACCAAGGCTTGAATGATGCTGAGCAACAGCAACACAAATGCTTGCAGAGCCCACCTGGCAAAATTCATTTGCTAATTGTTTTTTCTTGCTATGAAATCAAGACTCAATTGTAAGTATATATATTTTCCATTATGGTGCTTGGTATTTTAGACAGCTACTGAGAAAGATAAAGCTATTATATGAACATAGTTTGAAAAAAAAAAGTTATCACACTTTATCAACACAAGGTATTGCAGCCTTTTCTGCGTGCTTTGCAAGCTCCTAAAAGATGTGCCTTGTTAAGTAGTCTTGGGGAAGCAGAGTTTCTCCTTTTTATAGACAGAGTTTTTTGAGTAAGATGAAGAGGTTTTCATAGTAAGATGAAATAGGACATAGAACTTCTTTAGAAAAGGATAAAGGTATTCTTGATTACTAATTGACTTTCCTAGCTTGATAAGATTATTGTTTTTTTTTTTCATAGATAACCTACTTATTTCAATGAAATTTAGTTTCTGGAATAAAATGCTACTCAGAATAAGCAAGAGTGGAGATGGGAGTGTGAATCTGGTCTGTAATTACTGTTTACACTTAAGAAAAACAAATCTTTCATTTGCAGTTATGAGTACAAGTACAGTTTCTCAATATCCTGTAGTATTTTATTATATTTCCTGATGTATGTCATGATGCATCACTTTGGAGATATGTTTCCCTAAGATTCTTACATTATTCTGGCCAAGGATTTTCTTTTTTATATTGTTTGCTTCCAACTTCCTGAAGTACTATAAAATTTTAAAATAAATAAATAATAAAAAAAGATTATGCTATCAGCCCTTCTATGCCAAATGACACCAGAACTTTAGTGCTTCTTTATTATTGCTTATTTACTATTCCTTCTCTTTAGCATTGGAAAGGGTAAATTATATCACTGGACTTAATTAGATGTCCTTTGCAGTTATTAGAATTATTAAAGGCATAAGAAAGTATAAAAAGAAGGTAAAAAACAAATAAATTGTAAGCAGTGGTTCTGAGTTATTTCCTATATAGGTGGATTTCTCATGCCTTATGTTTTCAATCTGAAGAGACAGACAATATGTTTATTTCTTGTAGTATAAATGTGTGTGCTATATGTCTGTACCTGCATATCGGTTGACCTGGCTGCTTTGTTTGCATTCTGCTTTCTGCAGCCCAGAACACCTGCACTAACCGCCTGCACTTTGCAGAGGTCTGATAACTTATAATGATACTCTGTTCAAGACTTAATTATCTGTATGTAGTTGTTGTTTCTCAAACTGTTTCAGACTGTAGTTACTTGAAACTTAAATCACATTGCAGTGTTTGTGCGTATGTGTGCACGCATGCAGGGGGTTTCGACCTAGAGTGACATAATGATTAGCAACTAGACGTGATCTTTATCTAGCTCAGTAGCTGTTCAAAATAGCTATTGTGTAAGTGTGAGATGAATTACAATTTACTCCCTGACTGCAAATATCTGCTTTACACACAAACATCTATTATTCAGCTACATCTATAAAAATGTTGATTTTCATAAATTTTCACTAACAGAATTGTCTAATTTGCCACAGAAAATAATCATGACATAACTGCTTAAATAGATATACAAATATGTGCCCATTGTAATATCTTTTTTCTATGACAAAACCCAAACATTTTGTCAGAATTGTTCCCACTTTTATGTGGGAAAAAGAAAATAATTAAGCATCTGATGGCTTGTAGTGAGACAGCTGTCTCTATTTATGAAGTGATTAGATTAATTCCATCAAGCAGTCATTGAGATTGGAAGGAACATGCAGAGCTCATCTAGTTACTGCAGTTACTTAAGACTTTCTTTTCAGGTTTTGAGTATCTTAAAAGGAAAAAGTCTGCATATCTGCCTTTTTATGCTTGACTACCTCACAGCTTAAAAAAAAAAAAAAAGAATTAATTGATTTTACTTTTTTTCAACTTCTATTTGGAATGTCCTGAATTTCAATTTGGAGCCATTGCTGCTTCTTCTGCCAGGCACCAATAAGGCTCTGTCTCTGTCATCTTTATTCCTTCCATCAGGTATTTCTCCAGGCTGAAGAGTTCTAGCTCTCTCAGCCTTTCCTCAATTAAAAGATGCACAAGCGCCTTAATTAGCTGTTGGCCTTTTGCTGCGCTTACACCAGTAAGTCCATGTCTCTCTTGTACTGGGGAACCCAGACCTGGACAGAGGATTTAAGATGTGTCTCCCAAGGGCTGAGCAAAGAAAAAGGTTCACCTCCCCCAGCTTGCTGGCAATACTCCTGCTAATGCAGCAATGGATGGATGATGTTGACTGTCTTTTCTGCAAGGGCATATTTGTGGCTTATGTTTAGCTCAGTGTCAACCAGGACCCCCACATCCATTTCTGCAAGGTTGCTTTTTAGGCAGTCAGTCCCAGCCTGTAGGGGAGTATGGAGTTTTTCCCCACCAGGACTTTGCACTTCTCTTTGTTGCACTATGTGAGGCTCCTCTCAGCCCATTTCTCCAATGTGTCAAGGTCCCTCTGAATGACAGCACACCCATCTGGTGCATCAACTCTTCTTCCCAATTTTGTATCATCTGCAAACTTGCTGTGGGTGCCCTCTGCCAATCATCTAGGTCATTATAAAGAAGTTGAACAGTAGTGGATGCCATATTACTGCCTAGTTACACCACTAGTGGCTGGCTTCCAGCTGGACCATATGCCATCGATCTCTGAGCCCAGTAGTTCAGACAGCTTTTAATTCTCCTCACTCACTGTCCATTTATCTGCTTTGTACTTTATCAGTTTGTGTATCAGGATGCTATGGAAGGTTGAGCTGAAAGTTTTGCTAAAATCAAGGTAAACAATATCTACTGCTCTCCCTTACTCCACTGATCCAGTTCTGTCATCAAAGGTTATCAGATTGTTTAGGCATGATTTCCCCTTCATAAATCCATGCTGGCTACTCACAATCATTTTCCTGTACTTAATACTAGATTTCCAGAGATGTGACTTGCTCCATCACTTTTACAGGGATGGAGGTGAGGCTGACTGGCTGGTGATTCCCTGGATTCTGGCTTTGCCCTTCTTGGTGGTAGCAGTGACATTTGCTTTGTTCCAGTCCCTGGCTATCTCCTCCAGTTGGCACAACATTTACAAGATAATTGAGAGTGGCCTTACAATGACATCAGGCAACTCAGCACTAGTGGGTGTATCCCATCAGGTCCCACCGCCCTGTTTATGTTCAGGTTTTTTAAGTGTACCTTAGCTGGATACTGTATCCCTGAGGATAAATCTTCCTTGTTCCAGACTTTCCCACAGGTCCCAGGGACCTGGGATTCCTGAAGGTCGATCTTACTGATAAAGGTTGAGGTGAAGCACCTCACTGAGCACCTCAGTCTTTTCCATGTCCTTTGTCACCAGGTGCCCTGCTTCATTTAGCAGTGGGCCTGTGTTTTCTCTGACCTTCCTTTTGCTGCTGATGTATCCATAAATGCCCTTCTTGCTGCTCTTCATGCCTCTAGTCCAATTCAGCTTCATGTGGGCTTTGGCTTTCCTAAACCCATCCCTGCATGCTCAGATAGCCTCTCCATAGTTCTCTTGGGTTACTGAACCCTGCTTCCACCTCTTGTACACTTCCTTTCCATGCCTGATCTTAGGCAGGAGTTCCTTATTCATGTCCATTTACCTGAGGAATAATTATCTGCAGGTAAGTATTTTCAAGTCCTTTTTTTTATTTTTTTTTTTTTATTATTATTTATTTTTTTGTCAGTTCAGTGGAGCTCACTGCCTGTATATGCACTTATCGTACAGTCTGCTTTAATGCTGTCTTTAAAACTGAGATGCAGGTCTCCAATCTACCCACACTATTATCATCAGGAATACCTGTGGCAGCCTAGAGGATTATCCATGCTTTATCTATCTGGACTCTTGGGCAGGCTCTCATCTTGCATGCAGTGTTAATCTGGAAAAAAGGGAGTTCCAAGGGGCTGTTTTTGAAAACTTCCTGGTTATTTAGTCTTTCACACTGTTGTAATGCATAGTGTAATTCACTGAGTTGCCAGTCTATGAAGTAAATTTTGGAGGGTTTCTTACATTTTTACCTAGTTCCTTAGGTGGTGCCCACCCACTGGGCTTTACAGGGCAGATCAGGATCATTCTCCCTGCATTGCATGGAGAGCTTCAGGACCTGCCAAGGTGTATGTGTGTGTGTAGGTGTGTGAAGTATTGGAATGCTAACATCCTTGAATGCATCCAGAGGAGGGCAACAAAGCTGGTGAAAAGGGCTGGAAGGAATGTCCTATGAGGACTCGCTAAAGATCTTTGGGCTTGTCTAGTTTGGACAAAAGGAGGCTGAGGGTGACCTCATTGCTCTCCACGGCTTCCTGAGGAGGGGAAGGGGAGAGGGAGGTGCTGAGCTCTTCTCCCTGGTATCCAGTGATAGGATGCATGGGAATGGCTTGTAGCTGCACCAGGGGAAGATTAGACTGGACATTAGGAAGCCTTTCTTTACCAAGAGTGTGTTCAAACACTGGAACAGGCTTCCTAGAGCAGCAGTTGATGCCCCAGGCCTGTCAGTATTGAAAAGGCATTTGTCCAATGCCCTGAACAACATGTTTTAATTTGATCAGTCCTGAATTGGTCAGGCAGTTGGACTAGATGATCATTGTAGGTCCCTTCTAACTGAAATATTGAATTCTATTCTAAGTAGAGGAGGTTTTTTAATTGTCAACATATAGAGTAGGAACATCATAAAATATTATTCAGGATACTGCTTTTGTTGAGGCATAGTCCAGATCCAGTTAATCAGTCCATAAGCCGTATATAGAAAGAGTAAACACAAGACCCAGCTGTGACAATTACTTACCCAGTGTCTTGTGGTCAGCACAGAGCAGATACCACAGTTGTTGCTGGTGTTGATACCTGAATTTTAACTTTGACAGTCAGGGATGTGCCACCTTGTCCTACAGCTGCTGTGATTACTTTTAGAGCTCTTGGGACACATACATGACCTGGAAAATGTTTTTCATTGCAACTTGCTGGGCTGAAAGAGATTGATTAGGAGGGGCTGCAACACCCAGGTTTTTTTTCTCCTCTTACCATTTGATACAGAGACAGCACCAGGATTTTACAAAATAGTTCAGAATATGCCATCACGTAAATTGACCTGTTGGAGGTGTGATTTCCATGATGGTGAGGTGGTTTCAGACCATTTCTGAATGGAAGATTTCCCTGAATAGTAGGTAATATAATATTTCCCTATCTTCTGATGGTATTAATTGAGTATAACTATAAAAGTATGTCCCTTAAAACCACATACAGGTTGATAATGACAATTACAATATTTCTTTCTAATTGACACCATGACTAACCCCTAAAAGGAGAATTTGGCAATACTAAATAGGTGATGTAATGTTGCATATCACATTTCTTCATGGACAAATTTATCTGATGATTGCTTACATCTAAACTGAAATGGAAATCCATTTTTGCAAACATTTTAGTATATCCATTTATTGTAAATTGGTAAAACAAATTTATTGCCATGGAAACAAGATTACCTAAGCCACAGCACAGAGATAATTTAAAGTAATCTGATAAAAATAATTAGGGGAGAAGAGACTCTAGATAATATACTCAGCAGGAATACCTGTGTGCTTCTTAGTTGTTTGCAGACCCTTCAGTATGAGGTGGCTAACTTGATAGTCCAGGTGTTGTGAATTGTGTTTGTCATGCTGTGCATCTCTGGGAACTGAAATATTCGCCCATGTGACTGAACCAACAGAGATGGATTTTTCTCATTAACTGAATCCCAGTAAGGTAATCATTGTAGACTTTTGAAATGGATCTGTGTATTTGATGTGTACATTCATTCCGCCTAAGACAAGCCTTTAGCTAATCATATTTTAATGACCTAGGAGACTTCAAGGGAATTATAATTAAATATTCAGAAAGTACTCTGTATTTTCTTTTGCAATGTGCAGTTTAATTAAAGAGAATAATCTGAAAAACAAAATAAATTTGGTTAAACATTATAAAAATGTTTGGGATTGATTAAAATCTTTTAGTAGAGCAAGTTATTTCAATAAAAAGGAAGTAGTATATGTAGTTTTTCTAAAATTTGAATGAGGGCCTACTCATCAAAATATTTTAACTTCTGAAAATAATTTTGGTGTGGGTTATTTCTTTTTTCCCCTCAGGTCCAACATTTTTTAAGTTAAAATTACTAATTTTCATTCAGTTTTTAAGGAAACCATTAATGATAATTCAGAGTTTAAAAAAGAATTTGCTTTTGCATGAGTTTTTCTTGGGGTTGTGAAAGATACCTTTCACATATAGTACATACTCTATATACTTACAGAGCAGCTATTTCTTGCATCTCCTATCACTGTAGGTTTCTACTACCATATTGGAGCACGTCTGCACTTTGCCATACAATGAAACATGTTCTTTTGACATTATTGTTCTCTTTGCATACATACCTACATGCTCTCTTGACATAAACTGTGTCTGTAATTGAAAGTCAACAGCAGCATTTTGCTGTGCCTTTTTTCATTAACTATGTGTGGCAGGTATAACTAGTCCAAGATTGGTGCCATAACAATGGAGTTATGTTGCTATAGGAATCAGAGACAGTATTTTCCCAGTTCACTGTACCATGTAGGCTTTACCAGATTGAGTTGATCTTATCATTGGGTTTAATCTGTTCCACTGTGCAATGCAAAAATGTCTAATAGGATAGTTTAATGTTGAGTATACTGAATCATCAGTGGAGTTAGAATGATGGTCTGACTTCAGGTGATGTGCCTCTAAAACATGACAGCTTTTAGCTACCTGATATACATTTATAAACTTTGAAATTTGTCATGGTATAGAAGGACTTATACATATTCCACCTAATATCTGGTCTCATTTCTGACCATCAAATTCTTTTCACTTAAGGTTGAAACATCAGGAGGGAGTGTATTTTAGTTAATCCTAGACTACTGAGGGCTCCTGTTCTAACAGTCCTTCCTGAAAGTCAAGCAGCACTCTCCAAGGAAAAAGCATCATTAAGAGAACATAGACACTTAAAAAAAAAAAAAAAAAGGTGGTTTTGTTGTTTTGTTTTCTTCTGGGTTTTGTTTGTTTTATTGTTGTCGGTTTGTTTGGTTGTTTGTTTTTGTTTTTTTTTTTCATAACACATGATACCTCATGGCTCAGAGTTCATTATGGAGAATTCAGCCAAGGAAGATAACTTCCAGTTACAATGTTCCAGAGTTACCAGTAGTATAATATTTCCTTCTAGAAAAACCTTTATAAAAAGCTGATTTAAAAGACTGCTGATCAAATATGCTCAGGTGCTGGTGTGAATGTGGGTTATACAGAATTGTCTGTTTTGTAGAAAAATGTATTTTTGTGTGAAACTATAAATTTATCGTGTTTTTTTAGAAGAAAGTGGAAAGCTATAGATGAAGTGGATGAAGACGTGTTTAACTTGTGTCTTAACTTGCATCTTACTCATTTTTAATGCAAATGGAAAAGAGACAGTGTGGGTTTTTTTTTTAAATTAATTGTATCAGTTTAACTGTGTTTCATTAGCAGATCTCAAAATAGGTATGTGCAGCTGTAGTCACCTCAGACTAGGGGCTGCTATAAATTGAATAAACATTACAATATTGTTTGTAGTATTAAACTGTTTGATTTCTAATGAACACCTCATATCCCACATTCTGGATGACTTTCCTGCTTATAGCACGTCAGGGCTTACAGAGATTAGAAATTAGTTTGATAGAATTCAGCAACAATAAAATATCATTTTAAAAAATCTTAAACTGCTAAACATTCTCTAACAACAAATATATACAAATATTTTGTAGCTGCTTAAGTTATGCTTGATAATATACATGAAATGACATGCTCTGAAAATGCAGATACCAACATTTGACACAGCTCTGTTGTGATGAGTATGATCTCCAAATCTCCTTATTGATAATTGTAGACCTTTTTATTTGTTTTCCTTTTAATGGCTTAGTACTTAAGTACTTTGGTTTAGTTTCGTATGACAGCTTCCAACGGTAACTTAGCTTAGCTACATCAGGCAATCATTATTAATATGTAGAGGTAATGATGGACCATGTCTTTGCTTCCACCCCCCTGTTCCAGCTAAAGACAGCCCAGAAATTTCAGCAGGTGAGGTAAAACGTTGCTTTCTGAGAGACAGTAGGCAAGCATAGAAAAGTACTATTGGAACAGTCAAATAGAATTAACAGTCTTAGACAGTAATGCTACTTCCTGATTTGCCTGAACAACTCCTTTCTCAACACAGATTTTCCATGGGAAACTTTCTATTCTGATTTTCTCTAATCATTGAGAAAGTCCTCTGAGTTTGGAGCAGTGGAAATACTACATTAGTATCTATAGGTGTGTCTGTGTATTAGTATTAACCCTCACATATTTGCTTCTCCCTGTGTGCCCACGTTTTCAGCTGGAAGCAAGTGACAGGTTGTTTAAAGGGCTTGTCTGAAGAACTTAGTTACAGACTATTTCAGACTCAATTTTCATTTGAAAGATCTTCCTCTCCCTTTTATGCTGTAGATAATGTGTTAATGCTATGGACCACGAGGTTTGAGCTGTAACACTCTATTCCAGTTAGTCTCTCTGAGTACCAGGTATACTTTCCATGGCACTTTCAGGCTGACACAAGAAATCCTGGAGTCCAAGAGTCCTTGGGGAACAGCAGTGGGAGCTCAGGTGGGATGTTCTAGGATTTCTCAAATGAAACTAGATGCCTCCTGTACCTAGGCAGTTGAATCCTGTCTATGTAGCGTCATGGTTGTTCATCACGGGACTCTCACAATGTTAAAGTTTCTCACTCAGGCTAAATTTCTCTTTTTCTTCTAGTGTTTTTGAAGATAAACTGAATTTCTCTTTAACAACAAAGTGACATTATAAAAGTAAATAATTATCTTGGAAAAAAAAATAAAGAAGAAAAGAGAGAAATATGCAGTTGGTAGGAAAAGCAGGATTTACCCATAAATAAGTCAAGTTAGGTTTCATAATATATTTTTCATTCAGGGGAACATGAATCCAAAGGTTTCCAGTCATTCCAGATTCCTGATAATACATTAAAGGTACAAAAACTAGATCTATGACCCTGAATTTTTGGTGAAAACAACCATGTGGCTAAAATTCCCAACCATGTTAACAATTGTATAATGCAGTCGTTACAGGAAATTTTTGGTGCAGAAATGGTGGGAAGAGTGTCTTAAGAACATTCACCATAATTTAGTATAATCAGCTGTTGCTTAATGTTCTGCACTACTGCTGAATTGTTTACAGGCTGAGATGCATTAGGATCATGAGTGACTGTAGGAAATGTTATGCTTGTTGGTTTGTTTGGGGTTTTTTTAACTAGTTTACAGTAACCTCTGCCATGTTGGTTTTTTGTTTCTTGGGTTGTGTTTTTTGTTTTTTTCTTTTTTCTTACTGAGACTATCATTACTTGGTTTCATTTGAAGAATAATCACATGCCATATCTAGTAAGACTCTTTGTTTCCAGTATTTCTGATTTGACCTACAGCATTTGCAAGGCATAATAAAAACTGATCTAGTTTGAATGTGAATCAGACTCCAAGGTCACAAATCATGAGTGTATCTGATGGCACAGTCATTACTTTAACTTAGATAATGCCTTTGTGTCCTGGGAACTCTTGTACTCATCAAAAAGAAAAAGAGTGTTAGCTGCTAAGTGATCTAAAGCTTGAATTAATCTGGCCTCTGGCATTGGCATTGAAGATATTTTTCCTAAAATATCACTCTCCTGTTTTCTCATTTTTAAATCTTGTTTAGAAGTTCTTAGTCAAAAGAAAGAGTCAGCTGCTTTGTAACATGCTGAACATCTGCCGGTTTTCACCTTGAGTATTTGTTAATACAATTCACATCTCAAATTTGGGGTTTGCACATGGATTTGGGGGTTGCATAAGTCTTGTTCATAGTGCAGTGATGTGTTTAGTTCTTGGTTTAAGCTAATGCAGTTGATGACAGTATCTTATGTATAGGTGAGTTTCAGCCAGGGGCCACATCTTTAAAACTTTCAATGATGTCGATCAGGGGTCCTCAAGCTGCCCAGGGTCCTCAATCCAGCTCCTGGTATTTACAGAGCCCCCTCACCCCCTCCCTGCCGGGGGTTGGGGGGGGGAAAACAAGCAGCCGCAGATGACTGCCTGCCACCATCAACCATGCACTAGCCCCCTGTTTAAAAAGTTTGAGGACCCCTGATGCAGATTCTTGTGATTGTGTGATTTCTTGAAAACATACATAATGTTTATTTTTAGTCAGTCATCAATAACTCTTTTGGGAATCCTAGCCAAGGTCTGTATAGGTATGTAAAAGCCTAATATATACTGAGATTTGTAAAAGGTGCTAGAATAGCTTAAATCTGTGTAGCTGCACTTGAACTCTGTTCTCTAAGATTTGATATAGTAGTCTCCCATGTATATCAATTTCAGTGTTTGGGGCTTTTCCCTTCAGTTTATAATCTGAATACAATTGTTTTCATATTAATTTCCTTTCCCTGTTTGACATAACCTAAATTTTAGCTGTTACTATTGATTGAAGGTAGCCTCTTTCATAATGATCAGAGATTTTCTGTTTTAACTATGATACTACCTTACCAAGTAAACTGAGCTAGAAGAATGCTCTGAATCTTAATTCCTCATTAAGTAAAAAAAATTGAGTATTTCAAGATACATTTTCCCAGAGGATTCAATGCAGTTTTTCTTGAGCGTCTCACTTTAACTCGTATACTTTCCTCACGTCACCTTCAGGAGAGGCCCAGTGGGTGATTTAGGAGTTATGTGAAAGTCTTAAAAACCTGATTTAAAAAAGCATGTACGAAACAGAACAAAAAATGTTTCTTGTTCATTACTTGAGAAACTAGAAGCACTTTCATACATTCATGTTGGCTATGGATATTTAAGACAACACTTCTGTCTTGCGGTCATTTCTGCCAACTCTTCTTACTTCTAAATATGTATATGTGTTGTTGTGAGATGAACTTTGAACCCTATCCCAAATCCATGTAAAGCTTCCTTGCAGATGAAGTGGGGGGAAAGTAAAGATGAAACAAAACAGAGGTAGGAAGATTAGACCTCAGTCTCCTGAGGTAACTGCTGAAAGACACAGAGAGAGAAAGAGTGGTATTTTGAAATAATCAGAAAATGACCAGTCCCAGGACACAAGTTCGGGCATTGTCCCTCTTTCAGATTTACAATGAAAGTACATCACTGCTAAAAATGTCACCTGTGTCTTCATTGATTTTACTGAAAATCTGGGAGTGAGAAAAATTTTGCTTTCAACTATCTCACAAGGTAATTAAACTATTATTAAATACATTTAATGGCTTCCAGTTGCCAATATGGTTGAAATATTTTATTGTCTTAGTTATCTAGCTAGTTTATATACTCCTAAAATTACTCTTGGATATTATCTATTTGAGCATTTGCTTGCCCATGCAGATCAGGCGAATGCTGAATATAGTGTTCTCTACTACCTTATCTTTCAGTTTCTGTGCTGACTACAACGTTGAACATGTCTTGAGTGTTATTACAGCTACACATTCTGCGGATTTCATTTCTTAAGAACATGTGAGAGTGTCTTAATCAACCTTTCATGCTTTTCATAGTTGCAAATAATCCAGGATAGGTTTAGACTATTGTTTAGTTTACAGCCATTTGTCAGAGACATATTAGTCCTTTGCCGAACTTACAAAGAACTTTGGGGGTTATGTTATTGCATACTGTGAGAATCATACTTAGGAAATGACACATATATTTAAGTTACCTGTCTTGATTTATCCCTTTTGAGTGTGTTTAGTTTTCTTACAACTGCCCTGGCGTGAAATATTTTTTCAGAAAGACAAATGGTACTGGATTTTCTTGTTAAAAGAAAAAAATTATATATATATAATTATATATATATAATTATATATATAATTATATATATATATATATATATATTTGAACTGATTTTTCCCCCTATGATTTTTTTTTAATTATGCACATTGTCTTGATTACCATAAGTCATGTTCATGTATGGCATAGAGGACTCATGGTTTTGAATGATGAAATGAATAATCTTAGAATGAATTATGTTGTACCTATTCCTTCTTTTCACATCTAAAGTCATTCTTTAATCTCTTTTTTCCATTTACTTTTTACACAAAAAAGAGTTAGATTATGCCTTCTGAATGCCACTAGAAAATAATGCAACTAGAGGAAGCATGCTAGAGTATATTTTAAATTATATATCTGTGTTCCCTTCACATATTTTACAAATAATAATTAAAAAATATGTGCATATATGTTTGTTAGGGTAGGTGAAATATATAGCTGAGATTATTTTCAGGATTTCATGTTTACAGCTGGAAACTCCAAAATATTTCAACCTAATATTTTACTTTTGGGATCTATTTTATATGTATGTTGTTTTACAGTATTTCAAGATATATAGTGTCAATATAATGATATGTTGACATAGTATGGTTTTAAAAAGTATCGAAAGGTATCCCTTGAATTGAGAAATCCAATTTCCTACCAACTTAACAGAGTTGGTAGAAAAGAACTTTAGAGTTGGTAGAAAAGAACTTTATTTCTTTCAGTATTGTTTTGTGTAGCATTTAGACTGTGAATGATTTATGGTTTGGGGTTTTTTGTTTCAGTTTATTATTTTTATTTAAATATTTAATCTTATTTTACATGACTATGACTTGTGAACTGAGGGAAAAGTGTTAATAGCTATGATTCCCAAGATTATGCAAGTCCACTGCACTTAAAAGAACGTATTTACCTTGCAGATATCTCTGACTGTGTGCATAAGCCCCATGATAAAAATAAAAATGCTTTCTCTCACATGTTATTTAAAAGCAACTTTCTAACCATCATTAATACTCCCATTTGATGAGGTGAAGGAAACCTGGAGATGTACAATTTTTTGAAAACAGCATATATGCATGCACTATAATTTAAATCAAACAAAACCCCAAAAAAGCCAACACCTCAAAATCCTTCCCAGCTGTCATATCTGACAGAGTGCAAATAAAGATTGGAACAGTGTTTTTTGATTTGCTTTCCCCTGGTGACAGATATACCCCTGAAAGGGAAAGAACTGAGAAACTGTATGCTGAAGTCTCATATTTTTGTGGCTGCAGAGAGTCAAGTGGGTTATAGACATTTGAGCAGCCTTTCCTTCCATTTAAGGCTTTACCCTGATCGCTGATCTGGAGAGTTGCCTGAATATAGTAATGGTCTATTACACCTTTACATGCTACATTAAGGCTTATGCTATGAAAATGCTGCACTGAACCATCAAACAGCAATATCTGAGAGAGCACCTCTATTATACGATGTTATGGGAGGCTGGCCTCTGCAATTACATGGAGAATCTGACCTTGTGGAGGAGAACATCTTTATATGTGTGTGTACAGAAAACCAACATAAGGGACCAGTTTTGAGTATTCTGTGCTATTGCCTAGTGAAAGACAGCCCTAACTGCTGCTGTCACACAAGGAAACACAGGTTAATTTTTCCAGAAAGATGAACAGTTAGCTATAACAAGGCACAATACTGTTCTTTTATTGCTACCTGCCACACAAGGAAAGTTTTATTTCAGAACTTTTTTTCCTGTTTACCTATTTAACAAATGAAACGTGATTCTTAAAGCACAAACTCAGAAGAAATTATGATAAAAACAGAATTACTTGGGGGAGGGGGGGGGAACCCTGAAACACCAAACCAACACATTAAATACATAATGGAGTGTAGAAAAGTGGGAGTTTCTGCTTTCCTGATAAAAATGGTTTGAAGATGACTTCAGGAGTTTTCAGTAATCGATGTCCAACAGTAACATTATTGTCCAAAATTAACAAAAAATGGACAGTTGTGAAATTTTTAGATCTTCATATTGGTAATTAATTTAACCACAAAGATAGACAGTTCCTTTCATTTCTGAGCTAATGTCAAAAATGGTGTAAAAAACAATGCTTGAAAGAATCCCCATAAGCTCATAAGTGTCTAATAAATTAACAGACGCCTAAATAGATAACCAGGATTCCATAAATATTGAGGGCTCAAGAATAACAATCTGTTCTGGCATCAATTTTTTACTGTTTTTTTTTTTTTAAGGTTTGTCAATAGACTTCTCCCAAATACTAGTGGCTGTATATTCAACATCATACCCAGGTAAGAAAAAAAAGAAGATAGTCTGGCATTCTGATTCCAGTCACAATGGCCTTTAAATTACTTGGGATAGTTAAGTTGGAACACTCCAAATAATGGCACCTTGTGGAAATTAATTTTGGTTATTTTTAATGTTAATCTAATAAATCATCACTTTACATCAGGCAATCTGCTTGATATTTATTGACATCATATGTTCTTTTGTGTATCTTTAGAATAATGTATAGACCCTAGTGACTTCATCCATTTTCAGTCATTTTTTTGACAAATGTTAACCAGGATATTTTCTTTTTTTCATAGTCTGAATTAATTCATGAATAAAAAAAAGTCACAGGAAAGAGTAGGGGGAAGGGAAAATAAGGGGCTACGGGCTCCTCTGAGTTTTCCTCTACTCCACAGTCCTTAACTCAAACGGGAATTACATATCACATTCTATTAAGAACCCAAAGGAGGAAAATGAGACCTACACTTTGACCTAGCTCTGATTTTCAAATGGTTGAAGAAGAGAGGTGTTATAAAAATCTGTTCAAAAAGAACAATGTCTAGGCAGATAAGCATCTGAAAATGTTTATCTTCATCATTATATCATCTCTGATCATGGTGAAAAGGTGTAGACCATAAAGTGTAAATCATAAATTAGGTGTAGGGAAAGGCTGAACTAAACTTCTTTGAGATACTGTATGGTGAAATTATTGTTTTGTGACACACAGTTTCAGAGCATAACGCCACATGAAACGTGATGATTTGTGAGTTCTGTGCTAGTCAGTTTCTAAAGGTTAGCTTATTTTTTAATCTGCTTTTGTGTTGATTGTATCAATATCTTATTTTGGGAGGCATGGGGTGTTTGGGGTCTTTATAGCTCTTTTTAATGTTGGAGCAAAAAAAGCAGAGAAGGTGTAAAACTAGCTAGACTACTCACTGGTGTTATGAAATTCATTGTTATATTTCTTTAGAGCACCAGTAGATGTCTTGATGAACCAAACATTTTAAAATAATTACACAATTAAAATTACTTTGAGACTTTGTACCCCCTGCCTTTGCTAAGTGTAAAGTTGGAGCATAAGAGAAATAGAATTATACTTCAACATAGCAAATTATTCCCCAAGTTCTACATAAAAATACTTTCCATAATGCTGGTAGAATTTAAGGTCCCTTGTAAGTTCAACAGTTAGTGGCATATAGGTCATATGTAACTATGTGAGAAAATCATAGCTTTCTATATTTTGAGGGTTATAATTTGAGCTTCAAAAACATGATTTGTATGTATGCTGTAGTCTGTGTGTTTTTGAAATGTTGATGTACACTACACTTTTCCCATATAAAGATCTTTGCTTGGATTGCCATTCAGTAGTGACTGTAGGGAAAAAGCGGGACAGAATTAAGGTTACCTGAGTGTTTCAGTGTTATTTTGAAATTGACCAGAATGTTTCTCTCTCTCTCTTTTTTTTTTTTTTTTTTCTTTTTTCATTTACTTTTTGTCAACCTGAACAAGTGAGTGGAACTGTGTAAAGGATAAACTGAATAGGCTTTTATTATTTTATTATTTTTTGTATCTTGTTATAGAAAGCAGGTCAATATATATTTTCATGCTTGTATTGATGGGGATAAGGTGACCAACCAGCATAAGTGATAATTCACAGGTGCTCAGATTCACAATTAAAAGTTAATGATATTTTATCCTTCATAGACATATTTTCTTCATGATAATTACCTCATCACTCCATAGTCTGAGTTTCTAGGAAAACCATGAAGAGTCATCCTAAAATTATAGAGCTGAAAGTATTGTGCTGGTGTGAATCAGATTCCGAATTGTGTAATGACAGTAAGTGAAGAATTTAGAATGTTCTTCCTCCTTCTTTGGTACTGACATGAACTGTATTATATATGTAAGTTTATCTTACGCAAGTGATAGAAGGAAATGCATGACAGGAAATACTGAAGGCATTTGTGTGTAAGGTTTCTATTTCATCGGCTACTTTTTACAGATAATCTTTTGGAAAGTATCAGTCAGTAGCCCTGAGTTTGATATGGATTTTCTGCCTTGTATCAAATGATTGATACTATTGCATTGATACAGGATCTACAATTTTTCTCCATGTCTTCCAAACATGCACATATCTTTACTTCTACTGGGACGGTTTTCTTTTCTTTGTGTACGTAGGCAGCTGCATGCAGATGTAGGCTCCTCCCTCTACCCTATGAACCATTCGGACATGGGTCAGCTCTCATGAAGGCTGACCAGCCACATACATGTGCACTTTTCTTCCTACCTTGCAATGCTGCTGCTGGTCTGAAGTGGGAGGTAAGGGTTTGGGATCCTTCCCAACCTTTATCTCTGCAGGGCTCCTTCTTTTCTATACACTAGCATGTCATTTGAAGAATTCCTTAGTACTAGTCAGTGACCACAGAAGCTTAGAGCCTACTAAATACAGAACCACAATGCATCACAATCCACTGCCACCATCTTAAATATGCCAACAATTGATTTTCTCAAAATCACATGTCAGAAGATTACATATTTAGCTTTATAATCTCCCTTACTCTTCCTTTACTGTTCATGAACTTGCACAAGGCAATGTCAAAATGCTTGCCTCTGAGTTGTTGAGCTCTTCAAGAACATTCACCCTCTGATGGTTAGAAAACTGCTAATACCCCATCTAAGCACACTAACCACAGTATGCTTCATTTTCACCCAAGAAGATTCTCAGTACAACCCATTGAAACATAGAATAATTACAGTTAGAGGAAGTAGTGGAAGCTGGCTTTTACTGAACACAGAAAAGCTTAATATACCTATGTAACATAAATTGATCTCATATCCTGGGGAGTAAGTATACTGTATATACATATACCACAATATATATGAAATATATTTCAGCTTTTGTTTTATTAGCATGAAAGTAGATTGTTTAAATGTCATATTTTTCCTCTAATAAGCCTAGAAGCACATCTCCACACCAGCCTGTGTTAAATAAATCTTGGGGATTTTTAGAATATGTCAGACATCTACAAATTTCTTCATGAGGAATTATCAGTGCTCTGTAGATAAGTACACCTAGTTCCCCAGCTCTGAAAACTTACCAGTTCTTGTGTATTAGAAACTAAAATTTTTGGGGTTTTTTTTCAGTCCAGTCACACTGATCATCTGCAGTAATACAATCAACCAATATAACCTCTCCCATCTTAGGACATTCTTCTTGTTATTTTCTAAATGCATGAAAATACAGCATGCACATTTACATTTCACCTATTTTCAGGTTTTGGGGTTTTTTGTTGATTTGTTTTTTTAAGCTACGAAGTCATTTAATTACTCCTGAAGGAAAAGAATACATTCTTCAGTAGAGATACTGCCTCTGAAATTTGTCATTGCTAAAATTCCTTTTACCAAAGTCACCAGTGAAAATAATAATGACATCAGTCTCAAGATCAGTTATTAAAGAACTTCTTTGGTACCTCTTTCCTGATAGCCTTTCAGCATAAATCTTTTTTTGGTGGTTTGTTTTCTGGGATTTCTTGTTGGTTTTCTGTTTGTGTGTGTGTTTTTTTGCTGTTAGTCAATTTTTTATTCAGTTTACATCCCATGTCTAAACCTTGATCTTTTCTACATTAAATAATAATTTCCCATGAGGTTCTGCTTAAATTAAGATGAATTAGCATGGATGCATTGCATTTGTCTGAGAAGCGTGATAAGGCAACAAAGGCACAGACTCATGTTTGATAAAACCATGTTGCTTTTATCCACTTCCCTTCATGTACAACTAACTTTTCTTTGCCATTTCATTTCTGAGTTTTTTTCTGAACAGGGGTCAAACTAACGGACCTGTAGTAGCAGAGGCATTTTGCTTTCCTTTTTTTTCCTCCATACATACTTCTGACAGTAAGAATACTAGTAGGCTTTCTGTTCATTAATCCCAGATTACAAATTCTGCATTGAATGATTAATAGAGAATCTCTTACAGGAATTCTATAAATATCCCAGGCTTTTTATTTTATTGCCCTTCAATTTTATCAAAATATCTTGCTTTTATATTTGGTGCAGTCATTTCCATTACCCTATCCTTAGATAACTATTTTTTTTGCTTTTTTAAATTCTTAGAAAAGAGAAGTTCAAATATACTTAGACTTTTGTATTTCTGACTTTGATTTATATAACTCATTGATCCTTTATCCATATGTTTATAGATATTTTCACTCACTCTTAAAATTCTGTCTTTTCTACTTACTTTTCCAAGCAGACTGTCAGCCTTCTGATTTTCTCTTTTCTTTTTGAGAGCTCCCGATACCGCACTTGCAATTTAATTTAGTGCCTCCTCCACCACATTCAACTCTATGGATTCTTCTGTCAACTTTATTAACCATCTTCCTTATTTTTCTGTCTGCTGTACTATAACCTTAGATCCTTAGGATCTGTTTCTATCTTGGGTCCTAATTTTAAATGAAATGAATAATTTTGGGATTCCTCAACCAAACATTGTATGTTTTTTCACAGCATCTTCAGTTTTTACCAGAACTGCATGAGCGATTAACTGAATTTACTACATATGAGACTTACCATTGTGTATTGATACAGATCAGAAAATATATGCTAAGAAGTCAGTAGGAATTATAAAAGTAACATTACTTTATATATTTCACAGAATCTCACGAAACAACTTAACCACTCTCTAGACCTGATGTAGGAGTATTAACATATCCCTATGAAGTTTTCCCAGGAAAGTTTGTTGGTTTTGTTTGTTGGTTTTTGTTTGTTGTTTTTTTTTCCCTGTGGGGAATGTTGTCTTTATTTAATCAGTCTTTTTTATGAGTATGCAGTACTGTACCACCATCTTTAATCTTAATTCCATCCTTTCTAAACAGGTGTATCCCACTTACAAATGGTCTTGTTTTGCACTTCTATTACTCTTATAATGAATGCTTTCAGATCTTTCACAATTTCTGAAAGCAGTTGTTTGCCAGCGCCTAACTCATTGTATTAGTCAACAGCCGTTCAAGTTGTTTCATTTTGGCCTCGTCTTTACTTTCAGCTGCAGGTACAGTTAATTTACTGGCTGAAATTTCTTACAGACTTATGATCATAAAACCAAGAAGCCTATCCTTTCTCTTAGTTTTTCTTTCTCCATTGCCACATTCTTTTTCAAGGGATTTCTCTTTTGCTGTGTATCTCTGAAATTTTATTAGTCTTCAAAATCTTCTCCTGCCCCCAGCTGCAGCTGTGGTTTCTTTTACATTCATTTGGCATTCAGACTGCATTTGGCTTCTGTCTCCCAGTCCATTCCCAACATTTTACCTGAGAAGCAGCATAGTCTTCAGCTGCGACTTTGGTTCTTCAGTGATCTCTTTTACGAAGTTTATCAAGTAGTAGTTTATCAATAGCTTACACTATTCACTTCAGGTTAATGTATTTAAAATTTTATTATCTCTTATGTACTTATGAACTTCTTTCTTATTACTTTTACCACAGTATTACTTACCAACATCAGGCTTTTAAGAAAAAGTGGGGGCTAAAATAAAATAAAATAAAATGACCCCACCCAATCACAATTTTACTGCAAATACCTCTTCCTTGGAAACATAAAAACAATTGTGTAAATATGAAATACGAAAAAATAGAAATTTCATTTGTAGTTCTATTTTCACAGAAAATTTCCTTACCAGTTAAAAGTCCTTCTTTCTTTGAAGATATAAATGCACTAAGCTTAAGAGTTTCACAAAATAGCATATATATATTCATAATACTATTTTTAAAAAAAAATTAAAACAGGTTGTTGTTAATACTTAACCTCTGCTGTGCTGCTTTTCTTAATTTCTTACTTGGCTTCAATATAACAGAGTTGATTTTTTAAAGATTTGAAAATATGTTAAAATAAATACTAAACCCTATATTCCTATAGTGATCATAGTTCCTTTACTTTATTAGATAAGTACTACGATCATGTCTTAGTATAGCAAAGAATATTATTGCTGCTGCAATAAGTGATTTATTAGTGTTCATTTCTAACGTACATGAATAGTTGCCAGTACTTTTTACACCTGCAGTGAGAACAGCAGGTCTTTTCAACATGTTTCTAGCACAATTGTAAAAAGCCTGTAACAAGGAATTGATTTTTGAATAAGTTGCTATAGCTGTAACTTTATCATTGTGTCAGTAGGTACAGAGTAGAATCCGTCCTTATAGCATGCGACTAATATACCCACTCTCTGCATTGTCTTTTTTCACAAGGGGCTATATAGAAAGGAGTTTTCTACCAGGAAGAAAAAATTGTAACCCTAAGCAAAGCAACCTTGTTCCCCTGCTTGTTCATTTGAATCAATGCAGCTGGTATTAACTTCCTTGTAACATAAGAACTTGACCTTCTTAGGTACTTGTGATGCAGAATCACATCAATAGTGTCTCTATGGAAATCTCTGCCTTTGCAAAAACACCCCAACAAACCAAACAGCAGATTTTTATTTGTGCAGTATGCTACTTATTTTTCACAACTGGCATTTCTGTAAGACCAAAATGCTACGTGACATTTAGCTCAAAATTTTGACTGTGGTGCTTTTGCAGTTTCAAGTGAGCTTTCTGCTTGCAATGTTTCACTTGGTCTTCATATAGTCTGCTGTTATCAGTAGAGTGTGAGTTGATGAGAAGCTTTCTATATTGTTCTTCAATAGCATAAATCAATATATTGATACTAGGAAAGCAGATTTGATCTTAATCCTCTTATCCAAGGGACAGTAATTAATTTATCTGCCCTGTGAAACTGATCCTTACTGTAAATATTTCCTAAATCAAGGCACAATTACCAAGAATCTGTGTGATCTGATTTAATTTTAGATTCATGAGCTAAAGCAACATTTCTTTTACTTACTTTAAAGCAAATATTTAAGAAACAAATGTCAGCTTAGTATATATGTTTATATATCATGCAAATATCAAGCTTTGTATAGGTTTCATTGTTACATTTTTGTCCCTAATGTACTGGGTAATTACAAATGAATAGTTTTGTGTCTGAAAGAAATGGTATCAAGCCATAAAAAAATTAAAATATATTGCCCTATTGATGTTTTTTTGTGTGTGCAGACCACATATAATCTATTAATACAGTTAAATCCTCTTCTAGTCCCTGTGATTCAACCACTAATTTTGCTATATTGACTGAAGATTTCCTCATATCTTTATTTTACTTGATCATGCTTTATTGCACAAACATTGTATTGAAGGTATCATTACACAAGTTTCCTATGTAGCAAAAGAATGATTATATTTGTACCGAGCTGTTCACTCAGTTCTTATTCAAAATTTTTATTAGCTATTAGGCAATAAAATATCTGTATAGTCTACTTGATAACCTCTGCCAAATCTATACAGATGACATCAAGCCATCTTGGCCTACCTGCCTGCCACAAAAACCTAGCCAAACCAATAAAGTTATTAAGTTTTGAATAATTTTAGATCTCAAATAAAATTTAAGTTAGTGATTAAGTCCTGCTTTTGCATACACTAAGCATATCTGGTGACTTCTGGGTGCATGAAGAGTCTTGTGTTCTCTGAATTCAGACAATTTTAATACATACTCAACGTTTTCTAGTAGCTGAGTGCAACGGACCACACATTCTGACATAAACAATACATATTGTACTTTAATTCTTTCCAGTTGCTACTGTTTGCAGTGTGACTCTACTTTTGGCCTCAATCTGTTAGCTGCTCTTAAGCTATTGACTGCATAACCCTAGGACAGCATCCTAACTGAAGAATTGAAAGAAAGTGGATTTCAGTGTTATGTCCCTGAAAAGAAAAGTTGTATGAATGTATTCTGCTAATGCCCAATGGTTTCAAATGCAGATGTTCTGTTCTGCAAGTTGGAAGCTTTACATTCTGGTGTTTTGTTGCTAATATCTACTTACTTTGGAAGAGAGGAGGATGGAGTTACAGGTTGAGATCAAACAACTTTTCTGCTACTTGTTAAGACAGTCACAGTTATTACATAGAATGCACTCCTGGAGGATGGCAAGGACTAAGTGTATGACCTCTGGGTTGAAATTCAAGCAAGATTCATCAGCTCAGTTGTCCTGTGAGATTGCTGCTGGTACTGTAGGATACTCACTGGGGTTAAAGTACCAGGCTTTGCCACTGTGGTGCATGCACCCAATAGAGCTGGGAAGCTTGATCTTGTACTTTGAGATAGCATGCAACTCAAATTGTTCTGGACTTACCCACTTGTGTGTAAATGTGCAGTGAAAGATTGAGCATACTGTGCAGTTACAGGCTAATGTGTCTTTGAGAAGACTACACAATAAACAAAAATGATTGTACAATGAATAACAGGCTACAATCAAGCAATTATTGAAATGAAGCATTAATGACTCTATATGAGTTAAGCAGCAAGTTTTAATGCTGTTTTCCCGATTTTAAAAGATCTTTTTAATATACCTTGACACTTGACATAATTTAATAAGTAATACTATGTTTAATAAATCAAACTGTGATCGAATTTCATATTCTGATGAGAACTTAGTATCTGCCATTTTACTTAGTGTTTAAGGAAATATTAACTTCCACTTTCCCCTGTTTTATTAAGAACCCATTAATTTGGAGACATTAAGTTGCATGGAAAAAAATACCAGACATTTTCTCATGTCATTGGAGGTCAAAACATCTGAAATAGCAATGGCATATCAAGAAACAGACTGCTTACCAAATTTAGCAAACTACAAGCTATTCATTTGAAAGTTCATGATAGTTTACTGATTTAGATAGACTCCTAAAATGAATAAAGGAAGTCCCACTGAGATACTCAGATCACCTGCTGTTTTTTAGTTTTGCTGGCTCATTTATCACTACCAGCAGAACCTTTTTATTTTAATTAGAATATTTTTGTTCAGTCCTCTCTGTCTCATTACCCTGTGCATAATAGAAAAGACCCAGATTCTCAGTGTTTTCAAAATAAGTACATTTTTCTTCTGTGCATCTAGCTTTACACAATCTGTCTAGAATGTAGCTCAAAGATAACAGAAGAGAGAAAAGTCTGTGTTGAGGATGACTTTCCTGACCACTTACTTTCAGACACATGGATGTGGGGAGATTGAGGATTGAACATCTGTACTGTCTTTGGGAAAGATAATGCTATTTATGCAGAAATGGGATGACACTGGGTGGAAGATAAATTTTGCTTCACAGTAATAATGCCTCCAAGAGGTATCTGAGATAAATCATCACCTTCAAACCCCTAAGCAGGGAGTACAGCCTTGTGTTCAGGCTACCCTGAACTTAGACCAGTGTATAGAACACCATTATTTTAACTGTTTTTTTTGCAAAGTGGGTCATGCTCACTGCAAGCTGCATGCTGAGTGAAGAAAGCCTGGATTCTATAAATATTTTTGTCCAAAGATCCAGGTAAGTGACTTAACTCACACATAAAAATAATTGTTCCAAGTGGAAATTGTATTTGAAATGGTATTTACGTGTGTTTTTTCTACAATGAATCAGTCCTCTGCTTTGACCTGGGGATATAGTTTACTGGTGGTCTTGTCCAAAGTTAAAATAATTGTAATTCAGAGCAAGTTTTTAGAAAAGTGGTTTTAGAATGGCTCCATTTGTTTCTGGTTGTGGTAGCCTGTCTGGCTAAAATCAGGGCTGCCAAAGGCTTGTGCCACTAAATGATGATGGGTCTGATATGATGAAGCATCCCTTTTACCCAGAAAAGACTGAGTTCACAACTGCACTTCTCTGTTACTCTCTTGATTCAATAAATATAGCTTTCATAATATTTTCCCCACAGTTTTCTGTCACCTACTTGAAAGCTAGGTATATTTTTATCAGTTTATATTATTTGCTTTTCATGAAGAAAAATTTAGACTCGGGCAAATGCTTTGAATTTTTTTGTTATGCAGCTATGTTGTCTTACAGAATACTTACAGCAGTTCAAAAAGTCCAGTTTGTTGGTTTTGGTTTGTTGGTTTGTTGGGGTTTTTTTTCTGTGTTTAGTGTAGAGTACCCTCACTGAGCTATTGAATGTTGACTTTTATAAGCTTCATAGGATGTGATATTTTTACTTCATGTGTCCAGGACTGTCTGGTTCTCAGAAGTTTCCATCTACTTTACTAGACTGAGTTGCTTTAAAGATTCTAGCAATTTTTCTGTTCAGTTATCTAATAATTTAGGGCTGTATGTGGTTTTATCTTATTTATCCTTTCATTAGATTGCCACTATAACCAGTACTAGTACAAAAAGAACTGAGATCGTGAGTCAGAATTTGCACAGATAATATTTGAGTTCTGTCAAGCAGAATGTTAAATAAAAACTATGGGACTTTGGAAAGGAATGTTGTCCTTAGGAGGCCAAGAAGTGGATCTTTACTTCCATTCTCTTTGAGCTGAAGTGTGCCCATAATTAGCAATGAAAGAGACAACAAAGAGAGACCAGGGGTAAGGATGGTGACTTTCCTCCTTCACCCTGTCCCCTTTGCATGCCAGGACAGTTATAGTGCTTGTACATGAGGAATCACTTACTGCTCCTTCACTTGTGGTGTCATGGGACATACTTCATAAAGTGACAGGGAAGAACAAGAGTTTGCCATAGACAATCATGCCTTATGGCATCTGATTTGTTTGCAGTGCAGAGGTAATTTACCTCTCTACTTTCCCAGCTTCCCTTTCCTTCCTATCAGCAATTGCTAAAACACAAGTACATTGTCAGTGGTAAGTAAGGTGTCCCACAAAATGGGGTCCTGAAATGACACAGACTAAAATATTAGAGTATGATCTCTAAGATTACAGATGTGATTAATCATGTTATTTGTAACAAGTCACTTTATCCTTGAATGTTTGTTTTGTGTTTTCTGAACTAATACATTACATTGACAAACCGGTACACTGATTTTTCACAGGTGGTACTGTGTTTCTATGGCAATGACAAGGTGTTTCCAGAACTTCGTTTTAGGAAGTTCTTTATTATGGCAACTTTAAAATTGTTACCTTCAAAATGGTTCTGCTATTTGTATTGGATAGAAGAAAAAAGAAAAAGTAAACCAAACACAACCTAAATAGTGGAAGAACACTTTTTACAAACTATTTTTTCACCCAGAGTAAAGCATACGAATATCTTGGAAAATAATCATGAAATGGTTCATTCTGAAAACTTATATATCCATTCAATTTTTGATGCTAGGTCTAAATTCCAATAAATATAAAGCTGTCTGGGTGAAGCAGCAATACCTAAAACCTGAGACTAAAAAAATTGTCTGCTGCAAATGTGCCCTTATCACTTTCCTAGTTATCTGTATCACCCGAGCGAGGGAAGAGAAACAGCAAGCTTTAGGATATATACATTAGCTTAGCCCTCTGTTGGATAGGCTATATCATTTAAAATTAAACAATTCTCATGAGTGTTTTGGGAAGGTCTTGACCAGAGGTACATTCCAAGTGATACTTTTTATCACTGTTCCCTCCTAAACCTGTCCTTTGACTGCTTCTGCAGCATAAAAGACCTTGTAACGGCCACTGCAAATGAAAACTAGAGCTAATTACATTTTGAGTCCCAACTACCCAAATTAGAAAGGAAGACAGGACAGAATACTTCTTTTGGGTTATGAGAATTTGTTTGAGTCAGGATGTGAGCTTTAAGCAGGAAGCAGAAGTGTATGGGGATGTACTAGAGCGAGCACTGAAGCTTTCACATACACCACAAGCTCCTAACCAGCACGTGGATCTGCACAGTTCCACTGCTGTGGAGCCTCTAAATGTATTGCTAAGTTAGAAACATCTCTTAATTTCTTTTGCACAGCTATGCTGAGAATCTGTGTCTAAATAAGGGGTTTGGTATTTAAGTAGTGATAGAGAAGGTAGGTCTATAATTCCGTGCATCAGGCATGCTGTGCTTCCAATATCTGCTGTACAAGGTTGGCAAATAGAGGGTTGTAACCATCTATAAGGAGCTCTTGCTCAAGCAAGGAGCATAATACAAGTCTTTCATGATCTTGAAAGATTGAAGCTTAGAATGATTTCTAACTCGTTTGCTTGGCTACCTTTTAAAGTCAACACTTGTTTTAAAAGGATCCTACTCCTAAGCAGAGTAAAGACATGGAAATAATCGATCATGTATTCCTACAATTTTCACAGTACTGCTTAGAGCCTGAGCTGAAAGAATGAGTACCACTCTTCCGTGCATAACTGTAAACACGAAAGTGCTTCTTATATTTACAGTTAAATAGTTTAAACGTACAGAGGCAAACTCTAGAGCAGTGGGAAGTTTTAGGAAGAAGAGTTAATTCCATAAGCAACTGTCTACCTCCTCAAATCACTAAACAAAACCACTGGTCTAGCCCAGATTGGGTTAGGGATGGGGATAAGGATGCATCACAGTCATGGCTGCTTGATCAGACTAAACAGCTGGTTCCCACAGAGGTGAGACTAAACAGCTGAACCCCAAGATTAAATCTTCTGTTTGAAAATACTGTCATGACTGTCGACAGATTACCTGAAGAGATTTCTGAAAAGTGGGCAATCAGCCAAACTACAAGGTAATTATCTTGCTCTGAAATGGTTAGATTTACCATAGAAGATCAATCTTTCCTTTTTCTGCATATACTTTTTGATTCTGTTTTCAATCCTGCAGGTGCAGGCCTCAAACATTGCTCCCTTTAATTTAGAACAGTCTTGGTATTCTTATCAACACTGGTGCTATAATTCGGTCTGTTGAGATTCACAAATACCTCTGGGAATGGTCATTATTTGGCAAAGAATCTGTGCACAGCAATTGTGGTGGCATTATGCTATGTAACACTGGAAAAAGGAAGGAAAGACTCATTGTCTGAATAATTTGAGGATATGGGGGGGTGGGGGGGTGGTAGTATTTGAAAAGGAGGAAAATTATTACCACAAGAGGAAAAAACTGCCAGAGGTAAAGACCAGAAAACAGGGAGTTTCTGGGAGAGATGGAAGAAGAAATTAGTGCTATGGAAGGAAAACAAAAAGCATAAGATGACATCTTAGGGGCAGACAGGTTTTTAAAATGTTGTTTTATATACATTGTTGTCTTTAAAACATTCATAAACAGAAAAAAGGAGTGAAAATGGAATAAGATGTCGAAAAAGGAAAGAAAATAGGAATAGGCTGGAAGAATCCAGATGGCCTTCACTAAGCTTTAAGGCTGACCAAACTGAAGGTAGAGGCTGTGGTTTTCCTGATTTCAGTAAAACCAATATTTCGACACTGTGTATGGGTCAGCCAAGGACCAAATTTGGCCAGCCCTGCTCAGTTTCTTGGGTGTGACTGATCCCACTGGTTTCACTGCATTTACATATGGAGTAAGATATTGTGCATATATGACGGAACGATCATAAGATATTAAAAAGTACATTTTCTAAGTAAAAATGCCTGCAATATTTTTTTAATGGAAAATACGGTATCTGGAGTATATGTTAAATCTATTAGATGACTTTAATTTTGTTCTTTGACAAGCACATGTCCTTCAAATGCTATTAATAATGATTAGCAGAGGACAAGAGATGATTATTGAAGGGACTGATCATTACCATGAAAATAAATACTGTAAGCTATATACTGTCTTCACTGAGTCCACTGCTCCTCGAGGCAGAGCATTGTTGCTGCAGTAAAATCTCCTAGCTCTCTGGAGTCAGATATACTTTTTTGATTTTTTTTTTTTTTTTTTTTTTATAAAGACTTAAACACCCAGCTAGATGACTTTGGTCAGGATTTAAGTAAAAGAAGATAAATATTTTTATTTCTCTGGCTTAAATATCCAGGCATGGACCATAACATCAACTCAGGTGTAGGTGTCTTTCTACTTCCAGCCTGTATTGAGTATGATTCACATAAGACTCTTTCTGGTGTAATCATTAATAAAATGTGTATTGTCACTAATTTGTTTTTATTTTCTTTTGCTGCTTTTTTGGATCATAATATAGGACATACAACTTAGAGTACAGGTTTTAAAATTCTTCTATCCAGTGTTTTCAAAATTAGTTGTTTCTCTTAGTTCAGCTCCTAGCAGACTCAGCTGTCCATCATTATAATGATCAGTCACTGTTATCCATTATTAAATCTGTACGGATGGGATGGATTGAAAGGTAAAAAGGTAGGATTATTCTTATTCCTAGAAGAATCTTCCTTGCCTCAGAACTGAGGAACAGTGGTGCAACAAAGCAAAATAACATGGTTTGACCTATTTCCAAGCCTGATGTTTGCAGGATAAATAAAACTGCTACAGCTAGAACCTGAACTTTTATGTTAGTCGTGTTTTTGAGCTAGAGGTCAGATTCATTCAGCAGTCTTGAAAAACCTGGAAATTTTAACTTTAAATCCTGACAATCTCTTCTCTCACATCTATCACCCATGAGGCTTTTTCTGTCTATCCAGTAATAATAATCCACACTGAAAAGAGCAATACGTGAAGACTTCATTGTATGTAAGAATTCTTCATTTCACATACTGTTCCTTATTCATTGCAAAAAACTTTGAGGGACAGAATTATCCCAGATTGCTGGAACTGACTCTGTCTGAAGGGAATGTTTTTTGAAGTGGGAGTTAAGATTAGGTAAGTATAGCGAAGCTTCTGCTTGAATTTTCAGAGCCTCAATTAAAACAAACCCAGGTCTAATCTCTGCAAACACAGGTGACAGAGAGGTCAGTAAATGGTTAAACTTGTACAGATTATAAAAGATGGGTTCTACCTGCTTAGGAACCTCAAAAACTAAAAGCCTGCTTGCAGAAAGAGTTAGCCCAGTAGGAAGAAATGTTTTACAATTCTCCCAGCCAGCTGCCTAGATTTAAGATCCCGGAGAAGGCAGATACTCATGTTTATTGAAAGAATCATTTAGGTCAGTGAATGCAAGTAAACAACTGATCATTCAACAACCTGAGGATACAGCTGCAGAGCAAGCAACATTCTTGGTGCTAGGGGAAAAGGAGAAATATGGCAATGAATGCATTGGAACCTGCATGCAGTGGGCCTACTGTCTTACATTTTGAATGATGCATAGGGCTCTTGTATATCACATTCTTTATGCTTAGAGTAATACAGAGTGCAGTGTGAAATGTAACAGCTAGGGTTCAAATCTTTCTAAGGTAGGTGACATATCACTCTGCTGCTGACCTTGAGCATTTCAGGATCTGCATATAATATTAGTATTTTTGAATGTTTATTGCAGCTGATTAATTGAATTATTGGCAAGTTAATGCTGCTTAATTGCTAAAATAATTCATTTATTATTACTTCTAAGTGGTTTTAAAATATAGTTAATTTCAGAAAAGAAGGAGCATAGCCTAGAAGGGCTTCTTATTTCTGCTAACTTTGCTCTTGCTCTCTGAAAAGGTGAGGTGTACGGGTCATATAGTTCCTCCTATCCTTCTCTGCAGCGGTGCAACAAACTGGAGTTAGAGGAACACAGGTACAATTTGAAAGAGGTTCTCATAATCCCTAATATTCCTCCCTAATGCTGGGAGGTCTTTGAAGATTTTTTTCTCTATTTTTGTACATGGAGGAGTTTGTGTAAGAAGGGAACAACTCCCCTCTCACACAATAGCTTTGACATCATTCCTGGCTGATGAGCTCAAGTTTGAGGTCTGAGTACAAACTGGAAGAATTAAGGTAGGGGCCAAGAGGAACTTTGCAAGAGCTGATTTCAGAGAAAAGCTATAGAATTGTTTCCTGTTTTCCATGAATTTCTTTATCACAAAAAAGAAATATCTTTTATCCTAATAACTATTAAAAAAAAAAAAAAAAGGATGAGCCAGCTTGCATGATGCTCTGCAATCTGTTGTGGACATGTATGTTGTGGACTACCTACATGAACCCGTGTATCTCTCCACACTTTTTTACTGCTGACCTTCAGTTTTGCACACCTGTTGCATGGTACAAATTGAAAAAAAGAGTGTCAGAAACTTTCCATAAAAACCTTTATTTCTGTGACCAATTATTTATTGTTCCCTTTACAAATGACTGATCCTGTTCCCACAGAACATACCTACCTCATTAGCTCTTCTGCCTAGAAATGAGAGAGACAAATTAGGTCTAACCCATGCCGAGATCTACCAAATGTCTGTTTTGTGTACTTATAGAAGTAGAGAAGGTTATTTCACCCTTTAAAATCTTCTGTTAGAATTTTATATTTGTTGGTATTTGGGGATTCTTAGGTTTATCTCTTTCTGGAGGATCAAATGAGAAACAGCATGTTTGATTTTTATATCTAGTAATTCATCAGGTAAGATAAGGATTTGTACATTGCAAAGCAGTATTTCAAGGAAATAGCCTTTCAATTTTGGATGCCAGTGTTCAGAATGGCACTACAGGACAGGGGAGTAAGGGCAAGGGTCTCAGCTTAGTTGCTTGTAGACAGAAACTAATCTAACCAAACTGCAGAACTACCCATTCCTGCTGTGTAGCTTACTGCATGTCTCAGGTGAGAACCAGAACTCAAAATTTGTTATGTTCACATGAATTAAAACATGCAGATACACTGGAATTATTTCACATTTTGTAATGTTTTCTGGGAACCTTAACTCTAAGGAAGTTACCACGACTACTTTTTTAAGAACACTGTATTTTTTTTTTTTTCTTTTTTCAAATATTCTCGATTAAAGGACATACAGAGAGTTGGGGAGCCTGTTTGATTGTTATTTGAAAATTTTCAACTGACTTCAGTAGGAGCAGGATCAGTCCTTCTAGATCACCAAGTGGTGGCTGGAAAAGCTCAGAGAAATATTGTTCTTAGGTTGAAAGGAGCAGGAAGAGGCCGTGGTATTTTGTGCTAGAATTTCTACTACACAAGAATGTCAGAGGGTATGAAGTATTTGAAAGAGGAAAAGGAAGAAATATAATGTCAGGTAATACTGGATCTAAAAAGCCAAATACAAAGCCTAATACAAAGTCTGTACAATATAAGGACACATTTAAATCCTAAATTATTCTCGAGTTTTAATGAATAGTCCTGTTAACATTCTTTGTAAGCTAAGTAAATCTTCTTAGAATTCTTCACAAATCTCAGCTACCTTTAAAAGATTACTTTCTTTTGACAGCTATATTAACATATGGTTCTGCATAAAGGAATCATGTTGAATACATGCAATGTAATATTGGGATATACATTCTTAAAAAAGAGATGAGAGGATCCAGAAATATAATCTTCTTCTTGTAATCCTGTATTAAACCATTCTGTACTGCTACATTTTTTTATATGACTGTGGAGCTCACAAAGATTCAGGCAGAAGCAAAAAAAAAAGAAAGAAAATGAAGTCTTCTCTATATAAATCCCCAGTTACACCTATAAAGAACTTTTGCAATCTGCAAAGAAAGGAACAGCCCCGGGAACTAATCTCTTATTGCATGAATTTCTCTCTTTTTCTCTTGACCTTGGCTCTTCTACACCCCCAGAAAGTGCGCCTCTGCCTCGTGATGAGCTTGCTGCTGCTGCTGGCTCTCATGACATGCCTTTTCAGCATCAATTTACTGTTTGACTAATCCCACACTGAACTCACTCAAATGCTGAAAGGACATTTAGTTTCACTATCAGCTGGACCTTCAGACATGACAAATCAATTGATTTTGGGGCATGTGATGAAAATGCGAATGTTTAATTATAAATACTGTTAGTGAACTTCATAGTAGGGTCTGATCTGGGCAGAGACTGGATCACACAGCCTTTGCTTGGAGCTGCAACTCATCTTAAAGGCTCAGAATGCCATGAATACGTTTGTCTCCAGGCATTTATATAAAAAAGTGGCTTAAATATGGTTAACAAAGGAGAAAAATCTGGTTTTTCTTCTGAAGTTTGAATTAACAGTGATTTCAGTATTAGAAATAGACTGAGATTAAATCTCATAATGTGGAAAGTCTGAGATGTTCCTAAGGGAAGGTCATAGTCTAGTTTTCATAGTCTGTCTTTCTCACCATTACAGACTGTAATGCTAAATACTACTAAGGGTATTACTTCCAGGTTTAGAAACAAAACATCTATTTATTTCACCAGATAATGCAAAACGTATCTATAAACTGAAACACATGAGTAGACAGCTTTGGTGAAAACTGGCATTACAGCAGACCAAAATTTGAAGTACTGAGTAACTTTTTTGTGTGTGTCTCACATTGCTTCATTTCTGGTTTTCAGGATTTTTAGACCTCCTTAAAGATGTTTCTTGAATTTTGGTGATTTTTTTTCACTCAGACAAGGAAATAGTTATTTAATCTGTGGCAAAACAGGCCTATTGCAGTTTTTGGGACACTCTTCCATCTTGTCAGGACAGCATGCTGTCTTAAATTTTGCAAAGGAGCTGTGTTCACAAACCTCATGTTTGCTGTGTGCCTCTCTTAACAGTTTCTCTCCATCCGCTCTTCTGTCGCTATTCTACACTCCTTCAAGGGACAGAAGACTGCAGAGAGAATCTGCTTGTCCTGGGAAGTATCCTGTTGTATTTCTGCCTTCACAAATAACTTTTCTTCCAATCTACTAGGTATTTTTGATCAGCTCACAAACTGTCTTCATTTTGCTATACCATGAATTACTGGTGGTGTTTGCCACAGTACCACACTGTAAGAGCCACCATGTGCTGTCAAAAACATCAATTACAAAGGAAATTTTACATCCAAAACATTTATTAAATGTGCAGATTTGTGTGTTACTTTTTTTGTACCTTTCTTTGCTGTTGCTGCCAAGATTTTATTTAAATTATCTCTGTGTTTGTTGATATTCTCTCTTTAACACTCTGTGCTCCTCATAATCTCTTGCAGCATCAGGTTTTGATGTTCGCTCAAGTGCACTGCTTCGTATTATTCTCCAGGCTTCACAGGTAAAGACTGTGGAAGGTTTCTCAGCGAATACTTTCCTCCCACAGTGTTATTTTTCAGTTTCCTGAGAGTGGGCCTTATGCATTCAGGGATTTGATATTTTTAGGGTAATTTTCCCTGTGTACATTTTTGGATTTTGGCAAAAAATGCTGCATTTCTAAAACTATCCTTACGCTGCTTGTTGTTCACCAACTGTAATTTTTGTTAGTTTTTTGAGTAAGTTTCTGTGTTTGTTATTTGCCTTTGTTTTTCTTTCTTCAGATGTTTTGTATTCTACAGTGTTCTTGGTTAAAAGGATTTATCTGACCCTATAAATTTATTACTTTAATGAATAAATTAATCCTATTGTGAACTTTATATATATTAATAAGAGTTAGAATGAACATTATTTTCCAGAATTGAGTCATTTCAGGTGCACATAATAAATGTGGGGTGCATACCTTGAATCACAAACCTCCTTCTAATCCTTGATGCACCTAATTTGTGTAGGCCCCAATGCATTTTCTTTGCTTGTCAACTGAAAAATCATGAATAATAATAAGTTTGGTCCTACAGCTGCAACATGTTTTACAGTCATGAAGGGAGCATTTTCTCATTTATCTAATTTTTAGGAAGTTAGAAATTTCCATGGGTATCGATAGAACATGCATGTTTCTTAGTTCACTAATAATACCTCATTTTGATAACTGTTTTTATAACTATTGTTTCCAAGACTGCATGAGATATGTTAATTGGATTAGAATCATATCATCATAGAATCACAGAATGGGTTGGGTTGGAAGGGACCTTAAAGATCATCTAGTTCCAACCCCCCTGCCATGGGCAGGGACACCTTCCCCTAGAACAGGTTGCTCATATCCAGCCTGGTCTTGAACATTTCATGTATGGGGCATCCATAATTTCTCTGAGAAACCTTTTCCAGTGTCTCACCACCCTCAAGGTAAAGAATTTCTTCCTAGTATCTAATCTAAATCTCCCCTGTTTTAGTTTAAAGCCATTCCCCCTTGCCCTGTCTTTACATGTTCTTGTGAAAAGTCCCTCTCCAGCTTTCTTGTAGGCCCCCTTCAGGTACTAGAAGGCAGCTGTAAGGTCTCCCCAGAGCCTTCTCTTCTCCAGGCTGAACAACCCCAGCTCTCTCAGCCTGTCTTCATAGGAGAGGTGCTCCAGCCCTCTGATCATCTTTGTGGCCTTACTCTGGACTTGATCCAAAAGGTCGATGGCTTTCTTATGCTGGGGAAACCAGAACTAAATTCAGTACTCCAGGTGGGTCTTACAAGAGTGGAGTAGAGGTGAAGAATCACCCCCCTCAAAGTTAACAAAAAAATATTAAGTAAATTAATATTTTCCCTATCCAGTCTGTTGATAAATATTAGTAACTTACAGATCTCATTTGTACACAGCTCATTTTGTTTAAAAAATAATTATTCTTCATAAACGTTAACAGAAAAATGCATTATCGTAACAAAAAATAGCATGCAGTTACAAAAACTTGCTTTCATTCAATTTCTGTTCATCTTCATCCCAACAGTGACTTTATTAAAACAGTGACTTCTCATAAAGGGGAAGAGAAAACAGGCATTTGAACAGATGGGCTTAATAAAGATTCTGCAGTATATCTGCCACAAATGGTTGAGCACCACTACTAAAGCAGGCCTAAGATATGACTGAGAATAAAGAACTTCCAAATGGTTTGTGCTCTCAGTGAAGAAGTTTTAGATTAAAAGACAAAGGATGTGTTGTAAATGTGCATAGATCAAAGAGGACACATAATGGAACCTTGCTATATAAAAGGGGAAATCCACTTTCTTCCAGAGTAATAAAATTGCAGTATGCTGCAGTGGGAAAACAGCAAATTGTGTGCTATATTTTTTTTTTTTTTTAAACTTATTGCCACTCTTAGTTGAGAGGTTGAGATATGGTTTCTATCTTTTGCCTCAAAATATTTTTACAAACCCCACACAAATTGTTTACAGTGTCATCAAAAATAATGTTATTAAAGCTTAAAATTTTCACAGTTACCCTCCTTATGAATCTTCTGTGCAAGATGGGAGGAAGTTGCTCTTATGATTCATTCTCTGCTATGGACGTTTTTGTTCCTAATAGTGCATGGAAAATTGAAAGAGGTTTTTAAAGCACCATGTTTGGAAGTACAGATCACTTGATATATGTAGTTACTGAATAAGAAATGTCACAATGAATACAATATATATATTTTTAAATTACCACAACTTGCTGATAGATTTAAGTCTAAACTGACTTGTTGCTTAAACCCTAGTGAAATGTGAAATTCAGCTCTTCTACACATTTAAAAACGGGGCATGCTCCTGATGCTTCCTGCATTTCGATGGTCAGGGAATTAGACTAGAAACACTGTGTACTTTTATTCTCTATCTTTTGATGAAGAGTTCTTCACTGCCCCGGAGAATCACAAAATAGCATTTCAGTGCATCCGTGGCTTGGCTTTTGTTCCAGGTAAATTTAGGTAGGGTTATGGGTTTCTTTCAAGTGTTGTCTCCTTCCACAAAAATGCCAGTTTCCTTTGTTTGCAAAATTCCTATAATGGTTATGTCTCCTTGAAAATTTGGTTTTATATAGAGAAATAGTTTTTTAGTGAAACCTCAATACTTTGGCTGTGAATAATTTAGGGGCAGATCTTGCTTTTAACTATTCCAGTGCTTTTGTTTAGAAACCTCCTATTTAAATATCTGGTTTGAAATATTTAACTGTTTTTTTTAAAATATGTTCAGTATGAGACCTGTTATTTCTTCAAGTACAGACTTTTCTTTCAATATTAAGTTTAAACCTTCTGGTGATATGATAAGTAACTGCCTAGTGTCACTTACCAAGCATAGTTTATTTTGAGAAGAACTTTTACTGATGCATTGTCACTGTTTATTTTATGTATACATTAATCTAAATCTAACAGGTTTACAAAAACAGACAAATGCTGCTGCCTTATTTAAAACAGATAAATACGGAGATGCCGATCTAGTGTATCATGTACATGAGTGCATTGCACAAAAATAGTGAATTGCTACAGTAAGGCTCCATTTGTAGAAAAAGTCTGCTTGGTCTTCATTTTTTAATTAAGGTTCTTGCTGCCTACCAAACCTGAAAAGAGAACTGAAAATGGGTATTCTTTCTCTAAAAGAAGTTCTGAACACCTGGTCTTGTATTCCAAGCATTTCTGTGAATGTTGAAGTGCATCTGAGGAATACATTTCCCTTCTCCCTTGTAGGAGTTTAGCTGGTTTTTGTAGGTCATCTTGCTGAAAAGGGCTATTGTGAGGGAGCAGTTAGAAGAAGCCCAAGCAGTAGCTCCTTCCACCTTTGCTTGGGGCAGTGACCAAGATCTGTGTTTGGTCCCCATCTGAGATAGAGTGTGGCTACAATGATGTACCCCATTGTACATCCCTGACTGTGATCTACATGCCACCTTCCTGATTTGGCTTTCTAGTTTGACCTTGGGCCTGCCTCATCGATATGAACATGCTGGGTGCTTGCTGGGCTCTTGGCTGACCCTGGTTACCAACATTGGGTCTGACCCTGACTTACTAACTCAGTTTCCTGGCTCCTTGTCAGGGAGGCTGCTGGCCCTGTCTGCCTCGTGATGCTTGGTGCCCTGCCTGCCTTCATTTACAAGGCAACCTGTGCTTGCTGTTTCCTGACAGTGATAAAAGAAAATAAACATAGTACTCTCTAAACTTTCTTATTTTAATTATTTTGGCTTAAGTTTCTGGTCTTTGTTACTGTCATCCAATTACTGATCTGTCCACTTGTAGTGACCTTGAAGCTGCACAAGCAAATACTTACAGTTACTTATGTTGTCACATTCCCTACTTCCCACATTTAAATCACTGCATCCATCATCAAAGTGCATGTCACTTCACACTAATCGTTATTTGATTAGCTGCAAATTGAAATTATCTGGATGAATTGTCAGTGGCAATGATTTAGCTATAGCTCAGTGTAAGCACCAGGGTGAAACATAAGGGGGATGGAGCACAGGAGCTGCAGAGTTAGCTCCTGAAGAACAATCGGAAGAAAGGGTATGAGAGCTACTTTCAGCTTCCCAGTACCTTTATTGGAATGAGGCATATAAACAGGTTAACTGGTTCAAAGACTGCAACCATTTTTTGATACTGCATGCTTAATTTGACAATGGTCATTAAGAATTAAGCAGTTAGTCCAATTGCCATGATTCTTCTTGGAGGCTTTATTATCTGAACTGTTGTGCAAGAAAATGTGCAATTAAAAATGCAAATGTTCTTATGCTCTTGATGTGTTTGAGTATTCCTGAGTGAAGACACAATATTACTTAGAAAGAAGTCCACCAGAGAAAAGAAAATACACTTATAAATAAAACATAGAAGAGACAGCTTATTTCCTTCCAAACTCAAATAGTCCATTTCATCAGATATTTAAAATAAAAATCTTTGAGATAGGAGATGTTTTAAGAAAAGGATATATGTTTCCATTCTCAAGACATTAGATATTAAATATTTTTGCTTTGCCGCTAATATCTGTGTTCTGTGTGATATGTCTTTATAAAAGCTGTTTAAGACATTTATTGAATTCAAGGACAGAGAAAAGATTTGTATTCAGTCTACGAGCTAGAGGGACTATATGTATTTATTTGCATAATACAGAAGCATCAAAACCAAAGACCATATTCTGTTATAAACAAAGTAAGATTGTATAGCTATTAGTAACGGGTGAATACAAGACCAAAGTATCTTCAGACACTTTATGGAGGAGGAATTACATGCTTGAGTGTAACTCAATGGAATAATAAAAGGGAGTTCTTGCTAGGATTATACCTACAGATGGTTCTTCTTAGCTGTCAGTTTATACATAAAGAAAAAAAAAAAAATCCAAAGAGGTTCATCCAGGGTGATATTAAATGTAGCCAGATAGGGGTCAGCATTACTAGTTTTGCATAGTAACAGGCTGGGCCAAAAGCAATGTAACCTTGAAACCTTGCATGATTGTTGTGAAGACTGCACACAAGACTACCTAAATCCTACCAGCTCTGGCTGCCAAAGGCAGAGGTGAGCAAGCAGGGCATAGAGCAGAGCAACAAAGAACCTCCAAGAGAATTCTAGGAGGAAATCAGAGGCCTCATAAAGTCTTGCCAAGTCATTGATCAGCAGAGAGGAAATGTTTTGAAAATCAGTTGTATTGAACACAGCAAAGAATGACTTACCTCTGGCTTTTGTTGCTTATTGTTGAGGTTGTCTGATAATCCAGCACTTCAAGAATGAATTGCAGTTAAAGTACAGTGAATCCCTGGTTTTGCTAGAGTGTAGGGCACTGTTGTGACATAATGCATGCAGAAAGATAACAGTACTGAAATCAAGATAGAAAGATTAATGTGTTAGTTAACATATCAAGTTAGCGCGGGATGAAGTGGAGATACAACTAAAAGAAAACTGAAATTTACTTAAATAAGAATGATGAGCAACAAACTGAAAGTGCCTATTTAAACCTAGGAGAAGTGAATACAGCATCAAACCCTGTACTAACCCAGCTCTGAATTTGCCTGGGAACCCACAGAAATGCGAAGCAGGTTCCATCTTTCTATTTGTAGTAACTGCACCTTTTCTGTTCAGACACTGACTCTGATTTACTCTGCTGCAAAAGCCATGTTAAGTTCAAGTGTCATGGTACATGTGGTGTGAGATAAGTCATTCACAAAACTTGCTTAGCAAAACCTACTATTTGAAAGGTTGAGAGGAACAAATGCCCGTTTTAAGGGTAGCATAGGAAAAATTTAAGTGTACTTTCTTTTGAAATCTAAAGACCCACTAATACAGCCTGAAGACAGGTGTTAACATATCAATGTCAACTATGTCATGAGCATAAACAGAATCAAATAAGTCAAAAAACTTTCTGAAAATCAGACAACTTGTTGATACTGAAAAAAATACATCTGAAGAAGATTATTGTCTTTTCCACATTCTTCTTATGTGTTTGATTTTATAGGACTGGGAAAAAAGCATGAATTTCTGATCATTTTGCAAGGTCTTGTATCAATTATCTTAAAGTGAACTAAGTAGCATTAAGCTAGTGAAATATCTGTTGATCCCAAACTATTTAACTATACCCCATTGTGTAAAAGGACTAAGTGTAATTAGGTATAAAGCAAATAATACTTATTACATATTGATTCTTTTACTGACTACACCAGACCGTGAAGCTGTTTAGGTTTTGTGAGAAAGTTATAAAGACTCAGGTTGGGGAAGTGGTTGCATAAAGGAATGTTATGTAAAGAAAGAAAAAAGTGAAATAAAGAAGCAAAAAATGCTTTGATTGTACATATAACTCTTCAAAAAAAGCCTATGTTTTTCTGGTAATGGGAATATGACCTCAAGCATTAAATGCTGCTCTTTCTTCTTTCTTTGATTCCTCAGATCTGTGTGAGGTGTTATTTGTATGTGAATGTTGGTGGAAAGAAAAAAGCTACATACAAATATGAATACACATGCAGGGGATTTTGGTGAAAAAGTATTGGTAATTGCTTTTGCTAACCCTGTTTTTACACTGAGATCTATATAAAATATCTCATCAAAGCAAAGAAACTGAGAAGGAAATCTAACTTCTAAAGCTTGAGTGAGCAGTCATTTGCTTTAGAGGATTACTTAAGCCATAAGGTTGAGGTGCCGGTTATGGAGGGAAAGTCTTAATTATAAGGGGTCAAATAGTATACTTCTTAGTATAAATATCACTGAGATATGTTGTCATGAGTGTTATAGAACATCACATATTTTTATATATACAGATATATGAAACCTTTTAAAGAGATTACAATCTGAAGAACTCACACAACTCACACAAGGACAGTAACAACTACTTAGCTGAAGGTGAAGTCAGTTTTTGTCAGAAATCCTGTAGCATCCCTTTCCATCCTTAAATTTTTCGTGGGGGGTGGGGGGCTGGAAACTTATGAGGTCTTTATTGGACATAGGGACAGTGCTCTGATTTCAGCTTCCGGTATTGGTCTAGACTGAGTAGACAAAGGGTAGTAGCACTTTCATGATACCTGGTGATGTTTATACGTAGACACTATATGATAAAGACAAATAAAAATAGTTGTTCTAACTTAATTAGATTCAGGTACTTGGATGAAATTTTATTTTTTCAAAATTTTAGGAGACTGTTCTAACAATTGCAAATTTTGAAGAGTAGGTTAAAGGGAACAGGTGTTAGTTGACTTTTCTGCATCAGTAACAGAATTAGAAGTTATATTCAATATAAACTGGTCCTCAAATTGCTTTGTTCATCCAGCTGTTAAGTAATTATAATAACTTTGATTTACTAAATATTTGTTGTAGTATTTACTAAATAGTGGGTGAATTTTATGTAAGATGTACTTCAGCCCACATATTGTGTTTCAAAATCATTACTCTGTTTCTCAAAATCACCGTTAGGTCTGTGGACAGCATTTTCATATATTTCAGAATGAGTTAAGCCTCTGAAGATCAGATAGTGGGGCAGGTTGTTTAAATGTAGACTTTAATAAGAGAGAAATATTTGATTTTTAAGTTACACTTTCAGTTCCCAACTTCTTTAGTAAAATCAACTCATTATAAGTGGCAGGGTGGATTTAAAACAGAGCTGATTTAATTTATTTGAGCATGTTTTTGGCTATTTAGGAAATCTGAACATAAGCTATAGTTAAGGAAATGATTTAAATTCCTTGCTGAAGGTAATGGAGTTTCCATTGTTGTCCTACTTCCTCTGGTACTGCTGCTGAAAATTTTGGGTAACAATGAGATGATAATGGGAGAAACGTAGAGATACAGAGTAAGTTTTAGCATCCCCAGCTGGACTGAGCTTCTTTTGTTGTGACAATGTCAAGTGACTGTACTAGCAAATGGATTAATTCTGCAGTTAAGAATTTTATCTCTCAATTGAAAAACATTTATGGCTCTGCACGTAAATTTCTCAACCCAACTATCACTTTTAGGGTGGTCACTCCAACACAAGGAAAATAAATAGGTAAATAAACCCTACTTTCTTTGCTTATCCTTGAGAATACTAGCCAGGCAATCACAAGAGGGTTTTCTCACTATCACAAATTGTATCTGTAGCAAATACTAACAAAGGTAATATCCCAACAAAAACCAAGTTAATTTCAGCCTTTTTTTATTATTTTTTTTATTTTCAGTTCTGCTCACTTTCTACATTACAGTGAGGTACTCTGTCATTCTTTCTGACTTTCCAATTAACAGGTGAGAGAGCTACTGTGTTCTCATTGATTTTTTCAATGGTGATGGGGTTTGATTGATAGCCTTACCTATTAGTTCTTCTTGTTTTGAGACCTTGAAGCCACAATCGGTTGGCATAATTTAAACAGGATGTTAAAGCCCAATATATGTGGTTAAATCAAAGTCTGGTCTTGATTTCAAGTACAGTATATACATTCATGTAGAAAATTACAAGTAGCTTTGCTTTTTGTACTAGTTAGAGGAGTATAATTTACTTCAATATAAAATCACTTCATTATTGTATTATATAAATTACCTGTACAAGTGCAAAAATAATGATCTATTGCTAGAAAGAATAAATTATACATCTCCCAGATTGCTTTAGTTTTCTAATTAAAAAGTATAAGAAACATAATTTTACTGATAAAATAAAACCTGAGCATTTGGCTGTGCAACAATAAAGTTTAAGGGAAATACATTTAAAATTTATGTTTTGCTAGCCATAATTTGGCAGTTTCTCTTGAAGTAATTTAGGTTAACAGATACAGCCCTCTGAAGTAATTTAGTTACTGAATGTCAGGCATAGAGATATCTGAACTAAAATAATCATGGTCATTAGTAGTTTGACTTTGATTTTGTTGTTGCTGACCTTGCCATGCAAGAAGATAAACATACTGTATCACTGTGTACATGCATGCCTGGTGTGTTTAAACATGAAATCTCTTTCTTTTCCAGCAGCATGCAATAGTGGGGACCACTACATTTGTGTATGTATCTGTGTATTTATGTAAAACCAAATCTGCATGGACCAAAAATTTAAATTCTAGCTTTATATTAAGAAATATTCCTACTGTTTCTTAAGCATCCTTGACCTTGAAAAGGCTACATAATGGTTCTCTAATGCTAGCTATTCTGTTGACATAAGATTTTAAAACAGTTTCTCTTTGCCAGTACACAAACAATAAAAAACAACAAAAAGATGTTGCAATACCATAATAGGGGTTGTGGAAGATTATGAGGTTGCATTTTGAAACTGAGGAAAAAGCTTTGTGGTCACATCTCCCACAGCTCTGTCTCCGCAGGGCCCTACTGCTTACCTGTCTTCAACTGGAACACTTTGTAGTTACCAAGTACAGCCTGCGATCATGAAGATGTATATGCTTAGTGCATGCCCATGAGTTTGTCATTGCTCAGATCTCCATATATCACATGCAAACAAGGGGACATGGATGAGCTACCATGGTTCTAAGCCACTTAAAAAGACAGCTTGATAAGTAATTTTTGATCACCAGTGAAATACTGACAAAAGAGGCACAATGATATAGCTAAAATAACTAAAAGGTATACACATTCTCCAAATTGTTTCACTTATGATCTTGTTTCAGTTACTGAGAAACCCTTATCAGATAGAAAGAACATTATAGTCCAAATCCACCAGATCTTGAGCACCTTCAATATGATACAGCTTGCAGTTACTCACATCATCAGCTTTTAGTCACCCTATATCTGAAAGATAAGTGGCAACTTCTGATTACTGAAAAGTTGAGCACTTCCAGAGGGCAATCCTCAATCTCCATTGTTGTCTGGAAGAAGCCTCCCTTCTCACCGCTTGTGGGGACACTAAACATCTCAGGGAGGCACAAGGTATGAGTATCTCGCATAATACAAGACACTTTCCATGTGTCTAGCCCCCTTGGCTGCCTCCTGGATAACTCACCTAAATCCAAATTTTTCAAATCCAAAGACCAGTGTATTTTCCAGCAGGTTTTCCTTGATGTATCACACAGCCCCAAGGAAAGAGAAAACATGGTGACTGCAACATGAACAGATTAAAATAAGACAAGGAAACCTGTTAATTAGGAGGAAGGAGGTGGAAAATCAGTTACCAAAAAAATAAGTTGTGGAATAAGACATTGTGGGGAAAGAGACCTTAAAGGAAGAATGAGGGGAATAATAGGCACTGTGGCTACTTTACTTTAAAAGAAAATTAATCTAGTGCACAAGCATATAAACGCTTGCTTAGTGATAATTCCATAAGTTGCATGCATTTTTGTGGGAAAGGAGTGAGTTTGTAAACCTCATTATTATTGCAATATTGCAAGGTTCTTAGATTTCCTAATGACTTTTTTTTTATCACTTTTTTATTTCTGTATGTTATTTCCTACACTCATCATTTGTTTTAGAACACCTAAAAATCCTCTAATCTTCACAAAGTGTTTCTGATCTGTTGTAATATAGCCTATTTTATACATTGGCCATGGTCTGAACTGAATGCTGCAACATTTCTCTGCATGTAAGCAAAGGTTTCTGTGTCCTTGCAGGAACAAAGGACAGCTCAATTCTGAATCTGACTGATAGGGTTGTATCAATTAGTTGACTTCTTTATACCTGTTTCTGGTTAGATAAGGAAGTCTAAGCTGAGGTGATGAAGATTCTTGGACTCTGCATATGAAGCAATTGATTGCTTTGCCTTCCATAAAGTTCACATCTCAGGTAGGGAGCTAACCTTTTTCAATAGCTTAGACAGAATCAGAGGGAGTCTTCATAGATCCAATCTGAAAGAACACAACTTTTTTTTTTTTCCTATTTTTTTCTCCTTCTATTTCCCTCATTAACTAAGATAGATCTCTAAATTAAAATAACTAACTAGAAGCTAAATGTGAATCTCAGAATCAATTTATTTTATAGCCATAGCAGAAGCCTCCTCCCCAGAGTTCTTTTTCAGTTCATAAAACATATTACATGGAATTATAAAGAACCAGATCTAGAGTTGATGTAAACTTGCTTTGCTCTAATGAAGCAGGAAAGCAGATACTCAGAGGTAAGCTAACATAATTGTTGATGAGTTTAGCTGGGATTTTCCAGCTGATCACTTCTATGAAAAGTATTAATGTATATTTTGGACTAGATTCTAATGTGAGAAAGCAGGGTAGTAATGTCATCATAGATGCCCATTGAAGGCTATAGCTGCCTTAACATTTTAAGTACCTTTGGAAAGTTTTCTAGATAAGACATACTTAAAATGTTTCTCTAGAGATTTTCCATGTGCCCTGAAAAGGTGTTATATGTATTTTCAACTTGACAATTTGATTTACAGTGAGATGATTAAAAGGCAACAAGATAATAGAGTTTCTTCTTCAGTGGTCTGGATTAGAACTAAGCTGAGAGGGACAGTTTTCTTCAAAATAATATTGATTTTCTAAAACTTAAAAGGTAGTTAGGTCTTTATTACTACTCATAGCTCACAAGCAGTCTCCATTCTTAATTCAAAGTTCATATTATTGCACTGACCATCTTACCGGTAGTTTGCTTCTTGGGTTTTTAAGATGAGTGCAGATGTGTTCCTTTATTAATACCAGCATATGAAGAAAAACCTGAGGAAGCAATACCTCTGAAGTTTCTAAATGAACAAACCATGCACTTCTGATAGGCTTCTTATGTCAAGGCAAGTGGGCACAAGTTGCTTCCAAAATTTCAGTGAGGTCAATTCCTAGTCCTGTCAGTGCTATGCTTAGTTGTAGATGCATGGAGAAGCTTAGTTTGGAAGAGCTCTCTGGAGGTCACCTGCTCCAGCACTTGCACAAAGCAGAGCTGTCCTCCAAGTCAGGGTTGGCAGCACAGCCAGGACCTCTCCTGGTTGCACTGGGAAACCCCCGGGGTGGGGGGGCTCCAGGGCCTGTCCCTGTGACCTACTCCCCACAAGCTGCTGACTACTCTGCAGATGTGTTTGAAAGAAAAGTTTTCTTTTTGAGAGAAAATCTGAAGAAATATGACCTTAGATGTTTAAAATATTTATATTTTGATAAGCATGTCTATAGCAGCGCTTTGAGTTAACAAGACATCAGAAACTCCCAGTTATTTGTTTATAAAATTATTAGTACTGATGTTTATCAACAAGAACTGCCTGAAATGGGTACAACATGTAATATTTCAAGACCAATTTATTACTACCATTACCTAAGGACTTACTTTGTTAAACTTGGAAAGAAAAATATTTAGGAACTTGATTTGTGGCTACATTAAAAACTTGCAGACTACCGTCATTCAACTGGGATGTGTTGGCTATAGTTTAAAGTTTGTTGCAATTCTGATTTACAATGCAGACTCATACAAATTCTGTCCAAAAAAAAGTACTGCTTTTTGAGTTTTGTATGATCAATATATATGTCAGGAAAGAAAATTAGTAAGTACAGTTCTCTATCAGACACATTTTTTTAATTAAACTTTTTCAGGTATGTCTTACCTGGTATTTTAATTCTGTTTGCCCATTCAGTTTTTTCCTAAGAAATGCCCGGATGTGTTGCCCTTTATTATAAACTCTTAGGGCAGGAAAGAAAAAAATATCTCTTGACGGATGGTTTTGGTGAAGCTCTTTTGGAACTTCAACAAACACTCAAAAAGGTTTTCAATAATTCTAAATATGGGAGGTAACGGAAGGAAAAAAGGATTGTGCTGGTTCATTTAATAAATGTTTTGCATTGAAAACCAAATATAACTTTATTTTTTGTGAACAATGTTGGTGTTTGTGTTCTGTTAAAACAAATACATAAAAAAAAACAAACTAGCCCTTTTTAATTCATATTGTGTGATTAATAAGTATAAGATCAGAAGAAAAAACAGATTGGAAGAATGCTTAGAAGATAATATATTTTGCAATGGTGTTTGTTTACCATATTAGCTAATAACTTCCCTTGTTTTAAAGCACTGCTCTATTCAGTTGATGAACTACAAAGCAAAAGAAAGTACACAGCATGTTTTTAGTCAGAAGTTGCCTCTGCTTAGTAATCAAAGTATAGCAGATATTTTTGAAGACTCAACATCCATGAATTATGCCTCTCTTTGTCTTCCACATTGTATGTTTCTGGATAAAAGAAACCACTAAGGGACCATGGAGTCAATTTTTTATATCTGCAAACTCAGCCTCCACTTTGTGTCTATAAAATGTATACAACACTTCATTTCCTTGGTATGTCTTCCTTGTCTCTACATCAAGCTCTTGAAGGCAGATCTTAATACAGATTACCTACTCCTTTATTTGACACTTTTATAATGGTTTCTGAATTTCAGTATATTAAACTTTAAAAATACTAAAGTCACTCTCCACAGTGTCTACAAAGACCTGGCAGTACAAAAGTGAAACTTTCCTTTTCACAAAGATCAAGATACCTGCTTCAGAAGTTCAGGAAAGTGAACACCTTTGATAAAGTATCCAAAGGAGAAAGAAAAGAAAGGAAAAAAACAAAACCAAAAAACCAAAAAAACAACGAAGGGGAAAAAATGGCTAAAATGAGAGCCCCAAATCAGCTGCTTTGAGGAAAATGTAATGTGATTTAATCTAAAGTTGAGCCATGTGAGTGGGATGGTTTAGTTTCAGAAAAGATTTAATCTTATTACTATCATAGGCAAATTTTTGTGGCTTCTATAAGGGGTTGACAACATTGGTGGATAAGGGAAAGCATCTGACATTATCTACCAGGACTTGTGCACAGCATTTGACAGTGTTCCCCATGACATTCTTGTCTATACACTGGAGAGACTTGGATTTAATGGATGGACCACTTAGTGGATAGGATAAAGAATTTACTTCATTGTCCTGCCCTCCTGAAGGGTAGTAGGAACAGAATCTGTATCTTTTATGGTAGACTGCTTCCATTTGCCTTGACGAAATGTGTCCAGCAGACAGAACTTCTCAATACCCAACCCCATGCAAAAGATCCCAGTTTCAGTTTCGTTATTTATTGTTCAATACATTTTTCAAACAGAAACAATTGTGAGGTTTTATGTTTGTTGGTCTCTTCTTGCTGAAAAATAAACATGAAATCCTAGTTATTATAAGTTAGTTTTGGAGACTGAAGAAAGATCTTCCTAAGACACATACATATGAATCTAAACAGAATCATTTTACTTGTAAAATTACAATATTTCTGCACCTCCCAGAGAATGAAGTAAGTAAGAACTCAAGGGGAAAATTCACTGCTTATGGGAATCCAATCTTCTGGGGTTTTTTGATTTGTTTTTGTTTGGTTTGGGTTTGCTGCTGGGGTTTTTTGTTTGTTTGTTTGTTTTTTAATAGTGTCTGCAGATTTAGGAAGCCATATATATATATATATATATATATATATATATATAAAAGATAGTTTTGTGGGAAAACTATGTATAAGATAAAAGTCAACACTGGCTATAACAGGAAAGGTGAAAGAGAACTCTGATATCAGTCTTTGACTGACATCCTCTTTCAACCTTCTCCTGTTCTACTTATTTGTTATTTTCACAAAGAACTACGTTAAAAGATAACTGGCATGAAGAGGTGAGGAAACATATGTCCCAGTATAAATAAACAGTTCTCACTGAAATTGTACAGAATTTGGATACACAAATTAGTGTTGACGTAATGTGACAAATGCTTCTACTGACAATAAGCCAAATTGACATTGACCTTGATATTTGAATAAGGCACAGTAGCACAAACAGGATTTTGTCAATGTCACTTGTACATGATTTTTCCAGTGTTCCTTTCTCAAGCACTTAAAGAAATCTCTGTCCACCTGTATTTGATTCCTCTCCAAATTCACCAGCTGCTAATGTGAATTCACAGAGCAGTGCATCAGTTACTCTATTATGAAATGGTTAGATTTGGAAAGTACTTGCTATGTTTTTCGGTCATTTACACACAGGTGTAGATTGCCCATAAGAAAAAAAAAAAAAAAAATGACTTGTAGGTCTTGGATAAGAGTTTTAAGTACAGATTGTGGCAATTCTTAACAGTAAAGGGGGAAAGGCATACACATCCATTACTCTAAGCATCTAATTTTAGTCTTGTGATTTTGGGGATTGATTCACCTTGAATTCCTACAGAGCCAATGGGAAAAGCTAAATTTCTCTAGAGAGGAAATTCAGATCCTTTAACTTATGTTACACACTTCCCATTAACATTTATAGGAGTTCACTTTTCTATTATGCTGCTGTCTAGTGATGTGACTGGATTTTCTTTTCTCAGAAGAAAACTGCTTGAGTATAGGTTTGTGATACCATTTAGTATCTGGAAGTTTTATGTGGCCATTGCCAACTTAGTAGAAAATTGTTGTATATATTTGATTCCAAATAAGAATTTGACAGCAAAATAGATTTCTAATGGTCAAAAGTAAGAATCCTTTTGCATCTAGGTACATTTTGAATTCACATATACTTATAGTTTGGGGATTTTCAGAGCTAAATTTCTTTTAGCCTCTACCCTTTTAATCTTGAGAAATCTTCACTGATGGGCAGTGCATAGCTATCATTGCTATTAAAGCTGTGCTCTTGTGCTACAATTAGCTTAGTTGTGCATTTCTATAGCGAAAAACTGGCTTTGCAGACTATGCAGAAAATCCTTCAAATGCAAAATGTATTTACTGGAGGTTATAAACAAACCAGGAGGAGCTGAAAAATAATAAAACAAGACCATTACAGTATAAGTATGTATAGTCTAAGATTCCTGGAGAAATGGAAAAGCAAGAACATTGTATAAAGTAGAGGAGAAACTGCAAAGTTTGAATGAGCTATTTTCCATGGATTATTTAAATATTCATTGTACCAGAGAAAGAGAATTGCTCTATAAATTCACATTTAGGAAACTTTTCTAACAAGGGAGAGGCTTATGTAGTATCCATGAAAATAAATAAATAAATAAATAAATAAATAAATTGAAATTTCTGTCTCAATGTGCCTAAACAATCATTTTTAAGCGTTGTTCCCTCTAGCTTACAGAAAATTTAAGTAGTCTGTTCATTGCGAAGAAACCACAGGAGAGAAATCTAAACCTGCAATGTTTTAATATGCATAGCATGATGCTGATTTATTCATATGGTGTATCAAAACCTGGTTTCATTTGGAGATACAAATTCATCCCCGAAAACAATTCCTCCATTTCTCCTGCTAGTTTAGTTGTCTTTCATTTACCTTGTGAAAACGCTTCTTTATTTAGACTTTTCTGTGTGGTGTGATACCCTGATGTATTCTGCAGACAGCATTACTCACATTCACCCATAGGAAACAAGAGAACATTGATGTAGTTTTCATTTATTTTGTTGATTATACATGCTACCTCACAAGATGTGTCAGAACTAGTAGAAGTGACATTTCAGAACTATTTTATCATTGTAATTTTAGCTGAAACTACTTGGTCAGCTTTGATGCAAATTTGCAAGAACTTTTCCATGACCTTTAAGTTCAGGTCCACGAACTACTTTCTGCAACTGTCAGTCAAGAATACCACTTGACAATTGGAGTTAACCTTGGCAACAAAATGCTCAGCCTGGGAGATTTTAAACCTGCTTGAGGCTACTTCTGCTGCTCCCCACTGCTGCATCTCCATCTCTGTTTTTTGAGTTAAGCTCCAAGAAACTGTAACTGTGGCCCAGAGTGGCATCAGGTGAGGTTCATTTAAGTCCTTGTTCCTGCAGTCTTTACTTAATGCTGCCAAGGACCCTCGTTCTGGTAAGGAGGTTCAGAATTACATTGGGTAGGACTGCACCATACAGACAGTCACTAGAAAGGGAAAGATGTCTGTGATGTCTCCTCTCCGTCATTCTTCTGAATTAAGATACAGTTTCTTGCAGTCTCGAGGTGGGAGGAGACAAGCTGAGAGCTGAGGGTTTGCTCTGCCCTGTGTTCAGCACATGGGAGGAAGGATGCCTGCGATCTAACCCTACAGGTACGACTCAGTATATGACACCAAGGATTGTCTGGCTGCCAGAGGATACTCCTGTCCAACAGTATGCACTTATATAATCGCTTGTGAGAAGAGAGTTACATGCAAAAAGGTTTGGATGTAGGACAACAAAGTTGTTGTTTTTCTGGTGAATACAGAAAAGGGTGAAATAGGTCAGCTGCAGTAAAATGTATCTGAATAGAGAGAGACTTGAAGCCTAAGAAAGACACAATTATCAGCCCAAGGTGATACAGTGTATTGTATAGTTACAATCGGCCCCCTCTGTTACTCAGCAGAAGGGAGTGGTGCTTTTTAAGCGGGTATTCACGGATTTAGGCATTTGCTGAACAACCAATTTGAATCCTCTGTATGTTCATCATTTACAGTCAGAAGTGCATGGTATGGGCTCTGTATTATCCAATATTATCAGTGTTATTAGTGACACCTCATATTGACCAGGAATTTTAAGATAACATGGAATAAGGATTTATAGCTGTAGAAATGCATGTTCCTCAAAAGGAACTAAAGTTTGCTGGTTTGCTTTAAAGTGCAGGGTTTATTAGCAATATGATTTCATTATATCCACTGATAAATGTAATTGGTTATAACATGTTGCCTTCTTCCTAAATATTAGGCCATTTATTACAAGGAATAAGCAGTATTAGGATAAATATTTTTTTCAGAAGTATTGCACAGATGATACATCAAGGCTCTCAGATTATTTTATTAATGGCAGAGTAGTGCCAGTGTACATGGTGACATTGCCACAAAGAAGGAGGCTTGCATGTGATATACCAGGGCAGTGTCAATCCTGCTGTCTTTCGCTCTTTGTAATCCTTATTAGCTATACCATACTGACTTCATTAAGAAATTTAACAAAGGGGACCTGTGGAAAACAGTCTCATTCTCTACATTTCCCTCAGTTTTTCCCAGGCCACTCTGCCTCCTGTTCCAGCTTGAGGCAAGGACTCTGAGCATAAAATTCTATGTGGTTGTCACAGCTGAATTATTAAGCGAAGTCATAGTTGTGGAGTCAGCTAAAAGGGTTTTATTAATGATCAAATGATGATCAAATAGTAATTAATCAATGACTGAATGAAAGTCAAATGGCAATCAAGTGGTGATTAAGAAATATAAAAAAGTGAATGTCAGTTAAACAGTGATTTAACAATTATCTAAATTATATTTTAGGTGGTGATTAGATGATGATTTAGACAATGATTTAGACAGTGGTCAAACTACTACCTACTACATGTCTAATTAAGCTATAACTGGGTGTATATATAAGTGTTGCTAAAATACAATATACTTTTAGGCTTAATGTAAAATGTTACTTGCCTCATTATAGATATCTGATCCCAGGTAAGGGGCCTTTCAACTTCGAGGAGTAACCTTGAGAGGTGTCCCTGCTCAAGGGGGAGATGGCCGCCATGCAGCCTGCTGTACGGCAGGAGAGCTCAATGGGCTTGGAGGGGCACCCACCTTACAGCTTAAAGTGATTTACTTGTAGTCACCCCGCCCACGTAGGTCTATGTGCGGGAGTGTAACTGCAGCAGTTTTAGTTTTGTCTAGTCCCACCTTGGGTTGGTACTGTAAGCTCCTGATAAGACGTGGCCTAAATTCCTTAGTTCCTGGGAAGATGCAGCCTAGCACCGTTCTCATGATGTGTGCAGCAGGGCTGCTGCTCTCAGCCATGCCTACTTGTCAGCGATGCCCAAACCACAGTGCTGTTCACTCACACAGAGTGAATGCATCTGTCACAGCAGTCACGTATTAGAGACTCTATAAAAGGGCTGAACCAAAGTTGCAGAGAAAGCCCAGTCTGTAGAAATTCCTAGCTCTTAACTATGTAGGTTCAGGGTTACTTTTTATATATAACTTATAAACCACATAACCAGAGTAGTCTGTGCTTCTGAAATAACTAATTTTGTTTATTACCGCTGGTTGAATGATATGCAGAGATTTTTGGTGCATGATAACCATAACAGTGCAGTGTTTATAGCTCATTATAGCTGTGGTAAAAATACAGGGATGAATTTGGTCTCAGTGCATGTGAACATGACATTATTACCATGTATAGAGCTGCACTATTGACTGGTATGGAGCTGCACTTACTACTACATCTGACTATTGCTATTTCTGTAATATACGTATAAGCTAACTTTGTTACATTAGTGTTGTTTCATCTTGAAACATGCTCATCTTCCCCTTTAAAGTAATCACCACAGGATATCTCTCCAACTAAATATTGCTTTAGACAATTATGTGCTTTACTGTACTAGTAATAAAATGTAAAGGTTACTTAATTATTTAAAAGCTCAGTTTTATATTTAAGTTTATTTGTCTTTATAAAACAAAACAAGTAAACCATGAAAAAAGTTGATCCAATATTCAGGAACTTTCTAGAGTGACTTGTGTATTAGAACTTTAATAATGGGATTGCATGTATAACATGTACCCTATTATATGCATGTATAATGCGTGTGTGTGTACATGTGATATATAAGGTGCACCCCTATTAAAGGGGCATATTCTTATCTTTTGAATAAATACTATACAAATGCTTGATGTAGTGAAAAACAGCTTGTTTTTTTGAAAAACCTTGTCATAAGTTGGTAATTATACACATTCCTTGAGATTGCATTATTAAAGATGTTGCTCTTAGAAGACCTTGAAATATCCTACTTATAAAGAGTATGAGCTTTGTTGTGAAGCTCTTAAAGTTTGCTTGTTCAAGGCTAGTAATATGAAACCTCTCTTAATTCAAACTTTATTGTTCATATTCACTTGGTCCCTTTTTAAAGAAAAAGACAAGATATTTTGATTTCTGCAGGAAAAAAGAATGCAATAATATATATAAAATAAAATAAAAATATTCTGAAATAATATTACATGGGACAGCTCATCAATAGTTTCTGGTGGGTTTCAGTCTCTTGTCCTTTGTGCAGTGACTTCAAAATAAATACTCTGTGAGCTCTGTTTGCTTTATAGCTAGTTTGACTTTAAAATCATGAGGTGCAAAGTTCTGGTCAGAAACGGGTATTGTATCTGCTTTTGGGCTGCAAATTATTGGAGCAGTTTTATTGCATGAAGGGACTGATCAAAAAGGTGGCTAAATATGCTCTGATACAGGTTTGTCTTGTTTTAGAAGTATCTCTCAGCAGGCAGCTTTGCAAGAGAAAACAAGCTGAAATGAAATTCTACAGCACAGTGTGTGTAGGTTTTCTTCCTAGTAATTTCTTCACTGTAGGCTATAATAATGGCAAGAACCAAGAAGTAACGTGATTTTTTTAAATAGAAGATGTATAAGGCATTGTTACCCTTTGGCTTTTTACTTTGTTACATTTGTCTTCTACATGTATATTTTTAAAATAAACAACAATATTTTCTGTAATCATAACCCCAGGAAGCTTTGAAGCAGTGATACAGTAAATGTTGTCTTGTGTTTCTATGCTAAGAAAAAAAAAAAAAAAAGATTTCTTCAAATGGAGCACTGAATGATTTTCCCTTGATAGAAAATTATGTTTAGAAGCCTGCTAAAGTGAACACTGTCCAGAAAATATAGGAAGACTGAAATAAAATTATTCAGATGCCTCTTCTGTGATATTAATGTGGTAATTATTTCGTAGTCATTGCCTTATTTGTGAAATAATCCAATCTCATTCTGGTTTCACAAATAATGGGCACGCTTTTTTTCTTTTTTTTTTTTTTATTAGTATACCCAAA